>NC_141691.1:830456552-831110697 GCF_964263255.1 Lissotriton vulgaris | reverse complement strand
GAGAGAAAGAGTGAGAGAGAGGGAGTGAGAAAAAGAGTGAGAGAGAAAAAGTAGGAGACAGAGAAAGAGAGAAATTGTGAGAGAGAGAAAGGAAGAGATGGAGAGGGAGTCTTGACACTGGAGAAAATCTTTGCAGCTCACCTTTGTGCCACCGGTGTGTCTCCAACCATGTGCTGGGAGATCATGCAGCCCAAAGTTTAGTGTTCTGAAAGATAGTATAGATTTAGTAATTGCAGAATATATACAACTGCACACAGGTAATAGTCTGTTTTGGCAATGTGGAATAAGGCTGGTGCACCCCATCCACTCCCACTGCTCGGAGGTGTCTGTGCGCTCTTGTGCCCCCAGACTCCTGCACACTATCCACTCCCACCGCCCAGAGGTGACTGCCCGCTGCTGTGGAAAGAAGTATCTCTGCTCACCTTCCGCCACTGGCAAGAGTGCAAGAGGGTCTATCACGTGCCAAAGCAACTTTCTCATGTGTTGAGGATGGCAACGCATCATCGCAGTTTTTTCCCGTGTTCCGCTCTGTTGGTATCGGGGTGGTAAACATTGATTCGTGATTCACAGCCTGTTAGATAAAAAGCAAGACAAGATTGTGCGTCATACGTCCATCAAAGGAGAGAGGAAGAGAGAGAAAGAGTGAGCAGAACACAGAGAGAAAGAGAGAAATAGTGAGAGGAAAAGAAAGAGAAAGAAAGAAAGAGAGAGGAAGACAGAGAAAGAGTGAGAAAGATGAAGAGAGCGAGAGAAACAGGGAGAGAGCGGAAGAGAGAGAGAGAAAGAGGGAAAGAGTGTGAGAAAGAGGAACAGAGAAAGAGAGGAAGAGTGAGTGAGAGAGACACAGAGAGAGGAAAAGAAAGAGAGAGAAAGAGACAAACAGTGTAAGAGGAAGAGGAAGATAGAAAGAGTGTTAGGGGGAGAAAGAAAGAGATGAGGAGGGACACTGAGTGCCCACACTGTGCACAAAACTGTCACAGCTTACCTTTACGCAACCGCTCTGTCTCCAACCACGTACCAGGAGCTAGTGGAACTCTCAAGCTCTCACATCTGAAAAATAGTACAGGATTAGTAATGGCAGAACAGGGTTGGATTATGATTCAAAATCGGCCAAGGCACGGAAAAAAAAGTGGCACACATTTGCATTTTGCCTTTCCTTAAAACCAAAAAATGCACGGATTCGTTTACACTGGTGACTTCAAAACAAGTAAGGCCACTTCTGCTCAGGCCCCCTGCTAGGTATGCATACATTAATGGGCTGACCCTGCAAGAGAAAGAAAGTTACACCTCTGCCTGTTGCTAAACATGAGGTAACAATGCCCATCTGCCTCCAGAAAGGTCATTCAGACACCCACTGGGCCGCTGGCTGTATTCCAACAACAGCGACACCGCCCAAATCTGCTCCCCGAACTGCTCCAAGAAGCAGCCCACAGTTGGACCTCGGCACCAGCCCCTCAGGCATTGCACCAGTGCCTGTGTTACCAATCAGATGATATGGCAGAGTATATACGAGTCTGTACGCCTAAATCGCTCCGCCGTCTTTCTGCATTCCGGCTACTTATACCCCATCCACTCCCGCCGCCCAGAGGTATCTGCCCGACGCTGCGCATCAAGGTCTCACTGCTCACCTTTTCACAGTCAGGGCACCCTCCACATCATGCAGCTCCCTTCTGCAAGCTAACAGTTCTCACATTTGGTACTGAGTCTTCATATCGCCACGGTAGAGGACATACTAGTGCACCTATAATCATCGCAGGTTGTACACACGCTCAGTGCTTGCAGTGCTACTAACTTAGTGAGAAGTGAAGCCAAGCACATGGCGGTAGGCCCTCGCTGTTGGGCTCAGGTCTACACTGTGGTGCAGCAGAGCACACAAAACATCAGGTGTCCTTACCACAGGGAAGGGCCTTCACGTGGTGGTCTAACTGTGCCGGCCGCAGTGCATGCGTTGCAAGCAATTCTAAAATGGCATAAAGCACGTGCGCCCGGTCTTTTATATTAGCAAGGTCACGTGTCCTGTGACGCCTGTGCTGGATGGGTGTAGTGTGGGTGTATAACAGCCGTGAGAGAGTGGCTGTGGCATACTAGCAACTAGAACTGTGACCAGCAGATCACTACAATGAAAATCTGAGCCATGTAGTGTTGTTGTCCTTCTCTGTAAGCGTAAGCAGAGTGGGCTGGCCTGGCGTATGCCAGTCCAGCGTGAGGCTGTGGAGAATGACTGCGGGGCTAAGGGTGTGGCTCCGTCGTGAGCTCTATGAGGAATCAAGTGATGCTGGCAGTGTTGCCAGATTGGGCTAGATCACGCACAATTGTGCTATATGTTTCCCGGTTGTGGTGTAAAATTTTGGTTTGTGCTAGTTGCCAATTTATAAATGTATGTACAGCGCTCCAGCAAATTAGTATGTTAAAGCACTTTATTAGACAAATATTTACTAGGCATCCTGCTGCAACATCAATTCCAATGCATTCACTGCCTGCTTGATGCTATCCCTGTCCCTCTTTCCTTAAAGTAGCAATATTGGGCTCCTTTGGGCTACTTTTTGATTGGCTTTGGCCTACAGAAAGCTTAAACAATCTGACAACACTGGATGTGGGTGTCCGTGTTGGAGTGCTGCCTTCATTCGGGTTGCAAAAGCCAAAGTATCACTCTGTGAGCCAAGTCCAACAAAATGGAAGACATGGAAGGTACGGAGAATCACTGACCCTATATTCATCCATAGTTCCACACAAGAAAGATGGTGGACATGAGACATCTGTGCGGATATGAATGTTTATTGCACATTGAGTGGAGTGTTGAAGCTGTAGCAATACATGGCCATGAAAAGTTGAGGTTTCATTTTGTGGCACATGGAGGGCAGCCAATTAGAGATAAGCTTGTTGTCTGAGTTAGGCTGCGCCAGCATTTGTACTTATACAATCACTGCGACGATCCTCACACACTTATAAATTCACTATACACTCTGCTTGCAGTATTCTAATGATGCAGTCTCTACATACGTATTTGTACAATGACCAAGACAAAGTTACATAACTAAGGTTTTCCCCCACTGTCAAAGGTAAGATGGATGCATACGCTGTCCAGATCAGTATATAATGTGGTAGGGCCCAGGGACAGCATGTTGCATACATAATGAACACATGGACACAGATAGATAGTGGAACTGGGTACGGCCACATGCGCTTGACTCCTTTTTATTACCAGGGTCACATGTCCAGTGATGTCAGTGGTGGATGCGTGTGGGGTGATTGTAAGCCAACCCTCCGGGAAGGTTGGTGCTGGCAACAAGTAAAACAGTAATCATTGGATCAGACACGGAGATTCAATCATAAAGGGTCAATGATTTGTGCTGCACTAAGGTACAGGTACCAGATATGAAATAATACAGAAAATATTCACTTGTAAAGGGTTCATGACTTGTGATACACTGAGGTAGGACAGCAGATGTTAAATTATACAAAAAATATTTGTACTGGAAAGTATGCATGAGTTGTGCTGCTCTGAGAGAGGGGCATCAGAAGCAGTTAGTGTCTGAGCAGCCAGCGATGATGCGTGGTGCGGGCGAGCCACACAATCACAACTCGATGTAAATTGTGAACCTTGCTATCGGTAGTGTAAATCGAAGGCAGTAGTCAGCACATGCATCGAGGAATGTTTTCAGTCACTTCCTCTTGACAAAGTTCAAGGACATAGAGTACAATTCTCTCTGTAATAAATAAATCATGTTCAAATTTAAATTGTGTGCTCTTCTGACTGCAGTGTAGGTGTAAGGAGCAAAAGATGAAACATTTATGGAATACACTGAGGAAATCTTGGTTCTTCTGAATACAGTTGTAAAGTAAGGTATTCTGAAGCTAGAATCTGAACTGGTCGTTCATCATATCATCTACCTTTTCCAGTAGGGAACAGCTGTGGAAAACAATGAGCTTCCAAAGTTGTTATCCCACACACTCATGGGAGTTCCTTTTGCTTTTTGAATCTGGAACAATTCAATAATATCTCCTATCAGTCCTTTGGAATGTAGAGGATGTATGGTATAATGTTCATACATTTCTTCTTTTCTTGAATTGTCCACTTGAAATATATGTTTTATCTTCTAAGGTCATTTCTTCTTCTTCTACATTTACAATTTTAGAGTAAATATTGTTTTGCACCAGATATAATGTAGCCTTTTGGATTTTCGTGACATGTACTAATTCTTGCCATATTTTCCGACTCTTTGTGGATACACTGTTATCAAGAATGACTACAGGTTCAGTATCCTCGCTTTCTACACTAAGAGTTTCAAAAATGTTCTTAAAATCTAAAGGTATATACACACAACTCTTCCTTTAATTATAGCCTGAAAAGGGTGCACAGATTTTATAAGGATGGCCTCATATATATTTAAATTTGTAAGTTTGGGAGGTATAGCAACTAATTCTAAGTCATTCTGGACATCTCTAGCTGGCATTTTGTTTTGTTCTAATTTATTGTAACAATATTTACAAATGCATTGTACAGTACCTAACTTAAAACGAGCTTCCACAAACAGATAAGTTGGAAATCCTTTCTATTTATAATTGTTTTCCTTTTCACTTTTTTAAAACACATCTACATTCCTAGTTTGAATTTTATGATGAGTATGTCGAGAACAAATATAAACATAGTAGGGATTTTCACCAGAAACTACTTTAAAGTTGTTATTTCTTTTTCAAACTTCACATCACTATTATCTTCCATCTCTTCTTCAACACATACACTTATCAAACTGTTATTTTCTGTACACTTCTCTTGACTAGCAAATAAAAGTAGTTCTATATCATCACAAATTTGTTTTACATCCAATACTGAACCAGGCAAAAGAGCGGTACTAATTTCATTTAGACATAATGCAGGAGTTTTCATGTAGTATAATCTTCTAACTAAGTTTCTCATTTCGGAATGATGTCCTGCTAACATTGTTAAATGAGGAAAATGACTTTTCCACACTTTCCTAGAAAGATAAGCCAGAGAATGACCTTGCAACCCTGTATTTTTTCTCACTTTGGAAGGATCTAGTTCTTGTAATATCTTACAGCCATATTCATCAAACTGAATTGCGCTCGCAAATGGCCAGATTCTGAGAATCTGGCCATTTGCGAGTGCGATTTTTGCATTTGGGATTCATCATCCCAAAGTGCAAAAATCGCTATTTGCGAAATCGCATATTTGCGAGGAATTGGATATAAGGAATCTCTAATAGAGATTCCTTAAATCCAATTCATCACCCTATTTGAAATTGCGAATTCGCAATATTTGGTCGCAATTTACCACGAAATCTGACTTCGTGGTAAATTGCGAAAAAAGAGTAAAAAGCACTTTAGTGCATTTTTTTCTTTGGCATGTTACACACACACATGTCCTCTGGACATGTGTGTGCGCAACACCTGTTCAAATGTGCATTTGAGGGGTGCCACAGGGTGTCCTTTGGACACCCCTGGCACCCTTCAAATCGCAATCTTATTTGCGATTAGCAAATTGCTAATCGCAAATAAGGAATACCCCCTATTCATTCCTATGGGCCTTTTGGCCCATAGGAATGAATGGGGAGTTTTTCCTTATTTGCGATTAGCAATTTGCTAATCGCAAATAAGGAATCTGTAGGAATCGCAAAACTTTTTGCTAATCCTACATGAATCCCGTTTTGCGAGTCCTTAATAGCGAATCGCTATAATTCGCTATTAGGGCCTCGCAAAACGGGAGATTGATGAATATGGCTGTTAATCTTCTGTTTCACAGTTTTTTTTCCTTTATTGTCTTAGGAAATTTAGTAAAAGATCAATAGATTGTTGACGTATATTACAAATACTACTACAATCCCATGTAAACACTGGAGCCTGGGTACGTCTCCCTTGAAGTTCTTCAGCTATTGCCTGTACAACATTTCTAGGAACTATCTTTACTATTTCAATTGGAGAGACATTTTTCATTTCATAAGAATGATCACAGGTATCAACTGCATACAGTGATCTATTTTGTTGAAAAAAACAAAATATTGTATCATAAAGGGTCCATGAGGTGTGCTGCACTCAGTTTGTGTGCAGCCTGCAATGATGTTATAATTGATATCAAAAAAGTTCTTTATGCAAGGGTACTAAAAGGATATTGTTTAGGTTTGAGGGACGTTATAGTTAGTTGCCTACTCCACTTTGTGATTACTGACTGAAAATGTAATTTTATTTGTGAGCCCTGATGACCGCAGTGTAGGCAGGAGGCAGCGGTGAGCATGGGCGCACAGCCATGTGGCGCGGAGTAGAGCTGCACAGTATTGGCAGTTCAGCGTGCGTGCACGCAACCAGCGATGATAAGTGGTGTACTGAGTTAGTGGCACCTGAAGCAACCAGCCTATGGACACCCTGCGATGCTACGTGGAACAAACCCTTCCATCCACCCACCCACACACTCAGGCACCCACACAAATACTCAAGCAACCAATCAATAACCCATATAGACACTCATTTAGCTACTCACCAACCAATGCAGAGTTAACACAGTTCAGTCACTAACCCATGCATTCAGTAAGATATATTTAATCACTCACTTGTACAGTCAGTCATGCACCTATAAATCCTCCATCCTGACACTTATACACCCACTCATTCTTCAACACATCTTTGCATATATATATAAAACATATTTAAACAATACAGAAACACAGTCACTGGATGATGTAATCAGTGATGTAATCAGTGATGTCATTTGAGATGTCATCAGTGATGTCATCAGTGATGTCACCGACCATGTCATGAATGATGTATTATGTGACGTCATCAGCAGTGTATTGCGGGGGCGCGAGTTATAGTTAGCTCAACTAACTATAACGACGGATTTTCAATGGTTTTGTATGAGTGAAATGTCCAACAACCTATAACGTCAATGAAACCCATGGTTTTTTCAGTGTGTATATATATATATATATTACCTACTGGCGATAGCTAGTAGGTATATATAGTTAGGACCTAGTTACCATAGGAAATCCCCAACATTCTATTGGGAATAACTTTGGCGCCGATTGAGGAATCTGTGTGTAATTTTCCTTAAAATTGCCTCGCTCCGCTCCGCTCCTTCCCTGAAAGTTTCGAGGGGATTCGTGAAGCGGGGGCCGACAAAAAAGGGGGGTCCCAAAAGTTGTTTTTCCCAAGTTAATTTCCATAGGAAACTTTAGACACGGCTACAGCCTGAACGGCTGAATGGAATTACACCAAACTTGGCAAAATGGTAGGGACTGGTATGGAGATGTGCCTTTGCTATGTTTGGTGAAAATCTCTCCAGTAGGTTTTGCAAAAATTGAATGTGAAATGTAGCCCAATGCAATTTTCCATAGGACCTTCAGACACGGCTACAGCCCGAACGGCTGAATGGAATTACACCAAACTTGGCAAAATGGTAGGGATTGGTATGCAGTAGTGCCTTTTTTATATTTGGTAAAAATCGCTCCAGTAGTTGTTGGGAAAATGTACTTTTCCAAAATTATATATCTATGGGCGGGACACCTTCTGCGCACGGTTCATGCACGGTCCTTGCACGATCCTTGCACAGTGCGCGGACCCTAGCGTGCGCGAGCTGAATTCTGATTGGCTTTTGAACGTCTGTCAACATTCCAGTCAGTCGAGATGAGGAAGTGCTGTCCACCATCTTGTTTTTGTGGCAGAAGGTAGCTGTAATCAGAAGGCTAGTACTTGAAAAGGGGGCAGGGTAGAGATTCCTGATCCCCTAGGTTTTGTCATGGGATCTCTAAAGGACCCCGAAGATCAAAAAAAAAGAAAAAAATTAAAAATTGCGGGGTCTGCGCACCGTGCGTGGACGGTGGTCTAAAAAGACAAACAAAATACATTTAAAAACCAAGCTTGAGGGTTTAGATGTTGTTTAAGTGTAATATTGAGTGGTGACTTTTTCACCTTTGGGTTTAGATAGGTGTTTTGTGGAGAGTTAGTATGGTAATAGATAGAGAGCAGTGGGTGTAGGTTGAAGATTATGTGAATTTGAAAGTGTTGAAATTTTGAACCAATTAAAATGTTACTTTGGTTTTGATTTTGTGTGTGATGAAATTTGATTGGCTGGGTATCTGAATATGTATGAGAAATGAGAGGGAAACATAGCCATTTTGTCATTGTAGTGTCTGAGGTACACTTCTGAGGGATTTTTTTTGTTGAATTTCTGGTGTGAGATTGACACAGTATTTACTGTTCAACAGTTTTCTAGAAGGTGAGTTGTTATTTGTAAGGAGATCTATGTTGTTTAGTTTAAGTTAATAGGAAAAATGTTTTGCTACTCTGTCTTTCTCTCTCTCTCTCACTGTGTCCCTTTCTGTCCACCACTGTTCTTTTTCCTTTTTATCTTTTTCTAAAAATTCTTTAGTTTCACTTATTCCTTTTTCTTTTCTCTTTATATTGTTGTTTTTCTCTCAGTCTTCGATGTTCCTGTTGATGAGAGTAATTTTGAAGGAGAACTTTATGATGGAGGAGATGGCATGGAGGATTTCTTTGATGAATCCTTGGATTCAGATGTAATGGAAGCTTTGGAGTTCATTGAGTTTGAGGATTCTTTTTGGGAGATTTTCAATGTTGATATTGCTGATGATGCAATGTTAGACGATGATTTAAATTTCGAAAAAATTCCCAACAATAAATTTATTTTTAGTAAATAAAATTTGTTTGAGAAATTAAACTTTTTTAAATGTAATGTATGAGGTAGTGGTCAAATAATTGTTGTATGAAGTGATATTTGTAGCATAGAGTGCAACATTTTTGTGTTATATAGTAAGTTTACTCATATCCTTAAACCTTATTGTAATGCAAAGACATGGAGATTGCATGATAGTATGGGAACTGTGTAAATGTAACTGCATTGCTGTAATTTTTGAAATACCAATGCTGCCTTGTCTTTTTATACTACCCTAACAGCAGTGCACTATCCTTATTACTAAAGACTTGATAAAGCTAATATTAAGTATTTCTAAAAACGATAAATTAAAGTGATTTATTTTTCTTTCCAAGTTACAGAAAGAAAATTTAAATATAAAATGGATCACCACAATGAGGAGGCCGTTGTAATTGTTTATGAATTTTCTGCAACCTATATTGAGATTATGAATGAACCAGAAATTGACAGTATCAGTAATAATCAAGTTGATGTCGGAGGCGAAGACATGATGGAATTCTTTGATCAGTCTGTGGATGATGAATTTGTAGAATGTTTGGACACCATAGAGTGCCAGTAAATTTCTTTGCAGACTTTTCATGAGGAGAATCCAGAAGATGTGAATGAAGAAGAAATACCAGATCAGTTAATGTTGGAAGTTCTTTTAAATTTTGAAAATTCTGAAGATTAAATTTATGTTTAGAAAGTAAGAATTGTTTGTTTGTAATTCATGAGGTAGTTGCCAAGTGATTGTGGTATGATGTAAGACTTGTAGTATAGAGTGCAATATCGCCGCTATTTTGTGGTTTCAAAACAAAGTGAACAATAAAAGATGAAAACATAGAAAGGGATTCCCTGAAGGACTCCAAAGGTCAAAAATAATATTTATTTAAAAAAAAAAAACATTCTATAGGTCTGCGCACGGGAAGTGTTTGGAGAGTGCCCTGTGAGTGCTCGGAGAGTGCACCCTACCGCCGCCATTTTGTGGTTTTAAAAGAAAGTTAACAATAAAAGATGAAAACATGGAAAGGGGGCAGGGTTGAGTGTCCATGACCCCCTAGGCCTTCTCAGGGGGCCTCGAAAGGACTCCAAAGGTCAAAAATAATGTTTATTTAAAAAAAAAATCTCAAAGTTCGCGCACGGGAAGTGCTCTGAGAGTGCCCTGTGAGTACTCTGAGAGCGAACCCTACCACCTCCATTTTGTGGTTTTAAAAGAAAGTTAACAATAAAAGATGAAAATGTGGAAAGGGGGCAGGGTTGAGTGTCCCTGACCCCCTAGGCCTTATCAGGGGGCCTCTAAAAGACTTTAAAGGTCAAAAATAATGTTTATTTTTTAAAAAAATATGAAATATTTCGGAAGGTTCGCGTACGGGGAGTGCTCGGAAAGTGCTCCGTGCGCGGACCTTTTTAAAAATTAATAAAAAAATAAAGGTAAAAAACATATTTGAGTGCTTAGATGTTATTTGGCTCTACAAAAGAGCTGTTGTGTTCATTGTGGTTTTTTTGTACCTACAAGTAAGTACCAATGTAGAGTCTGATGTTTCAGAGAAAGACTCTGTTCCCATCATCAGTGAAATGTACACCATCTTTTCTATAGATGCCTTGCATGTTGTAACGCAAGTTGTTGTGGTATATACTACCCATTCCATAGTCTCTCATGTAAGCAGAAACAGATTTATTTACATGTTTCCTTGCTTTCTCAATCTGCGGACAAAAATGGTTGGACCAATTCCATTTTTGTCTTTGGCATATATTGGAATAGACAATGGCAGTTTGAGGAAAAGGTGACATCAATTGTCCAAAGATGTCCTTTAAAAGCATTTCCAGAACTACCCCAGTCAATGTGCCAAAATCATTTCCATCACAGTGCACAATTATGAGGTCAGGGTGTGGGAGATGCATAAAGGATTTCACCAATGGTATCAATTGGTGACATCCCAATCCTCTCTGGCCAATCCACAAAATATCCACATTTGGTAAATCAAGGTTGTGAATTCCTCTGTTTGCTGCGTACCTTTTAGACCAGAAAATAAAGATGTGTCCCACAATCCATACTGAAGGCATCTTCAAGGCAGGTCTGGCTGTACTCAGATGAGGGCTGTAAATGAAATGGCAGTTGGAAAGCTTGCAGTTTAGAAAAAAAAGAGGATGACATTCACTGCACTTGAAGCTTAAGAAATGATTCGTGCTTTCTGAAAATGCAACACAGCATATTAGGGTGCATAGTTTTGATTTTTGAAAGAAGCCATTCAAATGGTTGAGAAAAGGTCTTTGAAAGGAACAATGTACATGATTAGCTGGTATATTGAGAGCTCAAACACCCTTGCTGGGTTCATTTGCAACATTGTATGATGAACTTTTTACCTGTGTCCTTAGTTAGGTGGGAGTTACCATGGTAACAGGCTGTTTGAGCACTAGGGTGATGGGTGAATAATATGTGAGTTTGAAAGTGTGCAAATGTAGAACCAATTAAAATGTTAGTTTAGTTTTGAAATAGTGTGGGAAGATATTTGATTGGTTATGACCACAGATATGTGTGAAGAATCAATGGGAAACTGTGCCATTTCTGGTTCCAGTGTCTGAGCTGCATTTCAGAGATTCCGCTTAAGAAAATCTGCTGTGTGTTTGACACTGTTCTAAATTTTCAAAACGCGATTTTAAATGTGAGTAATGGTTCATTTAATATAGAGAGAGTGCTGTTTGCAGTATTGGGCAGCATAACAAGCATATTGTGCTTCATTATTGTTGTATTTTGAAAATGAGTCAGGTTTCTGCATTGTAATGTAGTGCACATTTAAATGGGCTGTGCTCTGTGTCTAAAACAATTTAACATGCTAAATGTTTTTGGGCAATATGTCTGACTTAAAGATTTTTGACAAGGATCACACTGAGTGTCTGTGTGAATTAAGGAATTATACTTTCACCTTTTTCCATAATGTTAACTGTGTTTTCTCACAGTTTGCATGTCTTAGCTTATAGGGTAGACTTCTTTTTAAAGTGTTTCTCATGCCTGGATTCAATGCTAGTATAGAGATACTGCTAATGGTTTCGCTGGGCTAGTAAATATGTCTCTCTTTTTCTAGATTGTTTCTTATGCTTTGCTCAAATGCTGGTGTATCGTCTTTTTGTTAAATGTGACACAAGGGGCTTGTAAATATGCTCCTTTTTTGTTAAAGGTGATGCAAGGGGCTTGTAAATATGCCCCTGTTTTTGTTAAAGTTGACGCAAGGGGCTAGTAAATATGCTCCTCTTTTTGTTAAAGGTGGCGCAAGGGGCTTGTAAATATGCTCCTCTATTTGTTAAAGGTGACGCAAGGGCTTGTAAATATGCTCCTCTTTTTGATAAAGGTGACGCAAGGGGCTTGTAAATATGCTCCTCTTTTTTTAAAGGTGACGCAAGGGGTTTCTAAATATGCTCCTGTGTTTGTTAAAGGTGATGCACGGGGTTTGTAAATATGCTCCTCTTTTTGTTAAAGGTGACGCAAGGGGCTTGTAAATAAGCTTCTATTTTTGTTAAAGGTGATGCAAGGGGCTTGTAAATATGCTCCTCTTTTTGTTAAAGGTAACGCAAGGGGCTTGTAAATATGCTCCTATTTTGTGATAAAGGTGGCGCAAGGAGTTTGTAAATATGCTCCTCTTTTTGTTAAAGGTGAAGGAAGGGGCTTGTAAATATGCTCCTCTTTTTGTTAAAGGTGACGCAAGGGACTTGTAAGTATGCTCCTGATTTTGTTAACGGTGACGCAAGGGGCAGGTAAATATGCTCCTATTTTTGTTAACGGTGACGCAAGGGGCATGTAAATATGCCCCTTTTTTTGTTAAAGGTGACGCAAGGGGCTTGTAAATATGCTCCTCTTTTTGTTAAAGGTAACGCAAGGGGCTTGTAAATAAGCTCCTATTTTTGTTAAAGGTGGCGCAAGGAGTTTGTAAATATGCTCCTCTTTTTGTTAAAGGTGACGGAAGGGGCTTGTAAATATGTTCCTCTTTTTGTTAAAGGTGACGCAAGGGACTTGTAAGTATGCTCCTGTTCTTGTTAACGGTGATGCAAGGGGCTTGTAAATATGCTCCTCTTTTTGTTAACGGTGACACAAGGGGCTTGTAAATATACTGCTCTTTTTGTTAAAGGTGAAACAAGGGGATTGTAAATATGCTCCTATTTTTGTTAAAGGTGACGCAAGGGCCTTGTAAATATGCTCCTATTTTTGTTAAAGGTGACGCAAGGGGCTTGTAAATATGCTCCTATTTTTGTTAAAGGTGACGCATGGGGCTTGTAAATATGCTCCTTTTTTTGTTAAAGGTGACGCAAGGGGCTTGTAAATATGCTCCTGTTTTTGTTAACGGTTATTTTACCAAATCGGTATTTACTGCTGCGGTAATTGCCATTGATTCCTATTGGCCTCAAGACCCATAGGAATCAATGGCAATCACCGAATCGGTAAATACCGATTCGGTAAAATGACTGAATTATACAGATTTGGTAATTTCAAAATAGAAATTAACTACATCCCATTTACCTACTCTTAAATGTTGAACAGGTATGGTTTGGTATTTAAGAGTAGGTAAATGGAGATTACATACATCTGGCCCATTGAGTTGTAACATATTTATATACATATGTTACATTTCAGTGCTTTGGAAGTACTACAGTATACTATAGGTAAACACCTTATAGGTTTATGCTGTACCACATCCTTATAGTTTTGCACTTTGACATTCACTATGACAAACTTTTACATACAAACATAGAAATTTAGTTCTTTTTTAACCAATAGAGGTAGTTCTAAAAAGAACTGTTTTTTGTTGTTTTTGTTTTGCTAGAGAAAGGATGTAAAAAAATGAAAATTTTAAACTAAACAACTGTTCAACTTGAACAAACTATGAGAAAAAAAAACTTATGGGGTGCACCTGTGGTTCCTGTTCTTCTCTAGAATTACTTGAATTGACTCTTGGCCAAAGGCTATCAGTTTACTGCAATGTATACACTGCATCATTAGATTTTTCAGCTCTGCTTGAATATTTGCCACCATTGAGGCTGGCATTGGTGGTACTCCAGATGCTGAAGCAGAAGTACTAGGAAGAGAGCCCTCCTCCTGTGATCCCTCCTTCTGTAATCTTTGCACCTTAGCCTTCAACCAATTGTTTGGGTGTAGGTTTTTAACATGCCGCTCCATGCTGTGGGTTCCAAATGAATATTTTTTGGTTGGATCTCCCCTTGACAGCACTGACTGACAGATCTTGCAGGTGACGAATTGCGCATTTACTTTTTTCCTATCCTCCACAAAGGTGAAAAATGTCCAACCTATTGATTCTTTTTGTTTAGTTGTATGAGGTTCCTCTTCAACAAATTCTTCAGATGAAGAATGGTCTGAGTTAGGTTGTTCAACCATTTAAAAAAAAAAATCTATAGGTAGATGTCTGGAGACTGGAAAACAGGTGTTACTTCTCTGAAAGCCAAAGAAGAATGATGAACATGGTAGGAGTCTTTCAACAATTGGAGTAGGAAGTAATATAAACCAATGAAATCTTTTGTTTTAAGGTCCCATGGTTGGACGTAAGCTTACGGAGCGCTCACAGAGCGTTTACGGAGCGCTTTCGTAAGCTTACGGTGCGTTTACGTCTTATTTACGGAGCGCATACGTAAGTTTACATGTGCTCAGGATTGATTTACGGTGCGCTCACGTATTACGCACCCTCGCGAGATTTGTAATTGCTTAATAAAATAATATACGGGCTTTAAAAGTTTTAGATAAACATATTCTTTATTAGCCCACATAATGTGTATCTTTACATTGTACAATAAATAGGTACATATAATGTTTTTAAGCTTATAAAAGTTTCGGGGGTAAGCGTCGAAGAGTTTATGGTGCGCGGACGAAGCACTCACGTTGCGTGCACGTGCGACGTACCCTCGTGAGATTTGTTAGTACTTCAAAAAGTAATATACTGTTTTTTAAAGTTTTAAAAAACCATTTTCTATAGTAAAGTAGATATTGTCTACCTTTAAAATGTACAATAAATACCTAGATATTACGTTTTAAGAATTCAAAATACTTTGGGAGGTAAGCGCTCGCAGAGTTTATGGAGCGCGGACAGAGCTCTCACGATGCGTGCACGTGCGACGTACCCTCGCTTGATTAGTAATTACTTTTAAAAATAATATACGGTCTTTAAAAGTTTTAAAAAACATTTTCTTCATTAATGCAGATATTGTCTACTTTTAAAATCTACAATAAATACGCAGTTAGTATGTTTTTGAAATTTTAAAAAAATTTCGGCGTAAGCGCACAGAAAGTTAACGGTGTGCTTACAGAGCTCTGACGGTGCGCGGACCTCGTGATCATATAATAAAAAAAAGAAATTTAAAAAAAGAATTACAAAAATTACTTTTGTACTTAGATTTGTAATTATTGTAGTATAAAATGTGAAATATAAAGAAAGGAAAAACATATGTAAATATGATTTATTATAAAAAACAAAAATTATTAAAAAAAGAAAGAAATGTATTAATTAGTATATTTAAATATTATCTTTAACAAAATATTTGAAATTTACTAAAAAAGAATAATAGTTTTAGGCTTGATATAGTTTGGAATTAGCATTTAAAAATCTTTTGAAATTCACTGAAAAAACTATAGGTTACAAGCCTTAAATAGTTAGAAATTCGCATTTAAAAAACCTTGCAAATTCACTGAAAAAAACATAGGTTTCAGGTCATATATAGTTAGGAATTAGCATTTAAAAAACCTTGCAAATTCATTTAAAAAACCATAGGTTTCAGCTCATATATAGTTAGGAATTAGCATTTAAAAAACCTTTGAAATTGCACCTATATAGTTAGTTGGACTAACTATATTTCGCGCACCCGCAATCCACTGCTGATGATGTCACATATTACATCATTACATCATTCATGACATCATGGTCTGATGACGAGGAGCTGATCGAGCACGGGGGAGGTGAAGAAGCGAGAGACATTTATTCTGGTACACACAGTACCCCTGGCAGCAGCACTGCAGTGTTAGCGCCCACACCCTGTACCCCAGCAACATCAAGGTGGCACAGTAAGAGTCTGGTAGAGATACTAATGCGAAAAAGTACATCAATGAGCCTAACTGGGTTGAAGAAGTCTGGATCATCATCACATATAAAAACGGTCCAGACCATCATTAAAAGCATGTTTTTGGCAGAGGCGCCATTGGAACGCAACCACCCAACGGCGCGTCTGTATAATGCAATGCTGGCTAAAATGTTAGCGCTGGACCTTCTCCCTTTTTCTTTCATGGAAGGGGTGGGTTTTCTAAAATTTGTGGCAACAGTCTGCCCTAAATGGAAGATTCCTAGCCGGTTCTATTTTGCTGGAGTTGCGGTTTCAGCACTACATCAAGTTGTGATGGACGTGATTGGGGCAGCTTTTCAGAAGAGTGCTGTTTACACTATCCACCTGACAACATACATGTGGACCAGTTGCCAAGCCGTTGATTACATGTGCATCACCACACACTGGATCTCTTTTGTGGGGGTTAGAGAGAAGAAAGCTTCAGGTGTTGACAGTGTCACAATTTTTCAAGCTACTCGGAAACATGCAACAGTAGCCATTTTTGCCATGGGGAAATCTCATGCTGCAGTAAAAATTTTGGAGGAGTTTAACAGTAAGGTCTTTGATTGGCTGCAGCCAAGAAGGCGCATGATCGGTTATGTTTCCATGGATAATGGCAGTAATATAGTTAAGGCCATGGCTGATGGTGGCTATTTCAGAATGCTGTGTTTGGCGCTTAGCATTACCATTATTGTTCAAGATTTCTTGAAAAAAGAAAACACAGTCAGCAAGTTACTGACCATCTGCCGAAGAATCTGTACACATTTCAGCCATTCTTTAAAGGCCTGCAAGCAGCTGAGGATCATTCAGCTTGACAGTAGAGTGCCAGTCAGAGGACTCATCCAGGAGGTGGCAACATGTTGGAACTCAACCTTCTACATGCTTGAGCATCTGTTTGAGCAGTGCTTGGTAATCATTGAGTATGTCTTTCACGCACGGGGTGTTTCTATGAAAGACATGAGGCTAGAGGTGGAGGAATGGGACCCAGTTAAAAGCCTGACAGACATGCTTCGTCCTTTTGAGGTCTTCACGCGTGAAGTCAGCAGGGAGAACTGTACTTTGGGTAAAGCTATCCCATTGTTGCGAATGCTAGAGCAGCAACTAAAGGCGATGTCTTCAACGTTCCGAGTTGATGCTGAAAAACAAGACGCATATCAGTTGGCGGAGAGCTTATTAAGCCGCCTAGTTGACAATGCAAAGCTTAAAGCAATACATTCAGAACAACATTACATTTGTGCCACTATTCTGGATCCATGGTACAAAAAGGCACTGGCCAGCAATACATTCTTTCTTTTTTCTGAAGCAGATGTTTCCAAGTACAAACATTGGCTAGCTCTGTCAGCCACTTGAAAAAGAGCGGCAGGAAATTGAAGGAACCACCACAAGTACTACTAAAGCAGCAGGCCATCGGCATCAAGGTCCACTTCTGTGGCCGAAGGCAGTCACTTTCCCTCAGAGACGTTACTGACACCAGCAACCGTATCATCATCACCTGCACCAGGCCCAGCCATATTATTGTCAGAAGCGGATTGGATAACTCATCAAGGGTTTGCTCGTTCCAGTGTTGATGCAAAGGTAACAGATGGTACGCAACGTGGAGCACCCCTTGAGTGGATGGTGCAGGCCTATCTGGATGACCCAACAGAGATCTTCTTTGATCAGAACCCATTGGTGTATTGGTATTGGAAAAGGCCTCAATGGCCACTGACCACCAAGCTGGCTATAAATTATTTGGCTTGCCCACTCGCAAGCATGTCTTATGAACTTGTTTTCAGTGCTGCTGGTGCAATTGTAACTTCGAAAAGGACCCCCTCTCACCCAAAAATGTGGAGAAGTTAACAATGATCAAGATGAATCAGCACTTCTTACCACCAGATTACAAAATACATGAATCCATGCAGGAAGAAGAGGACACCAACTTAGGTGACGGAAGTTCTTCTCTGTTAGCTGACCTACTCCCGGTTCAATTCACAGAGTTTGAGGACGAGCTTTACTTCCCTGACACCTAGGCTTGAAATACTTACTTTTTTTCCCCATCCTTATTCACTTTTATTTCTGTGTGTCTTTCTTTGTTTTGCAACTTTTAGCACAACACAACTTTAATCACAACAAATCCATCAGCAGCACTTTCTTCATCTTATTTCCATATTGAAGGTGCAGCTGTCTGCATTCCTTAAGTTCACAAGTTCACAACTCAGTCATGCTCCTCTATCCTCCTCCTCCAGACTCCCCCTATCCATTTCCCTCAAGGCAGATGGCCGGATTACACAGAATCAAGAAACTATTGCTTCGTAGACAAGTCCCCTCAAAAGAGGTGGGACTGGAATGACTGACTATGTTGACTGTTACAGGTAATGAATGATGAGATGGCATGCAGTGGACAACACTGGCTGTCTTGCTCTGATGAAAGCAATTGCTGTTTGTTTCTTGTGCATGAAATGAATCCTATGTGTTCTGTTATTCTTTTATCTTTTACACACTAAATGTAACTCAAGTCTACTCTGTTTACCTTGTTTAATACAAATTGTACTTCTACTGCAGGGGCCACTACGTTGCATGTTTTAATATGGGAAAATGTCCTTGGACTCACTGTGTGTAGACTGTGACTGCATGAACAACATTGAGTATGCCAACACCATGATGATGATGAGTCATGATGACCAAAGTTACATAATATCTTCACAGTCACTCACTGGGATGGATGGATCATCATCGTTGATTTACGGAAAAACTATGGCCATTTTGTGAGTGGCAAACAGGTAAACAAGTCAACAACAACCCAGCAGAACTACCTGTCTGTCTAGCCATGGTATGGAGTGGTCGAGCCAGTGTACTGTTATGTCAGAGTCCAGACAGTGGTTCATGTAAAATTGCGGCTATGTGGCTTGCTGTATAAAATTAGATCTGCTTTGTCTGTCTGTGTCAAAGAGGTATGCTACATGGAGGTTGGTTTACTCAGTGGTGCCTGCCTTGACCGTCTGCATGGCCCTGGCCTGCTGTGTGCTAATTATTATCCTGGAAACAGAGACTCAGAGTAGGCCCTTTAGAAATTATGCATGTATGTAATACTGCCGCCTCTGAAAGTGAAAGTGTTATTTTTGCACTACACACCGTACCTTATATTTTTCCTCTGGGGTGTTTTAATATCCCTTTCTGTTTTTCCATCGACAATTACAGGCTGGCACTTACCCTGTACGATGGGAAAAACATTAACTCCGGCTTACCATAGCAATCTGCAATTCCGCATCTGCCAGGCAGGCAGGCAGTGGACAGTGTGGTCACCAAGATTGATTGACGGAGCGCCTGATGGAATGGAGGAGTACCGCGAATAGGAGGAATGGCTGGATGCATGCAACTTCCCAATTTGACCAGGACAACTACAACATACAGTTACAGTATCCACTTCACTTGTCCTTATCTTTTAAATAACGTTATTGTTGTGAACTTTTATGAGTGCGACTCTATGCATTTGCTCTCTGCTTCAAATTCATCCCTACAGCTATTTGATAAGTTTCTTTGCTATTTTTCAAACTAATGTAATGTACTACTAAGTGTTTATTGTCTCTGAGGGCAGATAGGCAAGTGAAATTGCGTAATTACTGCCACCCTGTACTGTCTAATTGTTTTGTACTAGTTAGTAAGTTGTAGTAAGTACTACTTTTCAGTAACCCAACCATCCATTTAGCAAACAACTTCATGCATGCACTTTTATGTCCCTTAAAAGATTTATGGATATCTTCGTATCCTAAGATTTTTTTTCTTTATTTGTTGTTTGACCATGCGTACTGTTTTTTTTTCTCTCTCCAAAAAACTTTCCCAAAAACCTCCATTCCCATCCATTTTTCAAATCCTAACCCTCCTCCCCCGGGCTGTGTGGTTTTCATTGAGGGGTGACTAAATGACACCAATAATTCCACACATTTGCTGGGGAGGATAAGGTCAAAAGCAACAGAAAATCAATTTTAAGGCAGGTCAAGGAATCCAAGGATATATTCTTATTCTGCTTGACACACACCCATGAGTATTTGCAAATCAATTGAGAATTTCATGTCCACCATTGAGTGGATTCATCATCAACAACATCCTCCTAAACGTGACTAAAGCTTACGCTGTTTCCTTCAGTAGTTCTTGTAGTATCCATAATCCATGCAACTAGTAGTTAACTTTTGATAATAATAATAATAAAAGAGTTTATAAAGCGCCTGGTGACGCCATCCCGGCGTGTCCCCGCGCTGTGGAGAGAGTAGCAGGACGAAAGGCAGAAATTATAGGGTGTACAGGTGGGTTTTTAAGAGTTTCCTGAAAATAGTTTCTGTTTCAGCTAATCTAATATTCATGGGAAGGGCATTCCAGTTTTTAGCCGCCAACACGCGGAAGGAGCGTCCTCCCATCCTGGCCTTCTTTATCCGAGGAATTTTAAGGAGACCAGTTCCCATAGAGCGAAGTGCTCTATTTGGCTCATAGGGTATCGCTAAGTCTTTGAGGTATTCAGGGGCTTTCATGGAGTTAATCCTGTAGCATATGAGCAATGCTTTGAAGAGGATCCTTTTTTTTATAGGAAGCCAATGAAGAGCATCCAAGGTGGATTTAGAGGGAGCTCTTTTGTAACTTAAGGACTAACCGTGCTGCCGTATTTTGTAGGACTTAAAGCTTTTTCATATTCTTTTCAGTAGTCCCTAAAAGAAGCACATTTCCGTAATCAATACGGGAGGTGACTAGTGCTTGGGTCAGGGTGCGTCTGGCCTCTAGCGGAAGAAGATCTAGGGTTCGATTTAAGGTTTTTAGCACCCCAAAGCACTTCCCTACCACTTTGTGGACGTGACTGTCAAAGGAGAGTTTGGGATCAACCCAGACCCCCAGGTTCTTGGCTTCCTTGCCAGGGGTAGGTAAAGGTCCTAGACAGGAGGGCCACCAATCCTGAGTCCAGCCGGTTATCGCTACCACCTATAACAAGAACCTCTGTTTTGGAGCCATTAAGTTTTAGGCAGTGTTGGTTCATCCAACCTGCCAGCTCCTGCATGCAGTTTTTGAAGTTGGTTGCAGCTAAGGTAGGGGCTTGGGATAGCGAGATGAGCAGTTGGGTATCGTCGGCGTAGGATACTAATTTTATGCCATACGATTATACCACATCTGCCAGAGGGGCCATATACAGATTTAACAGGGTAGGGCTCAGGGCAGAGCCCTGAGGCACCCCCTGTTCAAGTGCAATGCTGTCTGAGAGGAATGGACCTCTTTGGACCTGAAAGCTGCGGCCCAAAAGGAAAGCTTTAAGCCAACCTAGTGCTGTCTTAGTGACCCCAGCTTTGTTTAGACACTGTAGCAAGATGGAATGTGCTACAGTGTCAAACGCAGCGCTGAGGTCCAGCATGATGAGTGCCATTGTGTGACCCTCGTCCGCTCCTGCCCGAAGAGTTTCAGTCGCTCTTAGGAGAGCTGTCTCCGTGGAGTAGTTCGTTCTGAAACCAGATTGGGATCCATGTAGGGATTTGTTGGATTCTAGGTGTGCCATAAGTTGTTTGTTTGCAATTTTCTCGGCCACTTTCGCGAGATAGGGAAGGAGGGAGATAGGTCGGAGATTTTCTAAAGTATCCTGACTGATGTTAGGTTTCTTTTTAATGGGCAATACTATCGCTTTTTTCCAATCTTCCAGAAGACAAGCCAAAGAAAAGGATACTTGAATGACATGCCTGAAATGGGGTTCCAGTACTTGTAGGCCAGTGGTTAGAACTTTTGGAGGGGCTGGGTCCCGGGGGATCCTGATTTAACGCTTTTGCATATATTTATAAGCGTTTCCGTGGGAGGTACCGAAAAGTGTTGAAGACTCTGCACCATAGGATCAGTTTCTAAGCTTTCCTTGAAATCATGACCAGAGGTCATCTGTTCAGAGAAGTTGGCATAAATGGTGCTGATTTTCCCGGAGAAATACTGAGCTATTTTATTGCAGGTTTCAGCCGAGTCGTTATAGGATTGATTGTCGTTGGTAAGCACCGAAATTTCTTTAAAAATTTTGAAGAGCTCTTTAGAGGAGTTCTCCGCTTCCCCTATGCAAATTTTATAGTGGAGAGCTTTGGAGGAGCGGATTTTTTTGTTATATTGTTTTTGTGCATTTTTGTACTGTGTTTTAGTTGCAGGGCAGAAATTGGTGCGCCATTCTCGCTCCAATTTCTTACAAGCCGATTTGATAGCCTGAAGTTCAGGCGTGTACCAAGGATTAGATTTCCTCACATTGTTAGGGTTTATCATTTTCCGAATGGGAGCGGTGGTGTCGAGGGCCTTTAAAATGTGATTTTGCAAAAGACTGTAGGCTGTTTCGCAGTCTGTGCCTCCCAGGGGACCTCCTGTTTCAAGTAGCTTATTAAAAGTCTCATGGGAAAAAATTTTCCAGTTCCGCCGTAAATAACGGTGATTGCAGGCTGGTTTAGGATCAGAATCGGATAGTTGGATGGTGAATGGGATAATAAAGTGATCAGTCCAAGGGACCGGAATAGGGGAGGTGGCTTGTACTCCGGAACCATTCATAAAGATTGGGTCTAGGAGGTGGCCCAGTCTGTGAGTGGGATCACTGTTGATAAGGTCGAGCTGTAGAGAATGAAGTTCAGACCTGATGTCCTTCGCTTCTGTATCGAGAGGATCGTCAAAGTGGACGTTCATATCACCAAGCACGATCAGTCTGCTTTTCCTGATTGCTAAGTGTGCTGTGGCTTCTATCAGGCTGGTTGTGAAATCATACAGTCTACCAGGAGGCCTGTATACAAGAATGCCTGACAGAGAAAGTTGAGGTCCAAAGACTATAGTAAAAGAGCCGGCTTCACAGTGGTCACTTGTGATGGGGGAAAGAGAGCAGACTATAGGAGATCTGATGACTATAGCAATTCCTCCTCCCCTTCCATCCTTTCTGTCTATTCTGGAGAGGGAGTAGCCAGGAGGCATAGCCTCTATAATGGCAGGGTCAGAAAATTCACCTAACCAAGTCTCGGTTAAAAACAGGATATCAAGACCATCATCCTCAAGTAGATGATATATTTGAGTGCTGTGTTTACTCAGTGAGCGGCAATTGATTAGGCCGGCCTTAATCTGCCTAGTAATGGGAGTCTTGGTAGGTGACATAGTCGGCGTAAATGTGCACGAGGGGCAGCTATGCAGGGAAAGCGCCTCCATAGTATGATTGCATGGGAGGGGGACATCAGGGCATAAATCCAGCAGTATCTGCCTATCATATCGCAGCGGTAAGGGGTGAGGGTGGCAAGGAGTCCTAGCCCCGCGCCCCGACCTGGCGCGGACGGGCGCAGACGGGCTGGACTTTGGCTCGACTTCGGCGCGCTTCCGGCGCGCCCGCTGCACGTGTCCGCTGCGCGGACGCGGACCTACGCACATTTTATAGGCGCCCTAGGGGCGACTAGAGCGCTGAACTAGCAAACCTTCGCCCGGAAGTGCTGGGCTCCTCCTCCACCCTCCACAACAAACGCCCAAGCTGGACGCGGCGGACCGGGGCGGGAGTGTTAGAAGTAAACAGAGTGATTTCAGGTGAGGCGCAGTTTAAAAGCTTACACAGTATTACACAGGCATAAAATTTAGCAGCATTCGCCAAAGTTTTAAAATGCTATTGAAAATCAGCGCTCGCAGTGTAGCACACACAAGACACACAGCGTGAGCGGATAGCGTCAGCCCCTGCCACCGGCTGGACTCTTCTCCACCACGCGAGTGTGCAGAAGAGAAGAATTTATACACACGTGCAGTACAGCGGGACTAGAGCGCTGAACTAGCAAACCTTCGCCCGGAAGTGCTGGGCTCCTCCTCCACCCTCCGCAACAAACGCCCAAGCTGGACGCGGCGGACCGGGGCGGGAGTGTTAGAAGTAAACAGAGTGATTTCAGGTGAGGCGCAGTTTAAAAGCTTACACAGTATTACACAGGCATAAAATTTAGCAGCATTCCCCAAAGTTTTAAAATGCTATTGAAAATCAGCGCTCGCAGTGTAGCACACACAAGACACACAGCGTGAGCGGATAGAGTCAGCCCCTGCCACCGGCTGGACTCTTCTCCACCCTTGAGTACTTTAGCATTGCTTAGGCTACAATTTATGGCACTGTTCGTGTGTTCTGTACTATCGTACGGTTCTAATGCTCCCCTCAGGCCACTCAATGTCTCATTTCCTGTTTTTTCATATGCTGCTACTGCCAGTGTGTACCACTACTACTACCACCACAACGATGACATTTCATTCGTCCAGGATTCCATAGCCAACCTTAATCGCCATTTGCCATCCAGCCAGCCCTATGCCTAGCCCTACTCTCAAACACGAATCACAGGTAAGATAAGCATTTTGGGGAGGAAAAATAATGGAGTATGAGGAGAAGAGAGACTGACTGACTAGTAAAAACGTAGAACAATTGAATTCACTAACTCTGTCAGTGGAACTTTTGTACAAATGTAGGCGATTACTTAGACAATTTGAATCAACCAGCCAGTTAAGTTTCAGGAAAATAATCATACAGTTAACACCCCCTGCCTCCCCCACAAAACAGTAAAAACGCATATGCTATGTTTAAGTGGAAAATAAATAATTATTTAGACCGTAACAAAAATAAAGTATCCCACAAGACCCTACCCACCCCCTTCCTAACCCCAACCAATGTCCATGAAATGAATGTCCCCAAAAGTTAAAAATCCCCAACGCCCAATTCCCACCCCCCAAAAGTCTTTCAAAAAGGGGCAAGGGACAGGCCCCACTTTGGCCCGCGGTGTCCTGTGGCCAGGTGGTCCTGCAGCTCTCTCCGGAGGGCCTTGAGCAGGACTTTCTGCCTCTCCACCTCCTGCTCAAGGTAGGCCACTCACAGGGTTAGGCAGTGCACACACGCCTTGCGGGTATTGTGGGGGGCAGCTGTTGGTTGGGCTGCTCGGCGGCGGCGGGTGGCTGCCGGACCACGGCACCGTACTGCTGGAGGATTGCGCTGGCTGGATGACCCAGGGGCAGTGGAGGAGAATGCAGCTGTTGTTGTACTTGACTCCTCCTCCTCCTGAGCCACCAGCCGCCGATATTCGGCGACAATTGCCTCCAGCTCCCGGCGCCTGGCCTGGATAGCCAACTCCTTCCTCGATGGTTTACGAGTATCTATATGAAGAAAGAAAAAAATACTGTAACCAATACTCTTTAAGATTTACACAAAATAATTCAACAGAAAGTTGTGTCACAGTAGCACTAGCAACTTGCAAGTACATTACATAACATTTGTGGCATATATCTATCTAACCTCCCACTTCGTCGGCCTCTGCTCTAACATTAGTGGGAGTTTCAGGAATTCTACTAGCACTATGGACTCACTACATTAGACTCAGACAGCACACCAGTCTTCTTCTTCTCTCTTGTTTAGCGAAATGAGTACGCTAACTTGTGGAAGCCGGCATAATACCAGCGCAGTCAGCTTGCACCCAAGAAAAACAGACGCAAGCCATGATGACACAGACTCGCGTTACTGTTACCAGTACATGCAGGTGGGGAAGCTCTTACTTTTCTATTTCGGGTGGCACTGGCCATACTCTGTTACAACAAGGGCTACTGCTCAATTAATTTAACTTTCACCCTGCCCTGCCCCTGACTACTACAAAAGGAAAATGAAGAAGATAATATGATCATCTATCCCTTCACATGATATTTGCTTATATACGGGATGACTTTAGGTGCTTTGTTTTTATTGACTGAGTGAACACCGATAGGCCACACATGAATGACAGATTTGAACAAAAATTATTAACATAGGTAGTGAGTGGTCCCCGTAATTGCCGTAGGAAGGCACTTGTGACTTGACTTGATAATGTGAACTATACAATATAGATACACAATATATGCTGTGCTTGCAAACTACTGTAAGTCAAGGGAGTATTCTGAAAAATTACAACTTCTACTTTCCTCGGCTTTGCTACTCTGACACGGACGTGCGGTGTTACATGCTCTTCAAACTAACCTTCTTTATCCAGTGACTGTCTACTCTGTCTACTCTACATACACCTATGCTATTTATGAGGAAGATACCATCCAGGCAACCATCCACTCAAAGTAAATGTCAATCATTCCTCTCAATGTCTCAACTGGACAAACCTTACTTTTTCTCACCGACAAACACCCTTTTTATTTTATTTTGTAAACCACCACCCATGCATCCGTGCTTGACTTGTATTTGACCCAAAGGATATATTGCGCACACATAGTTTCTGTTTCACCCACCCAGGCAGTCCTCTTTTCTTTCTCCTTCCACCCATCCTTGCTTCAACCGGCCATTTATCAGATTCCTACCAGCCACCTCTGCCTGCATTCAAAAACATGTATCATTCTTTGCCAGTCATTAATTTAACTCGCTCGTCCTTCCTCCTTCCTTACACCCTTCTTTCCCTTTTCGTTCATCCCATTCATCAAGTTCATCTCTAATTTTACTTGGCTTCGCGATAAAACTTTCACAGCTGAGTTGAAGTCAAATTTAGAGGAGGCCATTGGTTACTCGTCAACTCCTGCTGCTAATGCTATTGCTAATGCGAAGTCAAGGGTGACTGTCTTCTGCCTGGTTGACAAAAACTTAGTTCTAAATTTGTAAGTCTTCTTAACAGTAAAGTGTACTTGTACTGTACAACATACACCCCTGCTGCGAGCCTACTCTGCAATCTCAATAAGTACGGAATATAATAGCTTACCACTGCCCACCACTACCGAGGCATCCCCCACAGCAGTTCCTGCTGGCAATGGTGGCACCGCATCCGCCTTGCAGGGATGTAAGACGGTACCACGCGTACTATTACAACGCGTACCGTTACAACGCTACTTTTACCACGCAAGTCGTTACAACGACTTGCGTGGAGGGGCGCTGGATAGTAAATTATTTAATTTAATATTCCAACTCCAGTCCCCGTGGACTCTAGGGAAAGGAGTTGGATGGTAAATTAAAGTATTTACTATCCTGGAGCCCCCCCCCCAGCGCATTTCGTTGTAGTGACCTGCGTGGTAAAAGTAGCGTGCTAACGGTACCGCGTTGTAAAAAATGCGTGGTAACCGTTGCACACCGCCTTGCAGTGACCACCCCTGCCTGGCCCCGGCACTGGTGGTTGTCTCCTGTGCCGATGGTGTTCCGCCTAGAAAGAACATTTCATATTTTTAGATGCCACATACACCACTCCCTATTTTGTCTAGGAATGAAAAAAAATGTTACTACATAAACAAATTTAATTATTTATGACTCTCTAGTCTAAACTAAAAATTCCCCTTTTGGAAGGGAAGGGTGTTTTTATTTATGCTTAGCCATAACATGCTACACTTTTTGGCACAACTGATGAATGCTTGCTTTTTAACGCGCGCCATTTTTCTCATAACAGACAGAAGATTCCCTTCTACGAACAAGAGCAATATGTTACTCATCATCACCACCAGTACTTGAAGTTCCAACCAGGTGAGGGGTCTCCCACAATTAATGTGTAAATCAGCCACTGTTCAGTTTTCATGAGTTAACCATTTCGCTTCTAGGAAGTTGATTTTAATAAATGTTTTTATACAATACACAATTGAAAATTAATATACAGAGTACACACAGAGCTAGTTGTTTTACTTTTAATAAAGCCTTTAAACTTACACAGGCTCTGTGGTTTTTGGTCATGAGTGAGTGAGCGAAAGGGTTTGCAATTTGCAAGCATGATTCTGTGACTCTGAGAGGTCGGGACTCTGACTCCGTAGTCTTATGTTCTGGGTTGTATAATTATTGGGGATCATGGCTGGGCTCGGGAGCTAAATATTGATTCAGAGGCACTACCTAGTCAGTAAGGAGAATAGGGGTTCACCTTCTGTTATGACTGAGGTATGTGGAAAGTCTAACTGCGCCTATTATCACCAATGCCCTATTTCTTGTCCATAGTTATGTATGTGCAGAATAGTCCCTGCAACAGTAGTAGTATGTCCTCCTATCCAATCAAAAAGTAAACTAGTATCTTATTCTTGGTGGCCATTGACATTTTATTGTTGGGAATTGTCAAAGCATAACCATTAAGAAGACTTCAATAGACATTATGGACAACCCAGAGGACTGCACTCAGTGCCTAGAGCTATTGCTGAATAGGAGTTTTGTTTAACACCTTTTGCCAACTGTGCACGCTTAGCTAGCTACACAGACAGACTAATAATAATAAATAGTAGTAGCACAGAGAGTCATAGTAGAGGCCAGATAAGAATTTAGAAACAGTCTACAAGAAGATCAAAGACGAGTCTCTAGTCTCTAGCATTACGCAGTTCTGTAAAGTACACTCATACATAATCACTCAGGCCAAATGAGCACACAATTGAAAACAAGTAAGCATAGTAGCACCGCTACTGAGCAGGCAAGCACCTGCAATCAAAGAAGCTTTTGAAACATAATTTACCTGCAATGTAATCAGCAGCATTCTTGCTCTTCGGAAAAAACATATATTTGCAATATAACACAGAGCAGAAGAAAACAAAGTAATTAATAAATAGCTAATAGTACTCACCAAGCCCAGGGATGTCGACGCCAAGCAGGTCGAGCAGGTCTCGTTCCCGGTCCAGTATGTCGGGCCACCGGTGTGTCACCTGGTTGTAGGTGCGCCGGACCCCTGACTCCTGATACATGGCTCGGCACACCTTACCTCATAGCTGGCGACTCTCCCGGAGGCCGTACCCGGTACTGGGCCTCCTGTGATGGTCTTGGGGAGGTGGCGCTGCATAAAGAAGACAAGTGCGGCCACCTCCACCGCGCTGAAGATCTCACTGGTACTTATAGATGCCCCCCTTAAACCCCCGCAAGGGCGCCGGCTGCGGGGTGCGGGACTCTTCCACTTCGAGTTCTTGCCGACTCCCTTTGCCATGGTCCTGGGTTAAAGGAAAAATAAATAGGAAAGAATAGGGAAAAAGTAAATAAAAGAAAAGAGAGAGTTAAAAAAAAGTAGTTATTAAAGTAACGAAAAGTAGAAAAAACACAAAATATAGATGTACACAAATAGAGAGATAGATAATGAGTAAAAAAGATGAAAAAAAGTTCAAACAAACAAAAGATTACAAAGATTGAAGCAGGATAGAAAAGGCATGCCCAGAACCATAGCAATGAATGGAAAACAAGATGGCCGCGCCCATTGCAACAGCGTGGATAAGTTTGCGCAATATTTTCCTTGCGAGCACGCAAAAACTAACGCAAACACGCAACTGTGACCCAGAACAAGAAATGCGCAACGCGAGCATGCAACTCGCGGTTTGAAACGGAAATACACAACGCAAACCATGAAAAACAAGATGGCCACGTCCATATACGACCGCATGGGTAAGTTCGCTGTATCCGCGGTGAAAAAAATTCTGCGAACTCGCAAAAATAAAAAAATCCATAATCTCATGAAAGTTCGCGGATTTTGCAAACAGCGAGTACGCTTTTGCGCGAATTCGCATACCGCGTTTCGCAAAATTCGCCCATACTTAGTGATTAAGAGTACATTTACTATTATAACTCCAATCTATCAAACACTAGGAAGAGAGAACATTTTGGGTGGGGTTAAATTTAGCATTCTTACTCCAGTCTAACAAACATTGGCATCCATGCAAATTCAGGTAGAATGAGGGGTACAATATTTTAACTCCAGTCCAACACATAATGAGGAAAGTACATATATGGTGAGTACAGGTGCTATTCTAAGTCTACACTAACAAACGGAGAAGGAAGTGCATATAAAGGTTGAGTCAAATTCAATATTTTATTTCTAGTTTAAGAAAAATTTGGGAAAGTACATACACTGGGATGTAGGTTCAGGAATACTGTTATAATGCCAGCCTGACACATATTGTGGAAAATGCATACGTTGGAGAGCGAAATTTACTATTCTAACTTCAGTGCTAACAATAATGTGGAAAGTACACAGGTGGGAGGCCGACTTACTATTAATCTCTAGCACAGCTCACATTAAGGAAAGTGTATACATTGGGGGTGGTGTTAGATTTACTGTTCTAACTCCAATCTAACAAACAGAGTTAGACAAACAAAGAAAATACACAAGGGGTGGAGTCATTTACTATTGTTAATCCTGTCTAAAAAACATTCGGGAAAGTGAATACGTAGGGGTGTCAGATTAACTATACTAACTCAAATCTGCAAACTTGGGGGCCCATTAAGATAGGGGGCGGTTTGCCCCTGCCGGCTCTGCGGTAGCCTCCACCGGCGCGACAAACCGCCCGCCATGCACATCAGAAAGATCCCCCGCCATATTAGGATGGCTGGGGGGTCCATGGCGGATGGAAAGACTGTCCGCCGCTTTTCCACCGGTCGACTTGTTGACAGAAAACATGATAAATATCGTGGCGGTATCTGCAAGATACCGCCATCCATATTACGATGTTGGTGGAGATCAGCCGTTACATGGTGGCATTGCCACCATGGAAAGGCATGCAGTCTTTGCTTCTGGGGGGCATTACCAGGCCCCCAGGGTGGTGGGGGATGCACATGGGGGTACCTATGGTACCCTCCTGCATTTGCATGTGCAAGGTGGCAGGCACTGCGTAGTGCCTGTCACGTTGTGCATGCAAATGCACGATATGCATTTCTGACATTGCAGCAGGTGCTGCTGACAGTACCACCTGCTGCAATGTTAGAAATGCAATATGCGCCTGATCCTAATGACTATGGTGAGACCGCCGAGACATGGGTGGGCTTTACCGTAACCCGATGCTATAGCCAGTGGACTTTGTCCACCCACCATTGTAATAGGCCCCTTGGTTTGCTGACAACCATATCCTGGTAGATGCCCAGGCAGGTTTCAGGAACAAAATAGGCACCATTGACCAGGCCTTTCCTTTTAATGTTCTGTGTTGGAAGTTTGTCACCCTAAAGAAAGAACACTTATATGTTGCCATATTGACCTTTGGTCAGCTTTCGATCTGGTCTCTAGGGATAGGCTACAGAGAGTGCTAGGAAACTACAGTGTTCCAGAGGATCTCCGCTGCATTCTCAGGGTATTGCATACCAACACTTTTGCTCGAGTAAGGTGGAACAACATTGGTGACCTCACAGAAAAAATCCCCATCAGAAGGGGCGTCAAACAGGTCTGTGACCTTGCCCTATCTTATTTAGTATGTATTTTAATGGGGCAGTAAACTGTGTCTATGGAATTGAATATGATGCCCAAAAACTTGCTGATATCCCAGTCCCGATCCTAATGTTTGCTGATGATAATTGTAATTTGTACTTGTAAAGCACACTAATACCCCAACTGGGGTGTCCTGGCGCTGTAACCCATACCGCTGTGGAACCCTTCCTGGCTTTTCCCTGTGAAATGTCCACTCCTGGGCACCCCCAAGGTGAAGCCAAGCAACCCAGCGCTGTTGGGGCCGTTGTGGAGATTAAGCAAGCTATTGCCCAGAGTTGCAAAGTGGGACCCATGATTAGAATAGGCACTGAGGCAAGAATGATCAGGTCCGAGGAAATTGAGCCAAAGGCCCATCGAGGCAGGAATTGAACCCTGGTCCTGGGCCAGATCTCTGCATCAGGGTCTGCCGCTCTAACCATTGAGCCACACTTCAACTGATGGGACTCCATTAGGAACTGGATTCATTTGGAGCCTTCTGTAAAAACAGAGGCTTTTAATTAAACCCTGACAAGTCCAAATATATAGGGATACACTGATGCATCCATATTATCCATTGAGGAAACAAATATATTATAGGTCTTTTCAATATGCTACAAAGCACCCCATTGGTTCCATTGAGATTTGATCTAGCCCTTAAATCCATACACTTGGTATCTTTTCTCAAACAATTGTTATATTGGGTGAGGGTTTGGTCTACCCCAGAATTAGCTATTTACAAAGAGGCACTAAGGGACCTGATTAATTGTGACAAACTCGTCTGCACCCCATTATTGAAGAAAGGCAAAAAAGCTGTTTGATCTGCCTAATTTGGGAAACATACCTATGGATACTCCTGACGAAATCACTAAAGGTGTTAGGCTGCTCTTAAATAAAGTCTACAGGGATAAGGCTTTGACAAGAACCTGGGCGAGCACTGGGAAGGGTCACTAACAGGGCAATTCCTGCTTCACAAATATTTGTGCACTTTGGAACTCTATTTGGACAGGATTTAACCTGCTGGGCGAAATGTCTGTATTTATAGTTCAGATCTGGCACCCTTTCCTTAAGATCCTTTACTTCGAGATGGTGCAAAATGGAGTGTGACCGAGACTGCCCCTTTTGCCCTTCGCCAAAAGAAAAAGAATCTCACTTTCTGCTCTTTTGCCCTAGATATTCATGTTACCCAAAAGTTGGATAATTGCATTGAGCAAGTTAGAGGGAGTAAGACACTATTGGGAGGCATTGCGATTATTGAAAAGTGACACGAAACATTCAATAGTATTTGCTGCCTCACATTTTGTTTGGGGGCCTTGGTCTATACAAATGAAAAGTCTAACATCAGGGAATCTATAACCATTATTGCTGCTGCTCATGTATGAGGTATATTTCTTACAACTCCAGTGTCAATGGCCTAAATTGTTTTTACCAATTTATTTTAATCATGCTTCTTTTTATGTCAACTTTTAAATGAATTAATAGCAGGTCAGGATACTCATTATCTATGAACATTATGAGAGGGATAATCCTGCTCTTGGTGTTGCCGAAGTATTCAACATGGCAGACCAAGTTATAATCTAGTCTTAGGCTACTATGGAGGTTTATGTTGATAGAGGTAACTGCTTTGCCTAAGGTCCCCTACCCGGCGTATTGAATTGCTTTCTGTTTATCATAATGTTTATATATTATATTTGTCTGCTCTATGCTTTCTCCATTATAAAGTATTTATTGCAACTGCACTTTTATGGTCACCAGACCAAAATAAAGTATATTGATTGATGCTAACTTCAATCTTACTGACATTGGGAAATTGCAAACAATTGAGGGGTGAGGAGGGTAATATTAAGCATTCTAATTCCAGTCTAATAGACACTGAAGAAGATGCATAAATTGGGATGATGAGATGTATCATACTAACTCCTGTTTAACAAACATTGTAGATGGACCTGCATACATAGGGAAGGGGGTATCATATTCATTACTATTCTACTTCCAATCCAACAAATATTGGGGAAAGTGCAAATACTGGGAGTTCGGATTCACTACACCAAATAATATGAGTGCCCATTAAAAATGAATTGAGAAATTGTAATACAAATTTAAAATCCTAAATTTCAATTAAATATCTTACAGATTTGAAAAACAACTGTAAAATGTTATTGAAAATTTAGAAACATATTAGAATTGTATGAAAGCTTTTTAAATTAGTAAATCAATATGTTTCAAACCGTAGCACCTAGCACACATAAACCACACAAACCTAAAATATAATACAAACTATTATCCTTATAAAAAAGTGTTTTTAAATCAGAAAATATGAAAAAAAATCATTTTACTTTTAAAATTAATTATAATGTAACATTATTAAAACACACTACACAGCCATCCCTGCAATATACCCCTCAACTAATAAAATGTGTGTACTTCGACATATAATCATATAATTCAATACGTTTAAAAATATGAAACATAATTACAATTAACATAATAAAGCAATAGAAATTACCATATTGTGTAAAAAACTACCCCTCTACTTCCCCAATAAACTCCACATCCTAAATTCCTAAATCAGAAATATATTGTTGTTAAATTATAAAAAATGTAAATAAGTAACAATGTCAAACTTTGCCAATTTAATTTATTAAGCAATCAGAAATAATGAATGCACAATTAAAAATACCACGAACCACTCAAATCCATATATACTGTATAACCAATAACAAAAATGACTAAAATATGTTTTTTTAAACATATGTCCGATACTGGATGGTCGAAAATATCAACAAGGATTGGAGTTGTCCCATAAATACATACTGGTGACTCACCATCTCAAAATCTTCCCATTTATCACCCGTCATCAGGAGATCGAATCATGTTTATCATATATCTCTGCCACACTGATCTACCATCACATGGAGACACAGACCAACATGTCATCTTTTTTCACCTTAAACCATAAGCTATTTGTCCCATCTGCAGCATCAACATGGGTAAACCAGGGATTCTTTACAGATATTTTTATTTTACTTATTATTAAATAGATTTTTCGACGTCATGGGAGCTAGGGCATACTTTATATCCAGGCTGAGGCCATTCTCACTCAAATTAACAATACAGTTCCCTCAAATTGTAAGAAAGAATTGTAAATTACACAGAGCAGAACATAATGTAGGAGAAGAGTAAGATCTGCGAGAAAATAAATGACAAGCCCATGCACATTCCAAAGGGATCAGCATAATGAAAAACTCTTACCTTCCATATTCCAATGACAGCACAGCAGCATAGAAGTCAAATTTGCTGCATGAGGTTGCCCGAAAGCCCTGGTGCAGTAACGAAAAGTTAGCATGGACCACTCCCCAGGAAAATATCATAATCCTGTTTGACTATCTTCTAACCTCGGAGTCAGAATTAGCATCCTGCAAAGAGGCAACACCCTATTTTGCTTTTTCAGCCAGGAAAGTAATGATCTGCGGTTACATAAAAGGATATTTACCACCTAATACAAGATGTCTATACACGTAAACAACCCAGGCTAGGGTTTGGTAGCGATCTAGGAAAAACATGAAGGATTGTTTAACCCTATCCATGCTGATGACGGAACCACTCCGTCATCAGCCGCGGTGGCGCTGTGCTGATGACGGAGCGGTTCCATTGTGGCCCGGCCGCCGCGCCTCCGCGGCGCTGATTTCGCGCCTGCGTGGCGCGTTCTACTGAGCGGGCGGGGCCATGACGGAACCGCTCCGTCATGAGCACAGCTCAACCGCGGCTGGTGTCGGAGTGGTTCCGTCACCAGCATGCACCCGTCGCGCGGCCGCCCCGCCCCCTTAGCACTTCCGGTGGAATAGCCGCCGCAGCGAAGGGTTTAATTATGCAGTTCTTTGTGTAGCACTGTAAGCCCCCTTCCCCTTTGTGCAGCATATAATGCCATAATCGATTGCTGTGCAAAGGAGCTGTGTGCAAAGAAGCTCACCACCCAGGGATGTCAGATTGTCATCACTGTACTTGGTTTCATATTGTGACATCGTTGGAACCCCTGTCCTTGCACAAAAGGTAGTATTATTGTGAAAGAGACATCCGGGAACCACTTCCTTCGCCCACTGCAGAGCCATAAACTTGCAGACTCGGTGGGAGCTAAAAGAGACAGACTCCATGTTGTGGATAAATACCACCTTCCCTAAACCTCGGCAATTATTTCAGGCTTTTTGAGTTCTTTTACAGTACTAACTTGCTTTTCTCTGATTCGCAAATCTTCCTTGTGCACATTTCACCAGCTTTTTCCATGTGAAATATGAGTGTGGGGAGGTACTTAAAAGTGTGGAATTCCCTCCTAACTCGTAAATCTGTTTCGGCCGTAAGCACATGTTTCCAGCAGAATTGAGATTACTGCTTCTCCTATAATGAGAGGCTCAATGTATGCATTGTTGATTGGTAAACGTGAACTGCAATTAGGTTTCTAAACACAAATGATGTGTGCTGTTCTACTTGTCTTCCAGTTTTAATGGATACCAAATAGTGTCAATATACAGTTGTTTGATAAGGTCAAGTACCTAACAATGTCAACAATCTTTGGAGGAGCAATTTTATTGACAATGGCTTTCAGAAAAACAAAAAGAGGTAACACCAAAATGAATAGACACGTCATCAGGGGTCAAAGTCACATCTTTTTCTCATGAACAGTTAATGCACCTGTTTTAGAATAAATTATCTTGTTCTCGATTTCCATCTGTTTGTGGACATCCCCGAACTCGGGATTGAGATATCCCAATAGGCAAATTAAGTGTATTACTTAGAAAATAAAGAAGCAAATACATGCACTTCATTTAGGGGCATAATTATGGGGATTTACTGCAGGGCAGAGCAACAATAAGGTTTTGGCACATCCCCAGGTTTACATGGTCTTGTAAATCTGGGGATGCATCAAGGTCCATGGGTGTTGCGTGGGAACACCGACTCCAATGCCATGAGACGCCTCTCTGTAAGGCAATGCATTGATTTGTGCAGCCTTGCCTTACTCCATATCTATGAAGCCATTCAAAGCACTGCAAGTGGCCGCGTAAATATGGTTTGGTGGTTTGCGTCGCCACTGGGTCCTAAAAAGTGACTCAACAGCTCGTAAATATGCCCCTAAATGTAAAATAGTGACAGCAGTTCAATAACTTTATTCGGTTATAATGTGGAAAAAATAACCATAAAAGTACAATTAATAAATCACAATTTAAAAAGATATAAAAACAAACATGCTGCATTAAAAGTAAACGGATTGAATTTCATACATAAATTGATTTTCGTGATCTAAATTTTTTTTTTTTAAATGCAGAGACAGACGCAACAGTAAATATATTGTCTAGTTTCTGGATGGCTAAAAAAGTAGGGAGACATTGCCTGAGTTCCATACTCTTCAATATCGGTACGATCCATCTTGTCCTTGGAATAGAGTATAATTTACAGAATAACAAGGTATGCATATCCGATTGTTTCAAAAAGTCATCTCTTGAACACTTACTAAGTTGTCTTGTCCAGTCTTTCATCTTGGGGAAACTGAAAAAGTTAAATAGAATGTTTAACCTAAGCTGTGTTAATAGAAACCTTTCAAAATCACTCATGTGTAGCTTAACATATGGTTGGATATTGATAGTGGTCATTGTTAAGTGGTGAGCCACCACTGAAATCTTTGTAATTTCGATGTTGGTTCTAATATCTCCCAAATGCATCATACTAAGATTTTTAAGTTCTTTCCTAGAGACCTGGCACATCGATAGGGGATCACTATAGTATTCTCGGTGGCGTATTTGTGTGAGAAACATCTTTACGTAGTATAACCATCTTATCTTGCTAACATTATCAAGGCTCATCACATCCTTGTAAAATAGTGATAAAGTGATAAACAAATAATACTAATCCAGAACTGCAAACCTAAATATACAATACACTACCTCTTAAATTAATTTTGCATTAGATTGTAATATGAGTAAACATAATAATTTTTAAGATATTCTTTTTAGAACAATAGTTAACTATGTTATATTTTTATACATTTTATTAATAACTTATTTTAAATGTAACACTTTTATTAAATTACAATATATATTTTACATCAGTAAGTCTAAATATTGAATGCTTGCCTGGGGTATCTAACCCCTAGATGCATCAACGTTGTCATTTGCGATTCCTTATTTGCGAAAAATAAGGAATCGCAAATAAGGAATCGCAAATGGCAATGCATCATTAATTTCGCTATTTTATTGAGATTCGGTAAAAATCGCAATTTTTACCGAATCGCAATAAAATTGTGAGTTTCAAATTGCGAATTCGCAATTCCCATTCATTCCTATGGGCTGAAATGCCCATAGGAATGAATGGGAATTGCGAATTCGCAATTTGAAATCGGAATTCATCAAAGCCCTCAAGGGTGGAGAGGGGGGTCCAAAGGACCCCCCCCCTGCACCCATGAAATGCACTTTTACATGTAAGTTACATACACGCATGTCCTAAGGACATGTGTGTCTGTAACTTAACAGTTTAAAAAATGCATTTTAGTGCATTTTTAAACAATTTTGCAAATTACCACTAAGTTCAACTTCGTGGTAATTTGCAAATGCAATTTTGAAAATCGCAAATGTTTTGTCAATGATGCATTGCTTTTAAGGAATCGCAAATTTGCGATTCCTTAAAAGCAATCGCATTTTTGGAATTCGCTACAAATAGCGATTTTCCAAAAATGCTTGATGCATCCCAAAAACCAATTTAGGAAGTGCAAACGGCCGATTTTTGCGATTCGCACCGTTTGCACTTCCTAAAAAGGTTGATGCATCTAGGCAATAGTGTTTTTTTCCATTGAGAAGGCCTATCAGGTGCGAATTATTTTCCATAATTCACATTCTGGAATTCACTTACAGGATATTTAGCCTCCTCTATTGCTTTGCCCACTCAAATAACAGAAAATGCTGCACTCCCACACAGAGGCACACACACAGAGAAGCAATAAAAACACCTGGAAAGGGATTTCACTGTCATAAAATGAGGCACATTAAAAACAGTTTTCAAAATAAAGCATGGGGTTTTATTTGTGCAACACTCTAACAGAAAGGCTTTTTTCAGTTTTCAAATGAAAAAACAAATAAATGTATATATATGTGTGTGTGTGTGTGTGTGTGTGCGTGCGTGTAGGTGTGTATGTGCAAGCAATAATAACACACTTATAAGTAAGCAAATGCAACTGTGAAAAACATAGAATAAAATACATGGAATAAAAAAAAGGAGATAATAATACCGGATGCCCACTGCAAGAAATAAACACTGTTAAATGCAAATGATCAGACACAGGGATAAATAATGTCCAAGGAAAGAAAGATATTAGATATGTATACTTAATACATTCAGATGATTATAACCACTGGAGACTTGAATTTGCACACAAACACACTCACACATCACAATGCCAATAATCAAAAACAATACAACACCGGCTGCAGACACTGCATCTTAGCCCATTCCTGACTGGGGAATTCACAGTGGGGGTCAAGAGACTCACCAAGCCGGGAACTGCTACACCGAATTAGATGCGCCCGTCATTTATTCAAGTTCCAAAATCTCGCTTTCCAAATCAACAAACCCCAGTTTCAGAATCTCAAAGCACTAGTGGTTTCAGAGAGGACCTCCTCTGCGCCAAGGAAGCTTACTGGAGTTGGCTACTTGCCATGTAAGTATTTCAAAGACAACGGAATTCTCACCTATTCTTCTGCACTCCCACGTGTTCCAGCCCCTTATCTCATCGAAGCTTGAGAAAGTCTCTAAAAGTACAGAAAGCAATCTCCAAAAGTACAGAAAACAATCTTGAATGTGAATAGCCTAAACTACTTGAGTGATCTGGGGTCCTGCTTGTGTGCGCAAAGCTCAAGCTAGACAGAGTAAAAATTCAAGATGGCATGAGGGCATGTCAAAGCCAATAGTAAGAACTTCATTAGAGAGATTCACATTGCACAGCTATATACATTACATTTCAATTAGCTCAATTTACTTTACATTATGTTGTGCAGGGTGTTATAGCCTGACTCCATTGTTTTATATGCATTACAATACCAGTGGTTGGGCGAGTGTGGCGCTTAGCTTACTCCAAGTGTGGGCTGGTGTACATTTAAGCCTGAGTTGTAACTATTAGGGCTACAGTATATTTAAATGTGTATTTTTGTGAATAGTATTAATCTCACTATTATGTGTGTGTGTTTTGTATTACCAAGTCCCTTCCTAAACCCCACCTTATATTTTTCTTTACCCTACCCATTTTTCAAAAATTCTTCTCGACTTTCCCACTTTTCCCCCCATCCCTCCCACATTACCTACAATATCCTATACTTATCTGTGCGCAGCTCCCCACCAGGCCTTTCATCCCTTCTCCAGAGGAAGCTTTTCCTGGCGAGTAGCGATTGGCACACCGCTAGAGTTTTGGGAGACTTGCAGGTCATTAATTTGCTCACTTACTGATCGGATATATACAGCGTGATTTAGAGAAGATTCTATTGAACTAATCTCCATGTTTAAGCAACTAAAGAGTGATTATGAATTCTGAAGGTGTATTTGAGTTACACTGAGAAGGGACAAGTTGTTTGTCGCAAACTTTTGAGGGCTGATGTCGCCCGCTATGCCTTAGGAGCCACCTGGCCCTGCGTCCATATGGTGTCCTAGTAGAAGGACTGCTGGTGCCCACCATCACACACCCCCCTGTCCTGATGAAGACCCCATTGTAAGGTGTCTGCAAACCTACGCTGTCTCCACGTGGTCGAAACGTTGACATGTTTACCGATAACTAGCACTTGTAGTAACAGAGATTGTTTACTGTGCTCCCCAAATGGGGCATAGGGCTGTATAAATATACATATGGATTCATGTACCTTTTGTTTTTTTGAATATGAATTGAAGCCTAACAGCGAAATGATGTATAGATCGTCACTTCCTTTTCCATTTTTACTATGTGACCACGCTCCTCACGTGTAATTCACCCTCACCCCCCTATTCTCTGTCATTTGGGCACCTTTTGTTTAACCTATGAAAGAAGGTTTTGTGAATTTGTCAAAATATGGTTTTTGATGTGGTAATGTGATTAAACAACATTCCCCTATACTAGATTCTTTGTAGATTTGTTTATATGTTTCCTCAATTTTAAAACCTTGAATGTCCTCAGTTAAGGGGGCCACTCTATAACTTAATAATTTTCACCCAGGTCCCAGTACCATTGGGTTTACCCCTCTTTATGTAAAACCCCACCAAGCCTGGGCAGAGAAATTCATTCTGCTCGTGGAGTTGGGGGAATTCGGGAACTCCACGCTCTGCAAGCTATGCATTGGCATGTGCAAGACTTGTTTAGGCGTGCACTGGTGGCTGCTACTTGAGAAGCAGTTAGATTTACTCAAAAAAACGTTTTTGAGTTAATTTTTCTCTCCAAAAGACCATTCTAGTTGTTTTTTAGTGCAAGAAGCCTTTTTTGTATTTTACTTTTTTTCTTTCAACAGGAACGAAATTCCTCAAAGACTCCGACTTCCTGTTCCTTTCCATTACATTCCTCCCTGGGCTTTGTCCAGCTCCAGGCCACTTTTCATTTGGATTTGGAGCTGGAAGGATCACTCTACTTTTCCGCTGCATATGTACCATCGGATTTAATTGCTTTATTTTTTAGATATCAAAAGTAAGTAAAAAAAAACTCTTGTATAAGGGTGTTGTTTGTTTGATATAGAGCATGTACCAGTATTTATTCGAACTTTTATTAGATTTTTTTAATTCATGGTGGTGAGTGGACTGAAGTTTCATGTGGGCCTCGTTATATTTTTGCATTTCATTTTTCATCTTTTGTAAAGGAACAATGTTGTACAATTCAGTACATTTTCTGAATGTTTGTTAAATTTGCAATATTCATTTTTTTACTATGTGGCCTAGTCTGCCATCGGGCCATCTAGTCAGTAGGCCCAGTACAGGTCTAGTCATGAGTGCATGAAACAACTGTTTCTGTGGTATGTGTTGATTTAAACCATAGTTTAGGGCTGGAATGGCAATGGATTATTACAACAATGTTTTTTTTTGTATTTTACTTTTCTATGTGTGTGCAAAAAGTGTACAGGAGGGGTAATATTGTATGTCTTGGAAAAATATGTGTTGTAACATTTTTGTAGCTCAGTTAATTTTCGTTTTTGCCATTGCTGAATTAATGATAGTGTTTTCTTCAGTGTGACTATTGACTCTTTTGTCTGGCCAGGGTGTCTGTGTGTTTGCATAGGCCGTACATTGCCTTAGTTCTCTATGCCATGTGGCCAGGGGCCATATTGTGCAGTTAGTGCCCAGAGGCCTGCCTATGTTTTTTATTTTCTATGGCTCCTTGCTTGTTGTTGTTTGACCATGTGGCAGGTGACAATTGTGTGTAGCCAGCCAGTGTGCTTTTTCCATAGACCTTCATGTGTTCTTTGTTTTGGCCATGCCCCCTTGCTTTCTGTTGTTTGATCACGTGGTTGGTGGCCACTTTGTTTAGCCAGCCAATGTGCTTTTTTCGTAGGCCTGCATGTGTTCTTTATTTTTTCATGCCTCCTTGCTTGCTGTTGCTAATTGACCATGTGGTCAGTGGCCATTTTGTGTGGCCAGCCAGTTTGCTTTTGCCATAGACCCCTGTTTGTTTTTTTTGTTGTGGCTATGCCTCCTTGCTTGCTGCTGTTTGACCATGTGGTCAGAGGGCATTTTGTGTAGCCAGCCGGTGTGCTGTTGGCAAAGGCCTGCATGTGTTCTTATGTAGCTTTGCCTCCTTGATTGCTGTTGTTGGTTGACCATGTAGCCGGTGGGCATGTTACGCAGCAACCATTTTTTCCAGTTTCCAAACAGAGACTAAACGGAGAGGGCTTTGCCTTTTTTATATTTTCATTTTTTTACTTTTCCCTGATCAGTTTAATATTATGCTTGAGGATCATTGTAGTATTTGTAGAGTGACAGTGTTTATATTATAAGCAGCTTTTGCATTTTTTACCTGTACCTCCTTGCCTCTCAATGGGTTGCTCATAGTCCCTTAGTATCGCTTAGTGTACCATTATTTAATTTTTGTATTTATATATATATATTTTTATTTTCTTATTTTTTTTCATTTAGTTGTTTTAATTTTAATTTTTTTTTTAAATGTTTACTTTTTTTAAAAAAAATTCCACCTTCCTCCCACCACCTGCCTACAATGGGTGCACAGCCACACAACAGAATTCATTTTTTCAAGAATTATTATACCATTTTCCCCTGGACCACCTTCCTGCCATGGAGTGAACACACACCAGCATTCATTTTTTAGGATTATTCAATTTTCCCCAGATGTCCTTGCCTTCCATAGGTGCATACCAGCATTACTTTTTTAAGCATTATTCCATTTTCACCTGCACCTCCCCAACTGCCACAGGTGTCCTCCTTAGATGCACTCAAAGCAAACAATAACATCTGCCTGTTGTTATCCTGATTGGAAATACAATATTATATTCTGGTAGTGTCGTTTGACTTTGGAATTAATACACTTTTGATGCTAATTATTTAGGATATTAATGATGACTTAAGTAACCACATTAAATTATATTGTCTTTGTCTACTAATTTAAACTGCTACATTGCCACATTTCGCTAAATGTTTTTCTTGCATGTTTGCTTTTAAGTGCACAAGATACATCACCCACAGTACTTCCAGACAGTCATAATGGTCATCCAAGCACTTCTGCATGTGCAGCTAAGTCGCAATGCCAACTGACAGCTTCAAGATGGCCCTAAAGAAAACTGCTGCCAAGAAAGTGGCTAGTTGGGAGGAGAAAAAAAAGCAGACCTCCGTCACTGGCGTGTTGGTCCAAACTGTTTTTGGGGGGTCATGTGCCTGCTACCCCAGCCTCCGAGAAGCAAGATGGGAGAAGCTCTCCCACATCAATGGCACCACCCCAACCTAAGTCTAAGGTCATGGCTCCCAGTGAGGCAGCCACTGCAATCATGTCTACACCGACAAGCAGTGACATTGAATTGGATTTGTCTATTTAACAAAGTAGTACCCACTGATTACAGGAAAGTAAACCACAGCTGCAGCCAGCAATATATCTTCCTGAAGTAAGAGCAGAACAGGAGGTTGAGATTCCTGCTGAGTCAAACCTCCTCTGTTACAACCATTGGCTTCAAGATCTTCAGCAAGAAAAACAAAGGGTACCCCACCATCTTCACCAAGCCACGCTTCTGATGACCTTGATACAGATTTGACGTCGACTGAGTCCAAGACACGCCATGAGAGGCTGAGGAAAAGGAAAGTTCCTGAACGCATTACAATTATGGGAGAGGATGAGGATGACGAGCCAGTCATTGTGGAAGCCGGCGCCAGGGAGAACAGCATTACCCCTCCTATTCAACCTGCTCCAAGGGATGTGGCACCAGTGCCAGTGCCAGCTCTCATATTTGTAAGACCCCACTGAGACCTGCATCCACCACTAGCTCAGTAGAAGTATGCACTGCTGAGAGCTAATCGTCAACAAACCCGCCTACCTCCAGTTCTTCAGGCATTGGCAGTGGCACCAGTTTTTCACAAAAGAAAGTACACCTCTCCAGTTTGGGACTTCTTTATGGTTTGCAAGAAGGAGGATAACATTGTAATGTGCTCCATTTGCAATGCTAGGGTTCATTGAGGTATGCTTGGTACGCAATGGTACTGGAGGCCAAAAGACTCCTTTGAAAAAACATCACACACTCTGCTGGGAGGCACACCTTAATCAGCTTTCCTAATGTGGTGGTGGTGAAGGTGCTGGGAGAGGGGAATCAGCTCCAGAGCCTCTAATGACAATAAGAGGTGTAGAGGATAAGGAGGAACATGGAGACATCGTTATGCAAAGCAGCCCTGTCTCCAGCACTGTGCCAGTATCATCACCCACCTCACAATGGCACAAGAGTCAGATAGAGACATCAAAGCAGCATACAGTGGTTGTCCCAAAAAGACACATATTCAGTCTACCACCTCCTGGTTTATCTTTTCTTCAGACGTCACCTGCATAAGTGGCACCAGAAAAGAAACAAAAATCCAGGCTACTCTTACGGGCATGTTTGGGGAGCATGAGGAGCCCTATGAACACAACCACCCAACAGCGGTGTTTGTACAATGTGAAGCTGGCTAAAAAGTTAGTTCTGGACCACCCTCTTTTTCTTTTGGGGAAGGAGTGGGTTTTTTAGAGTTTGTGGAGGCCATCGCTTTGAAATGGAAGATTCCCAGCAGGACCTACTTTGCCAAAGAGGCTGTTCCAGTGCTCCATTACGATGTGCTGGTATTGGTTGGACAAGCTTTGCAGCAGAGAGCTGTTCAGACTATCCACCTGATGACAAACATGTGGACCAGTTGTCAAGCCACTGATTACATGTGTATCACTTCACACTGGATCTCTTTTGTGGATTTTAGGCAACAGATATCTACTGTTCTCAGCACTGAAGAAACTTTTAAGGGCTTTTAGCAGCATGAACAGTAGCCATATTAGCCATGGAAAAATGCTATACAGCTGCAAACATCTTGGAAGACTTCAACAAAGCATTTTTGAATAGCTTCAACCCAGAGGTCTCAGAAATGGACGTGTTGCCACAGACAATTGCAGTAATATAGTTAAGAGCCCTGGCAGATGGTGGCTATTTCAGGGTCCTGTGTTCAGGGCATTGCATCAACCTAATTTTGCAGGACTTTCTAAAAACAAAAAGCTAGTCAGCAACTTACTGACCATCGACAGAAGAATCTGAACTCATTTCAGTCCTTCTTCTAAATCCCAGAAGCATTAGATGATCATTGAGCATGCTAATAAAATGGCGATGGACAAATGGAAACTAGTCAAATGCATGACAGAGATGCTACTTCTTTTTGAGGTTTTCACATTGGAAGTCAACAAGGAGGACAGCATGGTGGGCTAAGCTATCCCTTTGTTGTATCTGCTGAAGGACTAGTTAAACAGCATGTCTGACAGGTTCACAGCTATGGATGATGAAAACTAAAATGCTTATACCTTGGTTCAAAGTCAAAGTCAAAGTCAGAAGGTCTTGTATAGCGCAGCATGTCACCATTCAGTCTCAAGGTGCTTGCAAACAAGATCGTACTCACTAGGTCGCTTTAATTAGGGAACAGCCAGATTTTTAATTCATTACGGAAGCACAGATGGTCTGAAATGGACATGATATGCGAGGGGAGCTTATTCCAGAAATGGGGGGCGAGATAGGAAAAAGATCGGCCACCATGTCTCACGTTGTGTATCCTTAGAGGGGTTCAAAGAGATTTAGAGCTAGATCTCAAAGTTCTAGTAGGCTCGCATTTTCTCAGCTTTTTGCCAAGGTAACGTGGGCCTGTGTGATAAAGACTCTTATGTACGAGGCAGAGAGTCTTAAATTTGCCTCTCAACCTGATTGGTAGCCAATAGAGGGTTTTCAAGTTGGCACAGAATGATGTCCTCATCGATAGATCCAGAATTAGTCTGGCAGCAGTGTTTTGGAGGGTCTGTAATTTAGCATAGAGGTTGTTGTTGATGGAGGCCTGTAGGGCATTACCATAGTCCACTCGGCTCATAATTAGGCCCTGAATGGGTGGTTTGCGAGATTCAATTGGTAGGAACTTGAATATCTTCCGCAATTTGCGTAAAATGCCATAACAGGTGCCCACTACACGGTTTACATGAGCTTTCATCAAGAGTTTATTATCTATAGTGATCCCCAGATTGCACACAGTTGGTTTTGGAGATGGACAGGGGCCCAGTGACTGGGGCCACCAGTCACTAGATCAATGGTCTTCACCCCTGCCAAACAGAATTATCCTCATTTTGTGTTTGTTCAATTGCAATTTATTATTACCCATCCAGCTGTCAAGTTAGCAGCAATTGGGTATCATCGGCATATGATACAGTTTCAAATCCATAAGATCCAATTATCTTGGCCAAGGGGGGTGACATAAATGTTGAAAAGTATCGGGCTCAAAATGGATCCATGCAGTACTCCAAAACATGCTCTGATCTTCGGCGTGCTGCCATGGAACCAAGGTGCACAGTGGTTGAACAATCTTTTAAATAATTGTTGAAACAATCCAAGGCCTTTCCCTGGACCTCCATCAGAGCTGAATCCTTTGCCTGACTGAGAATACAAGGCTTCAAAGAGAAATCATGCTTTCCAAAGAGTAAGTCTGTGCCACAATATTGAATCCACATTACAAAAACACACTGGCCACGTTCATTCCTTTTTCAGACAGTGACGTTTCAGAATACAAGACGCCATCCATATTTTAAATATAGAAGAGCATCATTCATCAACATTATCGTTCAGGCCTTGTGTTGGGTTTAGTTTGTTTAGTTTGACTTAAATACTAGCTTCCCATTGCTCAGAAGAAGTTACTATTGCTAGTTGTTGTTATCGTTGTAATAAGCCGGCCTGGTATATGATGTCCACTAATGTAAGTGGGCACCTTACATCAGTCCAGACTATCCTTCTGGTGATTTAAGAGGTCGTAGACAACCTTAGAAAAGCTCTCTAAGTAGTAGCTGTGGAGAGTAGATGTCAGGCTTAGTCCGGAAGGAGTATAAATCATTTTACTTTACCAGAATGCAATCTTATTGTATAGATTTAGTGAAAAGGACTACACTGAGTATTTATTATATAATACCCTCTAGTATGTTCCAATATCTCCAACATGGAGATAAACACAATGCACGCAATACTTTAGCAAAGAAACACAGTAACAGCACAAAATATACAGTGGACCCCAGGGGTGGACCAAAACATATACTAAGAAAGTGGTATGAGAACCACAACTTGGATCAAGACAGGTTTGAGAGGACGTAGAGTACTGGAACCCCAAGGAACCACTCAAGGTGAGTAGACAGGGACCTCCTGGAGAGCATGTGCTGTGTGGAAACACAACCGCGTGCTCCATGCAACTCTATGTGCACATCACGGTTTTCTTTGGAAAGATTAAAGGCCCTTCCCAGTGGACCCTGAAGAAACCTGTTGGAAGATAGAAGGTTGAAGAGACACCTCACCCGTGGATACCCTAGTGCCCATGTTAGCTACACCAGGGAAGCCAGGTGCATGCGTGTGAAGTGGTGTTGGAAAGTGCAGTTGAACCTAATGAAAGACTTCAGGAAAGAGCAGCTGTGGAAGAAGGAAGAAGTGGATGGATTCTTGATGAGAGGTACCTGCATACAGAGGGGACAAGGTCTATGTCACTTAGGCGTGACCAGGAGACTTGGAAGACGACTGCCCTTCGATGTCGGGTGTTGCAGGATCAATGACGAGAACCTTGACTCTGCAGCTGTTAGGACCAGGCGATGCTGAGGAGGAACAGGAGCCATGCATGAGCTATCTCATGTTGGATGTCGACTGTTTAGGGGTCAGTGTCCAGTGGCACCAACAAGCATTGGCAAATGCAACCAATGCAGGCATCAAATAAGGAGCAATGCCCAGGGGACTTACCAACATTAGGGGAGTCAAGGCAGGCTCAGAGCAATCAAGGGAGCCCAAAAGAAACAAGTGTGACCCTCAAGTAAACCCACAGGCTGGAGGCACTAGAGTCACAAGAGGAACTTAAGCTGCTCACCAAAAGATGCAGGCCACGATGTACATGATGTGGTGTGGCTGAAGATTATGGTCACTGGAGGTACTTTTGATTGGGGCTACTTGGAGACTGAAGATCTTCTTCAAAAGAAGTCAACAAGCCTTTACAACTGCAAGATGACGAGGTGCACATGGGTTTGGTCATTGCAACCCCCACGAGGGATACTAGCCTCAAACTTGGTGAGAGGGCAGTACAGTCCTCAGGAGCTGTAGAAAACCACCACTTGTGATGCAGAACCTTTGGAGTCCTGGAGGTTGACTTAGTTGCAGTGCCTGTGGATGCAGGGAGAGTGACTCCTTCACTCCAGGGGAGATTTCTTCAGGGGTCTTTGATGCTTCACAGGCATTGGAAGGTATCTGTATGATGCGCAGGCACAGACGATGCAGCAGACTGGAAGGGAGACAAAGAAAGGCCCAAACGAAGTCCAGCGAAGTTCAGAGTGGCCAGACGGTAGAAGATCAGTGGTGTCTGATCTGAATCTTATCCCATGACAAATCTAGGGACCTACACTCAGGTAAGCCCTTACGTACCCTAGGGAAAGGGTTGGGAAGACTCAGGGGACCCTCCCGGGGTCCCTGAAGTGGATTGAACTGGACTATGCACAGGGACACCTTGTGTTCCCCTCATGCAGACTTTCTGGTGCTGACAAGCACACCAACCCGGTCCCAATACACTAAATCCTGTCTGGGAGGCAGTCGCACCTCCCTGTGACAGGAGGCCTCTTGTTCCACCTTCCTCTGCCTGCGCTTGGTTCAGCAGCAGGAAGGCACAAATATGTATCTGGCCGGCAGCAACCATTTTGTGCTGTCCGGGTCTAGAGGCATGGCACCGGGAACATTGAGAGCCTAACAGAGGGCTCTTCCAGTGATTGAATCATGGAATCATACCTCCCACACCGTTTACGTTGTGGGGGTATGAATTCAACATGTTTGATACCAAACATGATAGAATTAATTGCAGCCATTTTCAAGATGATCATTGTGTAATTACGCAGTGCCCCTCTCTATAGTATATGGCTGCTTAACTGACACCCAAGGAGAATGGATTCCATAGGCTGTAGGGGTGTCCTGCTCATGTAGGGGCACCCTCTCACTTAGAACCAAGCGCCCTGCCTTCAGAACTGCAAAGGCCTGCTATAGGGGTGACTTATAGGTTTTAAGTGCAGTGACCCTTAGATATAGGACACCTATATCTTAAGTAAGTGGTGTAAGCACCAAGTTACACAGGCTGCAATGGCAGGCCTGAAGTTCCCTTTTGCATGGTCTCCCATGGATGGAATAATGCATGCTTCAGCCTATGGGAGACCTCTGGGGTACCTATACCCTGGGTACCTTAGTACCATATACTAGGGTCTGATAAGGGTACCTCAGTATCCAATCTGGGATAGTATTGTTATGTACTAACACAACAATTTAGGGAGAAACAGATAGACTGGGGTCCTGATTAGCAGGATCCCAGTCAGACTAGTCAAAAACTGCATCACGGGAAAAGTGAGGGTAACCATAGAAGCGGATTCTACTTTCCTACAATCATGTTATCATATCAGGTCTTATTTGTTGTGTCATGGTGGTAGTCTGGTCTCAGTCTTTTTAATGTAATGATATAAACAATATAACCCACTAAGTTTGTGTTTCTTTCTATCTAGTTGCCTGTAATGGATAACACTTTGATTAATGCTACAGCTGTAGTTCGCATATATGGGAGTGGGACCACGCTTGTTATTCCTTCACGGTTAGCATGTTAGCCTTTACTACTTCCACCACCACCATAAGAAGGTGCCTTGGGAAACCCTGCAGTAAGAAGACTGGGAGAGGTAGCAGCCATTGCTTCATCAATTCAGGTAAGAGAACTATAGAGCATTGTAAGAAATCTTGGCAATAGAAATCCACCCTAGTGGCCAATATAGCGACAGAGGGTAGTATGACAAGGGTATAGATAAGCCCAGTTTTAAAAAAAAAACAGGCTGTGCTAAAGTGAAACACCGCAAAAAAGAATCCTTCTTTTAACAAGAACCCCTGCTCTTCCACCCACAAAAGGCCCACCTCTCACCCAATCCCCAACCAATGTCCAAAGAAAAATGTAATATGCAAAGTCCAAACCATGGTCCCAAATCCCTTTGCCACCCTCTCCACCCACAGCAACCTTCTCTCCTACCAAAACAAAAAAATAAAAAAAGGACGCAGAAGAAGGCATCCTCTACTTGGGTTTGGTAGCATTCTAGGTCTGCTTTATCTGAGTCAACCTTGCTTCCATATGCACCAGACATTGAAGGACGTTGTCCTGGAAATGGTGGTCTGAGAAGAAGGAGGGGCAGCTGACGTAATTCCCACTGGATTTTCCCCAGCCTCGGCCGCCACAGCTGCTATCTCCAGACATGCAGGTACAGATAGTGGAGCAGCAGGAGTGACTATATCAAGAAAAGAAACAAAAAGAAAGAAGACAAATTGTACACAGTGCTCTGGGCAAACATTTCAAAATTAAATAGTGGCACAGTAGCAGTATATTTCTGGTCCCTACAGCCATTGGAATTTTATATGATTAGGAGAGTCACAGGACCATTTTTACCCACCAATACCTCCCATAAAAAGCACTGACTTGCTGAAAAGAATTAAGGCAGACTAGCACCAGATTAAAAACACAGATTGATTTTACTTTTTTTCCTTTCCTGGTAAAACACTAAACAGACACTTGGGGGTCATTAGGATGTTGGGCGGATTGCCTCCGCCCGACATCCTTCCCTGAATTCCCCCCCGCCATATTACAATGGCGGGGGGGAACGGCAGCGGAGCAAGACACCGCCCGCCACTTTTCCGCCCCGGTCACCTTGCGGCCGGGGCGGAAAACGAATAATATGGTGGCGGTGTCTATCAGACACCGCCAGCCATATTATGAAAGGCATTTTGGCAAGCCTTTCCGTGGCAGCAATGCCGCCATGGAAAGTCAGGCGGTCTTCACTCTGGGGGCCCCCTGCGGGCCCCAAGAGTGCAGGTGGGTAGGGGCATGCGCCCCCCCCCCCACATTTGCATAAACAAATCGTCAGGCACCGCGCAGTGCCTGCCGCTTTGTTTATGCAAAAGCTACAAAGCAATTTTTGTATTGTAGCGGGCGGAGCAGAGAGCTCCGCCCGCCACAATACAAAAAATACAGGAGGTGCCCGCTACTGTGGCGGGCACATCCTGATGCCAATCCGCCCGACATCCTTCCCTGAATTCCCCCGGCCATATTACAATGGCGGGGGGGACCGCTGCGGAGCAAGACACCGCCTGCCACTTTTCTGCCCCGGTCGCCTTGCGGCCGGGGCGGAAAACGAATAATATGGTGGCGGTGTCTATCAGACACCACCAGCCATATTATGAAAGGCTTTTTGGCAAGCCTTTCTGTGGCGGAAAGGCAGGCGGTCTTCACTCTGGGGGCACCCTGCGGGCCCTCAGAGTGAAGGTGGGTAGGGGCTTGCACAAGGGGGGTACCTGTGGTACCCCCCACATTTGCATAAACAAATCGGCAGGCACCGCGCGGTGCCTGCCGCTTTGTTTATGCAAAAGCTGAAAAGCAATTTTTGTATTGTGGCGGGCGGAGCAGAGAGCTCCGCCCGCCACAATACTTAAAATACAGGAGGTGCCCGCCACTGTGGCGGGCACATCCTAATGCCCCTCACGGGACCCCCGCCCTTATGGCGGGCGGTCCCATTTACCGATGGGATGGCCCGCCCGCCGTCCTAATGAGGCCCTATGTCTGTAAAAATAAAAAAAAGTTACCTCTCATTAATGAGAAAGATATTATGCACTATGAAGTACAAGTTGTTGTGCTAAATTAATGGAGGTATGTTAGCCAGTGCGAAGAGTAATTTGCTACTCTCTGCTGTCTGCAGCTGGGGCAGCTGTAATGGACAACTATCTTACTTTAATTCCAATGGCCCTCCTCCTCCCCAAATGTCTTTTAAATTCTACCCTGATCCCAAAGAGGCACATGAATGATAAATAAGATACTACTTCACACACATCCTATAAAAGTACACTTGTTCTGTCTGCCATAAGTAGATGGTGGGTAAAACGATGCATGGCATGACAAGGAAAGGAATGGGATATATAAATTATATATGGCACGTTCGTCACAGAGTGTGCCATGCGCAAAACTTAAAATCAGATGTTTAGTCCCACTTTAATCCCTGGCCTCACCCCCACCACAAATTATTTCCAACAAATGTATTCACTTGATAGTAAGGAAAGGAAACTTAAGTTACTTTACTGCAGGGTAAGTTATAAGGGTTAGGTCTGGTATGTAGAGCTTTTGTTACAGAGTAGTGGGGTGCCACTGATCATCATCATGTGCCTAAGCGTTGGGTTATTCAGTCACTGTAGTTGACAAAATACAAAAGGGAAAAATTTGAACAGGCGTATTTCTATTATCGAAACCATGAAATATATGAATTACTTCACATGGCCATAAAAATGTGGCACAAGCCAAGAATTAATTTTTTAAGTTTTTGGTAGGCTGGGACAGAATTTAGGAAAGAAAAAAGGAGTGAAGTACTGAGAGATGACTGGGTGGGCGAAAGGAAACACACCTTATGTTCGGTTTGCAATGCATTGAAAACTTTGTAAATGCTTCTTTAACTGAAGCAGATGCACATTCACAGCCAACACGGCAATCACAAATTGAACTATGCTGCACTTAGGTCATGGGTGTTGAAATGCAATGGGCAGGGAGGGAGGTGATGAATGATGATGGGTAGGATGCATTTCGGCCTTGCTTAACAAATACAATGGGCCAAAGGAGTGGATACAAAATATAAATACCCCCCACTTTAAACCATAGCTTTGATAAAACTAAGCTGGTGAAGTAGGTGAGCAGGCACTTCTCCAAAAGAGCTCCCTTGTTTCTCCATTCAGCAAATATTCATTCATCATTTCATTGTTCTATTCATCCTTTGATCGTCACCAATTAAGCTTTACTTTCTTTCATCCATTCTTTCACTAAAATTTCCAATCCATGTATCCATATCTATCCTTCCATATATCCATCCATTGATTATCCACTCTTTTAATCATCCTTTTACCCATCCATCCATTTACCCACTTACGCATCCTTTCACCCACCCAGACATCCTTTCACTCATACACCATTTCACCCATCCTTCCATTTAACCTTCCATTCTTTCCAGTTTCCATCAACCCATTTTATTTATTTTTTATTTTATTTTATAGGTTTTATGTAGCGCTAGCTAGACCTGAGGGTATCAAAGCACTTTACATATAATGCAGGATTGTTCCATAGAAGTACATATAAATCTGCAGATCGTACATAGAAGTACATAAAAAATACAGACCAAGAAAAATGTTGAGAAGTCAAGGTAATACAAAAAAGAGGACATTAGAACAGGACAAGTTAATGTGTGAATGACAAGAAGAAGCTTAAATAATCAAATGCCTGCCTTAAAGGGCCTAAAGGATTGGGTGTGATCATAGGGAGCATAGCTTAGTTTGTTTGAATATTAAAGTATTTGTTGAGCAGAAGGTATTTAAAGTACCCATTTGAAGCATGGAAAGGATGGGTTACAGCAGAGATCTCTAGGGAGTGCGTTCCAGATCCTAGGAGCATCCTAAAACCCATGATTTGTAGCATTCCTTATGAGCTTTTGTCTGTGGAGTTGCAGTTAAAAGAAGCCATTATAAAACAACCACCACTGTAGCTGCTAAAGTGGGGGTTTTCACAAGTCATGACACCCTTGCAGTGAGTATTATAGTCATTGTCAATAAGTAAGCAATCTGACTTACTGCTGCCAGTCTCTCCCACCGCTGTGTCTGCCCCTCCAACCTCCTCTGTGCCTGCAGCAGAACTGCTGCTGGCCCTAGCACTTATGGTCTGTGCGGCTGGAAAACAACATGACACTTTTGTAGATGCCAGATACACCTCCCCTTATTTTATTTTAACAAAATACAACCACAATACATCACTAAAGTTCAGTTAGCAGTATCTTCTATCAAAAATATTGCTTTGGGCATTTTGTTGGTTGACAATGTTAAAAAAGCCAGGTAGTCAAGCCAACCAAAACCTTTTCATAATGAAAGGGCAGAGCTATAGCCCATGATGACTCTAAGTCATTCAAGCACATAGAAGTGGTGGAATGATGGTCAATGAAGGACAAATGGTATTGGTTGGCAAACACATTGTTTTTTATTTTTTATATTAATATTGATTTTAGATGATAACATCTTCACTGAAGCAATATGCACCATAAGTACAATAATTTAACCTAGCTTTCCACATCAGCAGTAGTGAGTTTGAGTAATACAGGAAAAGGTCCACTATATCTTTTTGCCATTGTAACTTCTGTTCCCCACCTGCTACGTTTACGAATCATTTTCCAACATTCCCAGCCTCTGGGGTATACATGTAATAAAATTATGTCTTAATTGTGCCTTACGAATGCTCTCGCTATCCCATTAGGTAACTGTCTGATACATACATTTCAATTTTTTTCAGCTATTCCCAGTGTTTGTAGCTGTCTCATTAGTACTCATTGCTGCCAAAATGGTGCACCTCTTATATGCCTTCAAGGCGGATCATCTAGAGTTGGAGCAGCTGCCTTCTGCGCCATCCCATAGCTATGATATAAGCTCCAGAAGTTCTTAGGTTGGCTTGGGGGCGGGGGAGCAGTTTTCTGTACAACTCTGTTTGTGTATTGCAGTACATCAGATCGTTTTCCCAGTTAGCCATTTTGGGAATCAGACCCCTTGACCAATTGATCGCCACTCTGCGTTTTGCTGGTATTAGCCCCATATTTACCTGTCTTCTTATCCCGTTAGGGAGTAGCTTTGAGTACCCTAATAATGCCAGCATGGGATCTAAGGTCAACTCCATACCAATTATATCGCTTATTTTCCTAAATATTTGTTCCCAGAATTCCGCAATCCCAGGGCATATCCAGGCTAAATGCATAAACTCCACTGGCAACATACCGCACCTATCACAACTTGCTGTGTCCCTAAGGCCATAGCGGTGCAACCGTTCAGGTGTATAATATACTCTGTTGAGAAATTTGAACTGAATTCATCTTTGTCTCCGATTCAATGATATTTGCGTTGTATTTTCACCCAGTTCTCCCTGCCACTCTAGCCTGGCTATTGTATACCTGTGTACCCTTGCGCCTCAATCTCTGACCATTCACATACTTTTCCATCTACAAACAAGTCACCTATTTCCTGAATGCCTACTGATCTGAGGGCATTCACCACTGCCTGTTCCTTACAGATCGAAAGTCAGCTGCACCATCCTATAGGGGTAATGGGTGAATGTAATATAGCTCCAGCTTGTTGTTTCAGCACAAAGTGCCACACATGTATCGTAGCATTCACAGAGTCTAGCACTCCGGTCCTGCGTGTGGAGACCTGAAACAGCAAAGCTAGGAGTGGCAAAGGGGCCGCAACCATTTTCTCTATACACATATGGGACATTTCCGGCATGTCATGTATCAGGCAAAGGCAATGTTACCTCACACTTTCCTGCTATGCTTCACTGTCATAGAAACTGCTGGTATACTGTATAAATGAAGTATTGCACAACATGGAATGGTCCACCATGACATTGGCCACTCTCTTGTAAAGTGTAAGAGCATGAGCAAAAAAAGAAGGCCTTTTCAACAAACATGTGTGGTGAATAACAGCTTACTTGAGGTTGCAATCTTCACAGTAGATATTAGGGTACCACAAATCTTTTCTTACAGTACCGCCCGTTATTTATAGGGGGGAGGGAAAACTAACTAACAGGAAAACTATGGACTAGTACAGACAGGAATAGGTCAGCTACAAAAACTTGAAATACTGAAAAAAGGATAATGCAAGGATAACACGAAATAAACAAAAATTCAATAGGAGAGTTGTAAAAAGGAGACAGTATAAAAAAATAAACAAGGCAAAATTAAAATGAGTCTGTCACAGGGTTGGGGATCCACTTCAGGGCATGGGGGAAATGAAAACATAAGAGGATCAGTTTTCCCTTTATATTGCACCTCATTTTTACTTTCAGCCACACCGCCATATTGCCTTGTGCCTTAAGGAAGGCAATATGGCCAACGCAATAAGGAAGATCTTTCCAAATGAGGTCGCACACTGCTCGTCCCATCAGCGTGTGACCCCGGAGCATGATGGTCAATCAATCAATCAATCAATGTAAAGCGCGTTACTCACCCGGGAGGGTCTCAAGGCGCTGGGGGAGAGGGGTATGTTACTGCTCGAACAGCCAGGTTTTGAGCTGCTTCCTGAAGGAGAGATGGTCTTGGGTTCGCCGAAGGTGGGTCGGGAGGGAGTTCCAAGTCTTGGCTGCCAGGTAGGGGAAGGATCTTCCTCCGGCGGTGGCTCTGTGGATGCATGGTACGGTTGCGAGTGCGTGGCTGGTCGATCGTGGCTGGCGGGTGGGCGTGTAGAAGGTCATGCGGTCGTTGAGGTACTTGGGGCCCAGGTCGTGGAGAGCTTTGTGTGCGTGGGTGAGGAGTCTGAATGTGATTCTCTTGCTAACGGGGAGCCAGTGCAGATCTCTCAGGTGTCTGGTGATGTGGCTGTGTCGATGGTTGTCCAGGATGAGTCGTGCGGAGGCGTTCTGGATGCGTTGGAGTCTTTTTTGAAGTTTGGCTGTGGTTCCGGCGTAGAGAGTGTTTCCGTAGTCCAGTCGGCTGGTGACGTGTGCCTGGGTGACGGTCTTCCTGGTTTCAGTGGGGATCCATCTGAAGATCTTTCAGAGCATGCGCAGGGTGTTGAAGCACGAGGATGATACGGCGTTGACTTATCATCATTGATGTAGTCGGTATAAGCGGGTGCGCTTCTACCCGAGTGTTGAGTCCTCAAGGTGTTCACTGGTGTGCTTGCCATCCCTGGACACGTGTTTCGAGGTCATTACCTCTCATCAGCAGGGATTAGGCGGGTGCAAGGGGTAGCTGCTTGAGCTGCCGTAAAAGTTCATAGGTCCAGATACCTCTTGTGGCGCGCAGGTGCGTTGTCTCGAGGTCGTCACCTCCACCGGCTCAAGGGAGCCTGTATAAAGAGTCAGCGTGTGACCCCGGAGCATGATGGTCAATGTAGTCGGTATAAGCGGGTGCGCTTCTACCCGAGTGTTGAGTCTTCAAGGTGTTCACTGGTGTGCTTGCCATCCCTGGACACGTGTTTCGAGGTCATTACCTCTCATCAGCAGTGTGCGACCTCATTTGGAAAGGCAATAAGGAAGATGGTCCCTTTAAGAGTTGGAACTTCCAGGAGTATTGTACCTCCTGCCCTGAGAACGTCACAAGAATGGGAGGACCAACCGAAATCATTACCCACCGGGCATTTTATTTAAACCCCAGTAGAACTGAGAGTGCAAAAACCATAGAGAGAAAGGACGAGATGCCGACATGACAAGAAGAGCAGAAGAAGGACTTATGTGGGTCTTGCGGCATTGATAACAAGCTGGACACTGTGTTGGAGAAACTACGGCAACAAGAGCCTTCATTCCTCAATCTGAGGCCAGAGGAGACGCTCGACCTTGACTTACCCGAAGAAGCTGCAGAGACCGCAGGGAGCTGACGGTGTCACGAGCTGTCAAGCCACATTCCTGGAGGAGCGCGGCTCCCCCAGGTACAAATTTGTCTGCAGGGCCTGGTAGGGAGGAAAGGGCTAACAAGCCTTAACTGGGAACAAGAGAGGAGAAATACCATTTAGACTACTATACTATCACACTAGTGAAGGTAAATTCTTTAAGGGTGAATATTCCCCATCATCACCCCCCCCTTAAAGCACTGCTAAAGAAGGAGAACACATTTTTGTTTTCCAGGGCCTCTGTTCTTTCCAAGGCACCAACACCATCTGGCACGCCGAAGAAGACGACTCTTGCAGGACCCTAAAAGGAAAAGAAATAAAGAGAAACACTGTTAGAGTCATCGCAAGACTGTTCACTATGAAATAAAATAGTGAGAGAAAAAAACATTTACGCTCTCTGCATTATTATTAACACGCTAATTCCTTACAGCCTAATTGAGGCCAGAGGTAAATGTTATTAAAATAATAATAATAATAATAGTAATAATAATAACTGTACTTACTGGGATCAACAGAACCATTGGCCTCGGTGCAGGTGGTAGCATCCCCGCCGGCTCCCAGAACTGCCTCGGATGAATCATCCCTGTTCTTGCCCTTCAGTGCTGATGTGAGAAAAAAAGAAGTAAAAAAATCAGATAGTGGTACAGTAGATATCCCTAAAAATATGTTGACAGGCAAACACAGTAACATTGTACTTTTCTAAATCAGATCACCTATAGATTATTGACTATTGAGTTGACCATACTAATCCTAATCCCTATGCCAAATGTCCTAAACTACATTGCGATGATTGATCTTTGACTCTCATCTCATTCTCATTTCTCAACCCTCTTGATAGGCCAACTTAACCTCCCGTTTTTAAATTCATAAATGCATACTACACATCACTGTGAGATTTCTTGGGACTGTATGATCTACATTAAAAAAAAGTCACAGAGAACACCAACTCATGGATATCACTTTCTTGATGGCAGGAGGACAGACGAGTCTGCAATGCCTTCTTGAATAATCAGCCAAAGTGAGCCCCGAGTACTATTAGATAGTGCTGAGCACCTGGCCAGCTCAAACTGGATCACATAATACTCTTAACGTAAACTTAACTTACCTCTGAGTGTGTAACATGCTATTTAAAAAAAAAATTGCATTTTAGAAACCAAACAATCAATTATTACTCACCAAGCCCTGCAACCTTGTCACCCAGCAGGTCGAGCAGGTTTTGTTCGCGATCGATGATGTCCACCCAGTGGTTCGTAAGCTGCTGTTGGGTGCGGTGGATGTGAGTGGTGTGATGCATCTTCCTCCAAAATTGTAGGCGATGCTCCTGCAGGGGGTAACCTCTCCGAGGCCTGTCACCTGCTGCCAGAATGGGGGGTGCTGGTGCTGCACTTAAAAAACAAGTGTTGCCACCTCCGCCTCACAAAAAATGGTGCAGGCTGCACCCCTTGGCCCTGCTTCTACCTCTATCATCCTGCTCTGCCATGGGGCTGGGTGGGGGAAAAAAGGAGGAGAAATAGGAAAAGGAAGGGAGAAATACCTAAAGAACTAAAGAGAAAACCCAATAAAGTACAAAAAAGTAACGAAAAACACAAAAAATGACAAAACTTAAAATATACAAACTCAAAGGGGCACACTGAGGCAAAAAAACAAGGAGTGGATGAGTTGGATCGAGGGAGGATTGGAAAGATTAAGGGTGGATTGAAAAAACGGGCTCAGCACCATGCACAGAACAGAAAACAAAATGGCAGCGCCCATGTAATCTGCATTGTACTGTTTGAGTGCAATTTCCACCACAGGAACACACCTGTGCTACTAGAACATAATAATGTGCCGCAAATAGGTGCATCAAGCAGAATCTCAATAGAGTGTCACAGAATTTTTGGCCCGCTTCGCAGACCTACACTAGCTATACCCTGACCTACTCCCCACCACTGGGGCAGAGATATCCACACAGAAAAGTTTGGATAGCCGGAGGTGGAGATCTGTGACTGTAGGTTTGCGAATTTGTAGTCCATGATTAGTACTATTGGAGAACTACTTTGTGCACTCCAAAATCCCTTTTGTGAATCATAACCAGAATATTGTTCTCAATACAAATGTTCTCAGTTAATGCTTTGTTGAAATTTTGCAATGCAATGAGAAACTCCTTGGCAATCAATAGAAGATTATAAAATTACACAATAAAAGACATGTGTGAACAAATTATTTGTGGTATTTATGGTTATTTTTTAATTTTTTTGTAGATAAATATTTCTTTAATTTATTATTGTCTCATGGAACAGAAAAAGTATTACAAAATGTATCCTATATAGGGTATGTGTCAACAAAGAAAAAAACACAATACATCACAGATAAAAGATACATTCGCAGCAATCTTATTAGGCTGAGAAATCAAATTTACAACAAAAACAACAAGAACAATAAACATAGATACATATAATACAGGATCAATCAAATACACATACATAATATTTCATATGATTCTTTTTATATAATATATTTATATATATACGAGTTAAAATTGTGGTATATAATAACAAAAAAAATAGTTTTACTATTTATCAGTTGCAATTCATCTGTTGCCTAATGCATCAGAAACTGTAAAAACTCTTCTACGCGCCTTTTGGTGTGAAGCCATGCCTTCTTCAGGAAGAGCCACAGATGAAGATGTTGTAAAAAAACCCTGTAATACCACATATTCAGACATGGCCATACTCAAATATTATGATATATATTCACTGAGGAACAACTCAGTGAAAAGTAGGTAATGAAGGTAATTACTGTGAGGGAACAATATAGGATAAATTAGCATATAGATTTAGGTTTACATCCAAAGTGATAGATACCCAAGAAAATAAGAATAACACAAATGCAGCTACATCGTCATGTTGTAGCTATTGGGAAATAAAAAAAAGAATGTAATATTGTGTATCCCAAAAGAGGAGAGAAGAGATGAGGTGTGTAGAGATCTTGTGCAGTCTCCATCATTTAATGGTTGCAGCATCTTATGTCAAGAGCATAATGTAAAAAGAGAGCAGTAAATATGATTGTCAGGGCCTTGAGTTATACTCTGCCATTTCGGCGGAGACACTCTATGAAGGAATATGGTGTGACTTCGATTTTCAGAGGGTGACCTCCAACCTGGCAGGTCAGGGGAGACTATAGCCTCTGCTTGCCAGTGTGGTGGTTGCCATGAAGGGTGTGTTTGGTGCACCCCTCATTATACCAGTTAATTACCAATGTGTACCTGCCTCCTTAGCCTCAGTGGTTACTTGGGTCTCCTAGTTATAATAACTCTGTACTTCTTCCTTTCTCATCCATTTTCATCCCAAACTATGCAGATCTTCCTTGGCTACCCTTCAAATTTGCCTCTCCTCATTTACCTCCTCTCCAGCTCCGCCTGTATCTCTAATCTTCTCTCTGCTGTGCGTCTTCTTTCTACCCTCTTCTCAATCCCTCCATTTGCTCACTTCATTCATATCAACTCCATTCTCCTCACTGCCTTCTACTTTTGCCCCACCCTTTGTCAAGTCCTCACACTCAGACATCTGTCTCATATCCGATCTAAGTATGGCTGTTGAAGTTTTAGTGTTCAGGAAGAAATTCACAATAGAAGTGATTAGGAACTCATCTTTCTCTGATGAGTGCAAGGAGTCATCAAGTATGAGAGGCAAAGTTGGTGTGAGCTGAGATGTACCCATATTAGGCTTGACTTTGTCGAATGTTTTGTCTCTATCACAAGGACTTCACACAATAGTACGATCCTAAGTCCTGTTGAGGCTTGACATTGTAACATTCGATTCATAGGCCCTCCTAAAGTACACCTAACCCTAATAAAGGCAGTCTTTAATGCAGTTTCTTGCATTTGTAAGCAGGCATTATAATTGCATCATGATAATTAAATTGACATTTCAGTGCGTACCCATAGAAATCAGATCAATGTACAAAATAACATCCTTTCCACCAAACGTTTCCGTTACGCTCTCCTCAAACTCTGGCAAATAAGCTGAAAACATCAGGGGTGCAAGCCTCTGTACAAACTGCTCAACCTCTTTTATTGCAACAAGAATAAGGTGATGTATGGAATACCTGAACTAATCTCAATCCATCATACTATGCCAACCATACCACCTCAGTTTGGACGAAGACATATGCAAATCAGTCTTGACCCTGCTCCAATGGAAACTGTCCAACTTGAACTGCCAAGCCAGGTTCTCTATGAACCGGAATACAAGCAACCTAGGACCGGTTTCACCATGATAAACCCATTTGCCAGGTATAACTTGATTCCGGTGGCACAGTGAGCATAGGACCCATGTCTGGGCATCCATCGGACTTAGGGCATCAACTGAAACAACAAGGTGATGGATGGAATGCTTGAATTAATCTCAGCCACTGGCAGTCAGCAATCTGTTTTATTGTAAACTGCCATGTTTCATAATATACTGCAGTCTAACCCAATATTTTTTCTGGATGTGCTGCCAAAATCTTGGCCTCCCTTCCTCTGTCCATCCATACTACCTCTTCACACTTCTCATTAAAATATATATTTGAAATGTCTTGTCTTTCCACATTTGCAAACTGAACTCATCCATGAGCTAGGTGTTCTTCCTAACCTAAGCACCTTTTTTCTCAGAGACAAGTGATTTGCAATTTACTACACAGCTTCCTTACTCAACTTACAACTGATGCTCATAATATTTAGCTTTCAAGTACACAATCATGATATTTTACTACTTTGAGATATTGTGAAAATAGTATTGCTGTCTCCCACCCAATGTAAATTATTTCTGACCCATCCTATCTCACACTGCACATACTCCTACCAAGGACATCTCCTTGTTACCAATAATCAGTTCTGGAAATTATATATTTTTACACTCTCTTTTCTGTAAATTGTTTACATCTCTTATTTTCTAATTTAGTAGATCGTTATATTTTTATCAACCTTTGTACCATGTCCGTTTAGTTATTTATTGTGAACAATCTTATTTGTATGTATTAGTATGTAAGGAACTCTGTTGCCTTGAGGTCTAGTTTACACTAAAGAAAACTACTAAAAGAACACTAATAATTATGCTGCCAAAATGGTGTTTAATGTGCTTGACAGCACAGCCTCTAGGTGCAATGGAATACTGCTATTTAGTAGCGTATAGAGGATGATCTGACATGTTTTACTCATTTTAAGCAGTTAGCTTCAGAGATAGGGGCTGATTAAGAGTACAGTGGGCCGAAGACCAATATGCTCACAGTGTAGGTCCGACTGCCGCCTCCTTGGTGGTCACGAAAGCACCCGGTTGCTGCAGGCTCAGACTGGAGCGAGCCTCTGCTGGGGATCTGCCGACTCCTGTGCCCCGCCTGACATCTTTGCTGAATTTCTCTGTTGGCTGTGCACCATCATCCCCCATGTGGACCCGGTAGTGGGAACTGCTTCGTGAGCCTCTGCCAATTTCTACCGATTCCATCTCTAAGGAACACCGTAGACTGCCGCTGCGACTGCAGTGTAAGACTGCCCGTCTTTCCTTATCCTGCATTGATTCAAGCGCCGTCCTTGGATTCTTGACCCATTAGGACTTACCTTTAAATATTGACGCTATCATTTCAAGATTTTTTCAGTGTCCCTGTACCGCAGATTGCCTGAGACAGAAGCTCCGGCTGGAGCGACTGGAGCTACCCAATATTATATCTCTGACGAATTGAGCGCTGAATGTGGAGCGCTATAGACTATAACCACTTAATGAAGGAATTTTCTCTATCCAAGCCATTTTTATTGTGACCTGTCTATCGTTATATCTCCATCAGTACCTTATAGTTGTGTGTGCGTCCCTAGTCCCATGGTACAACCCCGCCCTGAAGAAGGTGTAGCCTGAATTGGCCTTTAACACCGAAACATGCGTCGGCGTGATTCCCGTGGATGGCAGAAGCTTAACCAACTTTTTCCACCTATTTTGCCTCCACTGCTTGATTGTGGCCATGCAGATATATTTTATTTCCGCTACAGGCTCGGCTGTACCAGTTTGACTGCTTTGCATAAATGAGTGTGGGAATATTTGATTTTAGGAGTGTGAAAGGAGTGTGACTTCCAGTTTGGTTGCCTTGGAATGTGTGGGACGTGTATGTATTGTGCAAAGTTTGATATTTATATTATGAAAAATTATTCCCCTTGTTTTTTATTAAGTACATCATGGTGATCTGCTTATCACTATGTGATTTGAAATTAGCTTAATTACATTATCAATAAACGAAGAATAACTAAATGAAAATTGTGTGAAGTGTCCTGGGCTCTGACATTTATCTGTCACCTTGAGTCAAAAATCAAAGCTCCCCCTTGGGACTGTGAAATACGTTTTGGCAGGGGTTTTCTGTTGATTCTATTACGTTGCTGCCTCCTTGATGGTCCGACCACCTGAATATGACCATGCCAGTCAGACCACTAAGTGACCACCACCACTACCAGGATCATGGATCATGCAGTAGAGGCGGTGGGGAAAGTGGTTGGGACGAGAGGTGGTTCCAATGCCGGCACCGCCATCCAAAACACGGTCTGCCTTTCCTCCAACCTTTTCATGGTGAGGTCCCAGCCATGAAAAGATTGGCAGAAAGGCACAGAAGGGGCTACAAACAGGGTCTGAAGTTGATTTTGCTCACTGGACAAACACATGCCTATTTTGTAGACAAGGGTCATATTATACCAGAAAGTCCAGTGAGAGTTTGCTAAAACCTGCCAGGCTCATGATAAAAAAGTACGTTAATATAGCTACAGCCATCAACTTGTTTTAGTACATAATGCTATTTTTTTATTGAATTAAAGGGTAATAATTAATGTGACTTGGATAATGTTTTTTCTTTAAGGAGATGACATGTAGTCCTTGTACGTGAAGTTCCTCAATAATTAGAAAATCACTAGTAGAGTTGAGTTTTTAAAACTATTTTTTCATTATCATGGAAGCGTATTAACGTCCATTAGAATGTGAAATAATTATCAAACGCTACTATTATAGATTGAATGACTTCTAAAATAGGTAATGCAACTCCATGCCCTTTAGGATATGGAACTTTCTTTTTTTCTTTCAGATTCTCCTTTATATATTTCCTAGGTGACTAGTCATATCAGTAACAACAGCTATTATCAAAATTTTATAAAGCAAAACCGTTTGAAACTGCTAATCAACATTCATTTCTAAGCATTCAGCCCTAAGGTTTTTTTTTAAGTACATGAAGGGTCTCTTCTTTAACAAATATATTGTTCTATGACTGCTTGGAAATACATGTGTCAGGCCAATTAATAATATACGGTGTATTACTTGTCTTGAGAAATCTTCAAAACTATAATTTTGGCAATCATAAAACCCCTTTAAAAGGAAATCTTTTGAAATGCCTTGGAATATCAACCTTATCATTTTATTTATTTATTTTAAAGGTTTTATATAGTGCTGGCTGGACCCGGGGGTATCAGAGCACTTTACATGAGTTAAGATAATACAGGCACACTACAATTTTTCAAATCATGGAGAACACATAGGTTAGATTGAGTAGAACAAGTAGCAAAATACACATTAACAAATGATGCCGCAACAGGGATAAGAAACATAAATAAATGGGTACAAGTGTTCGAGTAATATATAGCATCCTGAGATGGAGGAGGGCTAGGAGGTAGTAGGGTGGAGGGATTGGGGGAGTGATGTTAATGGGGGAGAGAAGAATATACAGGGGCGGTGAGAGCAGGGGAAGGGATGGATTATGGACCCCAATATTTTTTGAGCAAGTGCAGTTCGAGGTCTTTTTTAAGATGCTGTAGGAGGGGTTACAGCGCAGGTCTTTTGGGAGGACATTCCACATACTGGGGGCATTTCCAGAGAAAGAGCGAGACTGTGTGGTTTTCTTTTTGTCAGGGGTGGGAGGAGGAGGAGGGCGTTGGTGCTTCTCAATGGTCGGGCACATCCTGCTTTGTTGAGTTTATCAGTTAGATAAAGTGGGGCTTTTTGGTGAAGGGCTTTGTGCGTAATGCATGCCATCTTGAAGGTGGATCTGCCTTCGATGGGCAGCCATTTAAGGGCCTTTAGAGCTGGGGAGATGTGGTTGAAGCATTTGCAGTCCGTGATCAGCCTAGCCACAAGGTTTAGCACAGATTTGAGTGGGGCTAGGTGAACTTTAGGTGTTCCGGAGAGGATGGCGTTACCATAATCAATTTTTGAGAGGACCAGTGATTGGATGACCGATTGAACGTCATCAGCTGGGTTAAAGGGTTTGATTTTCTTGAGATGGCGTAAGGTGAAGAGAGCTCCTATGGCCAAATGTTTTATCTGGGACTGAAGGGTTAGGCTTTTGTCAATGGTGATGCCAAGTGATTTTACTGAGCTTGATAAGGAGAGCTGTCAGTTGAGGGCATTAAGGTCCGAGATCCATGTTTGGATAGGAAGAGGATTGTTTTTTGGAGAGAAGAGTATGATTTCTGTTTTTTTAGGGTTAAGTTTGAGATGGTTAGAGTGGAATCAGGATTAGATTTTAGACAGGGTGTTATTAAGGTGTAGAACGTCGGAATGGGATTTGATCTTATAGTAAAGCTGGGTGTCATCGGCATAGAGGTGATAGTTAATACTGACTTGTTTTAGAATGAGGGTAAGGGGTTCCATAAAGAGGTTGAAGAGTGAGGGGGAGAGAGTAGAAACCTGGGGGACACCTAGGGAGATGGGAGTGGGGTTAGAGATTGATTTGTTGTGTTCTGTGGTGCAGGAAGGAGGAGAACCATTTAGTACCAGTCCATTAAGGCCAAATCTAGGTTTGAGTGCATTAAGTAAGGCAGGGTGGGTAACTGTATCAAATGCTGCAGAGAGATCAAGGAGAATGAGTAGGCAGGTCTCGCCTTTGTCAAGAGAGTGATGGATGTTGTCAACAATACTTAGTATGGCAGTTTCTGTACTGCAGCCTTTTCGGAATCCCGATTGTAAGGAGTCAAGTAGGTTAAAGGAGACAATTTGTTTGTCCGGTTGAAGAAGGGCACATTTTTCAAGAGCTTTAGAAGGAGGGGGAGGATGGAGATGGGGCGGAGAATATTTAGGTCATTAGGGTCAGCATTGGGATTTTTAAGAATGGGAGTTATTTGTCCGAGTGGGAGAGAGGGAGGGACACATTCCGAGGTAAAGAGGAGTTGATGATAGAGGTCCATTAAGGAGCAATGATGTGCTTGAGCTCCTGAACATGGTTAGCGGGAGAGGGTCTTCGGTGTGCAAAGTAGGTTTAAGTTTGGAGATGATGTTAGAGACTTCGAGTTCTGTTACAGGTTGGAAATTGAGCCAGGAGGAGTTGTTTTTAGACTGGCTGGAATCCGGATGAGTAGTGGCAGGAGGGGGGGTTTAATAGGGAGGGAGGTGTAGAAGTCGAGGCATTGATAGATAGGGGATGAGGGGGAGATGTTAGGAAGGATTGGTCTATAATGGCTATTTTTTCAGAGAAGAAGTTATCAATTTCTTCGCATCTGTCAGTTGTGGCCAACAGGGTTGGGGCCGAGGAGGTTTGGTTTCGTCCTATGTTGAACAGCTCTCTGGGTCGATTTTTCGCTTGATCGAGTTGGGTACGGAAGAAGGAGGCCTTTTCCATGAAAATGTTTTTATTATATCTGGCTCTGGCGGATCTGAGGAGGCTAGATGGGCGGGGGAGGGTAGTTGTCTCCATGTTCTTTGAGCGAGTCTAAGAGCACACTTTCGTCACTGAAGTTGGAATTGTACCTTGATTTAGACTGAATGTTTCTTAGGGTTTTAACGGGGCAATTTGGTCTAGTACATCGATGACGGTTTTGATAAAATGTTCAGTGAGTTCATTGGCATTTAGGGAGAGAGGGGTGAGCAGAAGTTGTGTTTGGAGTTTAGATTCCAGTTCACCAGGGGGGGTGCAATTAAGATTTCTGGTCCATTTAGAGACTTTAATGTTGTTATTGAGAGAGGGTGGGTTAATGTTTGCGATCGAGAACAGAATCAGGTGATGATCAGACCAGTCAATGGGTAGGATGTCAGAGCGGGAAGCCAAGTCGTTGCTGGTAATGATGGCGTCAAGAGTGGCTCCTTTGGAGTGGGTGGGAGAGTGGCAGAGTTGTTTGAGGTTATTGATTTCAAGAAGGTTGGTGAGGAGGTTGACTGAAGAGTCATCAGTCATGTTCCACTGGAGATTAAAATCTCCAAGGTAGAGATTTTTCGTGTTAGAGAGAGAGGATTGGTTAAGAAGTTTGTATTGTTACTCAATGGAGGGGAGTGGATCTCCAGGTGGGTGGTAGATATTATGCAATCAAATCGGGGGGAAACCTTGAGACTTAAGCTTAGTTTCAAGACATTCAAAGGTATTGTGGTCTGGGTTTTTTACAAGGAAAAGTTGGAGTTCATTTTTTAAAATTTGTGTTTTGGAGTATGTAACGCGAACTTCCAAGAACAATGATATACATTTCAAGACATCAACCCAATAACTAGAACTCCTTTGCAATCCTGAACATATGCCCCAGGATGCCTTTCAAAGATTTGCATGCCCACCATTCATTCATTTGCTTCAAGTTTAATTTATTAAATTTCTCCAGCATACACTATATGCTATAGAAATGTTTTATTAGATCTAAGACACTCACAAATCTGTAGAAGTACTAACATTTAGGTACAAAACAAAACTTGAGAGTCAAGGGCCTCGATTAAAAAATAAAACTCAATGTAGCTTCATTTGATCTTGCAATCAAAAGACCTTTACTAATTTTCAATACAGTATCTTACTAATGACCATAAGCCCTAAATATTTACAGTCAACAGTCATACATGGAGAAGATATACTCCTACTGCTCATAAGCCAGCAATGTATCTGCTGTAGTTTAAAAGCAACTAATTGCCAACCTTATTTTACCTTCTCTATTTTTAGGACTTTCAGGGAAACTCATTCTGTCTCACAAACTCTACATATAAACTATGTCACAACATTGAATATTGATTGGAGAACATTACTGGTAATCATGTTTGGCATACAATCATGCTGGTAATTAATCTAAGCAATAAGCTCATTCTAATCACATTAATGATGTTAAAGACAGGTTTACAATATATCAATATATCAACGAGAGCAATCAATTGTTACGTTCCTTAATCTTTCTCTAAGTATAAAAATAGGAAATCTTATAGGGATTTGAAAATATACCAAGGATCCGTAGGGGACATCCCAGGTTTTTGAGCAGACCCCACAACGCGCATCAAAAATAGAGACCATTTTTGGTTCAGTTATATTTAGTTAATCCCCTGAAACCTAATTATGTGTCTTTATAACTATAAAAAGATGAGATGCAAGGCATTCTGGATTAAAGAGTAACAGTACTATGTCATCTGGGTTTGCAAGTACTTTACTAATATAATCCTCTGTGTAAGTTCTTGACATTAAATAATTCATCTTTGCCTGGCAAAGAAGAGATTTTTGTACTGAGTTAGGTAGAACTGGAGAATATGGAATCCACAATACATGCCTTTTTCCTGTTAAGGGTTTCAGAGGATAAATCATCAATCCATGAAATAAAAGATGAACTGTCCTACCAAAAAGCAGCCAACTGAATCAGTTGAAGCCTGATTACAATGATAGTTAATAGACACTTTTGGTAGGTCAGAATTGGAGTTCAGCTCTAAAACAATGAAACAGTGTATGTAGGTTTGCATGGCTATATCTTCCTTTAACTTACTGATCCCTAATATGATGTACACATGTAGAGACTTTGGAGATGACTCAAAAAGGCATTTATTAGAATGTGAAGTATCAATCATGTGGTGCTATTTTATCTACACTTACATGCCTTTGTGATTTGGCCTCAAAACATCTAAACTGGAACCGAAAAGAGAATATTTGGGAATATTCTTGAGCAAATAGTAGAAACAGAATGAGTACTCCTGCAGTACTAATTCCCATGCTCGTAAAGCAGTCTTTATACATTACAGCCATAAATATGAGACACAGGTAAGGATGTTAAGGTCTTCATTTAAACACAAGGGGGCCCATTACACTGTCAGTCAGAAAGCCTCTGACTGCTAGTCAGATGCTTTCTGACTGCGGTCAGAGGCTTTCCGACCGACGCAGTATGTTTGCGGCCCGACCACCTGATCACAATGTCTGCGGTCGGAACGTAAACCTGCCGTCATTCTGACATCGTTCTGAACGGCTTTCGGGGGCCTTTCTGTCAGTCAGAACTGCATCGTAATCCCCTATGGATGGTGTTTCCGCCATCGGGATTATGATGTTGGTTTCCGAAAGCCTTTCCGTGCTGGGGATATCGACACAGAAAGGCTGTCGGACAGTGACCTTGCCTCCATGCCCTATGGTCGTTCGCCGAGGGGTGGACCCAGGGTACCCTTCTGTAATATCCTGCACTGTGTGGCAGGCACCATGGGTTCCCTACCACAGGGTTTTACACATACCATTTCTCTATAGGAGCATGTATTACGGTCCGTATACATCCGTAACACAAGCTCCCATAGAGAAAAGTGAGTATGCGAGCAAGCATTATTCGATCGCATTGTAATTAACCCTGGGCGTAGCTCACAGAGTTTCGCTTCGTGGAATTCAGCGAAGTTACTGGAAAACTCTGTCAAATTCCTCGAAGTTCCGTGAATGCAGAGTAACTTTTAAAACTCATTTTACACTTTGTTTACCAATTAAAATATTGAGTAGTACCGCCGTTCTAGTCCAAAAGATGGTAGCAACACTTCAAGCTGTGACGCTTTCTACTTATGCAGTGCACTCTGTGATGATTTTGGTGCGAATATTCTGACTTTAGAAGTTTAGAGATGTTTGTAGGCTGCTTATTTTCAGTGCAGGTAACAACAGCGAAAGGGATCAACTATCTACATTTTTGAGGTAACATTGAAAACACTAAAACAGAAAGAAAGAACAGGGTGATGAGGAGGGAGGGAAGAGAAAGAAGAGTGAGGCTGGGAAGAAAAGTGAGTGAACAGCTCACTTACCTTCTTTTCCAGTGCTTGGTTCGGCAATAGCATCTGGTGATGTCTACATAGAGCATTCCTTGGTACTGAGGCCCAAGACTGAGGGCAAAGTGTCCCTCACAGCTCACTCACCTTCCCCACCGGTGCTTGGCCCAGTCAGTACAGTAGCTGGTGATGTCCACAGATGTGTAGACCCTCAGAAGCCTGCACAGACCATTCCTTAGCTCAGAGGTCTGGAGGAGTGTGAGCCCACTCTGGTGAGTGCAGCTCACAGTCACAGGGCTCAACCCTCCTGAGAACTCCTTGTGGCATGGGGGTCTCAGTTGTCCCTTGCCTACCTCCTAGCTCTGGACTCTCAAGTCCCAACCGTGATTTTCTCTCAGACTCCCAAATCTTACCTACCCTTTGAACCAGCAAACTCGCTCTCTCCTACCTGGACTCACTCTCCGGACCATGACTTTCTCCTCCAAACCTGACTCTCTCCCAACCCCTGGCAGTGGCCTCCTTCAGGCCCTGTTGGCAACCACCATCTCTTACCTGCCTGCAGCTGCTCTCCCAAAAAATGAAATACCGTTGATGACAGGGGTTGATAATAAGGTAGCACAACTGAGCGCAACAACAATAGCAGTGCGAGTGTGACTTCCATTGCGAATGCGACTCCAGACTCCAGTCCAAAACTGAAAAAAAAACTGCTGCTTATCACACTGGAGCATTTGCAGTCACACCTGTAGAAAATTGCCTGAATGTTCCTGCTCTTCTAATGAGTGAATGGATGTCCTTCCGGTGGACCAGCCAGTCCTCTGAAGAGCCTGTCTTCCATGGCACGTCATGCACTCCAATCCACTAATGCACGTATAGGTAACATCTCCATCTGGTGCCTGTCTCCACAGCTGCCTCATTTCTCTCTCGAACTGTAGTGTAGTTCCTAGTTTCCCACTAGGCCCTGCGCATTGGAATAACATAAACAGTAGTATCGACGTAGAAGTGCAGATCTTCCAGGCCTCCACTGACTATGCTAAACTTAATTGGGTGTGTTACCAACTAGCTCAGAGGTCACTGGAAACTTTCTTCTCTGCATAGGAAGTGATCAGCTTCCCTGGCACAGACAAGAAGGGATTCAGCTTTCCAACAACCGTGCAACATGACAACTTTGCTCCTCAGATCAAGAGTCAATCTCTAGGGTCGTGTGAAACAATAGACAGGTATTTCACTCAGTCAGATTAGTGCAGATTACTTTCACAATATGTAGAGAATAGAGAGACGGGCGTTTGTCAATAAAGGGTTAACATTTATTGAACAGTCTTTCTTCTCGTACAAGAGAAATGTATTGCCACAATTGCAAGACTTGTTATTATAAAAAGTACGTACAGTAAGATAAGTATTGCGAAATAATACTGTAAAAGCATTGATATGGTTTCTTAGCCATACAATGGTTTAAAAGTAATAAAACATATATACAGTCATATATACATTAGGCTAAAATACTCAACTGGTGCTTCTAACTAAGCCTACCCCAGTGTGCCTGACCTAAGCCTAAGACGTGGAAGGGGAGTAAGTAAGTAGCTCTAAGTTAAGTTGGTTTTGCCAAGGTTTGCTTCAAGAATTCTCTTCCAAGGGTTTAGTCAGCACCATACCTCTGAATAGAATGATGGAGGTCTGGTATCTCCTTCAGGGGAAACTCGGTATCCCAGTCACCCGCGAGGGCAGACTAGAAACGCTGGAGCTGGATTTCTCAGCAGAAGAAAGGCAGCGTCTCTCTTCAGCTCGTCGAGGAGGAGGAGGGGGGACAGCGTCCGCGGGCAGCTTGGCATCTGCTGGGCTCTTCGCAGAGGGACGGCTGTTCAGCTCCTAAGCCCACCACACCATCGTTCGCGCTTTAGCAGCGATAATGGTATCAGTAGCTTCACCAACAAAGGGACAGTAGCAGCATCAGCGTACTGCATACAGCATACAACAGCAATGGGACACCAGCTGCAGCAACAGGCTATTGCTTAAGGCAACGTTGGTAATATTTATACCTGACAGGTGCCTGGTTTGACGCAAGTTTGCTGGACATAAGACGTCAATTAAAGATGTCACTAGGAAGTGATAGCTATCAGTTGCTCATTAGAGTTCCATTACTAATCAAAACACAGCAAGCGGGGATTTCCAGGTTTGCTGAGTTTTTATCTTGTTGAGGAACTCGGAGTGTTAATCTAGGAATATCAGATAGTGACTTCTGCTCTGTCATTGCACTAATTGGTTGCAAAGGAAGTGGCAGAGAACTATTCTGGAATGTGGCTCTGTTCGTGTGAGGCCAGAGATGACTTTCTGAATATCGCACTTGAACGGTTATGCCAATATAGGGAATAAATGGATTTATAGCCGAATAGGGGCATAAGGTCACAGTATCGATCAGGAACCTAGATAAACACGCAACACCTCCGTCGAGGAGACCTTCCTCTGGACTGGAAAACTTTTTCCTTGGGAGTGGATTGTTTATTTCCATCCCAGCTCTTTTTAGGAGTGTTTGAATTATTTTTAATAAATAATTTTTCAGGATTTTCGAGCAGTTGGGGCTTTACCGGTTTCCCGCCCAAGCTGTCTCTACCTAATTCTTCATAGCATTTCTCTATGATTTTGGCAAGCTCAACTGGATCTTTTATATCTGTTTCCTTCAACTTCTGGCGGATCGCCACAGATGCTGCTTCTCCTTTTATGTTGGCTAACAATATAGCCGAGACCTGCTTGAAGTCTTTCAGTAATTTCATACCTAGATTTAAAGCGGGCTCTGGACCGTATTCATTTTGAATCTGTTTTAGCACTTCTGGTATTACCGCCATAGACGGAACACTGTGTGTTTTTGTGTAAATGGAAGCAAAGACTGTACCCCAAGTGTCGCAGTCCTCCACGTGTGGTGCGATTCCCATAGGAAGGCAGATTGTCAAGATTCTGTGTTTCTCTATAGGGGTAGTATCAGGAAATACTGCCTCTATTTGAGTGATTTTCTGTGCTAACCAGAAAGGAATTTGTTCCCGTTTTACGGGTGTTTTACCAAGACATGACTGTATGTTCTGTGGTGTAATTTTATTAGTGTTCCCCTGATGAGGGGTCAGCTGTGGTACATTAACAGCTGGCTGGACTGTTGCAGTCCACATTACATATTGGACTAATTGCCTATGTATTTTTATTAGTGTTTTTAGCTGTACTAACAGCTCTTCTTTAGACATTTTTACAATGTCAGGATGTGGTGTGTAGCTGGCTAGAACCGGCCACGTTGCTCCTGGTCTACCTAGTGGACCGAGCCTGGTAATGTGATCATTATGTTTTAGGGCGCCATTAAACCAGAGCAGGTGCTCTTGGAATTTAAGTGGAATTTCAATCTCCTCGAAAGGAGCGTACTCTTCCGGAGGTTCCTCGATTTTGTAATAGTGAAACTCTTTTGTTGTAGCGTTTGCCGCTGAAAAGTTTATCCATGAATAGAATACCTCTGTCTGCCGATATTCGTGAGCCTCTATCACGAAAATTACTGTACCACCTTGTGGTGTCAGTCCGTTTTCTATAAGTTTTAAAGTTATAGACTTTCTTAAGTGGACCGGGATGACAATTGTATCCGGGTCTGTGTGTTCGGGACCCTGCTGAGTCGCATCTGCTGCGGCCCCAGTGGTTCCGTTTTCTCCTGGCATTGTATAAATGCAGGTTTTGCAGAGTAGGTCTCCAAGGAGACAAAGATTAGGTGCACAATATTTTGGAACACTGTATCCTTCAACGTTGAATAAACCAGAGCTTTACATAGGAATCTCTTCCTACTAAGGTCGGGCGGATTTTAACCTTTCACCCACTCCAGACATCTATTGGAGTATTTACAGGAGAAAGGGGTCTGTGTGAAATATGCGCGACTGAGTTACTCTAACGTCTTGCGTTAGTTTATCGCCTTACCAAACGTTGGGCGCCATGTAGTGTAGTTCCTAGTTTCCCACTAGGCCCTGCGCATTGGAATAACATAAACAGTAGTATCGACGTAGAAGTGCGGATCTTCCAGGCCTCCACTGACTATGCTAAACTTAATTGGGTGTGTTATCAACTAGCTCAGAGGTCACTGGAAACTTTCTTCTCTGCATAGGAAGTGATCAGCTTCCCTGGCACAGACAAGAAGGGATTCAGCTTTCCAACAACCGTGCAACATGACAACTTTGCTCCTCAGATCAAGAGTCAATCTCTAGGGTCGTGTGAAACAATAGACAGGTATTTCACTCAGTCAGATTAGTGCAGATTACTTTCACAATATGTAGAGAATAGAGATACGGGCGTTTGTCAATAAAGGGTTAACATTTATTGAACAGTCTTTCTTCTCGTACAAGAGAAATGTATTGCCACAATTGCAAGACTTGTTATTATAAAAAGTACATACAGTAAGATAAGTATTGCGAAATAATACTGTAAAAGCATTGATATGGTTTCTTAGCCATACAATGGTTTAAAAGTAATAAAACATATATACAGTCATATATACATTAGGCTAAAATACTCAACTGGTGCTTCTAACAAAGCCTACCCCAGTGTGCCTGACCTAAGCCTAACACGTGGAAGGGGAGTAAGTAAGTAGCTCTAAGTTAAGTTGGTTTTGCCAAGGTTTGCTTCAAGAATTCTCCTCGAAGGGTTTAGTCAACACCATACCTCTGAATAGAATGATGGAGGTCTGGTATCTCCTTCAGGGGAAACTCGGTATCCCAGTCACCCGCGAGGGCAGACTAGAAACGCTGGAGCTGGATTTCTCAGCAGAAGAAAGGCAGCGTCTCTCTTCAGCGCGTCGAGGAGGAGGAGGGGGGACAGCGTCCGCGGGCAGCTTGGCATCTGCTGGGCTCTTCGCAGAGGGACGGCTGTTCAGCCCTTAAGCTCACCACACCATCGTTCGCGCTTTAGCAGCGATAATGGTATCAGTAGCTTCACCAACAAAGGGACAGCAGCAGCATCAGCGTACTGCATACAGCATACAACAGCAATGGGACACCAGCTGCAGCAACAGGCTATTGCTTAAGGCAACGTTGGTAATATTTATACCTGACAGGTGCCTGGTTTGACGCAAGTTTGCTGGACATAAGACGTCAATTAAAGATGTCACTAGGAAGTGATAGCTATCAGTTGCTCATTAGAGTTCCATTACTAATCAAAACACAGCAAGCGGGGATTTCCAGGTTTGCTGAGTTTTTATCTTGTTGAAGAACTCGGAGTGTTAATCTAGGAATATCAGATAGTGACTTCTGCTCTGTCATTGCACTAATTGGTTGAAAAGGAAGTGGCAGAGAACTATTCTGGAATGTGGCTCTGTTCGTGTGAGGCCAGAGATGACTTTCTGAATATCGCACTTGAACGGTTATGCCAATATAGGGAATACATGGATTTATAGCCGAATAGGGGCATAAGGTCACAGTATCGATCAGGAACCTAGATAAACACGCAACAGAACCTCAAGTGCCATGAATGTACTGCCCACAAACAAGTATTTACTTCCTCCCAGCACATTACACAAGACACATTTGACAGGCTGAGTGGTAACAGTTTGAATTCATTCAGTGCAAAGTATTTAAAGGAGGTGGCACGGGGTGGGCAGTATTGAAAGGGTTTTGCTGTCTGCAAACTGTTAGCCACCTCTCTGGTTGCCATGGCGACAGGGCATTTGCATACTTCAGTAGCGAGAAGGGGAAAGCCATGCCATGCGGCTGGCACAGCTCACATCTGTTCTATAGAAATGCACATTGAGAGTTAGAGTGAGCGTGTGTCTGTAAACTCTGCTCCGCCGGCGGTTCGGCTGAGTTTTTTCTACTGAACTTTACGCTCTAAGTGAACTGCAAAGTGCCAAAAACTCTGTGAACTCTGCCGGCACTGCAGATTTCACAGCCCACCCTTAATCATAATCAGGCATTCGGAACCACTGACCAGAGTTCGGTTGGTCACAAGAAGGTCACCGAGAAGGTGTCGGTTGGAGGCAACTCCGACAGACATAGTAACTGGTACCTAAATGTGTCTGAATTTTAAGAAAAGAGAATATTTTTGATCAATTTTGGAATCCTCTCCTCAGTAAAGATTTATTTTTGTAGTCCAAAAGTGATCTAATTTCATGGGATCAGGGTCCCAATACTTATACCCAGAAATCCGTTTTTCTCTGAGGGGAGAGGGGCCTTTGCCCAGTCCAAAACTGTTCTGAAGCACTCTGTTTACCAGACTTCTCCTTTCCTTTCACAGTGCAGGGCATGCACATCAGACTCCCCACAGGAGGTGGACCAATATTGATAATGGGGTAACCCAAAAAGTCAGAACGGACCTGGGTACAGTACGGGAATAACAAGTGGTCCGTGACCAATTTTAGTATGAAACAAATTCAATTGTATACATTCTGTGTTGTGCAAAGTATTACAACACTAATAATTAATATGCCAACGTATTACGACATCCATGTATTCATTCGTCATTCATGAATACATGTGTAGAAAAGCCACACAATAAAACAGAGAAAGCACCAGCCATAAATGGATAGTGTTAAACAACAGTTTTATTTGAATTGTCAGCAGAGTTATTACTTTTTAATCAGTAAAGGTTGCAAAAACAGGAAAAAAGGAATAGGGAAGTGATGGAGAGGGGTGGTGACAGAGGGTAAATACCAAGAACTTTCAGAATACACAATTTTACAAAATTCAAAGTTGCTGGTAAATTAATGCCAGACCAGGTAGACCTGTCCAATGGAACAATTTCATTTACATGTAATCTGTAAATATGCACATGTGCAAATAATGCATCTTCAATGGAATGTCGGGGTAGAGGAAGGTGCAGGTCACAGTAAGTGGAGAGGGTCGACGTTGCAACGCGACTGATGCAATGAGGGGGAGTGATACCTCAGCTGCGAGTCTTCTTCAGGGCAAGGGATGGCAACCTTAGCCTGGTGCCACCCCTGGCTACACAGGTAAGTCTTCTTCAAGTGGTCCAAAGGTTTAATGTCACCAAAGGTCCAAAGTGGAGGTGTGGCTCAATGATTAGAGCGGCAGACCCTGATGGTGAGGTCTAGCCTGGGGCCAGGGTTCAATTCCCCGCCTCGGCGGGTCTAGGGCTCAAAATTCCAAGGACCTGATCATTCTCGCCTCAGTGCCTATTCCAATCATGGAGTCCAACTCTGGGCAATAGCTTGCTTAATCTCCACAACGGCTCCCACAACGCTAAGGATGCCTGGCCTCCACCTTGGGGGTGCCCAGGAGTGGACGCCTCACAGGGAAAGCCAGGATGGGTTCCACAGCGGTATTCGTACAAGCGCCTTGAGAACCTTGCGGGTGAGTAGTGCGCTATACAAGTATCAATTTTACAATATTCAAAGTAATGAAGAGTGCTCCTGCACCAATTTACGCACATCCAAACATGATGTCAAGGAGTTCCTTATAAGAATCCAGAATAGACCGAGGTTCTGGCGGACTGCGGGCATAATGTCTTGCTCCGACACACAGAAACCAGACATAGGAATACCCATCCTAGTAGAGGCAGGTTTGAATGGTTAGACAAGCAAATACCTACTTTCTAAAAGTGGTATTTGCAAACACAGAATATTAAAATAAACTTTACTAAAAGATGTATTTCATTTCCCTGAGTTCAGGCATACTAAACTCGAATTTCTACCATTTTTTTTAGCCTGTTAGGATTATAAACTGTAACAATTCTAACAGCCCATTCTGGCCTATGGAGAACAGAGCGCCTTGCCATAGTGAAAAAAGAAAATGGCTGTAATTCACTATTAGGACATGCCACACACACCAGGGCATGTCCTACCTTATACTTACAATGCACCCTGCCCTTAGGCCTACCATAGGGGTGACTCATATGAATAAAAGGGAAGGTTTAGGGACTGGCAAGGGGGTGCACTTGCCCAGTCAGCATGACAGTATCAGACTGCATGCAGGCTCTGCAATGGCAGACACTATACACATTTTACAAGGCTGCTTCTGTGGGTGGCACAACCAGTGCGGCAGGCCCACCAGCAGCATTTGGTTTACATGCCCTGGCACACTCAGTGCACTAGACTAGGGTCTGACAAGTAAACCAAAATAGCCAAACATGGAATCACTAATCCATACATCAATTTACAATAGGGAACACTTGCACTGTGGCACTGAATAGCAGTGGCACAGTGCCCAAAGCATCTAACACCAGCAAAAACATATGAGGCAACAGCAAAAATGGAAGGGAGACCCACGCCAATGGTGCCAGGTCTAACACATGTCCCCTACAGCTGAAAAGTGGGGAGTACTACCTTAACTCCTGGGAGTTCTCTTCACTAAGGCGGAAAAATCTGGACAGACCATCAGCGTTGGTGTGTTCTGTACCAGGGCGGTGTTCCACCGTAAAGTCCATGCCATGTAGGGAGATGGACCACCTCAACAACTTTGGGTACTCACCCCTCATTTGCATCAACCATCTGAGGGGCCTGTGGTCTGTTTGAACCCGGAAGTGAGTCCCAAACAGGTATGGTCTCAGCTTTTTCAGTGCCCAGACCACAGCAAATGCCTCACGCTCAATAGCACTCCACCTCTGTTCCCGTGGAAGTAACCTTCTACTGATAAAGGCTACAGGTTGATCTAGGCCCTCCTCATTCATCTGTGAAAAAACAGCCCCCACGCCATGCTCTGAAGCGTCTGTCTGGACAATGAACTCTCTTGAGAAGTTGGGTGCCAGGAGCACGGGCGCCGTGCACATGGCAGCTTTCAGGGCCTCAAAGGCTTTCTGAAAGGTGTCAGTCCAAATGACTATATTGGTGCTGCCTGGAAGTCAGCTCTGTCAAGGGTGCAACAATGTTGCCATATCCCTTGACAAACCTCCTGTAATACCCTGTGAGACCAAAAAAGTCTCTCACCTCTGTCTGGGTTTTGGGTGGCTCCCAAGCCAGGATGGTTTCAATCTTGGGTTGTAGGGGCGCCACCTGGCCGCTTCCAACTTGGTGTCCCAAGTACACCACATAACCCCGCCCTATATGGCACTTACTCGCCTTGATCGTGAGGCCTGCTCTCCGTAGTGCCAACACTTCCCAAAGGTGGCGTAGATGTTCTTCCCAAGTGACACTGAACACTGCGATGCCATCCAGGTAGGTGGCACTGAACTCATCCAGTCCAACCAACAACTGGTTGACCAACCTCTGAAAGGTGGCAGGGACATTCTTCATCCCAAAAGGCATAACCCGGAACTGGAAATGCCCATCTGGTGTGGAGAATGCTGACCTCTCCTTTGCCCCATCAGTCAAGGCGATCTGCCAGTACCCAGACGTCAAATCAAACATGCTGAGGTACCGTGCGCCCCTAATCGATCAATGAGCTTATCAGCTTTGGGGATGGGGTGTTCTTCAGTCTTCGTGACTGAATTGAGCCCTCTGTAGTCCACACAGACCCAGAGTTCCGGTGTGGCACCCGGCGCTGCAGCCTTCGGGACCAAGACCACTGGGCTGGCCCAAGGACTGCTAGATGACTCAATCACCCCAAGTGCAAGCATCTTTGAGACCTCCTCTTTAATGCAAGCCCTTACCCTGTCACCTGTAAGACTTGTGCTTCGCAGGTAAGCTGTCTCCTGTGTCCACATCATGGATGCACCAATCTGTGACACCAGGAACCAGGGAAAACAGACCAGAAAACTGTCCCAGCAACTGGCAGCAGTCATTCTGTTGCTCAGGGGTCAGGGTGGAAGAGAGGTTAACACCATCCATAGACCCATCTTGCTCTGAGGCTGACAGGAGGTCAGGAAGAGGCTCAGTCTCCCCCTCCACCCCATCATCTGTTGCCAAGAGCATGCCCACTTCAGACCTCTCTAAGTGGGCTTAAGGTGGTTGACATGTAGGACCCTCAAGGGGTTCCTAGGAGACCGCAAGTCCACCAAGTAGGTAACAGGACTCTTGCACTCCACAACCTCAAAAGGTCCGGTCCACTTATCTTGGAGCACACAGGGTTCCACTGGGGCCATGACCCACACCTTCTGTCCAGGCTAAGGCTCTTCCAGAGTGGCACTCTGGTCATACCAGCGGTTCATCTCCTCCTGGCTGGCCTCCAGGTTCGCCTAAGCGAGTTCACTGAACCGCCGGGTCTGGTTCCTGTAGGCCAGTATGTATCTATATACATCCTGGGGAAGTTTCCTAGGAGATTGCTCCCAGCCTTCTTTAACCAGACTCAGAGGTCTTCTGACTGGGTGTCCATAGAGAAGCTCAAAGGGACTGAACCCTAGAGATTTCTGTGGCACCTCCCCGTATGCAAACAACAGGCATGGTAAGAGGACGTCCCACTAATGCCTCATGGGTTCCTCAAGAACCATAATCATGCCCTTCAGGGTCCGGTTGAACCTATCAACCAGCCCATTTCCTTGGCGGTGGTAAAGAGTGGTGAACTTGTAAGTTACACCGCACTCCTGCCACAGGGACTTCATATACTTCAAAAGGAAGTTGGTCTCCGGGTCAGACACTACCTCGCGAGGGAATCCCACTCGGGAGAAAATTCCCATCAGTGCTCGTCCCTCCACGGGGGCTGTCAATGTCCTCATAGGTATGGCTTCTGGGTACCGGGTGGCATGGTCCACCAAGACCAGGATGAACCTGTTGCCCATGGCTGTCTTGGGGTCCAGTGGCCCCACAGTGTCAATTCCCACCCACTCAAAGGGGGTACTGACCACAGGGTATGGCTGGAGAGGAGACTTGTGCTTCTTCCCACTCTTTCCACTTGCCTGGCAAGTCTGACAAGTCCTTCAATAAGTATCAGAACTGTTGCACATTTGGGGCCAATGAAAGTGGGTGAGGAGCCTCTCAAAGGTCTTGTCCTACCCCAAATGTCCTGCTAATGGCACATCATGAGCCAGCCCCAGTAGGAAGGCTCTGAATTTCTTGGGTACTACCAGCACACGGGCTGACCCAGTTTCAGCAACCTTAGGCTCACTATACAGGAGACCATTCTCCCAGTAGAGCCAATGTGATCCTGACTTATCACCTGCTGCCTGGCTTACAGCCTGTTGCCACAAGCCCACAAGAGAAGGGCACTCTCTCTGCTCCTTGCAGAAGTCTTCCCTGGAGAGACCTCCTTCTTGCTGCCAATGAGTCAGCTCAGCTCAGGCAGATCTCCCAGTTCAGCTATCTGTTCCCTGTTAGGCTCCAGGGCATCCCCCTCAGGGTCTACCTCCTCCTGGGCCATGGGAACTTTGGGGGCCGGTTTCCCGTGCCCCTCGCCACTTCTCTCTTCGGCAGGTTCCTGGGCCTTTCTCTCGGGCTCCAGGTCCTCTTGAGAACCCCTACTGGCTGACATTGACCGGGTGGTCACGCACGCCCAGTCAGGCAGTCCAACCATCTTTAAGTGAGTTGTTTTCGCCACCTTTTCCCAAGGGGAGCTCTCCAAATAATTTCCTAGCAAACAGTCAACAGGCATGGCGGGCCTCACAGCTACCTGAAGAGTACCAAAGACACACCCCCACTCAAAGGGAACCTGAGCCATTGGACAATGACTCTCTGTGTTGTCAGCGTTAACAACTCGGCAAAATGCATGAGGGGCAATCTGCACTTGAGACACCAGGTGACACCTGACAGCTGTCACACTGGCTCCTGTGTCTCTAAGAGCCTCTACCTTTAGGGCATTGACTGTCACTTGCTGCCCATATTTCTTAGTGTTCCTGGGTAGCTGAGCTTCTGAGACCGTCTCATAGTCTCCTAAAGAGACAAGGGTCATCTGTGAGGGACCCCACCCACCTTGGACATCAATCTCCTCCCCCAAGGCTACACTATCCATCTGCTGGGGCAGAGCACCAGTGGGTGCCTGTTTATCAAACAGGCGGCACCTGGTATCATTCGCCTTATGACCCAGGTCACCACACTTGTAACATTTCAGGGACCCCTGGGGAACAGGACTACCTGTGGGGCCCCTTGCTTTCTCTCAGGGGGAGGCTGGGAACCTTTCACGTGGTTCCCTTGGGGACTACTTTGGGGCCCTTTGCAGAACTCCTTCTGTTTACCCTTTCCCCCCCCCAATCTTCTGCTGGGGACCCTGCCCACCTTTGGCTGAGTCTCCCATGTGACCCTTGTGGACCCTGGTACTGACCCAGCGCTCCGCCTCCTCAGCAAGCTTCCTAGGGTTAGTTAGCTTGCTATCTATCAGATGCTGGCGCAGCTCTGGAAAACAATTATCAGACAAGTGCTCCCATGCAATCAAATCAAAGAGACCTTGAAAATCTAACCTTGCTGCCCTTTACCCAACCATCCAATGCTCTGCAAAGAAAGTGACATATTCAACCCAAGTACTGTTTTCAAACTTTTTGCATTTCCTGAACCTCAGGTGTCAAACCATATCTAGACATCAATGCATTTTCATGTGGCTGTATGAATTGTGGACTTCAGAAGGCAGGTCTAACAATGTATCCCACCCCTCACTAAGGAACCTTCCCCACAACCCCGCTCCCCAATCTCTCTCAGGGACCCGGTGGGAAGACATGGCTACCTCATAGGCTCTGAACCACTGACCAATATCATCATTTTTGTAAAACTCTTTCACCACATCCTTGGGAATATACACTCTACTCGCTGTATGTACTGACGGTACGCTGCCACCAGAGGGAGTATTTTCTAAACTTTTAGCTTTTAACTCCAACTCCCTCAAAACCTTCTCATGATCAAATTGCATTCTTTTTTCTTCCAGGGCTAACTTCCTGGTTTGAATTTCAAATTCTAACTGCCCACTTAACTTCAGTTTTGTCAGCTCCATTTCATGCCTTCTATTTCTCTCCCTGTCCTTCAACTCCTCTGGGGACAGGCTTCTGTTAGAAGCATTGCTACCTGCAGGAGAAGGTGGTTTCCCTCCTCCGAGGCCCAATGGCCCTTCCTGTTGCACAATGGCATCATCATCCTCCTCATTCACAGGAGTATTCCTTGCTTCTACCCAGGCCATCAGCGCCTTGTAAAATTCTTCCTTCACTTTAAATCCAGAAGTGGAAACATTGAATTTCTTGCAAAAGTAATTCATCTGCTTTACTGTGTAGCATTCCAGCCTCTCTTCTTCCCATTCACACTGAAAGGAGGCTACAGATTCTGCTCTCTCTACTGAATTAGGCATTTTTCAAAAATAGAACTAAAAATCCAAAAAGGAATCTACCAAAAAGTATGTAGTACGATTATGGTCTGCACTCACTAAGTAGTGTTCACCCGTCACTGTACATGAGTCACAAATGCAAATTCGGAATCCTTCCGCTGCCTCCAATGTTAGATTTGGAGGTCTCTAGTTGGCACAGGTAGGTACTTGTGACAAATAGGGACCCTCTCCTCTAGTCAGGGAAAGGGGATTACACACCTAAAATAACCCCTGCTCACCCTCTAGGTTGTGTGGTGCGAGCAGTCAAGGCTTATTTCAGAGGCGTTGTAAGTTAAGCAGTTGTGACCACATACAGTAACCCAGTGACAACACTACAAATGAACACCACACAGGTTTTACATCAAAAGTAAGTAGACTTTATATAGAGTTACCACAAGACCATAAATGACAAAAATACACACTATGATTACTTTAGGATGGTAGATTAAGCTTAGTTCAGTTCAGTTGTTAGATGGGACACTCTGCGTCAATGTACCTTAAGTTGCGTTGCGCTTCCATGACAAGCAATGTCGCAGCGATGGTTAATGCGGCAAAAGTCAGGTGCAAAAAAATAAAGACGTGAAGAACTTCCAGAGGTGGCACGCTTTTCGGGGATGCGAGAAGTTCTCGGTCTAATGCGTGGACTGCAGCGGCGACACCCTTACGATGCAACGGCAACAGCTCCAGCGGCGCCGCTCTTCTCCACGATGCGTGAAGCTTCCGCTCGATGCAACAACTACAGCGGCGACATCCAAGATGCGATGGCAGCAGCTCTGACGGTGACGTGCTTCTCGGGGATACCAGGTGCTCTTGGTCGATGCGGTGCAATGCGATAGTTCCAGCGGCGACAACCACCTTCTCTGGAGTTGCGACAGCAGGCACAGCGACGGCGACACGCTCCGACCTCGTTGTGAAATTCTTCTCCTGATGAGGTGCAGTGCGACCGCTCCAGCGGCGACACCCTCCTTCTTCGGAGTTGCGACGGCAGCAGCAGCGGCGGCGACACGGTTCCTTTTCGTTGCGTCATGCTTCTCTCCGATGCAGTGCAGTGCGACAGCTCCAGCGGCAACACGCTCCTTTCTCCAGAGTTGCGATGGCAGGGACAGCGATGGCGATACGCTTCCCCTCATTGAGTCGTGCTTCCAGCTCCTTGCGACACGCAGTTCCTCAGAAGGTCCAAAACAGCAGCAGGCACTTCCAAAAGAACTCTGGGGAGCTGGGGGTGAAGTCTGTTGTCCCAGAGACTTCAGCAGGAGGCAAGCTCTTTTCCAAGCCCTTGGAGATCCTTCACAAGTTGATAGCAAAGTACACAAAGTTCCTTTCTCCTTCCTTTTGCAGTAAGGCAACCACTGCAGGCCAATCTCCCAAGCAGCACTTCAACTTGGGAATAGTCTCTCCTCAGTTTCTTCAGGTTCCTCTCCTCAGTAAAGGTTTCTTCTTGTAGTCTAAAAGTGATCTAATTTCATGGGATCAGGGTCCCAATACTTATACCCAGAAATCCTTTGTTCTCTAAGGGGAGAGGGGCCTTTGCCCAGTCAAAACCAGTTCTGAAGCACTCTGTTTACCAGACTTCTCCTTTCCTTTCACAGTGCAGGGCATGCACATCAGACGCCCCACAGGAGGTGGAGCCAGCATTGTGGAAGGCAAGTACAGTCCTGGAGCACTTTGTTGACAGGACTCCTTCTTCTTCTTTCAGTGTGCAGGGCAGAGACATCAGCCGCTCCCCAGGGGGTGGAACCAGCATTGTGGAAGGCAGGCACAGCCCTATTCAGAGTTCAGGTGCACTCCTCCCTCCCATCAAGATGCAGATCTCTCTATACACCAATGGGTGACTAAGCATGTCTCCTGGAGTTCCCCAGCCCTGTCACTCACAGAAACCAGACATAGGAATACACATCCTAGCAGAGGCAGGATTGAATGGTTAGACAAGCAAATACCTACTTTCTAAAAGTGGTATTTGCAAAAACAGAATATTAAAATAAACTTTACTAAAATATGTATTTTATTATTCTGAGTTCAGGCATACTAAACTCGAATTTCTACCATGTTCTCTGAGCCTGTTAGGATTATACACTGTAACAATTATAACAGCCCATTCTGGCCTATGGAGAACAGGTAGCCTTGCAATAGTGAAAAACGAAAACGGCTGTAATTCACTATTAGTACATGCCACACACACCAGGGCTTTTCCTACCTTATACTTACAATGCACTCTGCCCTTGGGCCTACCATAGGAATGACTGATATGAAGAAAAGGGAAGGTTTAGGGCCTGGCAAGTTGGTGCACTTGCCCAGTCAGCATGACAGTACCAGACTGCACGCAGGCTCGGCAATGGCAGACCCTAGACACATTTTACAAGGCTGCTTCTGTGGGTGGCACAAACAGTGCTGCAGGCCCACCAGCAGCATTTGGTTTACACGCCCTGGCACACTCAGTGCACTAGACTATGGTCTGACAAGTAAACCAAAATAGCCAAACATGGAATCACTAATCCATCCATCAATTTACAATAGGGAACACTTGCACTGTGGCACTGAATAGCAGTGGCACAGTGCCCAAAGCATCTAACACCAGCAAAAACATATGAGGTGACAGAAAATATGGAAGGGAGACCCACGCCAATGGTGCCAGGTCTAACAACATGCCACAACCATATATGTTTAGGAATGACTCATCATAAGGCTTGTTTGACTAGCCGCCAGACTCTCTCAATCTGACTGGCTGGCCAGAAGATGACATTGAACATTAACATTGCAAGATTGTGAGCACTTTGAAAAAAAAACACAGTAATTCCCTTCAGTCTCCGTTGCCAAGGCACTTTATTCCTCTAAAACTTCTGTGTGTCAGGGTAGAAGAAATGTATGAGGTTCTCTGGATTTAAGGTGTCCACAGGCATTAACTGGATGCAATTCAATTTAGAAATTTGAAAATGTCTTTTGACCACAGAGATCACTCCCAGTTTGTAGGGAAACTAACCACGTCCATATATTTTTAACATCTACATAGACCTCTCTCACATGATTGGCAGATTGGGAGATCATATGTGTATTTTTGTGCCTCTGGAAGAAGCCACATGCTGTTTAAATATTTTTATCAGACTAGGACAAACTCCAACAGTGTCCTGGCTCTGTACTTTTGCACAGAACATTGTGTCTTTGTCCCTCCAAAGGAACCAGAATATATGCAGATTTTTCTTAGGATAAGAACAAATGCAAACAGCATCTGACCCCTTGATGGGGCAAAAAAACGGTGTTTCTGGGCGAAAACATATCCAAGTAGTGTCTAGGTTTTTGCTGGTACACAGCCACATGGCTCCCTTGTTTCACAATGCTTCTGCTGGAAAGAAAAAACTTTCAGAAACAAACAAACATTGTGAAACTAAATCACAAAATGGATGTCCATCCCCTTCTAATTCCTGCCTTCTAATCCAGTGCTCACCTTCTGGATCAATTATTGTGTTGGTGTTGTAGGAAAGGTGGAGGGGTAGTGAGGTTAGTGATATAGTTAGAAACTGGTCTGCACCTCCTGCCCTTTTTCTTACCTCTGTCCCTCCCACCAACAAAAAAAATAAGATCAACCTAGTGGGCATGGCTGTGGGGGGCTGGGTCAGTAATGCTGCCCATAGCCCCGCCCATCAGCCAGCTGACTGGATGGAGCAGGGAGGTACTATCTGATGTGTGTGTGTGATGTTAGTCCTTGGATACATCTAGGATGGCCCATTTGATATGTGTGGGACATCACAGTATGTTAAGGCGGCAATCTGGAAGTTAGCAGCCGACCACCTCATTCTGGAGTTTGCTGATGTCCAGAAAGTATTGTGCACAGGCAAACTCATCCCCTTACCATATGATCTCACAGAGGTTGTCCCCCATTAGGGTGACATAAAAACAGGATGGATGATGCCCCAGGTGCTTCTAAGAATGCATGACGACTACAAACATTCGGAGGGCAGACAAGATGTTAAAAAATATAATTAAACTTCAAAGAGAAAATCTTCAAATAAAAAGGTCTGGATTAGGGTAGAAACAATAAGTTAGAAAATAACATATAACAAAGATAAACTAATAAGACCTATCCGTCAATTTTCTAAGTAATCAGAGTTATGTACAAAATTTATAAAACGTGTTCCACAACCTTGATCAAAACAAACTGAAAAAGATCTGCACAGAGCTGACTACTCACATATATCTAGTATTATTACCGAACAAAAAGTATAATTTAAATCTTAACTTTTCATATTGATACACTTCAGTACTGTAATTTTCATTACAAATCGCATGAGTCAGGCCTACAGACAAAATCCACACATATCCATGAGACTGCAGGCGTATTAAAGGGTAAATCATAATAAATTTAACAAAAACAAATTAAAGACGATTGCTCAATTTCATCAATCAGCTATGCTCTGCTGAATAGGTTCCTATAGTCGCCGAGTCATTTGGTGACTATAATTGAAATAATTGTATAGATAAGTAGTTAACCAGTATTCGGTTTTTCATCCAATATTAGAGAAATACGGAGTCAGAGTCAAATACACTTTATTCGATTATTTTAAAATCATAAAAGTATGCTATACATCCATTTCTGATCACAACAAAAAAGAAAGAAATTATACAATTCTTTAAAAACAGGAATTCATTATGTACAAATCTTCAATGGTGATCAAGATAAGTGTACAAAAATTATATACAACTACATAATTTTTAGAATCACTGTAGATTGTTCAGATTTTTCAAAAGATTTACATAGTTTGTACAATGAATTTACTACCAGTCTATTTACAATTCTATTTACAGTTCTATTTACAATCAATTTACAACCATAACCTGGCAAGGTATGCAGACTTTGAGGAATTCAGAGAACTAAGTCAGATGGTAATAGCCTAGAAACATTTCGGTCAAAATGCCAATTCCCATACTATCAGGCTCGTGGTGGTCGAAGTCTTTTTTGCCTGGACCGAATAGACATTGTCAGGAAATTGGCAACCCCATACATTACTAATTGCGATTCCATAAGCTGCAGGAACAATAAAGCCTGTTTAACTTGCATAAACTCTTGGTCTTTCAATATAGGCTTAATAAACTTCTCCCTGGCACTTTTAAAAAAAGGACAAAAAAACAGAAAATGCAATAAATCCTGATCAGAGAAATCATCACAACTGCAGGGAGCATTCTCGTGGGGCCTACACCACTTATCGTATTCACCCAGCAGAAAGTGAGCTTGATTAAAACGAAATTTCGTAAGGAGCCACCGGTGATATGGTTTATTTACTATCATCAGATATGGTTGGATAGCTAAAGTTGTAATCGTCATATAGTGAGACCTTACATTTGGCTTCATTATTTCACATGACTCTCTTTCTGCTTCCCTTTTCTTTATAAAGTGGGACTTGGCCCAGCTAATGTCTTCTCTTTTTAGACCTTCGGGTTTGGTATATAGATCAGGGCGGCCCAGATATCCTGCTGTTGTTTTGATATGTGTTAGCCACTCGATCTCAGCCACTCTGTCCCGCCCCATACAGTCTCTAATGATCTTATGATTTAGGGTTAAGTTGGAGTTAAGCCATGTTTTAATCCATGACAAGAGTGGGGCCAAGGACAACGTGTCTTCAATATACCCCATCCCCAGTTCCATATGGATTGAAAAAGCAGGGGTAGATTGGGGAAGACCCATAAGGGATCGTAAAAACATGTTCTCCGCTCTTTGGATACGGGACATGTTTTTAAAACCCCATATCGAGGCCCCGTACCTGGCTATAGCCAGGGTTTTAGCTCTATAGATAGACAAGATAGCCTCGGCTGGTTTGCCACCAAGTCGTTTTGCGAAACCCAGAATAGCGGCAGACGATCTTTTTACTGCCGCTGCTTTATTCTGGATTTGTGGTGCCCATGTCCCTTTCTCATCAAACACTACTCCTAGATAGGTGAAAACTTTGACTTTAGAGAGCACGGAGCCATTACAATAGAGGGTTTTGATGTTATTCTTGCGATTGCCCACTGCCATAACATGTGATTTCTCTGTATTAATTACTAAATCCAGATTTTGCATAAAAGCCCCAAATGCATTTAGTAGATGTTGTAAACCATTAGGGGTTCTTGACAACAATACCGTATCATCGGCATATAATAGGACCGGCATCATGGAACCACCCATGCGCGGTACATCAATAGAGGCCGCTTCCAGAGACTCTCCCAATGAGTTAATATAAAGAGAGAAGAGCATGGGGGCCAGGATGCACCCTTGGCGCACCCCCCTTCCAGATTTAAAAAATGCAGTACAATTTCCCTCTTGGGACATATGAATAGTCGCCCTTAGATCACTGTGAAGTTGCTCCAGAAAATTCACGAGTGCTCGATCCAGTCCCTTGTCAAGGAGTATTGTCCACAGATTTGACCTATTAACTAGGTCAAAGGCTGTGGACAAGTCCATGAAAGCCAGATACATCATCCCCCTTGCTGCTACTGTATATTTGCTCAGTGTGAGATGTAAATTTAGGCATTGGTCTTCTGTGCCTCTGGCAGATCGAAAGCCATACTGAGCCTCACACAAAATATCTTTATTAGTGGCCCAAGCTGAGATTCTTTCTAGGATAACCTTACCTAGGATTTTAAATGAAGAATCTAGCAATGATATGGGCCTGTAGCATCTTGGGTCCCCCCTTTGGCCCTTCTTAAATATGGGGATAATGATGGATTGTGCCCATGTAGTTGGGGGTCTTATCTTGTCTATACTGGCTACATTAAAGACATTTGTGAGTACAACTGACCACATGGCCGAGTTTGCTTTAAACATATCGGCAGGTACGCCATCTGGGCCAGGGGCCTTCTGGGCTGCCGTGTCCTCAATTGCCTTCTTTACCTCTTTAATAGTAAAACTTGGTAGAGTGTCTTGTATGTCAATCGGTATTGGGTCTATGGGTCCTAGATTAAGATTACTGCCATAAATCCTTTGGAAGTGATCCAGCCAGTCCTGCTCTGGGATATTTACCTCTAGTGGCGCATTTTCTTTCCCATTAAACAAGGGGGTATTAACAATGGTCCAGAATTTTGCACTATCCCTCAGGGTAGCCTTCTCGTACAAATCATCCCAAGCCTGTCTTTTTATTTCTTTCTTTCTCCTTAGAATATCCAAGTTATACTGTTTCCTAAGCCTGGCCACCTCAGATCTATCTCGGGGTACCATTTTCAAAGCTTTATGTAATTCTCAGTGAGATTTGGAGCATTCATTATTAAACCACCCCTCTACCTTTTTCTCCCTGTTTTTCATTTACATTTTAGATCATCCGCTGCCTGGCGGCAGATGGATTCAAAAGACCGGATTATATTCCCCTCAAATTTAAGTGGTTCCCTACAGATGTTAATTTCTTTACCCACTTTTTGATTTAAGGAGTGGAAAAAATCATCTGGGATGACTTTGCTCCATTTCACCTGCCTCCCCTGGTCCCTTGGAATTAAGTCTGCAGAAATTTCTGCTTTAGTATTTTTATTAAATAAAAACAGGTTGTTATCTTCTACTTTCAACACAACCGGATTATGATCACTAAATGTAGAGAAATATTAAAGAAAGAAAAACTTCACAAAAAAAAGTTCTTGTTGGAGCGCACTTGCAGAGTGCGAATTTGAAGAAAGCATTGGAGAGGACTTTCGTTCCTCTTCATTCAGAGGAAATGAGAAATCTATGGAGAATACTGAGGAATTGTGCAGCCCTATTTGGGGGCCACATTTTGCACGGATGCTATTTTGCGAATTATTAATATCCTTTATTTATTATTTTATAGATTTACAGATGATTACATTGATTATTCTTCAATTGAGCTTCCTACTTTGGCCATGAATGAAGCACCCTGACTGAAACTGAAACTCCTAGGGGCAACTGCATTTCCACAAGAATTGGAACTCATTAAAGTCCCTCTTTTTCCCTGCTGTGCCTAAAGCATCACATATTGGCTAAAACTCTTCACTCGTACTTGCTATGTTGCTGTTTTGTTCACGTATTCTTCCAAATCTCTCACATACACAGATCTGGGTATGATTTTGCATTTAAAAAAATAGTGAAATAATATGTGATAAATTATTCCAATCATAAGCCTTAAATGATAGCAACCGTAAAAATGTGAATTTTTGATTATTCTTTTTATAACTTGACGTGGCTTCCATGCTACTTTCTTTATAGCAAAGCCTGTTCGAAATGCATTTGAAATTGCTGAGTCGAGTGAAAAGAAACCCGTGCGCCACAAGGAGTCCAAACCCTGTCCCCCCTCCATCTGTCTTTTGTTCTTCAGCCTCACTGATGTTCAACAGTTCACTGGAGCAGAAACTTAAGTTCAGCTACCCACATTTGAGGCAGAGACTATCCTGGCAGTGGCATGTAATGTATCAGTATCTTCTATTTCCATTCCCGGGAGCGTTCTGAGAACCGCTAATGCTTTAGGTAAAGAAAATATCCCATTATGTTTAAGCGCACGTTAGGTGTATAGCAGTCAGCCGTGGTGGGTCCATTAATATCATGTAATTTAATGATGCTACCCTTGCTATCAGCACAGCGTGCAGGCCTGGGCCATGCACACCTTGCAGGCCATCCTCTTCAATTGCACATTTAAAATGAAATGACAAACAAGGCCCTCTGTAAGGAATATCTGGTTGGTTGATTCTTATCTATTATTAGACTATGCAGTTTCCACTTCGATACTTCCTAAATGTCTCAGTATAACCCATTGCTGTTTAGTGAAATTCTTACAAGACATTCGATTTCTTGGTTTTGTTTCTATACGACTCATACCAGTCAATTTCCTCTTCTTATATGTTTCATCATTGTGCTTACCATTTTCTAGTAATTTCCATGAATGGTGATCACATTGTTATGGGGATTCTGAATCTAATACAAAGAGAAACCTTTGTATATCAATGAGTTACTTTTTAGGTCTTGCCTAGCATTGAAGCGCATGCGCTGCTCGCTTTGCGAGGGATCCAGTATACACTATAGCGTGAAAGCTTTGTGGAAGCTCCGTCCACTCTCCGCCCATCATTTTCACTGGCTTGTGTCTTAAATGCTGCCTTCCGATTGTTTGTAAGCTTGTTAGTCCCTTATCATGATGGACATGTCTTCATTTGTGTCCTCCAATGGCTACTGGCCCCTTTACTGCACAGACTACTCCCCCCCCTGCCCGTTCGTGCCTTGTAACTGCTTGTTTATTCAGTAGCCTGTTTGACCAGGTGTGACATTAAGCCCTCACTTGCCATGAGACTTGCGGTATCAGTAATAATGCTTGCTTCTACGCATTTGTTAATTTGTGTCAGCCTTAAATACTCTAAAATTAAAATAAATTAATTATATTAACTTTTGTGGGCTGAGAGTAAAGCATCAGCACGTTTTGCTACTTGAAGATTGGTGTTCCAAATGTTAGCATGTACGACTGCTAAGCATTTCACCTTCATATTTTATCTGCTGAAAATTAATATTGCATAAAATGTCACCTGTAAATTCCTGGGTCCATTTTTCACTTAAAATATACTAGCATTTGGCCATTGAAAGATGGCGATTATTTTGCCGCGATCTCAGCCAGTTACGTCCTTTGTTATTGATCTGAAACAGCCAATCAGCTTTGCCGCTCGGGAACTTATCATCGAGTCTGAAAGTGTTAAGCTGTATTCCTGAAAGCGTGTATTCTTACCAGCGTTGATTGTAATCCTAATTCCTTCCAGGTAAGCTACCTCTTAAGTTATCTTAATGGCGTGCAGGAGCTGTCTCGAGCCAACGGCCATTTAGTTTCTGATTAAAGATCATGAGTGGATTATATTAGGAGGAGAATATGGAAGGTTTTGAGACAGGGAGCAGCAGAGAGGACGTGTGCTCACGCGTGGGGTAAAGAGTGGTCAAGCCAGCTAAAGGATATGGGAGAGCAACGAGGTTGGCCACTAGGTGATAGCAAAGGGGTCAGTGATTGTGTGTGGTGAAACATTTTCTGAAAAGACCTTTTCACTGGTTGCAAGGGATTGGACATTAAAGATTGCTTGTTTTTAAAGCAGTCGTTTAGTTTCACCAGTGGCAGCCACACAGCTCATATTCCTCCTCTCACAGCACTGTGCTCACTTTGATATTATCAACATGGGCAGCCCTTGCCTTGTTGATAATATGAAAGTGTGCGTAATGCTGCTGCATAAAGTTTACACTGCAGCACAGCACCCGCTTGCATATTATCAACATGGGCGCCACTCTTTAATAAAGCGCAGCACGCTTGTTGATAATATGAAAGCAGGCACCATGCTGTAGCATAAAGTTTTATAAAGTTTATACTTCAGCACGGTGCCCACTTTCATATTATCAACCCAGGCGCTTGTTGATAATATGAAAGTGTATGCCATGCTGAAGCATAAACCTGGAAAGCACCGCATTCACAGAAGCACTTAATCCATTTCTCTTGTCTTGCCTCCAGGACTTGTCATGATTTTGCTATTAATAAAGAACCTTCCGGCAGCAGGCAGATCGCGGCAACAGCCCCTGAACCCATTGAGCTTTGCTCTTGATTTTTTGGGGCTTCGGAAAATAATTTTGTTATGGAAGGGCTGCCTCGGGGTTACTTCCACAGCATGTGGGGCAGCAGCTAAAAGCCTTCAAACACTGTAGTGCAAAATCCCCTGAGCAGAGCCCAGGGCCAGAACCTGCCACGCACTATAACACTACTGGCAGCTCACCCTAGTGCCACCAATACCTCCAAGCAGCAGGATGCACTGTATCCTGTGCAGCACACTCTCTCTGTGTGCCTCCTGCAGCAGGACACGTGCCCATCAGTGCTTACGGCAGCTGGGCACACTGTCCATTTGTGCCTTCTGTTGTAGGGCACATTACCCATATGTGACTCCTGCAGCAAACATACTGTTTATATGTGCCTCCTGCAGCAGGGCACACAGTGCATCTGTGTCTCCGGCAAAAGGCAACACTCTCCATCTGTGCCTTCTGTTGCAGGTAACACTGCCCATCTGTGCCTTCTGTTGTAGGACACCCACCCGTCTGTGCCTCCTGCATCACGCCACACTGCCCATCTGTGCCACTTACAGCAGGACACACTGTCCATCTGTTACTCTTGTAGCAGTACACACTGTCCATCTGTGCCACAGGCAGCAGAGCACACTGGGCACCTGTGCCTCTTGCAGCAGGGAACACTGTCCATCTGTGCCTCCTGCTGTAAGGTACCCTGCATTCCTTTGCAGCGGGGGAGACTGCCAGGATGTGCCCACTTCAGCAGGGCGCACTATCTCCTGTACCCAGCTTTGCACACACTGCTTGCCACCCATACTACCTACCTCCTCCATGTCCTTCTGCCCACACAGAGATTGGTCCAAAGAAATTGTCTTCCACGAGCACCTGTAGATAATAAAATTTTTATAAAATCTTGTATTTTGAGTGATATGACCACCGAAGGCCCTGATTCTATACTAAAAACAGAGCTTTGGACTTTAGCTTTTCCCGCTGAAAGGCAATATTTCTCTCCATGTGTTCCCATACCTCGAGTGGCACGCAGTTTGATGCTAATTTTCCCTCCATATTAAAGAACAGTAAATGTTTCAGCACCCAGGGTAATATGCTGCATTGCTAAATACATATACGGTCCCAAAGGCAAGATCAATGCATTGCAAATGCTTGTTTCTTGTGTCTTTTCTATAAGGGGATTATTTAATCTTGTAAGGGGGCATCTCCTGGGGCAACCTTGGATCAGATGGCTTCTCTGAGGGCTGGATGAGCCTAAAGTCACTTAGCTCATTCACCCCTGGGAGCTGGCTTGGATGAATCACCACCCTGCATTAGCAGTTGTCACTAAACACAGATCCTGACCATGGCTGAGCGAGTCACCATCGCTGGTGGTTCACTCGCCAAGGACGGTACAAACTTCTACACTAAAGCTAGCTTATGTTTGAATGCAGCATGCTTTCATGGGTATAACGTAAACATGCTTTCAGTGAATTGATCCTGTACTCTATAGCACATGAGCGAACATGGAGAACCACTCTGCAGCACAAGCAAGAAGAGGGCAGAGATAGCAAATGGCCTGTCTTTGTGATCCTGAGCCCAGCACCAGTCCTGCTGGGCCAGAAACTGTGGGGAAGTGTTGGCCAGGAGGAACAAGAAAAAGAGTAGCATTAGGCCCATCAAGCTTATGTCAGACCAAAACACAGCTTTGTGAGCCAAGCGTCTGGCATGTTCTATTCTTGGTGGAGTTCAGATGGTAAACTGTAAAGCAAATGATTGACAGGAAGGAAGGAGGTTATTAAAAGGTTGCAATGGCCTGTCCCTGTTACAGCATATGCCTTGTTGCCTTGACAATGACCTTTGTAAATATTTCCTAATTATATACAAAGAACATTAACACAGGTACCATGGGAATGCACCAGATGTGAGGGACCTTGTTTTTTGAGCAAATTATTATTTTCACTGAAGTTGTGCTTCTGTAAGTAGGTAATTTCTGATGGTGTTTGCCAGTGGTCTCCACCAGTAGTTACTTTTAGGGCTCATTTAACCACTCCTGCAGGCAATGGTTTGGTGGCATTTCCTGTGTACCACAGCCTGACTGCCTGTCATGGCCAATGAAGGGTATTATTTTTAGGGAATCCTGCTGGAGGGTGTGTGTAAACCCAGGCATGACAATGGAGTGCTCTTTGCACTGTAACGTGACAATTTGGTGATGGTATGTCACCATGTTGATTCTCTCGTCCTGGTAAATCGATCACTTGCTTCAGCTGGGCTCTCGTTGGTTTATTGCTCAGTGTTCTCACTCTCAGTCGCCTCTTCTACAGCTGCAGTTGCCAGCCCTGGGACACCCTTTAGCTGGGGCAGCTGCGCGCTTTAGAAAACTCATAACATAACATCGCTAGATTGGCTCAACTGGGGCAGAGAAGGACCGGCCTTTCAAAGTGCTGTAAAATAATTTTATGGATTTCTAATTGCGTGCATCATTAACAAAGTGTGGTATGCATAAATAAACACAATTCACATGTGCATATTGATTGAATGCAATTTCCTTTGCTGCAAGTTTTCTATGATGTGTATAAGTGTGTTTTCTAATAGATATTAAGTTGGCTAAAGTTATCTGTAAAAACGCCACATTATCCAAGAATGAAGTCATCTCTGTCACTCATTCAGTGCTTTCCCCTGCATCCACCATCTCCCCACTAGCTCCAGAGCACACAGTCAAGCTGAAATGCATTATGATATTTCCTCTGTTATTGCTATGCTCATGTTAAACTTTCTCTAACTCGGATATAACCGACAACAGGTTTGCAATAGCTGGTGTATCTTCTGTTTCTTCACTGAGGTCTGTTCATTCACATAGCGGGAAACTGTAAATGTATCCTGTTTGCTCGTTTGCTAGTACATCTCTCAATGACATTAGCATAGAGGGTGTGTGGTAAATATTTGATTTACCGTCCTAATTTCTATGCAGGTAAGTACTTAAACAAAAATAACTCAATCGGAAAGAAAGACGCAGAGTCCGTGGTGTTAGAGTTCCTAGGGGTTTTATTCCTTAAAAAGGAATGGTTCTAGAACCGGATATAGGATTCCTGACACCACTGGGGTTCAGGAAGGGATAGAGCATACTTTATTGACAAGACATAACTTTTATACTTAAATCATACAATAGATATCAATACAGAAGGCGTAACAGCTGAGTGAGACAAGATAAAAGCATACACGTGTTAGCAATACGTAATCAAAAAGGCGTGAACTAGGCGTGTGTGCTAGAAACGTCACATAGAAGTGTCACAAGTAGGCGGGTACATAGCAGAATCTTGCAATGTCAGCAGAAATCTGAGATCTGGACGCGCGCGCAGCTGCATGACGTGTGATTGACGTGGAGCTGGAGGGTGCAGGGGACTTGACATTTACACTAGCGGAAAGAGACAGAAGTCTGGCATGTCAGATCAACTCGTACCTATATCATATCTGATATATCTGATATCTGATGTTTGGGAACCATATTATCTAGAGGGAAAGGTCTCTTGGGCAGAGGCTATTCTATACTGACTGTGAGTGCGTGCATAAGCGTCTACGTGTCTGCATGAGATGCGGGGGGCATGGGCCTACCATGGTAACAGGAGCTATGAATTACTTGCACGGAGACAGTGAGGCCGGGCCCTTTGCTCTGCAGCTGGAAAGATGTTTACTTGAACTAGTAGGCAGGAATGTATCTCTGAGGAGCGGAACAGATAATTCGAAGGTTGAATACAGTCTTGGCAGGCAGCAGGCTGGGCTAAGCGCCGTTAGCCGCACAGGGAGTAAGGCAGGGGTCACGGGTACGGAGGCAGCTCAGGCTGAGGCGTTCAGAGTCAGAAGGCAGGAAAAGGCTTGATGGCAGAATTCAGGGCCTACTTCGCCAGAGCTGAAAAACGTGTAAAGTACACTACATAAAGACGTTGGCACGGCATATTTAGGAACGGAATATTCAATCCATTCAGGGTGGATCTGAAAGAGGACATGTTAACGTTGGACGCAAATGTATTTGCGTCTTCATAGCTGGCACAGGAGGGAAGTTACATGCACTTTAAGCTCGTACATGGAGACGGTGGGGTACACGTTAGGGAACATTTCTTGACCATAAAATTTATATTTCCTCATTCCCTCCTTGTTCCCTACGGACCCTTCATGATATATCGATCCTCATGAATCGATCAATCTGTTCATGTAACATCATTTGCTCTTCTTTCTTCTTCTCGCGTTTTGAGTGGGAACTTGAATGCGGAATACATGATGTAGCACATAGACCACAAATCGCTGGCCCACATTGTAGGCACAGGCAGCAGCTGAATACTATGAGAAGGGCAATGCCTAGGAAGGATAGGATCTTCCATCCCCAAGCGGTCAACGTTGTCCAGAACCAACCAGACCAAGTCCAGGTGCCTGGATTCTGATGTATCAAACTTGCAATTTTATGAAGACGTGTGATGGCCTTATATACTGTTGGCGCGTTTTCTGGAATGAAAACACAGCAACTCGACCCGATGACCTTACAGGCTCCGCCCCTATCCGCTAGGATGACGTCAATAACAAGACGATTTTGAAGAACAACAACCCGCATGGCGGATTGCTCCTCTGTTAAGTTGCCTAGAGCGGAAGTAGTTTCATTCACTACTGCTTCGAGGGTTCTAGTTAATTTTCGTATCAGTTTACTATTAAAAACAGTACCTAAGTAGGGGAAGAAACCTTTATTGAAGTCTGTGTATTGCTCCCATGCCGTTTCAGTATAGTCGACAATCGGGAGATCTCTTCGGAGTCTAGTAGTTACTAGATTTGTATTTCTGTGATAATCAGGAGGGGCTAGGAAAACAGGTGGCAGAAGGAATGCAATGTAACAGGTACCATCCCAATCTGGAGGTAAGCGTATGTATGCGGTATGGCCACAAACAAAGTAGGAATGGCGAGTAGCTCTAAATGTAGACTTGCCTTGATCACTGAATTCGACCACAGTAGTGCATTTACTATGACCTAAATGTACTGAACCCTTCTTTCTGACACATAAATCACCTGTGACTGGTAATACTGACATAGCAGGGAGAACTGGTGCAGCTTCGGATTCAACAGTAAGAATCATGAGGTTAATTGTATAATTACCTAATCCATATACTTCATTTTCTAGATCAGTTCCTATTCTAATGGGAAGTCCCTTCTTGTCGGGATAACAGGCGTTAAGCAGAACTAAATTCAGATTTCCCCAAACCCAATTTCCTTCGAAAACAGCAATATCAGGATCTAAAGAATTAATTATTCCAAACCATGCTCCACATGAGCCATTGTGAGTGAACGGGTATGGGAAAAGAGGCAGAACTCCCTTGTATTTCTGATAGGGAGGGAGTCGGCCACATATCCAACAGTTTGTAGCATTATTAGTCTGATGGGAGTGATGTAACATACTAATGAATGTGTTGTTGCGCAGCGCAAGTCTGTAAGATAGCTTGTGAGGGGGTAATTCGCTAAAAGAATGTTCGGCAGTGACATTGTAAGCAGATTGTTCACGCTTGAAGATAGGGTAATATATAGACAGCAATATACTGGCCGTAATAATCAGAAGGCTTAGAAAAAACATAACCAATAATGTCACTATACAGTGACTACGAAGTGATTTACAATATGCACGTTTCTTGAATTGTCTCTCTCTCTCTCTATCTCGGTCTAGGGGATACATGTCAGAAACTAATTTAACCGATTCACCTAGGGGAGGACTTAAACAATTAAACTGTCTGACTTGCTAGACCGTAATTTCGTTTTATACTCCTCTTGGGGAGTTTTCTCTCTCTTGGGAACTTTAAAGTCTGTAGAATCGAGGCAGTCCTTTGAGGGGGTGGAAGAGTCAGTTTCTGGCAACAGTTCATTACATTTCTTAATATGACTCGTGTGGATCCACCCCTTTCGGCCCTCCACTTTGATTGCCGTCCTTGTGGTCAGAAGGACGATCTTCGGCTCCTTCCAGCGGGGCTCCAGCGGGCTTCTCCTGTCGAAGTTGCGGATCAGTACAGTATCACCGGGACGGACATCGTGTGGCTTTACATCAGTGTTGTCGGGAAAGGCTGCGGCAACCTGTGAACGACATGATTGGAGTGCAGACATCAAGGAGGCAAGGTAATCTGTCAGCATATTACAATCAACATCGGTTATTTTCTTAGGCATGGGCGTCCCCCACATATTTGGTGGTCGGCCAAAGACCACCTCATACGGGGATAGTCCTGATCTCGAATGGGGGACCATTCTCATATAGAATAGTGCAACTGGCAGGGCGACTATCCAGTCGACCCCTTTCTCTTTACATATTTTCGCAAGGCGTGTTTTCAGTGTCTGGTTGTGTCTCTCTACAAGGCCAGCTGCCTCGGGATGTCGGACGCAATGGAATTTCCACTGGTATCCTAACAGAAGTGAAACCTGCTTCATGAGCTCGGATGAGAATGGCTGTCCGTTATCTGAGTACACGATACGAGGCAAGCCGTACCGTGGGAAGAATTCACGAACCAGCAGCTTGGCAGTGGTCGGGGCAGTGTAATCTGGGACTGGATATGCTTCGGTCCAACGGGAAAGTGCACAAACAACTACGAGGACATACTTGAATCCTCGACAACGGTCCATCTGGATATAATCCATTTGGAGAACTTCAAAAGGGTGATCGGGAGGATGAAATCCACCTTGCTCTACAGGGACGCTTTTACCTGGATTGAACTGACAACAGATCATGCAAGTACGCACTTTCTGTTTTGCGGCTGCTCGTAAATGTTTGTTGTACCAGAGATTCTGTAAACTGTCTAACATAGCTTTTTCCCCTAGGTGTGCTGGACTATGTGCTGTATTTATTATGACTTGAACCATAGAATCGGGGAGAAACCATGTAGATTTTCCCTTCGTCATCCATCCCTGATCTGTCTGGATCCCTCCTAGTTCAGTCCATTTCTTGATTTCATCTGGAGTAGCATGTGTCTGAATATCGATTACATCTAGTGTGGGATCCCTAACTGTCATACAATGTGTCGGCACTATGATCTTTGTTACATCAGTTGTCTGAATGTGAGTCAATGCTGTATGTTTTGCTGTTTGATCTGCCAGGTCGTTACCCTGGGAAATGGAGTCTGTAACTTTAGTATGTGCTTTACACTTCATGATGGATATGCCTGAAGGCAAATGTATTGCTTCTAACAGTGCTTGAATAAGGGGACCGTGTTGAATCTTGGCACCGTGAGAGGTCAAGAAACCTCGTTCTTGCCATAACACTCCGAAGTCGTGTACGACTCCGAAAGCATAACGTGAATCTGTGTATATGTTAACATTTCTGTTCTTGGCTAGTATACAGGCTCGGGTTAGAGCGATAAGCTCTGCTGCTTGAGCGGACAGTGTATCAATACGATGTGTTTCTTTGACTTCAGTTTCAGTGGTCACTGCATATGCGGCTACTAATTCTCCTGTGCTTGTTCTCATACATGAACCGTCCACGTAAAGTGTCAGGTCCGGATTAGTCAATGGAACATCTGTTAGGTCTCGTCGGGGCTTTGTTACTGCATTAATGATCTCTATACAATCATGCTGGGCTGAATCTGTCATAATCGAAGGTAACAATGTTGCAGGATTTAGAAGGTTACAGCGTCTGATTTCTATGTGTGGCTGGAATAACGTTAATTCATAACCTGTCAGTCGTGCTATAGTCAGGTGTTGAGTCTGTGTTCGGTTTAGAAGGACCTCTACAGAATGTGGAACTTGTACTGTCAATGGATGTCCTAATACTATTGAGTCGCTCTGTCTGATTGCTAGGGCTGTCGCTGCAACTGATTTTAAGCACGCAGGGAGTGCCTGGGCTACTGAATCCAATGTACTTGAAAAATAAGCACAAGGCTTATGTGAACCTGCTTGATCTTGAGTGAGGACAGACAATGCTGTACCATCACGTTCTGTAACAAAAAGTGTAAAAGGTTTGCTGTAACATGGTGTTGCTAAAACTGGTGCTTGACATAAAGCTTTCTTTAATTCCTCAAAGGCCTGTGTATGTTCCTGAGTCCAAGGGAGGGCAGTCGAAGTTGCTGCCTCCTGTGTTGTCAACTGAATGAGTGGTTTAGCTAGAAATGCATATTGAGGAATCCATTGTCTGCAATACGAGGTGAGGCCTATAAAGGCCCGCACTTCCTTTTGTGTCTGGGGTTGTGGCATGTTTACAATTAACTGGATGCGATCAGGAGTGAGCTGTCTCCCCACTTTGGACAGCAAGTGACCCAAGTACACAACTTGCTGAACACAGAATTGTAGCTTCGAAGGGGACACCTTGTGTCCCTTGTCGGCCAGAAAATGTAAAACTGTCAGTGATGCTTGTTCACATTCGGGTTCACTTCGTGCGGTGATCAGCAGATCATCGACGTACTGTAGTAAGGCAGTGTTAACTGGCATTTGGATACAATCAAGTTGTCTTTTCAGTGCTTGGCTATAGATGCTGGGGCTTTCTGTGAATCCTTGAGGTGCGCGTGAAAATTTGAAACTTCGTCCATTTAAACTGAATCCGAAGAGGTATTGGCTCTCTGGATCAATGGGGACACTGAAGAAGGCGTTCTTGAGGTCAATTACAGTAAAGAACGTCGCTTCTGAATCAATAGCAGTCAATAAGGATGAGATGTCGGGAACCACAGGATACTGTGGGACAATGCATTTATTGAGTTCTCGTAAATCAATCACCAGCCGATATACTGGCGGTGCATTGGGATCAGTACGTTTAAGAATCGGAATGATAGGGGAATTACAGATATTAGAGTCGGTTTTTACGACCACTCCTTTGGCAATGAGCTCTTCAATGATTTCCAGTAAAGCCACTACAGCATCGGGTGGTAATTTGTATTGTCTGATTCGTGGTAAAACAATTCCTGGTTTGAGTGTAACACGGTATGGTGTAATGTGCATACAACCTACATCGGTTGGGCCTTGTGCCCACAGGTGTTTTGGTACATTTTTCAATCTGACATCTAACTCTCGTAATACATAGTGACCCTTAAAGTCACGCAGGAAAAGTCTAACTCCTTCCGGAGAACAACATATCACTGCTCCTAGAGCCTTCAACGTTTTGATACCTAGCAAGTTTTCTGGACATGATCTCATGAGTAACAGGTCTGTAACGCGTGATAATGGACCTACTGCTAGGGGGACTGGCTTCGATACTTCATTTACAATAGGCTGTCCTGAAAAACCAAGGGAAACATTCTGTGAGCCTGAGAGGGGTGCCCCTGGGACTTCATCATGGCTGAATGTTGTACGGCTTGCCCCTGTGTCAATTAAAAACTTTCTGTCTTTTCCCAATACTTGACTGTGTACATAAGGACCCTCTTGATCTACAGGAATCTCAATAAGAGGCAAGCCAACCTCCCTCTCTAGGCTGTTTCATGTGTATCGCTGATAATCGGGATAATCAGATTGGGCATACTGGTTCATCTGTCGTGAAACTTGTTGCGTCGCGGCAATGGGCTGCGGCTGCGGCTGTGATACCGCTGCAGTCTGTGCTGTATGTGGTGGAGCATGCATACGCTGTGAATTCTGTGAAGTCTGTTGCTGGACCTGGTCTTGTCTAGGCGGATGCGGTCTTTCTTTAGTTTTACCTGTTGCTATATTGTGTTTCAGAACCGGACATTCATGTACGTAGTGACCTGGCTGTTTGCAATAGTTGCATGTCCCTTTAACGGGAGCTGCTGCATTACCTGTCTGGGTCGTACCCTTCCTTTGACCGTCGGCTGGAACCGACTGTGCCACTAACATTTTCATTTTCGTGTCTTTCATACGTCTCTGTTCGTGATCCTGTTCTTCTCTAATTCTGTTCTGGTGGTATTGTAACATTTGTAACATCTGAGATGGCGTATTTGCTTGCCATGTACTTTCAACTTTATATACACGGTTCTTAACTTGTGTCAGGGAGTTCTCGACTAGTTTTGTTACAAAAAGATGTGGGTATGACTCGCTACCTGGTTTCAGGCCACTATTAATAATGAAACATTTCTCGAATCTTGAATAGAAGTCACTAGTATCTTCATCGTGTTTCTGTTTACAGGCTGAGATTGCGTCCCAGTCTTCCTTTTTAGTTGTCAATAATCTTGGCAAGACCTGTACTATTAAACCTGGTAACGCTTTAGCTTTATCCCCAAGGCCTAGCCCTGGGGTACGACCTTTTTCCTCGTCTTCTATTTCAGTCCATATAATCTTTTTATCTCCCACCTCCCATTCTTTTTCCTTGAGTTTCTCGTAAATGCCGGTGGGCAGCAGTACTTTTAACAATTTCATAATATCCGTATACGTGTAATCTCCCATGAGTAACATGTCTTTAAGTTCTCGGTGAAAACCTGCAGGGTCTTTATCGTGACAGGGTACTAGTTTCTTCATTTCTAACAATTCTAACTTTGTTAAAGGTGTGTACACAAACACACGTTCCAAGGCGTTATTGGCATTCATAACTGGGTGTACTTCTCGTAAAGGATTCTGCCTGTCAAAATGAAACATTTTTCTTTCTGGGGGCGGTGCTGAAACATATTGTGGGCCTAAGAAAGCGTTATATTTGCGTCGTTGTTCTAGAATTATTTGAATTAATCTGGTACTTAGGCCTCTCCATTTATTCATAAGTAGCGCTTCTAATGTATCCGGTAAGGGACCTGGATCAGAATGTTGTTGTCTGTATAACGTGATGAGATGCTGAATCATGTATACACCGGCTAATTTCTGCTCGTCTGGAGAAAGGTTCAGAAATGTCTGTGCTACTGTATCATCATTGTATGTGTTAGTATTGTCAGCCCATAGTACTGCTGACCGGGCTAGTTCTTGTTCATCCATAGAATCGAGTACATGGTACCCCATTCGTTCTTGAAGAATTTTATCGGTGCCTTGAAACAGATATTCAGGAGAACTAGGTTTTGATATGCCAGAGAGAAAAACTCTCTTGCTTTCTGGGCGAATGCCTTTCCTAAGGTAAGTTCCCTTACCTACATACGCTATCATCTCTTTAGTCGTGTCTGGTTCTTCAGGTCCGTCCTCCTCGGGGGAGTCATTCCTGTCTCTTTCTTTTTCTTTTTCTTGTTCTTTTTCGTGTATTTCTATTACTGCTTTTCTGATTTTCTTGTACATACTTGCTATACAATTCAGTTTATCATGTTTTCCCTCGGCTATATTTTGACCCCACTTGTTTAGTGCTTCCATCTCTTCCTGATCTACTCCAGGCCTGTCTCGTTCTCTTATTAAGCAATTTATAAAGAAACGTAATATACAACCTTGAGTGTCAACTTTCTGGTGAGCCAGGGCCTCTTTAATACTTTCAGGATTTTCCCCAGTCTGGACAAAATGATATATTCTATCTAGGTGTTCAGTCATTCCTGGAAATAACACTAGGTAATCTGCAACTTTTCGTAAGCGTAGCGATGCTAACAACATTCTATCGTCTTTACCGGGTACTGGATCATATCTGCAAATTGGAAGGGGATCTTTAAGCATGTCGAAACGTGGAGTTTGGGGTGTACGTTGCCTCATTATGTCCCTTAGGTTCAATCTATGTGTTGGCGGCGGAGTCTGGAGACCTCCTGTCGCACCTCCTGAGGCGGAGACTTGAAGATTGTGTGTCTGTGAAGTCGGTATCTGTACCTGAACTTGACTCCTACTCAGGCGCAAACGGATTTAGAATATTAATCTTAGATGTGGGAAGTGGTGGAGGTGGAGGAGCAGGCGGAGCAGACTGTCGAACGGGTGAACTTTGTTGCGGTGATGACTGAACATTGTCTTGGAGTAGGTTGCCACTTCCGTCACCGTCAGTAGGCGGTACGTGGGCACGTGGATTGGTGTAAGCGGGAGTTACATCGTCTAGATAGGAAGCGAGGAATACATCTTTAGTGGTCCTGTGACTTACTTTAGTTGGAACCAATGGTGGCGGCAGATCTTTCGGTATTTCTGAAGTGGCTTTAGGCAGACCCTCGGCCACAAAATACATACCATTTGCAAGAGTGTTTCGCATGCGGTCTACTTGTTCTGCTTTTACTCGGATCCCTTCATTAACTAATTCGTTTTCTCGGACTTTATCCGACTCTTCTTTATGTCTGTCTTCTTTTCGGAGTGCTTTTTTGGCACGTTTGTGTGATTCTTTTCGCCAGAATTCTATGGCGTCTTTCTGAGATTGTCTGGCTTTCTTTTTCCATAGCGCTTCTTCTACCTTCATGATGCACTCGGCATCCCATGTTCCTGTAACGGGCCATCTGTGTCTCTCGTCTAGGTGCTTGGTATAATCGGCCCATAAATCTAGGTACAGTATGGCATCTAAGCCATGCTTATGGTACATAAAATTTCCAGGAGTGTCCCTAGGTGGGATAGGAATCTCTTCCTCTAGTATCCCTTTCCTAGTTCCTATCTGTCTTAATTTATTAAAAAACGGCATCTTGTTACTTGGTACTGGATACTCAACACTTGTTACTTACTCTGAACACAGCTAGTTACACAAAAACACAATAATGTACATCAAACAATCACTCATACCACGGCATTAATTACATGAAAACATTTGGAACACATATGACTACCCATGATACTAGATGTACTGCTAAACAGCACAGATACACTGTTGGAGAACAGTGCAAGAACTTGAATAACTGGTGTACTGCTAAACAGCACAGATACACTGTCTAAAACAGTGCAGACCGCGTTTGTGTACCCAAACCCGTCTTTACCGGATACATAACAATGCACCCGTCTAGATACGTCCCAGCAATGGTACTCACCGGGAAGCACGGAACAGAAGGCCTCGGAAAACTCGACTGGACTGGACCGGACTCGGCTCGACTCGACTCGACACGTGGATACTTCGGAAACTGGTGGGCCTCTTGACACCTCGGACCTTGCTTCTTTCGGCTAGGCTCTGGTCGGGATCCTCCGCACTCCTCACCGCCTCGTCTGGGTGCTGATCGCAGTCTCCGTCACCTCCGTGGGCCAGAGGGAGATACAGGAAATCCTGCGGGTACGTGTAATTGTCCGTCTTGACTTATGGCAGGGGGCAAAGGTTGCAACGCACCAACCGGCGCGTGAGGTGGGGGAGGGGTCCCTGTTCGGGCGCCAAAATAATGTGGTAAATATTTGATTTACCGTCCTAATTTCTATGCAGGTAAGTACTTAAACAAAAATAACTCAATCGGAAAGAAAGACGCAGAGTCCGTGGTGTTAGAGTTCCTAGGGGTTTTATTCCTTAAAAAGGAATGGTTCTAGAACCGGATATCGGATTCCTGACACCACTGGGGTTCAGGAAGGGATAGAGCATACTTTATTGACAAGACATAACTTTTATACTTAAATCATACAATAGATATCAATACAGAAGGCGTAACAGCTGAGTGAGACAAGATAAAAGCATACACGTGTTAGCAATACGTAATCAAAAAGGCGTGAACTAGGCGTGTGTGCTAGAAACGTCACATAGAAGTGTCACAAGTAGGCGGGTACATAGCAGAATCTTGCAATGTCAGCAGAAATCTGAGATCTGGATGCGCGCGCAGCTGCATGACGTGTGATTGACGTGGAGCTGGAGGGTGCAGGGGACTTGACATTTACACTAGCGGAAAGAGACAGAAGTCTGGCATGTCAGATCAACTCGTACCTATATCATATCTGATATATCTGATATCTGATGTTTGGGAACCATATTATCTAGAGGGAAATGTCTCTTGGGCAGAGGCTATTCTATACTGACTGTGAGTGTGTGCATAAGCGTCTACGTGTCTGCATGAGATGCGGGGGGCATGGGCCTACCATGGTAACAGGAGCTATGAATTACTTGCACGGAGACAGTGAGGCCGGGCCCTTTGCTCTGCAGCTGGAAGGATGTTTACTTGAACTAGTAGGCAGGAATGTATCTCTGAGGAGCGGAACAGATAATTCGAAGGTTGAATACAGTCTTGGCAGGCAGCAGGCTGGGCTAAGCGCCGTTAGCCGCACAGGGAGTAAGGCAGGGGTCACGGGTACGGAGGCAGCTCAGGCTGAGGCGTTCAGAGTCAGAAGGCAGGAAAAGGCTTGATGGCAGAATTCAGGGCCTACTTCGCCAGAGCTGAAAAACGTGTAAAGTACACTACATAAAGACGTTGGCACGGCATATTTAGGAACGGAATATTCAATCCATTCAGGGTGGATCTGAAAGAGGACATGTTAACGTTGGACGCAAATGTATTTGCGTCTTCATAGCTGGCACAGGAGGGAAGTTACATGCACTTTAAGCTCGTACATGGAGACGGTGGGGTACACGTTAGGGAACATTTCTTGACCATAAAATTTATATTTCCTCAGGTGCAGTACATGTTAAGGTAATGTGACCTTTATTTTTCTTGTGTTCTTATTTCCTGAAGACATTTTACATTCACTCACACCACTATGAAACTGCAAATGTTCTCATGTTCTATGCAAGAATTGTGTGGAAAACCCTTGATTTATAGAGATTTTGAGAATCCTTTCCTGTTCTATTAGGGATGCTGTCCGATGATTCTTTAATGATTTTTCTGCCCATTGAGACTTGGAGTATCTTTCTAATTTTTACATATTCTGAATAACTTTGCATTTGAAAGCCTTTGTAGCATTGAATCCTTAGTCTGGGCAGCTCATTTTTAAAGTTTGTAATAAAACCCTTTAACTTTTCATTGACCTGGAACTCAGTTATTGATTGGGCCCTATTAACATCTAATCATTCTAAATTATTAATGTAATGTATTTTGCTTGATTTTGATGTTTAGGAGGATTCTTAACTTGAGGGACACATTGCCCCATGAAACTGAGGTTTAACATTGTCTCCCATCCAGTAAATTGTACTAAATCTGATTGAGGTATTTTGTGGCGTCTCAAATTTGGGGTAGCCTCCATTTGCTCCCACAGTGTCGGCCGTCCACTTACGCTCTCTGCATGTGGTGGTAATATGAAGTATTCACCTGTGGCCTACAGAACAATGACTCCTACTCACCTGCAAGCTTATGATGGGTAAGAACCTCTGTTCAACAGATTATCAGCCAGATGCATCAAACTAAAAACCGGTCGCAAACGGGCAGATTCTCAGAATCTGCCCCTTTGCGACCGGTATTTTTGCATTTGGGATGCATCATCCCAAATGCAAAAATCGCGATATAAGGAATCTCTAAATTGAGATTCCTTAAATTGCGATTGCATTTAAGGAATCCCAAATTGAGATTCTTTAAATGCAATGCATCAAAGTAAAAATATTAGCGATTTCGTTAATAGGAGTAGCAAATTATTATGAAGTTACACTTCATGGTAATTTGCAAAAACTTTGAAAAATACACTTTTGTGCATTTTTCAAAGTTTCATGTTTCGCACACACATGCCCTTAGGGCATGTGTGTGCACAACATATGTGCACAGATCAATTTCAGGGGTGCAACAGGGTGTCCTTTTGACACCCTGGCACCCTTGAAATTGCATTCTCAATTTGCGATTCTCTAATTGAGAATCGCAAATTGAGAATGTCTTCCCATTCATGCCTATGGGCCTCTAGGCCCATAGGAATGAATGGGGAGGTATTCCTTAATTGCGATTCGCAATTTGCGAGTCGCAATTAAGGAATGTGTAGGAATCACTATTTTTTTAACGATTCCTTCATGCATTGGCTTTTGCGATTCCTAAATAGCGATTCCTTAAAAATCGCTATTTAGGAATCGCAATTCCATCTGTTGATGCATCTGGCTGTATGTCCTTCTGCAACCAGTACTCTGCCACCTTTCGACAAGTAACGCCACTCCATTGTGTCTCAAAGCTCTCTCTGCTCGACCGCCCTACATACATTCACCTGTAGCCAGGGCTGCACTGAGAACACAAAGCAGCCCTGGTATATTATCTGACCGGCCTCGGGAGGGAGGAGGGTGTTGGGTGAGGGTGCAAGTGTGAAGCCCCCAGTAACAAAACCAGCCCCCACCCTTCCTGCCTACTGGTTAAAAGCCTGATGCACGCTATGGCCAGTCCAGCCCTACCTAGAGCCTTCCTGACCTCATCAGGTCTAAAAACTTCTAAATACCTAAAAAACTGGAGGGGGAAAAACAGCACCCCAGGTTCCCCTCCATCGTTTTAACCACAATGCATTGCAGACTAAACATGAATTTTGCGTGCAAAGGTAAGTGACAGTGCTGCCTTCATAACAGTACGATTATTTTACCATAATAAACCTTTGCCTAGAATAAAGGTATTACTAATAAAGGGAAGCACAAAGCAGTCATAAGGAATGTCATTTATGACTGTCTGTTCTCAACAGAAAGTGCAAGCTGATATAGATTTCTGCTAGCGGCAACTGCACCCAGGTTGCATATTAGGAAGCCATTTGTAGACCTGGGTTTGCAATTGGCTATATTGACTTCCATTGCATGTAAAAAATGATGCAGAATAGTTTAATTATTTGCCACACTATCACATGAGAGCAGATGCTGTGCCCTTTTACAATGTCACCTTATCATATGACAGCACAGGAGAGCAGATGGTGCCACCCTTTTACAATGGTCGGTATCAGCCTAGCGACTCTGACATTTATATACACACAATTCACCTCAAAACCTCAGTTGCTAGATATTGTTACATGTCGGCCGATGCCACTCAGCTTGAGGTTAGAGTCTGTGGAACCATAGATACAAACGTCATCCTTACATGAAGAGCAAGGTGTAAGGGGGGTTGCCAGCACCTTCTCTAAGCCAGAGTGGGCCGGTATAAGAATTAACTACCCATCACAGGCACTGACTAACATTCGCTGTGTATCACACCCATTTGCTGAAATATGAAAACAATGTCTTGCACTCAAAGACACTCATTGACTCTCGCAGATATTTTTAGCAGTGGACAGCCACTGACAGACCACCTCTGATAACAGCTAATTCACAAAGGCAGTCGCAGCTACTGAAGTCACTGGCCCAGAATTGACAGTCATGACATTAAGCTCTGGCTTTTGTACTGCTGTGGTGCTCCTGCTGGGATGCAGATTTGTATTTCCTTTGTTATTTCCCACACCTTATGACCTAGCAGGACATGTGATGTTTGTAAACTGGTACTAATATAAAATGTGCACCCTATTGCAGTGACAGCCATTCAGCCTGAAATATTCCTTGCATCAACATGACTTTTAGAAACTTCTCTGTAGCTCTAGTGACAGGGTGCTAACACAGGAATTAGAATAACAAATCTACACCTATTTAAACAACAGTGAACTATCACAGCGACATAAGATCCAAAATGCATTTAAGGATCCTATATCACTGTTTATTTTGTATTTGTGAATTTCCTTGATTAATGATTTCATAATTTAATAAAAAAGGATGTTAAAAGAAGATTTACCAATCGCCCAGGTTGGAGTTATAGTAGGTTGAAGATATGATGGCCCTGTCAAAGTAAAAGTGCGATGTGAAATTCATGTCACTGTAAAATGTTGTTGGCGGAGGGATATAGAGCCATGCAAATTATGTTATTCATGAAAAACCTGGTTATCATAAGAAATGGGTTAAAGCATACCACTGACTTAACAAATAAATTATTCTGAACCAATAAATTAATCTGAACCAAAACTGACTTTATTGAAGTTGATGAAAAATACTCATTATATTGGGCTTCCTTATTGCTAAGAGGGACCCAGCACGATATTGGAGATCCATACAGGTAACACCAACGACTGAATGGACACATGGGATGGACTAAAACTCGTCCTCAATTCCCGTGGCAGTCCTGAGAAACATCATATGCAGACGTCCCTAATCCACAAGGTGAACACATTCAATGTGAATTCATGTCATGCTTACTATTTGAAGGGGGTGCATCCAACAGTTATGCAGCAATATTCATCTATTTACACTAAGACTGTGTCTTAAACCCAATAAAAGGTGTATATATACATATATATATATATATATTTTTTAAACAAGTACATTAATATACAACTAAAGGCATTCTAAATGGTTACGTGACATTGCTGTCTCACTTCTGAGTAAGAAAATGACAGGTGATATTTTGTTGTAGAAATCACTACACACAGTTTTACGTGTCACAAGGATATAGATTTTAATACTTAAACATATACTTAGAGTGAGCTTAATGTCTTTGCCCTGCCATTATTAAAAGAGCTTTGTATTCAGCTCTCCGCTAATCATTTGATGGTTTTACTTCTTATTCTTTTATGTGTCCTGCCCATAAAAGTATCTTGGGCTCATCAGGTTTTGATGAAATTGTTTGCATTCTTCCACTGCTGACAATCGGGAACAATTTATCCTTGTGCATGTTTTATAGCATTTCACTTTTAGCAGTCAACTGGAGAGCATAGCCCTTCTTCTCTGTCTACATCAGGTTGCTTCTTTCCATCTTTCCCTCTGTCTACTGTGTGTCGGCTTTCCTATATTTCTCACATCAGTGGAAGCCTATGGGACCTGGCCGCACTTCCGCTCCTCCCTGTATTCCCCTGGTCTCTCCACCTGTTACCGTTCATCACCACACCCTGTCTCCTCTTACCTGCCTCCCACATGTTTTGACCCTGTTAATATTTCATGACTCTAGGTGCAGCTCCCATGTATCTCCACACCTTCATGGCTCCCAACAAACCACTTATCATCCACCATGCCTCCCCAACACGTCTATCTCTCTCTGCTCCAGAAGTCTTTCTCTCACCCTGCCTGGTCTACTCTGCCTCCCTGGATGCTTTGATGCAGCCACGGCCCCTGCAGGTAAGAGCGGTGGGGCCGTGTTGGGGGGGGATTCAACAGACGACAACAAGGGAAAATTAAATAACAAAGTAATGTTCCCTCATCTTCATCTGTCAAAATCCCCCCCCACATGTCTGTTGTGTTCTAGTTTATTTACGCCTGTGGCGCAACAGGCGTGCAATGTGGCACCACGTGACTGGTATAATAAAAGGGGCCCCCACACGTACATACGCCAGTTGGCAACGACGTGCAGAGCCACAAACAGCACCCTAGTGTCCGTGTTCTTCATTATAGCCAAAGGCCACCTGTCAGGCCTATAGACCCCAGGTTCCCCCTGAGCGTAGCCAACCCTGTGGGCCCCCTATTCACACAAGCTCCACGACACAATAGCTGGCGACGAGGGTTGGCGTACCCTCGCTGTGTGTGTCGCGCCTACTCTGCTGGGGCGGCCGCGAGTTCTGTCATCGGCTCGCGGCGCTCGTGCCCTACAGATCCGCCCGCAGTGTGGCCACGCGACACAGAACCAGACCGGGGTGCTCCGGTGGCTGCGCCCTCTACAGGTGAGCCGCTGTGCCCTGCATGTGTGCACGTTTCACGGGACCGCCGCCTTGCCGCACCTTGTCACACGGGCGGGACCCTGAGTGAAAAGTCGTCCGGTGCCACTGCCAGCTGCTTACAAGTCCTGCGTTGAAAGCCCCGGGCAGCGCCGCATACCGGCAGGCAGCCGATGCATGAAGCGCGCTGCCGGGTGAAGCCGCAAGGTTGGGTCCGCGCTGCTGCTAGGCCCTGGCCACGCCCTCTTGACTCCGCGTAGCCCGTGAACAAGGGCCCTGAGCCACGTGCACTACTCCCAGGCCCTAATATCACAGGGAGAAAGCGCAGCGCCTCAGAAGGGGTGGAAAGGAGCCCCACGTGGTGGGGGAAAGCCCAGCATCATAGGAAGGACCCCAGAGGAGGCTAACCACACACACAGGAACAGCGTGTCAAGTACCCTCAGGCCCAGCAGCCTGCAATAGTCAACAAGCATTGGCAAAATCCAACTCCTGTATTGGTTTGTGGAGCCAAGGAGTGAGTTGCTATCACACACGCGCCGCCTCTGTCCACTGCACGCCTCACTAACGCCACCAGTATGGCCACAATACCCCCAATCGAGCCATTCCTGGTGGAGGGGTCATCGTCGTCGTTGGCCCCGAAGTGGAAGGACTGGGTAGACCGGTTACTGATTTTCTTTCAAGCCACCAAAGTCCATAAGGACCAGCAGCGGGCCATGGTCCTACACCTAGGGGGAAAAAATGTCCACAATATTGCCAAAACCCTAGTGGAAGTCCCGCAAAAAAATCACCACTCCCTCATAAATGCCCTGAATGTGTACTTCGAGCTCATGGCCAACCAGGAATACGAGAGATTCATATTCCGGCAAGCCAGGCAGCTGCCGGAAGAGTCCCTAGACACGTATCACGCACGGTTGAAAAACTTGACGTCAACCTGTGGGTTTGCGGACGTCACAGAAGAAATACGAGGACAGATCATCCAAGGATGTGCATCTGCCAAACTCAGAGAACGCATTCTGGAGGAGTCGGGGAAGCCCCTGGCGGATATTCTAACCTTAGGTCGAACCAAAGAGTTGTCAAAGGCCCGAGCGGCCCATATGGAAGCCGCACTCCGAGCGCCAGTGAAGGCAGAACCGGTCAACAAGATGACAGTGAAGTCCCCAATGAAGTGGAACAAGAAAAGCACGGGAGCCGCTGCGGGGACGTCGGGTAAGACCTGCGGATACTGCGGGGGACCACCCCATCAGGCAGCGGATTGCCCGGCCAAAGGGAAGCGGTGCTCCGGGTGTGGTCGCTTCAACCATTTTGAGAAGGTCTGTCAGTCCAAGAAATACCGCAAACCTCGGCAGGTGGTGAACGCTGTACCGGAAGGTGATCCCAGTACAAGCAACATGGACGATGACGAGGAGGAGGAAAGACCGTGCACAAGGTGCACATGATTGGCACCGCGACCCACCGAACCAGGCGACTACCTCAGTGTGGCATCAGAGTGGGCGAACAGGAGCTCATGGCTGTAGTAGACACTGGAGCGACCATTAACCTTATGGCTGCCACTCTCTATCAAACGTTGGACCCGCCCCCAACACTGAGCCCGTCACCCATTACTGTATTCGCATAGGGGCAGGACACCCCTCTCAAGATTCGAGGGAAGTTCAAGACTACCATCTCGCATGGAGACCAATCCATCATCACCAACATCTTCGTGTCAGAAGATGGGCAGGGCATGCTGCTCGGGTGACGGGCAGCGGAGGATCTGGGAGTTGTCACGTTTGCTTTTGGAGTACACCAGGAGTCAATTCAACAACTCATAACCGAGCTCTCTGACATATTCAAGGGCATTGGAAAGTTTACGGGGAACAAGGTACACCTCCACATCAACCACACCGTTCAGCCCGTAGCATTGAGGCATCGCCGTATCGCATTCCATCTCAGGCCACTTGTAGAAGAGGAGCTCAAGAAGCTGGAAGCGGCCGGGATAATAGAAAAAGTAACGGCCCCACTTCCTGGGTCCCACCCATAGTGGTCACACGAAAACCGAAACAACCAGGAGCCATCAGGATTTGTGTGGACATGCGACTCCCCAACGCCGCCATCCAAAGGGAGTGCCATATAACGCCTACAATCGATGATCTCATAGGAGGAATGGCAGGAGCTAGCTGGTTCTCCAAACTCAACCTACGATCGGGGTATCACTAGCTGGTGCTTGATGAAGATTCAAGCAACATCACAACCTTCTCAACGCACGTGGGCCTCCGGAGATACACCCGTCTCAGTTTTGGCGTGTCCAGCGCAGCAGAAGTATTCCAAAATGTCATACAAGAACTCATCACGGACATACCTGGTGTAATCAATGTCAGCGATGACATTATGGTACACGCCCGAACCATCCAGGAACATAACAACCGGCTAGCACAAGTGTTTCGAAGACTAAGGGAAGCAGGCCTCACCCTACATCACGAGAAGTGCGAATTCTTGAAACAAAAGTTGCAGTTTTTTGGATACACCTTCTCAGCCGAGTGGGTCAACCCGGATCCGGACAAGGTAAAATACATCAAAGAAGCCGCTCCTCCTACTACCGTCACGGAAGTCCGGAGTTTTCTGGGGATGGTGAACTACTGTGGGAGGTTCATCCGTGACCTTGCCAACTTGACACTACCGCTGAGAGAACTCACAAAAGACACCACGCCGTGGAGATGGGGCCCTGAGCAGGCAAAAGCGTTCCAAGAAATCAAAGGAGCTCTATCAGATGCCACCACATTAGCCTTTTTGATCCCCGGAAGTTGACACTCGTGGCGGTGGACGCCTGTCTGGTGGGACTAGGGGCCCTCTTAATGCAAAGGCAGAGAGCCCATGAACTGAACAAAGATTCTCTCAAATCGAGAAAGAGGCGATAGCCATCCACTGGGGTGCCGGCATTTCCACCTGTATGTCTACGGAAAGCAGTTTGTGGTGGCCACCGATCATAAGCCACTGGTTGCCCTCTTCTCAGGGACCTCCACGAAACCTCCACCTCGCATTGAGAAGTGGATGCTCCAACTCCAAGACTATAACTGCCGAGTAGAGTACCAGCCCGGGTCCAGGAATCCCACAGATTACTTATCACGACCCCCGTGAGCCGCCACTCAGGAAGAAATGGAGGATGCGGCAGATACCGAAGCATACGTGAGATGTGTCACTGCCCGATCATGCCCGATGCCTATGTCTGTGGAGAGCATTGCAGAAGCCACCCGGAAGGATGTTTGCCTACAAAGAGCCAGAACGGCACTTCAGAGTGGAAACTGGCAATGGGCCAAGGAAGAATGGAAGATATTAACAACTGAGGCACAACGCATCATGGTGAGCCTTCATCACATGAGAGAAGAACTCAATGAAGATGACACTGGATGTCTGCTGCGAGGTCACAGGCGAGTGATACCGTCGGCCTTAACGGCCCAAGCAGTGCAACTGGCCCATGTCGGCCATCAAGGAATGGTCAAAACAAAATCCAGATTGAGAACCAAAGTATGGTTTCCCCTCATGGACAATCTCGTGGAGGCCACGGTGAGATCATGTGCAGCCTGTCAGGTCACTGGGGATGTACCGTGAGAGGCACCCGTCATTGCTGAGCCTCGGCCACAACGTCCCTGGGAGTGCATCAGCATGGACTTTGGTAGTCTCCCCGATGGGCGGCACACCATGGTAGTCATCGAAGACCACTCCAAGTATCCGGAGGTGGAATTAATATCCACCACCAGCGCTACGGAGGTCATTCCCAAACTAGAGAAGATCCTGGCAGTGCACGGATTGATGAGAGAATTACGAACAGGCAATGGCCCTCCTTTTCAGGGACAAGAACTCGCCAGTTATCTCAGTGTCTTAGGGATCCGGCATCGCAGAATAACCCCCCGATGGTCACAGGCTAATGGCAAAGTGGAGCGGTTCATGCAAACCCTCAACAAGGTGATTAGGATAGCTCATGATAAAGGACAGTCACTAGAACTGGCGATTTTTACATTTCTGAGGAGCTATCGACAGACTCCTCACACCACTACTGGGGTTGCTCAGGGACATGTTCGCATGGGGCGAGTGGTTGCAAATTCTATTCCCCATCACCCCCACTGGAAACCAGAGTCGTCCAACGAAGGCCTGATCGAAGCCCGACGGCGGGAAGCCTATGCCCAAGCCAGCAAGCGTAGGAGAGCCAGAACATCACAGATCACCCCGGGAGACCTCGTACTACTGAAGAACCGGGTCACCAGCGGAAAATTCAGGTTGACGTATGAGACGAAGCCCTGGAAAGTGGTCAACGTTAAAGGAACTCGTGTCGTTGCGGCCCGAGGCCGAGAGGTTGTGATTCGCAATGTGTCCCACTTCAAACTGTTCCATCCTGAGACAGTGGCCGTCTCCCCGCCTGAGTTGCCGGATGTCGGGGCGCCAGCAAGCCCGGTGAACGTCGGGTCCCCGGCATCTAGCGACCGCTCCCATGAAGAGGAATCTCCAGAATCAACAAATGGTGACGGCCCTTCTCCAGAAGAATCGGAGGGTGTCAGCATGGAGCGGAGCGGAGAAGACCCTGGAGTCCGTAGCAGCGATTCACCATCCCTGGCTAGGGTTAGTGTCACTCTGAGCAGAGGGGCCTCTCAATATCGACTAAGAAGAAACCCGGAGCCATCCTGTCGTCTCCGAGATCATTTCACGTACGTCTTTTCCACTGCATGCTTACTCGAATTATGAATCAGAGACTGTAGAGTGAATCCAAGAGACTGAGATTGACTACCTGCAGTATTCCTATATATGTCTTTGTATATCTTGCTCTTTTTGTTTTTTTAGGTTTCGCCCTGGCCGTAGCACCTGCGACCTGTGTTGCAGCCCCGCCCTTCAGGGCCCGTAATGGGAGCGAAGAACCGAAATACTAATTACCGTGAACCTTCATTACTACACACTCCACTAAAGCCACCTAAAGGGTTCGGCAGATCTCCCGGGTTTCCCCCCTACCAGACCTCTAAGCTTACCACACACCATCTTTGCATTGTTTACCGATCTTCTTATTCACAGAGACACTTCAGCGCCTGTGCATAGAAGTTATAATGGAGTGCCAGATCTAAATTCTAGTGTTCCTTCATTTCCTGGCATTGTGCAAGTTGTTTCTGCTACCTGCCCACCTTATTAATGTGTAAACTGTTGATATGGCCTTTCCATTACACTTTTGTTTTAAGCGCACGATCCACTTTTAGGTATTTGATTTTGATATACAGGTCATGTATTAACTTGTTGCAAACTTCGAGAGTGGTGGGTGGCTTTAAAGCGGAGCACGTTTCTTGCTTGCAGCGCGCTAGCTGGCTAGAAGTGGAGACGTGCATCCCTATAGTTAGATCGACCTCCATTCTTAGGGCTCTAGGTTACTAATGTAATTTCTGCTACGATTTCGATATATTGGTCTCCGTAAGGACTTTTGTGCTTGTTAATGTTATGTTTGTTTTTTCTTTTAAACTATACTGATTCACAAATAATGCACATTAATACACAAACTTATTTCATGCAAACACGTTTGGATTCAGAAAGAATTCTTGTGATAGCGAACGATTATGAAAATATGATGTGTGTGTGTGTGGCTCTGTGTGTGTGGCTCTGTGTGTGTGGCTCTGTGTGTGTGTGGCTCTGTGTGTGTGTGGCTCTGTGTGTGTGTGGCTCTGTGTGTGTGTGTGTGTGTGGGGCTCTGTGTGTGTGTCTGTGTGGCTCTGTGTGTGTGTGTGTGTGCGTGTGGGTGTGTGTGTGTGTGGCTCTGTGTGTGTGTGTGTGTGACTCTGGGTGTGTGTGTGTGACTCTGGGTGTGTGTGTGTGTGACTCTGGGTGTGTGTGTGGCTCTGGGTGTGTGTGTGGCTCTGTGTGTGTGTGTGGCTCTGGGTGTGTGTGTGTGGCTCTGGGTGTGTGTGGGTGTGGCTCTGGGTGTGTGTGGCTCTGGGTGTGTGTGTGGCTCTGGGTGTGTGTGTGTGGCTGGCTCTGGGTGTGTGTGTGTGTGGCTGGCTCTGGGTGTGTGTGTGTAGCTGGCTCTGGGTGTGTGTGTGTGGCTCTGGGTGTGTGTGTGTGTGGTAGTAATTGCTGTCTGCTGAGCTCGTCCGTAGGGTACAATAGGTCTCACATTTGCGAGAGATTAAGCTAATGGCAATGTAAATGACAATGCCATTTATTTATCTGTTTTCAAAACCAACACATAAATACAAATTTTGTAATTTACAATGCCAATAGCTCAAACTTTTCCAAAGGCGAAACCATTGCATTGTAAATGCTTGTTTTATGGTTGGAAAGGAATGTTGTGTTCTAGTTTATTTAAGCCTGTGGCGCAACAGGCGTGCAACGTGGCACCATGTGACCAGTATAATAAAAGGGGCTCCCGCACGTACGTACGCCAGTTGGCAACGACGTGCAGAGCCACAAACAGCACCCTAGTGTCCGTGTTCTTCATTATAGTCAAAGGCCACGTGTCAGGCCTATAGACCCCAGGTTCCCCCTGAGCATAGCCAACCCTGTGGGCCCCCTATTCACACAAGCCCCCCGATACAACAATGTCCTCACCTCTTTTACTTGCGTTGGCCATGGCTGCTTTGATGTGAGCTGAGAGAAGAGCAGAGGCTGCTGGGATATTGAATACTAATTGATCGGGACAGACCTGTGTCACACTTATTTAGTAGCAACCCCCACTCTTCATCCACATCCATGGGCGTAGATTAGTCAGTAAGACTGGGGTGGGGGGGGGTGGGGGGGGTGAGGTTCCGATTTTCCAACAATCATGCTGGCATATCATATTGAAATATGTTATATAAGAAGCAGGGCATAAGGCGGGGCTTCAGGGCCAGGAGACCTTCAAACCAGGGACGAGAGAAAGAGTGCATGTGTGCGTGGTTTTGTCTGTGTGTGTATGTACAAATCCCAGGTGAAATCAAAAGGCATCTCATCATACCTTACTGAAAGCACATGTACCCAACTAATTACTAGATTATACATTTATTATGGAGGTGTATCATCCCCTGAAGCTACGCCCCTATCCGCATTTGTGACTGTGCACCTGCCTCCCAGAAGGCTTAGGGGCATATTATCAAGAACGGCGTTAAAATTATCGCCGGTTTAGCGGCAGAAAACTGCTGCTAAAGCAGCGATAATGGGCTTGATAATATGCCCTTGAGAATTCCAATAGAAGCCCATGTTCACCTCAGAACATGGACTTCTATTTGAATTCCCAGGGCATATTATCAAGTCCATTATCACCGCTTTAGCTGCAGTTTTTTGCCGCTAAACCGGCGATAATTTTTAACGCCGTGCTTTATAATATGCCCCTTAGTTTCCCAACACATTCAGCATGGTGCTTGCCTGAAGCTCTCCTGATCTTATGAAATAGAATGTTCTGCTTGCTTTAAGTTCTTCCTACAGAGCTAGATGTAGTAGAATTATCACCTTGTGATGGGCTGTTCATTCAGACAGGTGGTTGCAGATTTTGCTTGTGTACCTTCTCTCTCTCTCTCTCTGTCTCTCTTTCTCTTTGTGCTCTGCTTGCTTCATTGCTCATGCTGAAAATTCTCTCTCCCTCTCCTTTTGTCTAGATCTGTGCGGCCTGCTCTCCTCTGCTTCTCTGTGCTTCTCTGGGGTGATTTAAAGAAGAGCAGGGACTCCTAGCACATACAAAGCTTGGGGGCATATTATCAAGGAAAGGTGTTAAAATTATCGCCGCTTTAGCGGCAGAAAACTGCTGCTAAATCAGCGATAATGGGCTTGATAATACAACCTTGAGAATTCCAGTAGAAGCCCATGTTCTGGTGTGAACATGGGCTTCTATTGCAATTCTCAAGGGCGTATTATCAAGCCCATTATCGCTGCTTTAGCAGCAGTTTTCTGCCGCTAAAGCGGCTATAATTTTAACACCGTTCCTTGATAATATGCCCCTAAATAATTAGGACCTGATCCTGTCCTGCTTGTTTAATATGTAATATCCCAGCAGCCAGTGCTCTTCCTCCAGAGCATTGCCCGGGGACAGGCTTGCCAGCAGACTCCGTGTGTCACCACATACAGTGTAATATATGCATAACACTCTTTTGATGAAAAAATAAACCGTTCTGCTCACTCAAAGCACTCCCTACTATAACTTACACATGGAGGTGCAGCACCGGTGTCAGCTTGTTATGGGATGGGAGCAACTTGTTCATTCACCTTTCACCATGGGCCATAATAAGCTATGTCTGTTGATGCCCTTCTGGGAGCTCATGCAAGGTAGTTTGTAGTTTCTTCCTTCTGCCCTACTGGGTGGTTATGCAGGTTAGATTGTAGTTTCTTCCTTCTGCTGGGTGGTTATGCAGGGTAGGTTGTAGTTTCGTCCTGCTTGGTGGTTATGCAGGGTAGGTAGTAGTTTCTTCCTTCTTACCTGCTGGGTGGTTAGGCAGCATAGGTTGTAGTTTTTTCCTTCTGCCCTGCTAGGTGGCTATGCCGGATAGGTTGTAGTTTCTTCCTTCTGCTGGGTGGATATGCAGGACAGGTTGTTGTTTCTTCCTTCCACTTAAGCAGCTGGGTGATTAAGGGAGGCAGGGTTTTATTGTTCACCCTCCTTTCCTTCCTGGTGTCCCTCTTCTTCCTGTTAGGTAATTATTTGGTATACTGAGGTATAGTACAAGCCTACCTGACTTCTAGTAACAGGTACAGTAAGCATTTGAGCCTTACTCAAGGGACATATACTAAAGAATTACGTTACTGCATGCTGCTGCAGCATAGACTTGTGAACAACTATAGGGACCACTTGCAATGGCTTACGCTTCTACAGCCTGCTACAGCCAAGTCTTGTGTCTGACTGAACAACTGTCTAATGTAATGTCAGCTACAGCCTCTTAATTGCATGCAAAAGGATGCAATGCAAATTGCAATACCTATTGGCTTTACCAATGTTTGTCTCCTCTGTATTGTTAACATTTGAATTCAACCAATATCTTACCATTTTGGAAAAAAGACGACATTAAAAAGAAATGCTTTTAAGAGCCATTTTATACTGATGGGCCCGAGAGGCACATAAAGGCAGAACTGAAAATAATTTTGCCTATTCGAGAACCATTGATCACAGCAGATGTGTGGCATCATTTTCTGCATGACCATATTTAAGGGGGGGGTGTGAAGCTGTGCTCTGTACTGGGTAATTGATTGCTCTAGTCTTGTAGGCAAGCTTGTTTACTTCACTCCCACTCGACTCTAGCAGTTTAAGTCATGGAATGAAATAATGCGTTTAGACAAAACAAGCCCACGTTTTAGCAATTTCCTTTCACTGCGAAGCTCTGCTATGAGTCCATCACAGCACACCTCCCGTTTGTGCAGTTTAATGTGCTAACTGTATTGCTCTCTGCGGTCAGGCTTCAGTGGAAATGATGGAGCCGAAGAGCTCCTCTGTGGTAGAAAAAACATGAGCAGAAGTAACACCGGGCGCCCTCGCTGTGATAACTGTGACTAACAAGCACCTGTGTGATACTATTTCCATATAAATGTGAAATTTGACATTCAGCAGGGGTCAGCGGCAGATCAATTCATTACAATTCCGAGAGGCCGACAATCTTTAACTGAAAATCTCTCAGGAAAATGAGGTTCCTCCTGCTATCATTGGGCAATCAGCTGCCCCCCTCCCCCTCTATTTTACCGGGGAGTGAACTGCCTTTCCCTGTAGTTGAGGCAAAGGCCTTTCTTCACGATGCAGAATAATGGAAAGGAAAATAGGACAGGGCGGACATTAGGAGAGTGACTTCCTGTTTCACTTGGATTCCAATGCGCCTGCAAAACCTTTCAGAGGGCCTGCAAAACCTTTCAGAGGGCATACAGTAAAAGGCAGGTTGGGTACAGGTTTCCTGCTTCTTAAAATCACTGCTGTGCTCAGTTAATTTAATCTTACACTTGGTATTAATGCCCTGAATCCAATTACCACAGGTGATAAATTACCATTAGCATACATTCTAAATGTTTGCACATTTTGCAGCACAAATTAGGTCTATAGTATGAGGATCGAAATATATACATGTATGTTTGACACTGGTACCATGTACAACATTTTTTTTTAAATCATTATTTTTACTTGAACAAAAGAATCGACAATGCAAGGTACATTGCAGTACACATAAATCACGTAACACATGACTCAGATTTTCAATTCAGCACATGAGAAGTAAGCAATTGCTGCAATGGTAATTATGGCGATGGTGGATCATATTGTGTAGGTAAGGCCATGTACAACATTAATTGTAAAACTCTTAGCTTGAAAGTGTATATAGGTCCAGTTCCTAATGTATGGTCAGTTGTGAAATCCAGACTCGTTTCTGTGTATTATGCTATTTTGTCTTTTTCAGACCTGTTGTCTCAAATCTCAGTACCACTTGGCGATGCTTTGTGTGTAGATATTGTGCTCCTGCAGCTGAATACAAAGTGAAGATTGGCTTTTGCCCCTTACAATTTTATGAGGAAGCTATAGTTGGTGGCAGCCGAGCGGTACGCAAGGGCCTTTATACTCTAATCCCAGGAAAAGTGATCGGCTGGGACCATTTTAAAATCCTTACATCCTGTTATAACAGCGATCTCTCGCTTACCCTGGAATATGTGCATTGAGGTTGTGTCAGCATATCTATGGAGACTTTGTTCTGTTTCAATGGAGTGCTCTGTATGGACATATTTTGTGTTGCACAAATGCCCGTGCAGCAGTTCATGGGACCTTCACCTCAGAGATTTAGTATTAGATCCCCAAATTGGTATCTGGAAGCAAAAAATGTAGTGTAAGAATAACTGGTAAAACCGTGTTTGACTGTCTGGACTAGATAGAGGTTCTCTCACAGGTAGCTGCCAATTTATCGAGGACCCCTTTGTACATGACAGGCAGGACGAAGCAGTATTTGTAGTTAGGGTATTACCAAAAATTGCAAACCCAGCGAACATTGTACCACAGGATTATACTTACAGGTGCCATGTGGAAGTTTGCTGATGTTTGAAGGAGTGATCATAGAGTGGACATAGGAGAGTAAGGATCTTGGTCCTGATGAAAGCCAGGGACCCCTGTAGGGGCCATCACATGGGGAGACATGTTGACCCAATAGATGCAGGGATAATAGTTAATCCCATTTATTGATTTTATTTTAAACTATCTCATTGGCCTGTCTTGAGTAAATAAGAATACTTTGGGTTAAACATTTAGGGATGTTTATGCGAACCTATGGGGAGCCCTTTCACCACTAGAATTTTCTCTGATGAACGTGGCTGGTTAATGAGAAAGCATAGCATTCAGGGTGGTGTGTGAGGCCATGCCTTGCAAATCTAATTCCCTCAGGTCCTGTCGATCTTTGAAACTTAACATGGACAAGGTTGTCCCTGATAAATGTGAGTGACCCTCTATCTACTTCTTCTTGGACTGGTCACGTATGCTTTCGGTGCTATACTGTTTCTTGACATTACCCTCTAGGAGTCAGAGGTGGCAATTATTTTACTCTTATCAAGGAGCTCTTTTGCTTTGTCTCGGAGAACAATGTGCTAGATGCAACCATCATATCTCTTCCAATATTTTTTCATGCCTCGTACCAGAGAAGGTTGAAACTGCTTCCTCTGCTTACACGATGAGGAGTTAAATGCCCAGTGAGGAGAAGAGCTGCCATGACTGAGAGAGACAGAGCCATGATCCAGAAGAACAAGACCTACATTGATTGAATATTGTGCTGGAATCATTTAAAAGTGACCTCCTACTACTTACAGTTCTAGACTTATGTCAGGTAGCAAATCTAATTACGCACTTATCTACGGTGTTAGAAACGGGACCCTGGCCGGCCAAGACTCACGTCGAGGTCAGTCAGGGATCACCATTCCCAAGGTCAGGGCAAGGGAGTTACACGCCAAGATAACCCCTACTCGCCCTCTAGGTAACGTGGCGCGAGCAGTCAAGGCTAAACTTGGAGGCGATGTAAGTTAAGTATTTGCGCACGCACCCCAGCAACAACAACCAAAGGCCCACCACAAAGGAAAACTCCACACAAGGTTATATGTAAAAATAGCCTTTGTATTATAATAAATATACATCAGATAAAACACACATCTTGTTACACTGTGCCAACAGGCACGGGCGGAATTTACAAGGGATATTTGTACAGGACAGGGCCACTTGGACCACTGTCAAGGGTATCAGCACTTTTAGAAGCAATACTTTCAGAAATAGCACTTTAGAAAGTAAAATCAGTGTAGCACACAATATAAACATAGAGCACACCACCAGTAATCACTGGTAACAGGACCTCACTAGCACCACCTGTACTAGGGAGAAAACAACCACCTACACATCACAATACCTGTAGGGGTGTAAAAACAAAACACATGATGCATTAACATTCAGAGGTGTAGCAATAACATTGCGCAAAACTTAGATCAGTCACCACCGGTGACAGTCCCTGTGTCCCAATGTCAGGGCCTAAATGTAGCAGTTGCCCACAAAGTGCTGGGCAACTGGTGCAGGGAAAGTTAGGGCAACGTTGGAGCCTCTCTGGGCTCAAGAACCACCACTGTGGCACTGTGGAACCTCTCTGGGCTCCTGGACGAGGGGATGGCACCCTCAGAGCCTCTCTGGCTCGTAAATCACAAATTGCCCCCAGAGCCTGGTGGCTCTAAACCACTATGGCCGTTATGGTGGAGTCCCCTCTCTGGGGACTCAGGAAGACAACTGGCAGCAAGAGCCTCACTGGCTCGGGTTGGAGTCCCCCTCTTGGGGACTCGAATTGCCCAGAAATGCCCCCTTTCGCTGGAGTCCCTCTCGGGGGACTCGGGAGATACTGGCTGCCTCAACAACTACAGGCGTGAGGTCGCGCTACGGGGGAGGGGCGGACACCGACAATGTGTCCCGACGCCCCTCTCCCTTCTCTGCCACTCACCGGGTGTCTTCGCCGCAGTGCGGGACTCCTCTCCCCTCGGGGACGGCGGGGCTCTTTCCTTCGCGTCTCTGGTCCCTCTGCTCCTCCGATGACGTGGCAGGGGGGGCTCGACCGCCTGGGCCAATCCCAGCGCGGCCGGGCAATGACGCGGCCGGCTGCTTCCTCAGTCTCCCGCCTGGCCTCGTCAGGTAACAATCCGCCTGACTTCCTCTGGGGCCGCCAATGGCAGCGCGGCCCTGGGGGTAGGGAGGCGGGACTTCCGGGTCGCCGCGGCCAGCGCGGCGGCTCGCTTTAGGCAGGCAGGCGGGCTCCCATGATCCGAGGAGTGGGCTCCCTCGTGATCCACATAAATCACGGGCAAACAAAGCGGCAAGGATCGGGGTGGCACCCGCGCCGCCAAAGCAAATATAAAGCGAGGTAGGCACTCGCTAGGCACCGCAATTTCGGGCTGATGCCGGGTGGGCACCGGCTGGCTCTCAAGGCGCTAGCAGCGCTAGCCTCTAAGAAAAGGCGCTCCCAAGCGCCACCGGGCCAAATGCAGCGCTCTCAAGCTGCAGGCAAGGAGTCCTCAGTGCTCCCCAGCACTGGAGGACAGGACAAGGCTCCAGCAGGGGCTGGAGGCAGGCAGGGGGGCAAGGCTGGGCCAGAGCCAGCACACTGGGTCTCCAGGCAGGGAGACACCCCAAGTGGCGGTCCTCCTGGCCCCAGCAGCAGCAATAGCCCCCTCTGGCAGGATCCAAAAGCAGAACATTTTCTAAGGGGACACAGCCCCTTCTTATACTAACAAATCCTTTGTTTTAGGGTGCAGGGTGGGGGGAAAACCAGTCGCAGCTGGTTCTGGAGCACTCTTGATGGCCCAACCACCCATTTCTTTCACTGGGGAGGCTAGGGTCGTTAGACACACCACAGAGGGGCGGAGCCAGCATTGTGTGGGGAAAACCCAGCCCATCCAGGACACAGGTACACTCCTCCCACACATCACTCATGCTAATCTCCCACTCACCACCGGGCAGACCCATCCAGACTTCCTGGAGCCTGGCATGCCAGCCAGCTCCAGCCAATCACGCTCCAGCACCCTCACTGCACACATATCTCAATGTCCAGAAGTAGCACTTCCCTTCTAGACACAAACATGCCGCAGACACCATCTCGCAGCATTCACTCTCACGAGTTTACACATACTAAACTCGAGCCTGCACTCCCCACGCATCAGGAACTACCAGGGACACACACATTCCCCATGCATTCCTATGGGAGGGCAGGCCAGCCATACTACACGCACGCACGCACTTTCACTCTGGGACTCAGGGGAAAGTGCGCAGAGACCCAAAAATCACTGACACAGGGTCACACATAAGGCAAAAAGTCTAGGGGTGAACCTGCCCTAAGGGCCAAGTCCAACAGAACCCCCTTCCAGCCAAAACGCAGGGGAGAACAATCACCACCGTGATGGACTTCCCTGCTTGGGGCGATAGAACACGGACGCAGGCCCGCCACTGCCGGGACACCCTCCTGTTCTATGCCACGGTGAACCCCTAGGGTTCCTTCTAAAGCTACTGTAAGGACCAACTGGGCTACCCCACCGGTACTCCTCAGCTGTCCGCGGCCAGGACCAGGCCCTGGGCCACCCAGGTGCCACCGGTCCTTGCCAATTCGCAGAGCGGGGGGTAGTAACCCCTGGCACATAGTGTCCATTCTCCACTCTCCCTGTCTGCAAGACAGGACTAGACTGCCACTGGTTCTCCAGCCTAGGGCCTACAACCTCAGGCGGACCAGGAGTCTCAGGGAAGGCTCTCCTCCCCTTACCTCTTCTTTTAGGGTTCCTCCTCCCCGTGCGAGGGGGACACCTAGAACGCCATTCCAACCTAGGGTTTAACCCCTCAGGTTGCACCGGGGTCAGAGGTGGGCTTTCCCACCCTCTGCACCCCCTTCCAGAGGTCTGCCCTCTCCCAACTGGAGAAGTTCCTCTGGAAGAACCGGTCAGGACACTGGTTACAGTCGTCCTACCCTTCAGGTCAGGCCGATCCTGCACCTGGCCTCCCAACCTCCGGTCTAAAACCTTTGGCGGAATAATTGCCTGGCACTCCAGGACTTCTGGGGACTCACACGCAATCCCCCTGAGGCTGACACATGACCCATGTGTCGTGTGACCGTCTGTCTGGCGCAGATCTCCCGCCTCCTGTCCACCTGACAGTGCGCAAAGATCCCCCAGACCAGAAGTGGCGCCACCCGGGTCCACCCAAGAAGATCTAGCCCAACTGGCTAGTCTCTGGTCCACTGGTGCATCCACTGGGAAACTCATCCCCCAATCACTCCTCGCTTCGGACTTCTGTGCCCTCCCAACTGGAGCGACACTGCCGGACACTGGAACCCCTGGAGCTCTAGTTACAGACGCTCCAGGTTCCCTAGACACTAGGAGATCCTCCTCAAGTGTACTAACAGGACAGCCTAGGTCCCTAACCTGGTGTTCCCTCAAGAAACCACCCAAGTTCTGAGACAGGGCTTCGGGCCTCTGGGTGCTCTCAGCCACCCACTGACTCCTGCTCCACTGAGCCAGGTAGTCAGCCCCTCCACCCTTCTCACTATACTGGGACCTAGCTGGGCTACACTGAGCCTCTTCCACCACGCTGGGCTGGAAGCTCCCTGTACCACTACTGTTGGACTCACTCTCTAATGACTGTACAGAACCTCTTGCACTCTCCCAGCGGTCCGCTTCCTCTGCAAGCTCACATGCCTCAGACAATCCACACCCCAACAGGTGAGTGCGCAACCTTGGAGAACAACAACTGAGCAGGTGCTCCTTGACAATCAGCTCAAACAAGACATCAAAATCATCTTTCGTGTGAACCTTTACCCAATCAAACAGTGTCCCACAACATTCATCCTCAAATTCCACCCAAGACTGGTGAGACAGCTTCCTACTGTCCCTGAACTTCACCCTTAACTCTTCCTCTGGGGAAACAGGTACCAGACTGGGGGAACTGGGAGTGGGACTGCTCGCACTGGGCTCTACATAGCTGCCACCACTGGACTCAACCCTCCCTGGGGGATCCAGAAAATTATGACTGTGGTCAGGGGATAACCTACACTCTAGGGTTAACTTCTCCCTGGCCAAGGCCCTCTCAGCCTCTGCAGTCCGCTCATTCACACCCAGCTGCGCCATCTCTCTGGCATGCTCTAACCTGAGCTTCTCCATGGCCAGCTGGTGCTCCCTCTCTTCTCTCCTATCCACCCACTCCTCTGGGGACAGGGAAAGGGATGGGGTGCTACATCTGACACGGGACCCAGCAAGGGACTCCCTATCTAGGGGGTACTCGCTCTCTGCTGGCGCCCATCCACTGTCAAACTCACTCTCCACTTCAGACTCTTCAGGGCTCCCCTCAGACCCACCACCCTCATGGTGTGCGGTCCGGGCCCTCTCCCTCTCACTGTGCTCACGCTCCCAGTCACTCTTCTGCCACAGGATCATGTTATCCCTAAGCTTGGACTGGGTGTCTGACTCACTCACTGGGATGTCTCTCTCCTTACATAACCGTACCAACTCATGCACACTGTACTTAAACAGGCCACAAAGGTTAAAAGGAGATTCCATCTTGACAGGATGCTCACAGACACATGCAACACAAGGGACCTAGCAATCTGAAGTAAAAGTACACAATTCCAAAACTTCCACTCTCCTTAAAAAAAGAACTCACTCATGCGTCCAGGGAAACACACCATTCATCCACACACACCCTCCCCTCGGATCGGTAAGGCAGTTTCTACCACCCCTGACTTCTCAACCTGACCACATGTGACACAGGTACCAAACTCTGGAAGCAGGGCGGGGGACAAATGTACAGGACACAATTATCAAATGACACTCTTCAGGAGAAGCAATAATGGAACTTCACCAAAAACACAATAATCCCCAAAATGTGGTCATCTAAAATGCAGAGCTTTGTAGTGGCCAGTTGCCACTGTGGTACACGCAAACACAAATCCTTATCCTCACCGCTTGCCGCCAATGTTAGAAACGGGACCCTGGCCGGCCAAGACTCGCGTCGAGGTCAGTCAGGGATCACCATTCCCAAGGTCAGGGCAAGGGAGTTACACGCCAAGATAACCCCTACTCGCCCTCTAGGTAACGTGGCGCGAGCAGTCAAGGCTAAACTTGGAGGCGATGTAAGTTAAGTATTTGCGCACGCACCCCAGCAACAACAACCAAAGGCCCACCACAAAGGAAAACTCCACACAAGGTTATATGTAAAAATAGCCTTTGTATTATAATAAATATACATCAGATAAAACACACATCTTGTTACACTGTGCCAACAGGCACGGGCGGAATTTACAAGGGATATTTGTACAGGACAGGGCCACTTGGACCACTGTCAAGGGTATCAGCACTTTTAGAAGCAATACTTTCAGAAATAGCACTTTAGAAAGTAAAATCAGTGTAGCACACAATATAAACATAGAGCACACCACCAGTAATCACTGGTAACAGGACCTCACTAGCACCACCTGTACTAGGGAGAAAACAACCACCTACACATCACAATACCTGTAGGGGTGTAAAAACAAAACACATGATGCATTAACATTCAGAGGTGTAGCAATAACATTGCGCAAAACTTAGATCAGTCACCACCGGTGACAGTCCCTGTGTCCCAATGTCAGGGCCTAAACGTAGCAGTTGCCCACAAAGTGCTGGGCAACTGGTGCAGGGAAAGTTAGGGCAACGTTGGAGCCTCTCTGGGCTCAAGAACCACCACTGTGGCACTGTGGAACCTCTCTGGGCTCCTGGACGAGGGGATGGCACCCTCAGAGCCTCTCTGGCTCGTAAATCACAAATTGCCCCCAGAGCCTGGTGGCTCTAAACCACTATGGCCGTTATGGTGGAGTCCCCTCTCTGGGGACTCAGGAAGACAACTGGCAGCAAGAGCCTCACTGGCTCGGGTTGGAGTCCCCCTCTTGGGGACTCGAATTGCCCAGAAATGCCCCCTTTCGCTGGAGTCCCTCTCGGGGGACTCGGGAGATGCTGGCTGCCTCAACAACTACAGGCGCGAGGTCGCGCTACGGGGGAGGGGCGGACACCAACAATGTGTCCCGACGCCCCTCTCCCTTCTCTGCCACTCACCGGGTGTCTTCGCCGCAGTGCGGGACTCCTCTCCCCTCGGGGACGGCGGGGCTCTTTCCTTCGCGTCTCTGGTCCCTCTGCTCCTCCGATGACGCGGCAGGGGGGGGGGCTCGACCGCCTGGGCCAATCCCAGCGCGGCCGGGCTATGACGCGGCCGGCTGCTTCCTCAGTCTCCCGCCTGGCCTCGTCAGGTAGCAATCCGCCTGACTTCCTCTGGGGCCGCCAATGGCAGCGCGGCCCTGGGGGTAGGGAGGCGGGACTTCCGGGTCGCCACGGGCAGCGCGGCGGCTCGCTTTAGGCAGGCAGGCGGGCTCCCATGATCCGAGGAGTGGGCTCCCTCGTGATCCACATAAATCACGGGCAAACAAAGCGGCAAGGAGTGGGGTGGTACCCGCGCCGCCAAAGCAAATATAAAGCGAGGTAGGCACTCGCTAGGCACCGCAATTTCGGGCTGATGCCGGGTGGGCACCGGCTGGCTCTCAAAGCGCTAGCAGCGCTAGCCTCTAAGAAAAGGCGCTCCCAAGCGCCACCGGGCCAAATGCAGCGCTCTCAAGCTGCAGGCAAGGAGTCCTCAGTGCTCCCCAGCACTGGAGGACAGGACAAGGCTCCAGCAGGGGCTGGAGGCAGGCAGGGGGGCAAGGCTGGGCCAGAGCCAGCACACTGGGTCTCCAGGCAGGGAGACACCCCAAGTGGCGGTCCTCCTGGCCCCAGCAGCAGCAATAGCCCCCTCTGGCAGGATCCAAAAGCAGATCATTTTCTAAGGGGACACAGCCCCTTCTTATACTAACAAATCCTTTGTTTTAGGGTGCAGGGTGGGGGGAAAACCAGTCGCAGCTGGTTCTGGAGCACTCTTGATGGCCCAACCACCCATTTCTTTCACTGGGGAGGCTAGGGTCGTTAGACACACCACAGGGGGGCGGAGCCAGCATTGTGTGGGGAAAACCCAGCCCATCCAGGACACAGGTACACTCCTCCCACACATCACTCATGCTAATCTCCCACTCACCACCGGGCAGACCCATCCAGACTTCCTGGAGCCTGGCATGCCAGCCAGCTCCAGCCAATCACGCTCCAGCACCCTCACTGCACACATATCTCAATGTCCAGAAGTAGCACTTCCCTTCTAGACACAAACATGCCGCAGACACCATCTCGCATCATTCACTCTCACAAGTTTACACATACTAAACTCGAGCCTGCACTCCCCACGCATCAGGAACTACCAGGGACACACACATTCCCCATGCATTTCTATGGGAGGGCAGGCCAGCCATACTACACGCACGCACTTTCACTCTGGGACTCAGGGGAAAGTGAGCAGAGACCCAAAAATCACTGACACAGGGTCACACATAAGGCAAAAAGTCTAGGGGTGAACCTGCCCTAAGGGCCAAGTCCAACATACGGTGTTCTTTATTATTCTCTTGGATGAATTGAGTAAGTCGGCTATTCATAATTTTCTCAACCATCTTAGTGGGGAAAGGGAATCTTGCAGTCGGGCGGTAGTTGCTAGTTGTAGAAGAATCTAGATTCGCTTTTTTTAGCAGAGGGAAAATGATTGCGTCTTTCCAGACTGCAGGAAAAGTTCCTGATGAAAACATGTTATTAAAAATGTTGGTTAAGATTGGGCTTACCTCCCATGCAAAGTTTTTAAGATCTGCCGGGGGGCATGGATCCGAAGGGGATCCCGATTTGGTATCCTGAATAAGTTTTTCCACAAGCTCATTGGATACCCGTGAAAAAGTCAACAGCTCGTTTTTTCAGTGGGGTGCCTCTCAGTTGCCTTGTTAGAATTGGTGGTAAAGATACTTTATATATCATTGACTTTATTCCTAAAAGCGCTAGCTATACTATCACATAAAGATTGCGGCTCTTTGATAGTGATTCAGAAGAGGGGGTGGTGATGAACAGAGTGTCTGAATTAAGCAGACCACTCTTACCCAGTCCAAAGATCAGGGCTTGATCCATCACCGTTATTTATCTCACTGCACCATCCCAGCTCAGAACCTGGCTATATGCAAATCAGTCTGTCCCTGGCCCAGTGCCTCATGGGAACAGGGCAGACTAAACTACCAAGCCAATTCTTCACCAGAAAGGAGACAAGCTACCGGGGACCGGTTTCTGGCATTTCAGCCTTCTTCGGCTGGCTTGCTTGAATCCTGATGGTGCAGTGAGAAAGGGACTCATGTCTGAGTATACCCTGCCACACCTATAGTGGCCAAAAATGATTCAGAAAAGGGGGTGGTGATGAACAGAGTGTCTGAATTAAGCAGACCACTTTTACCCAGTCCAAAGATCAGGGCTTGATCCATCACCGTTATTTATCTCACTGCACCATCCCAGCTCAGAACCTGGCTATATGCAAATCAGTCTGTCCCTGGCCCAGTGCCTCATGGGAACAGGGCAGACTAAACTACCAAGCCAATTCTTCACCAGAAAGGAGACAAGCTACCGGGGACCGGTTTCTGGCATTTCAGCCCTCTTCGGCCCAGCTTGCTTGAATCCTGATGGTGCAGTGAGAAAGGGACTCATGTCTGAGTATACCCTGCCACACCTATAGTGGCCAAAAACGATTCAGAAAAGGGGGTGGTGATGAACAGAGTGTCTGAATTAAGCAGACCACTCTTACCCAGTCCAAAGTTCAGGGCTTGATCCATCACCGTTATTTATCTCACTGCACCATCCCAGCTCAGAACCTGGCTATATTCAAATCCTTCTGTGCCTGTCCCAGTGCTTCATGGGAACAGGGCAGACTAAACTACCAAGCCAATTCTTCACCAGAAAGGAGACAAGCTACCGGGGACCGGTTTCTGGCATTTCAGCCTTCTTCGGCCCGGCTTGCTTGAATCCTGATGGTGCAGTGAGAAAGGGACTCATGTCTGAGTATACCCTGCCACACCTATAGTGGCCAAAAACGATTCAGAAAAGGGGGTGGTGATGAACAGAGTGTCTGAATTAAGCAGACCACTCTTACCCAGTCCAAAGATCAGGGCTTGATCCATCACCGTTATTTATCTCACTGCACCATCCCAGCTCAGAACCTGGCTATATGCAAATCAGTCTTTCCCTGGCCCAGTGCCTCATGGGAACAGGGCAGACTAAACTACCAAGCCAATTCATCACCAGAAAGGAGACAAGCTACCGGGGACCGGTTTCTGGCATTTCAGCCTTCTTCGGCCCGGCTTGCTTGAATCCTGATGGTGCAGTGAGAAAGGGACTCATGTCTGAGTATACCCTGCCACACCTATAGTGGCCAAAAACGATTCAGAAAAGGGGGTGGTGATGAACAGAGTGTCTGAATTAAGCAGACCACTCTTACCCAGTCCAAAGATCAGGGCTTGATCCATCACCGTTATTTATCTCACTGCACCATCCCAGCTCAGAACCTGGCTATATGCAAATCAGTCTGTCCCTGACCCAGTGCCTCATGGGAACAGGGCAGACTAAACTACCAAGCCAATTCTTCACCAGAAAGGAGACAAGCTACCGGGGACCGGTTTCTGGCATTTCAGCCTTCTTCGGCCCGGCTTGCTTGAATCCTGATGGTGCAGTGAGAAAGGGACTCATGTCTGAGTATACCCTGCCACACCTATAGTGGCCAAAAACGATTCAGAAAAGGGGGTGGTGATGAACAGAGTGTCTGAATTAAGCAGACCACTCTTACCCAGTCCAAAGATCAGGGCTTCATCCATCACTGTTATTTATGTCACTGCACCATCCCAGCTCAGAACCTGGCTATATGCAAATCAGTCTGTCCCTGGCCCAGTGCCTCATGGGAACAGGGCAGACTAAACTACCAAGCCAATTCTTCACCAGAAAGGAGACAAGCTGCCGGGGACCGGTTTCTGGCATTTCAGCCTTCTTCGGCCCGGCTTGCTTGAATCCTGATGGTGCAGTGAGAAAGGGACTCATGTCTGAGTATACCCTGCCACACCTATAGTGGCCAAAAACGATTCAGAAAAGAGGGTGGTGATGAACAGAGTGTCTGAATTAAGCAGACCACTCTTACCCAGTCCAAAGATCAGGGCTTGATCCATCACCGTTATTTATCTCACTGCACCATCCCAGCTCAGAACCTGGCTATATGCAAATCAGTCTGTCCCTGGCCCAGTGCCTCATGGGAACAGGGCAGACTAAACTACCAAGCCAATTCTTCACCGGAAAGGAGACAAGCTACCGGGGACCGGTTTCTGGCATTTCAGCCTTCTTCGGCCCGGCTTGCTTGAATCCTGATGGTGCAGTGAGAAAGGGACTCATGTCTGAGTATACCCTGCCACACCTATAGTGGCCAAAAACGATTCAGAAAAGGGGGTGGTGATGAACAGAGTGTCTGAATTAAGCAGACCACTCTTACCCAGTCCAAAGATCAGGGCTTCATCCATCACCGTTATTTGTCTCACTGCACCATCCCAGCTCAGAACCTGGCTATATGCAAATCAGTCTGTCCCTGGCCCAGTGCCTCATGGGAACAGGGCAGACTAAACTACCAAGCCAATTCTTCACCAGAAAGGAGACAAGCTACCGGGGACCGGTTTCTGGCATTTCAGCCTTCTTCGGCCCGGCTTGCTTGAATCCTGATGGTGCAGTGAGAAAGGGACTCATGTCTGAGTATACCCTGCCACACCTATAGTGGCCAAAAACGATTCAGAAAAGGGGGTGGTGATGAACAGAGTGTCTGAATTAAGCAGACCACTCTTACCCAGTCCAAAGTTCAGGGCTTGATCCATCACCGTTATTTATCTCACTGCACCATCCCAGCTCAGAACCTAGCTATATTCAAATCCTTCTGTGCCTGTCCCAGTGCCTCATGGGAACAGGGCAGACTAAACTACCAAGCCAATTCTTCACCAGAAAGGAGACAAGCTACCGGGGACCGGTTTCTGGCATTTCAGCCTTCTTCGGCCCGGCTTGCTTGAATCCTGATGGTGCAGTGAGAAAGGGACTCATGTCTGAGTATACCCTGCCACACCTATAGTGGCCAAAAACGATTCAGAAAAGGGGGTGGTGATGAACAGAGTGTCTGAATTAAGCAGACCACTCTTACCCAGTCCAAAGATCAGGGCTTGATCCATCACCGTTATTTATCTCACTGCACCATCCCAGCTCAGAACCTGGCTATATGCAAATCAGTCTGTCCCTGGCCCAGTGCCTCATGGGAACAGGGCAGACTAAACTACCAAGCCAATTCTTCACCAGAAAGGAGACAAGCTACCGGGGACCGTTTTCTGGCATTTCAGCATTCTTCGGCCTGGCTTGCTTGAATCCTGATGGTGCAGTGAGAAAGGGACTCATGTCTGAGTATACCCTGCCACACCTATAGTGGCCAAAAACGATTCAGAAAAGGGGGTGGTGATGAACAGAGTGGTCTGGGTAAGAGTGGTCTGCTTAATTCAGACAAAGATCAGGGCTTGATCCATCACCGTTATTTATCTCACTGCACCATCCCAGCTCAGAACCTGGCTATATGCAAATCAGTCTGTCCTTGGCCCAGTGCCTCATGGGAACAGGGCAGACTAAACTACCAAGCCAATTCTTCACCAGAAAGGAGACAAGCTACCGGGGACCGGTTTCTGGCATTTCAGCCTTCTTCGGCCCGGCTTGCTTGAATCCTGATGGTGCAGTGAGAAAGGGACTCATGTCTGAGTATACCCTGCCACACCTATAGTGGCCAAAAACGATTCAGAAAAGGGGGTGGTGATGAACAGAGTGTCTGAATTAAGCAGACCACTCTTACCCAGTCCAAAGATCAGGGCTTGATCCATCACCGTTATTCATCTCACTGCACCATCCCAGCTCAGAACCTGGCTATATGCAAATCAGTCTGTCCCTGGCCCAGTGCCTCATGGGAACAGGGCAGACTAAACTACCAAGCCAATTCTTCACCAGAAAGGAGACAAGCTACCGGGGACCGGTTTCTGGCATTTCAGCCTTCTTCGGCCCGGCTCTGTCCATCAGACGGCTGTAATGCCAGAAACCGGTCCCCGGAAGCTTGTTTCCTTCCCATTGTAAGAATTGGCTTGGTAGTTTGGTTTGCCCTGTTCCCATCATGCACTGGGACAGGAACAGACTAATTTGCATATAGCCAGGTTCTGAGCTGGGATGGTGCAGTGAGCTAAAAAACGGTGTTGGATCTAGCCCTGATCTCTTGACTGGGTGAGAGTATTCTGCTTAATTCAGAAACTCTGTCCATCACCACCCCTTGTTGTTAAATATTTTGCCACCATAAGCGTGGAAGGGTATACTCAGATGTGAGTCCCTTGCTCATTGCACCATCAGGATTCAAGCAAGCCGGGCGGAAGACGGCTGTAATGCTAGAAACCGGTCCCCGGAAGCTTGTTTCCTTCCCAGTGTAAGAATTGACTTGGTAGTTTGGTTTGCCCTGTTCCCATCATGCACTGGGACAGGAACAGACTAATTTGCATATAGCCAGGTTCTGAGCTGGGATGGTGCAGTGAGCTAAAAAACGGTGTTGGATCTAGCCCTGATCTCTTGACTGGGTGAGAGTATTCTGCTTAATTCAGAAACTCTGTCCATCACCACCCCTTGTTGTTAAATATTTTGCCACCATAAGCGTGGAAGGGTATACTCAGATGTGAGTCCCTTGCTCATTGCACCATCAGGATTCAAGCAAGCCGGGCCGAAGACGGCTGTAATGCCAGAAACCGGTCCCCGGAACTTGTTTCCTTCCCAGTGTAAGAATTGGCTTGGTAGTTTGGTTTGCCCTGCTCCCATCATGCACTGGGACAGGAACAGACTAATTTGCATATAGCCAGGTTCTGAGCTGGGATGGTGCAGTGAGCTAAAAAACGGTTTGGATCTAGCCCTGATCTCTTGACTGGGGGAGAGTATTCTGCTTAATTCAGAAACTCTGTCCATCACCACCCCTTTTTGTTAAATATTTTGCCACCATAAGCGTGGAAGGGTATACTCAGATGTGAGTCCCTTGCTCATTGCACCATCAGGATTCAAGCAAGCCGGGCCGAAGACGGCTGTAATGCCTGAAACCGGTCCCCGGAAGCTTGTTTCCTTCCCAGTGTAAGAATTGGCTTGGTAGTTTGGTTTGCCCTGTTCCCATCATGCACTGGGACAGGAACAGACTAATTTGCATATAGCCAGGTTCTGAGCTGGGATGGTGCAGTGAGCTAAAAAACGGTGTTGGATCTAGCCCTGATCTCTTGACTGGGTGAGAGTATTCTGCTTAATTCAGAAACTCTGTCCATCACCACCCCTTGTTGTTAAATATTTTGCCACCATAAGCGTGGAAGGGTATACTCAGATGTGAGTCCCTTGCTCATTGCACCATCAGGATTCAAGCAAGCCGGCCGAAGGCGGCTGTAATGCCAGAAACCGGTCCCCGGAAGCTTGTCTCCTTCCCAGTGTAAGTATTGGCTTGGTAGTTTGGTTTGCCCTGTTCCCATCATGCACTGGGACAGGAACAGACTAATTTGCATATAGCCAGGTTCTGAGCTGGGATGGTGCAGTGAGCTAAAAAACGGTGTTGGATCTAGCCCTGATCTCTTGACTGGGTGAGAGTATTCTGCTTAATTCAGAAACTCTGTCCATCACCACCCCTTGTTGTTAAATATTTTGCCACCATAAGCGTGGAAGGGTATACTCAGATGTGGGTCCCTTGCTCATTGCCCCATCAGGATTCAAGCAAGCCGGGCCGAAGACGGCTGTAATGCCAGAAACCGGTCCCCGGAAGCTTGTTTCCTTCCCAGTGTAAGAATTGGCTTGGTAGTTTGGTTTGCCCTGTTCCCATCATGCACTGGGACAGGAACAGACTAATTTGCATATAGCCAGGTTCAGAGCTGGGAGGGTGCAGTGAGCTAAAAAACGGTGTTGGATCTAGCCCTGATCTCTTGACTGGGTGAGAGTATTCTGCTTAATTCAGAAACTCTGTCCATCACCACCCCTTGTTGTTAAATATTTTGCCACCATAAGCGTGGAAGGGTATACTCAGATGTGAGTCCCTTGCTCATTGCACAATCAGGATTCAAGCAAGCCGGGCCGAAGACGGCTGTAATGCCAGAAACCGGTCCCCGGAAGCTTGTTTCCTTCCCAGTGTAAGAATTGGCTTGGTAGTTTGGTTTGCCCTGTTCCCATCATGCACTGGGACAGGAACAGACTAATTTGCATATAGCCAGGTTCTGAGCTGGGATGGTGCAGTGAGCTAAAAAACGGTGTTGGATCTAGCCCTGATCTCTTGACTGGGTGAGAGTATTCTGCTTAATTCAGAAACTCTGTCCATCACCACCCCTTGTTGTTAAATATTTTGCCACCATAAGCGTGGAAGGGTATACTCAGATGTGAGTCCCTTGCTCATTGCACCATCAGGATTCAAGCAAGCCGGGCCGAAGACGGCTGTAATGCCAGAAACCGGTCCCCGGAAGCTTGTTTCCTTCCCAGTGTAAGAATTGGCTTGGTAGTTTGGTTTGCCCTGTTCCCATCATGCACTGGGACAGGAACAGACTAATTTGCATATAGCCAGGTTCTGAGCTGGGATGGTGCAGTGAGCTAAAAAACGGTGTTGGATCTAGCCCTGATCTCTTGACTGGGTGAGAGTATTCTGCTTAATTCAGAAACTCTGTCCATCACCACCCCTTGTTGTTAAATAGCTCTTTGATAGTGGGCTGTTAGTTGGAGTTGTAAGCTTATTCACAACCTGAAATAGTTGTTCTACTGAGTTTTTAGATGATTCTATTTGTTAATTGAAGTAAGTATTTTTCTTCGTGGCTAAAAGATTTTTTGTAATTAGCTAAAGTATGTTTGTAGCTCTCCTTTTCCTCGTCTTCATAGTTCACTCTCCAACGCCTTTCCAATCTTTGACGTCTTTGTTTCTCTAGACGCAGAGCTTCTGTGAACCAGGGAGCTGAGGGTTGGCTGCGATTCCCAGTGCTTTTGCCATTTGACACTGTCGCCGCAAAGGCATTATTCAGCCAGTCGTTGTAACTCTCAACTGCTTGATCTACCTGCATACTCATATTCGGACATGTCTGATTAAGATGGAGTTCAAGCAGATTAATATCTATTTTATTCCATGCCTTGATAATCTTTCCCTGATCTTTATTAGAACAGGCCTCTGATTTGATTTGGGCGGGGTAGTCAAATAATATGAAGCCTTGCTGAGTTTAAAAATTTACCAAGAGATAGATAATTAGGCTATCAGACAAAGGTGGTGGTATAGTTATTATGGACAGGGTAAAGTATGATTCAGAGGTACTATGACAATTGTAAAATGAAGAACACTATAAGAAGATCCAAGAGATCCCAAGTGGCATTATGATTGGTATGATCACTGAGCTTTTCAATGACGGAAAGAAGTCTGGAGCTCCAAGAAAGAAGAAACATATCTATTCAACAAAAATTCAAGAGTCCCTCGCATCTATATTCTTCCAAAGACCCATAAAGACCCACAGAACCCACCAGGGAGACCCATAATGTTGGGTGTCAAAGCAATCTTAGAGTGTACTTGCAAGTAAGTGGATACATTCCTTAAACCTCTTAGCTGTGATATACCAAGTTACCTGAGGGATACAATGCATGCAATAAACACACTGGAAGGCATGCCCTTCAATGAGACTAATGACACCTTTGGTGCATTGGATCATTTAGTAAGCTTGTATCCAAACATCCTTCATGGAAATGCATTGGAAGCTATGGAATATTTCTTGAATAAAAGACAGCTACCATGTGATGTGCTAACAGAATATATACTCAAGTTTGTCAAGATGTGTTTAAAGTTCAATTTCTTCCAATTCAACAAGCAATTCTACTTACAACAAAGCGCACTGCGATGGGATGTCCCTTCTCACCAATCAATCAATCAATCATCGCATTTATATAGCGCACTACTTACCCAGAGGGTCTCAAGGCGCTGGGGGAGGGGGATCTGCAACTGCTCGAACAACCAGGTCTTGAGTTGCTTACTGAAGGCGAGGTGGTCCTGGGTCAGGCGGAGGTGGGTGGGGAGGGAGTTCCATGTCTTGGCGGCGAGGTAGGAGAAGGACCGTCCCCCTGTGGTGGCTCTACGGATGCGGGTGACGGCGGCGAGGGCGTGGCTGGTCGATCGAAGGTGGCGTTTGGGAGCGTAGAAGTTGAGGCGGCTGTTGAGGTATCCTGGGCCTTGGCTGTGTAGGGCTTTGTGTGCGTGGGTGAGGAGACGGAAGGTGATTCTCTTGTTCACCAGGAGCCAGTGCAGATCTTTCAGGTGTCCGGAGATGTGGCTGCGACGGGGGATGTCCAGATGAGTCGTGCTGAGGCGTTCTGGATCCGCTGGAGTCTCTTCTGGAGTTTGGCGGTAGTTCCGGCGTAGAGGGGGTTGCCGTAGTCCAGACGGCTGGTGACGAGGGCCTGAGTGACCGTCTTCCTGGTCTCGGTGGGGATCCACCGGAAGATCTTACGTAGCATGCGCAGGATGTTGAAGCACGACGAGGAGACGGCGTTGACTTGTCTGGTCATGGAGAGGGAGGAGTCCAGGATGAAGCCCAGGTTGCGTGCGTGGTCTGTTGGTTTGGGTGCGCTGCCTAGGGCGGGGGGCCACCAGGAGTCGTCCCAAGCGGTGGGTGAGGATCCCAGGATGAGGACTTCCGTCTTATCTGAGTTCAGTTTCAGGCGGCTGTTCTTCATCCATTCGGCTACCTCTTTCATCCCTTTGTGAAGGTTGGCTCTGGCGGTGGCGGGGTCTTTGGTAAGGGAGAGGATCAGCTGGGTGTCGTCGACGTAGGAGATGATGTTGAGGTTGTGCTGGCGTGCGATGTCTGCTAGGGGGCTCATGTAGATGTTGAAGAGGGTTGGACTGAGCGAGGAGCCTTGAGGGACGCCACAGATGACTTCGGTGGCTTCAGATCTGAACGGAGGGAGGCGGACTCTCTGTGTCCTTCCGGCGAGGAAGGAGATGATCCACTCCAGTGCCTTCTCCTGGACTCCGACGTTGCTGAGGTGTTGTACTAGGGTACAATGGCAGACAGTGTCGAAGGCCGCGGAGAGGTCGAGGAGGATGAGGGCCGCTGTTTCTCCGTTGTCGAGCAGCGCTCGGATGTCATCGGTGACTGCGATCAGGGTGGTCTCGGTGCTGTGGTTGGCCCGGAAGCCAGACTGCGAGGGGTCGAGGGATCCGTTCGTCTCGAGGAAGGCGGCCAGCTGCTTGTTGACGGTCTTCTCGATGACTTTTGCAGGAAACGGGAGCAGCGAGATGGGGCGGTAGTTTTTGAGGTCGGTGGGGTCAGCCGATGGCTTCTTGAGTAGAGCGCTGAGTTCGGCGTGCTTCCAGCTCTCCGGGAAGGTAGCGGTGTCGAAGGAGGTGTTGATGATGTCCCGGAGGTGGGGTGCGATGATAGCGTCGGCCTTGTTGAAGACGTGGTGAGGGCAGAGCTGTCCATAATGTTTATGGCACAATATAGAAAGAAAAATTGATCAACTACCCCTTCATGGGACACGCACATGTATGGAAAAGATACATCAACGATGTGTTAATGATAAGGGGGGACCAGATGGCAAAATTGAGGATTTTACCAACTAGCTCAATACACAAAGTGCGGATATTCAATTCTCCATGACAAAGGATAAAAATAAGAATAAACTTCATAGACATCATCTTGAAACAGGAGAACAATCACATTTATACTACCCTCTATAGGAAGGAAACCAATAGACATAAATGTCTGCACTACTCAAGGTTCCAAAGGAACCTAAGAAACAACCTTCCATATAGTCAGTTCTTAAGGATCAGGAGGAATTGTTCTAAAACAGGGGACTTTTTTGCCAATGTGAAGAATCTGGTCACTGAACTGCAACAAGCTAGGAAAAGTCACCCTCCCTAGTCTGTTATATGCGGACGATTTAGTGCTGTTAAGCCGGTCGCCAATAGGCCTTCAGGACCTTTTGAATTGTACCCATGCCTTCTCGGTAAAGAATGCCCTAGAAATAAACCTCAACAAATCTAAGGTCATGACGGTGAACTACAGGAAGAAAAGGAGCCCTTGTTGGTACCTGAACGGAGTAAAACTCGAATGGGTAGCCACATACAAGTACCTTTGTGTAGTGCTTGATTCTAAGAACACGTCTAGGCCTCAGCTCCAGTCCATCCGAGGGAAGGCAACAATGATCATCCTCGCACTGAAAGCACTAAAGACTAAACTCCTTGACCTTACCCTTAAACCTTTCCTTGAAATCCTCAGAGCGAAACTTCAACCAACGCTCACCTATGGGAGTGAATTGTTGCATGGGAAGGACGCTGCACTATTAGACACAGTCTTAGCCAATTGTTACAGGGCCATCTTCAATCTTCCCAAATATGCGTCTCCGGCCCAAATTCGTTTAGAATTTGGGGTGGTCAAACAAACACTAGAAAGACGGAGCGAATATGTAATTAATTGGCGCAAGATTTGCGATGCAGACCCTGACTCTTTAAATGCCAGGGTCTGGGAAGAGCTACTCAGATGTCGTACTTCACTGCCTAGGGACTACCTATTTGGATCTCTGGATTTGCTAGGCTTATCCGATATATGGGAATCCGCCATAGACCACGAGTCCTTCAAAAAATTGGCAAAAAATTCTGCCCGAATAATTTCGGCAATAGAAGATAAGAAAGACCTAGCCAACAGGACGCATGGCTGGATAACAGTGGGAGATTACGGCAAAATACGGTCAAAAGCATATCTTAATATCGGGATGAAAATAAAAATCAAAGAAAAGTTACTAAAATTGCGCCTTGGAGCCATCCCGATATTACCGTACCTGCCGCCATGGGAGAGAACTCACGCCTCGGCCCTATGTCGCCTATGTAAATCAGGCAAGGAGGACATTATCCATGTGATATGCATTTGCCCGAGACTAATGGACCTGAGACATAAGTTGTTGCTACCTTTTTTTAGATTATATGCCGCTCGGACCTGTAGGCAGGCAGTTAAACTGTGTTTTTCCTCCAGCGATACTAAATTGAATTGTCAGGTTGTGAAGTTCTTCGATTTAATGAAGGAAAGATTCAAGCACGCTTGAAAGACTTATCGGGACTTAATAACAACCTTGAATTGACAATAGTAACTGCTGTATTTTAAATCATTTGTACTGTTATATGGCGTTTTATATTTTTGCAAAGATTTTAATTAATCATATACAAATAAAAATATTACTTACTTACTTACTTACTGGTCACTGAACTGCAACAGTGCAATTACCCCCAAACAAGCAATGAAACAATCAGGGTACACTCCACGGTAGACCATGCACATAACAAGGGAACAAGTACAACAATGACCTGATGGTATGCGTGACCACCTTCTCTCAAGCAACTAATACAGTGAGCGAATCCATCAAAAAGATTTGAAGAATTGTTACAGGCCTCAACCAGTTCAAAGAGTTACCTCTGTTCATGTTGAAAAGAAACAAGAACTTTTGAGACAGTTTAGTACAATCAAACACTACCAGAAAGAAATGGCGATCACGTCCCTGAGCATGATGTTTAATTTACCATCCACCAAGTAGCATCTCCTGGTTAGGAGATGTCCCCCTGAGCACAGCGTTGAACCCACATCATGGATATTAAAGTTAATAAGAAAAACCAAGTGAACGAGTTTTGACCCACGGTAAAGCAATGGATGTATGCTGCATTTATTTAATGTTTGATATTTTTGTCTTCATATCAGAGCATTAGAAGTGAACTTTGAAAGCGTCAGTCAAAACACTTTAGCATTTTGTCAATCAATTATATGTGAGCATTGCAAGCTGAAATGTAAATACTGATTGATTAAGCTGAAATGTAAACACTGATTAAGAAGGTGGAAAAATGGAATGATGTACATGTGAATAAGTACACACCATGGAGGAGGCACCTCTGTGCTCACTCGTATTTAACATGTGAAAATAGAACCCTTTAATGCAGAGGGACTCAGTTTCCCATCACCCCCAGCAAGTCAGACCAGGAAGGTCAGGTAAAAGATTAAATCTCCAAATCACGGTTTAGCGCCAAATAAGAGGGCCAGTATTCTAGAACCACAGTGGTTGGCTGGAAAAATGAACTAGAGATGAGGGTGTGCTACCACAGGGGAATGCAAGGGCATAAGTAAATCTGATCTGGAATTACTACCCAGTAAAACATCCCAGCGAGTGATCTGATTGGACAGAATTGCTGAGGGAAACTAAAATTCCCAGCAGCATCGCTCCACAATTTCATTTGAACTCAACAGGAAAGTGATATGCAACAAGTGAAGCATGGAGACATGGCCCCTAACCACGGAGGTATGCATGTCATGACGGTTTTGAGGCAAGCTTTGGAATTATGCCCCTAACATAAGGGCGACAACCATTAGATACATTCCCTTTCTTTTCTAGAATCGGGACTACCTGCCTGGAGAACATCACTACTCCTAGAGGCTTCGGCATGGGTGCCACATTCAAATAAGGCCTCTGTAACAAATACTGCAGCAAAACCCACGTGATGACTGCTCCACCAAACAGTGTGGCAGTGGTGCTCCTGCCATGCAGAAACCAGCAAGTCTCAAACACATACACACAACACAGCTATTCAACCGAGAAGGGAAAGAAAGGATGTGTGGACCACAAAGGTAAAAACATACAAAAATGTGTTCAGGAAGCCAATCAACACAGAGATTCTCATTGCTCTCATTACAGGACAAACGTTCAGCAAGACCACCCCTAAGTAGTATTCAAGGTGCATCCGATACAGGACGTAACACCAATGAAGCATAGAGGCACAGCCCCTTGTAAGGGAGAAAAGGGAATACCCGCCTGGAGGAATTCACTGCTCCCAGAGGCTTCTGCATGGGTACTGCATTCAAATAATTAGAAAAGAGCAGGATGGACCAGCTTTCACACACACCATAAAGGGCATTTCATGAAAATAAGTAAAGGAACCACCCTTGCTGTGTGATAGGAAGCATAATGAATACCCCAAAACACCTGTGCCACATGCAACACAGATGGCAATAAAGAATGCGTAGTTCCATGTAAACCACAAAACTGTGTCCCACAGAATCACATTCATAGCCCTGAGGAAGACCTTCACCAAATCTTTCAGAACCCTTGAGAAGGTCGAAACGCATCAATGTATTTAAAACGTGATCAGGAATACACCCCAACAAAAGAATAAAAGAGGGTCAAGGGAGGGTCGCGGAGTACATTTAGTCCTCCAAGACCAACAAAAGTATCTAAAACGTATGGATTCCGGCCATTTGCCGCCACATGGTACCTATAGGAACATACCTACAAGAGAAAACAATATATATAGTTGATTGTAAAACCTTAGTTGGTTATGGTGTAAATGTTATATGTAAATATTTGTTGTTCTCTTTCATATGTTGGGCACTTATGTTTGTGTAGACAACAAATCATTCCATGTTTTGTTGAGTAATGTCCAATCAACAGTGAGTTTAGGAATGTTGTATGCGGCGCTTCTCTAAAGGTTTTGTTTGTCATACACTGTAGAATGAACATACTATGGGATTTAATGGAAAAATACATAGTAAAACAGTCTTATTTGTTGCAGAACCTTCATTTTTTTTGTTTGTCTGTCTTTATATGTATGCCAGTATGCGCCATGGAAGATACTAATGCATCAATTATATTTGTATGAAAGATACAAGCGAGTGAGTAGTTACAGGGAGATTCTCACAAGGCAACGAGCCCTCACAGGCCAAGCAGACAAGGATACGTTATTTGGTCTCCGATGTGAATAATGATACATTTATGGTGTAGGGGGTATATATTTCTCTTTGAATAACAATATGCTAATCCCCTCCCCTGTTATCTCAACTGATCACTCCTCATTATGATAGAAATCTTTCCAAAAGTGGCATTTCTAAAATAGTGATGATAAATTCAACCATGCTAGCAAATAGGATGTATAATTAACATTCCAATAATATGAAACATAAAAGGGTTACTCCTTCTCAATCAGGAATTACAGCTTATAAGCGTAGGAAGGAATTCCCAATGCTAAACTATGCAATGGGTGGGCCTCACAGTATTGGAAAATGATTTTAGATGTTTCGTACTACCATGACATGCAAAACCTAAAAGTATCTTCTAGTCGAATAGCACCATTCCCTTTGGGCCACCTAGGGCCCACCATAGGGGTGACTTATGTTTAATAAAAGGGGAGTTTAGGGCTTCACACGGGTTTTAAATGCCAAGTCGATATGGCAGTTAAACTGCACATGCAGGTTCAGCAGTGGCAGGCCTGTGACAGGTGTGAAGTGCTACTGGTGTGGGTGGTACAATCAGTGCTGTAAGCCCAATAGTAGCATTTAATTTACAGTCTCTGGGCATATTAAGTGCACTCTACTAGGGATTTATAGATAAGTTAAATTTGACAATAGTGAACGAGTCAATCAAACCATGTTTTAGAAGAGAAGTGCATGCACTTTAGCACCGGTTAACAGTGGTAAAGTGCTCAGAGTCCCAAGGCCAACAAAAAGAAAACAGCAAAAAGGTGAGGAAAACAAGCAAAACGTTTGGTGAAGACCACCTTAAGTCTGTCAGGTCTAACAGCAATCCAACTAGTCTAGGTTTTGCCACTATATCCATAGATGCCCATGCCCCTGGAAATATATTTCACATTATGCCATCTGGTACAGAAGCTGCATGGTTGTTTTCTCTGATACTGTTGTTTTGCCATACAGTGTGATTTGTAATAATCCCATCTCTTTGTCAGAGGCCAAATGATTTCCAGTGATGCAATAATAAGTCAAATGAGTGGTTCTAAACCTAAAAGAGTGTTGATTGTTGGACCCTGGGAGAATCAACATCCAATTGTTAGTACCTGGAATACACAGAGAGGAGCAGAATCATCCAAATCCTTAGTACAGTAGTGACAAAGAGCTGTGAAGTAACCACTGACTTCTCAGCACCTGATTAAAAGACCTGATATCATGGAAATAATCTGCATTACATTGCTATGACTGCAGCGTCTCAGTTGTCTGGGTACCCCAGAACTGCGGTACCTTTTGTAGTTGAATGGTGCCCAGACCTCAGAAAACACTGCATGAAACCTGCACCTGCTGGCTGTGAGTCTCATCACCTGAGGCTTCCTTCCTTCCCTCATGCTTATGCTCATTATTTCCTAGCTACCTCATCATTGTTGTCCAAGGCCTTACACTGGCTAACTTATTTCCTGGTTGCTTCTACTGGCTGCTTCAGCTCCAAAATAGCATTCACCTATCTGCAAGTCTACAGGTGCCCTTTAAAGTTACTCTGCAGCTAGTCCTGTTCAGTATTTCTTTTCTTTTCTTTTCCATTTCCATCATGGATATTCCTTACTTCCTTTATGTCATTTACTTTTCCTGTTCCTTCACTCAGGTTGGAGAGTGTGTTTGCTTCCTTGGTCTCTCAACATGCTTAGCCTGACTCTTCAGTACAGAATTATTCCTATTGGATTTTGATTCCTGATTTTCTTCAGTCACTTGAAATCGTCCTCCAGCAAGGAGTTATTTTTTTTACAACTTTGGCTTTTTCCTCCTGAGAAGGTGGCACCTTCTTGAAGAAGCATGCATACCACATATTCAGGAAACAGTTGCCCTTAGCTTGGACATTAGAAGACCCGGACAGTGGGTAAGTGTCCAGCCTTGAACAACAGTCAATTAAAGTTTGAATGTTTTCTAATGGTAATTGCCAGCTGTTTGTTTGTGGGAGTTTCTTATGTTTTATCCTAAATTTGTCATTTCAGAATTAATAAACGGGCAGACATTTTGGATTATTCATGCCTTGCAGTGATCATTAAACATGTACAGAAACACTGATAATGTAGATGTATACAGCTACCACACAACTCCAAATGAGCATAAAAGTTTTTGTATTAGGAGACCCTTTTTTATTCAAAAGAATCCTGCTTCCTGCTATTTTTGGTTTGTTTTCATGCTTCCTCCAAGTTGATCTTCAGCATTTTTTCTTCATCTGTTAGTTTACCACACTCTGATGCCCAATTTAATAGTTTGTCCTAACAGAATATCTATGCTGAATAGGGAAAATAGAGTGAATAAAGGGCCACATGTACTAAATTTAGGATAAGCTATTTCTTAATTACGATTCTTACCAAGAGAGTTACAAATTTTGGATAGTGATTCCTAATGGGTCACAAATCAACCTAACTATCACAAGGCTATTAGGATATTGATTTTAATTATTATTGTCACTTGTATTAAAGGACCAGATTTTGTTTTGTATATTTAATTGTAGATATTGGGTTGGTTATTTTATTTATTTAGTTTTATAATTGTTCGTGTGCTTAATTGTCTTGGTTTCTTTTTTTTTAAAATTTTTTTTTTTATTTTCACCTGGTACTAAAACGACAAAACATTCGACATAGTTTCCATTCATCAAGTAAATATACAATTAATCATAAATTAATCAATCATTTCACTTTTTCAAACATTGATTTGACATAATATCATATAAGAAAGAAGACAGATAGACAAAAAAAGTCTTTGGTATATTAGTTCATTTCTAAATTCCCCCAGATTTTCTCATACTTCTTTAGTGACCGGATTCCCCTGAGTTCTGCCAGCGTACATTCCATAATTTTTATTTCGTTAACCAGGTACCACCATTCCAGAACGCTGGGTGGGTTGGGATTAATCCAGGCCCTGGCTAAAGTTAATTTGGCACATGAGAATAAGATTGATAATAATATGTAATGTGGTTGATTTGACAGATGAGGGCCTATCATTACCATGGGTGCAGTTATTGGTGAGCTAAGAATATTTTTTGTATTTAGGACCTTTCCCACTTCTTCCCAGAATTTCTCTAATTTCGGGCATGAGAACAACATATGGACTAGGTCGGCCGCGTACTCATCACATTTCGGACATTTAGTTTTTTCTCTTATGGTGTTATTCGGGGACCATTTAGAAAGTCTTTCTGGGGTATAATATAACATGTATACAGTTCTATATTGTTGTAATCGCAAATTAGATGATCTTACATGATCATGAATATTAGTATAGGATTTACTTATTTGTTTTCCTGTTATATTAGTTCCGAGTTTTAGATTCCATTTATTAGCTAGTGTATCATTATCGTCCGATCTTAGACCTATAAAGAATTTATATGCCGAGCTAATTATTGATTTTTCTTTTTTAGAATTTAGAAGTTCCCAAATGCCCCCACTCGCCAGGGTGTTGATTCTATTCTTCCGTATTAAAAAGTCATATATTTGCATATATTTGAATCTATGCGTATCAGGTAATCCATATAGTTGTTTTAAAGTAGAAAAATCCAGCATGCCTTGAGAATTATATAAATCGCCCAGAAACATAATACCCTTCAAATGCCATCTGCGGAATACCCCGTCGCTAAATAGACTAGGAAGCCCGGGGTTTTCCCATAATATTAATTGTGAATGAAATATAGTGGTTTTACAGTGAGTGAGTATATCCTTCCATATTCTTACTATATCTCGTGCAGTCTTAAATTTAACTCTTTTGTAAAAGTTAGGATCTGTTATACGAAGAAAAAATTGTTTAGCATCTCCCTTTAATGATAAATGATGGTAAAACAGTGTGTCCTCTTCATTTAGTAGCGAACGAATACGTCTTATAAAAGAGGCCCAGAAATATAATTTCATATCTGGAAAGTCAAGGCCACCAGATCCTATTTGATTTTTTAGCATTTTCAGTGATCTCCTAGCCTTCTTATAACCCCAGATAAAGTTACAGAAAATCCTGTCTAATTGTTTAAAAAAAAGCCAGTTTTGTGCCAAAGGAATTGCTCTAAATAAATATAGGTATTTAGGTATAATTTTCATTTTTATCAAGTTTATTCTCCCGATTAAATTTAATGGAAGTCGGTGCCATTTTTTTAAGTTCGCAGTAGTAGTTTTCATTAGATTTTTGTAGTTGATGTTATTGATTTCTTTAATATTTGAGGTAATTCTGATTCCGAGATATGTCGCAGTCTTGCATATTTCAGGCACTGGTTGAGAGGGAACAAAATTCACTATTATTTGAGTTTTGTGGGCATTTAGCTTATAGCCTGATACCCTGCCAAATTTTGATGCTTCGAGTTTAATAGCTGTTAAAGAATCAATTGGTTCAGTCGAGTATACAGCGATGTCATCTGCATACGCAGTAATTTTTAAGCTTTGACTGTCAGTCTTAAAGGGTCTTATTCCTGTCTGAGTATCAAGAGCTTTTAAAAACGGTTCTAATGAAAGGGCAAACAATAAGGGTGAAAGGGGACAACCCTGGCGTGTACCTCTTTTGATTGGAAAACAATGTGACGTAAGACCACCATAACGAGTATATGCTATTGGATTGTCATAGAGTGCCCGGATCCCGTTTAAAAATTTTCCTCCAAACCCCATTGACCCCATTACATGCCATAAATAGTCCCACCCCACCCGATCGAACGCTTTTTCAGCATCAAGCATTATCATAGCCAGGGGGGTAGCCTCTATTTCTGCTATATCGAACGCCGTTATTGCCGAATTAACATGAGCTGTTGTGTCTCTCCCTGTTATAAAACCATGTTGTTGCATATTAACAATTTTTGGCATTAGTGGTGCTAATCTTCTAGCCAAACATTTTGCAAAGATCTTTGCATCAACATTAATCAAGGAGATTGGCCTATATGAGCCCATCTCCTCTTTGGGTTTACCCTTTTTATGGAAAAAAATGATTTTGGCTTTATTCCAAGAACGGGGGGCTGACCCAGTTCTACCTATGTAATTTATTACTTCTAAAAGAAAGGGTGTTAGCTCATCCAAACATGATTTATAAACTTCCAAGGGAATAGTGTCCTCGCCCGCTGATTTCCCTAATGGCAGTGATTTTATGGCTTCTCTTAGTTCTTCATTGGTTATTTCTAAATTCAGTTCTTCTGTCTCGTTTCTTGTTATCTTATTTGTTATATTTTCTTTTAAATATTTTTCGATTATGGAGTCGTCAGGTATGTTCTCCGGTGTATACAGGATTTCATAATATTTGGCAAATTGTTGAATGATATCATCTGGCCGATTATATCTCTTGTTATCAACCCCTGTGATTTGAGATATCATAGATTCCGCTCTGTCTTCAGCTACTTTAAATGCTAAAATTTTTCCAATTTTGTCACCACCCTCATATTGTGAGAATTTATATTTATGGATCTGTGCACTCCTTTTCTTTAATAAAGTTTCCTTAGTTTTACATTTTAACTGGCTAAGGTTTGCACTAATATCTAGGGTTGAGAGATTGTCTCTTAAAGCTTTTACAAGCTTTCTCTCCTCAGCTGCAATATCGGTAGTCAAAGTTAAATTATGATTTTGTCTTTCATGATTCTGTTTCAGAACAAAGGTTTGCGTGAATCCTCGAATACTCGCTTTACAAGCATCCCATACTGTTAAGCATGAAGCTGTGTTTCTATTAAAAGTCAAAAATTCTGTTATATGGTGTTTTAATTGTGAGATGAAAGCCGTATCTGATAATAAATTCCTAGGAAAAGTGAAAGCTCTTGGAGGTTTATGTTTGAGGGGTGTTGCAAATTCAATCATAATGGGATTGTGGTCAGATGTAATACGTGGATAAATTACCATATTTGTAGTTCTCATCAGGGTGTCCGATATAAAAGCCATATCTAAACGTGAGCATAACCTATGAGGGGCTGAGAAAAAAGCATATCCTGGAAAGTTTGGGTATTGCGACCTCCATACATCTTTGACATTATGTAATTTACATAGATCTAAGATAGATGCTCTATTTTTTGGCATTCGTTTATAATTACCCGGGCGTGTGGTATCCGTATGACAATTCAAAATACAATTGAAGTCCCCCATTATTATTACTTCTCCCTCCCAATCTAATAACGCAATGTTTAGTTGTTCAAATATTCTTGGTTCTTCTTTGTTTGGTCCATATACCACACAGGCAACATACTTCATATTATTGAAACAAAGTTGGGCGATTGCCCATCTCCCCCATTTATCACCTTTTGTTTTAGTTATTTCTGCCTTGAACCTTCTGTCTTTTAATATGGCAACCCCTCTTATAGAAGACGTAGTTGCGGAATTTGTTACTAACTCAAAACCCAATTGACTTAACAACTTCTTATCTTTATCTATAATGTGAGTTTCAGACAAAAACACTAAATGCGGATTATATAATCTTAACTCTTCAGCCACTAACTGCCTCTTGCGTTTGTTATTCAGCCCTGACACATTCCATGCCAAACATCTAATGTTATCCATCTCTAATAAAAAAAGTGGTGTCAATATACAGCATTATTTTATATAGTTCAAAATAAAGAATACATTTTAATAACAAAAGATTCTCATCACACTCTTCTACCAGGTTGAAAATATTTTTCTTTTCTTCCCCAACCCTCCCTCCACCTTCCCCCTTCTCCACCATCCCACTCACCCACCCAAAGCTGCGAAGATCCACCCCCCTTTCCCCCCCTTACCTACTGCTGCCGGTGACTAGGCAGCGCCTGCGGTCGGAGCCAAGAGTCCCCCCCCCCCACCCGAGATGTCAACTAAAGAAAAAGAAATAGTGGCAAAGGATGAGCATTTGTGTGTTGAAAGTGTCCATATCCGTGTCCCAATCTGTAGCTTAAATTCTTAAATGTTTAAATTCGATTAAAGACAGCTAATGTACTTCTCGCTTTTTTTTTTTTTTCCCCCAACTTTATTTTGGTTGACTCTTGTTGAGGTTGGTCAAATATTCCTGTGCCTCCCAAACTTCGCTGAAGAAGTTTGTACGTCCTTTCATGATTACTTTTAGTCGGGCAGGTTCTTGTAGATATGCTGAGCCACCCAATTTGTTGATTGGATCTATTAATTTACGCATTTCCCATCTTTTGTCCATCGTAGTTTTGCTAAGGTCTGACCGTGCAAAGATGGTAAGATTGTCAATAATTATTGGTGTATTTGGCTTAGCTTTTTGCCATACCGCTTGTCGGAGCAAAAAATTACCGAAATGCATCAAAATTGGACGTGGGAATTTACTATTCTGGTGTTTTTGGACAAATGGAAGTCTATGTGCTCTCTGCACTTGAGAGTCCCAATCCCAGTCAGAGAGATCCGGGAATGCTCGAGGTAACAATTTCACCAGAAACGCCCTCGGGTCAGATCCCTCCAGCCCTTCCGGAATTCCATAAAGTTTAAGGTTAGATCTTCTTTGACGATTTTCTAGGTCCTCAACTTTCCCCTGAAGTTGAGTTAACTCTTCATCATGGCGCCCCACAGTGACATCTAGCCGTTGTGTTCCTTCTTCCACTAAGACTGTGCGCTGTTGTAGCTCTATTATCTCCTGAGTAATACCCTTTAGTATGGAGGCTATATCTGTTATGGAAGTTTGTAATCTTATGTTGTCATTTTTCAGCTGTTGATAATGTAGCTCTGATTCGGTCTTTTGATTTATCAGGAGTTTTAATATAGTGTCTAATTGGGAATGATCAGTATTTCCCAACTTAGTAGCTTCCGTTAGGTTTGAATTCATCTTTTTTTCATCATATACTTTATTTATTTCAATGTCCATATCAGATGTCAATAGATCAGTTGCCATTGCCTTTGTCGTTGCCGTTGCTGCTAATAGAAGATCTTTTTCTTCTTCTTCTATATTCTGCTCAGTAAGAGTACTATTATGAGTTTGCTGTGCTTCGTTATCTATAGGGCTGCCCCCAGAAAGCCTTAAAGTCATAGTCTTAACTAGCCCTTTGGCTTCTATCCACTTCCTTATAGGGCTTTTTACACTGGCCGCTCTTTTTGAGATCAAAGGAGCTGTTCCTGTAACCAGGTTAGACAGAGCTCTACCTTTTTTCTTGTAAGTTGTCTTAGCCTTGCCTCTGCGTCTCTTTGGGGGTAACCTGCTTATAGTCTTATCCATGGATTTTTCCAATTCCAGTTCCTCTTCTGTATCGTAATCACAGTCTTCAGAGGATAAGTGTTCATCAGCCAATCCCGATGTTTGTTCTGAACCATAGTTGCTCCCTGAGCAGGTAGCATGCCTGTCGCAGTTTTCTAGAGCATCCTTATCTTTATCAATTGGGACCTCCATTCTTGAAGAAATAGCCAGATCTGAAGCTGACTCAGCAATACTTAACGTCTGGGACCCCTCTTTTGTCGCCCCATTTGCCGCCCCATTTACCTCCTTTGCTCCTGATACTGCCTCAGCACACGTTAGTATCCCTTGGCTTTCACGGTCTGCATTAGAGATGGGAGACATTGCCAGTTGAGTGAATAAATCTGATTCAACATCATGATTTGTATTAGCCAAAGTTGTGTTAGTTTTAAGGCTTACTGCTTTTCCATCCAAATCCAGAGGAGCAGCTTCATTAATTTCTGTACCCTTCTGCATATTTTTTTTAGAAACAGTCCCACAATCAAATTGAGGAGGGCGCAGAATTGTCTTACCTGCCGCCTTCCTGTCGCTTCCCTTTAGAGTAGCTGCCGGTGCTGTCTCAATGTTCTTTTTCATTTTTTCCGCCCCCCCCATCACACTGTTCTCTGTAGCTGCTATGTCTGTAGCCTGAGTAGCAAGAGTTAGAGCTGGGGTTGGGGCTGAGGTTGTGGATACAGCTTCCATACTTTGCTTGTGAATAGCTGCGGCTGCTGCTGCAATTGCAGCGGTTTTGGTATTCCGCGTGGTTCGCGGAGGATGTTTAGGTGACATATTTCCTGTTGGAATGAGAGCAAACCTCGCCTTAGCCAGACCCAGCAAGTCGTTGCCAAATCGTGCAAGCCTGTTTCCCAGCCAGTCTCGCACTGAGCTCCAAATATTTGGAACAAGCCACAACATCAGCAAGAATATCTGTTAAGAGCAGCATAGGCAGTGTGAGGAGGTGCTGCGTGTAAAACCAAAAGCGAATGTGCAGGTAAATAATCCGGATGGGCACACTGCTACTTCACCTCAAGCTGTTCCACTTGTCTGTTGCCGCCGGCCCCAGCCGTCTTTCTCTCCCCTCACCAGATTAATTCTGTGCCTGCCGTATCAGTAGATCCCGTTACCATTCACGGGAAAACATCTGAATACCTGAGAGCCGCTGCTGATATCGATGTGTAGAGAGAGAGCTCTCAAGCTGCCGCCTGCAGAGCCCCACCTCGAGCTGTTCCGCTCCTGTAAGCCTCTGCCGCTACTGCTACCGGTATCAGGTGAGTGATCTGGGTAGGTGCGCTGCTTCTGCACCTTAAGCTGCTCCACTCGTCTGATGCCGCTGACCCCCAGCCGTCTTTTTCCGTCTCGCAAGTTTAGTTTCAGCCTTCCATATCTGCATCAGTAAAGCCCGTTATCATCCTCGGGAAAGCGCCGCTGCCGACATCCGTGTGGAGGGAGAGGGAACTCTCAGAACGCCGCCGGCAGAGCCCTCACTCGCCATCTTGGGCTCCGCCTCCTCGTTGTCTTGGTTTCATTGTATATTGTCATTGTATCTGATTTTAATTTATTCCATATGGTTATTGCAATTTGCAACCCATTGGGAGTCGCTATAACAGGGATGGTGGCCTGCTGAGGTCAGCATATCACTGAAGCATATTGATGTTATCAGCAGTAGGACCCTCGTGCTTCTGAGGAGGACACTGAACAGGAACTACAAGATACGGGGAGAGGAATTAGTATGATGTAATGCACAGTGTGTGAGTGAATGCTGGAGAATAAAGTAATGCTTAACTGCAGCTCCTGAGTGGAGTAATCCATTTGCATGCTCCAGGACTGAGTAAGCCGCTGTAACTGGCAATGAGGATGGTATACATGCTCTAGTAAAACAAGACTGCTCTCTGTGAGAGTTTGTAATGGTAGAGCAAATGTCTCATGCATGCCACGTGTGCCCAGAATTGATGCAACAAAGTCTGCAACTGGCACACGTGGAGTCAACGTCCTGCTCTACCCCATACACAGCTGCAGAAGAAATGGATGGCCCTGCAGACGAGCACATTCAGATGCCTGCCAAAACCACAGGTGAGGTGGTTGACAGAGACGCTGTGCCACACTCGGAATTCAAACCAATTATTCAGACAAACCATGAAACAATTATAACGTAGCAAGGTACAGGAAACAGAAACCCTACTCACTGTCAAGGGTGATTAAAGCATACTGCGACACATGCTTCAATAGTGACTTCTGCTTGCAGAAGTTGCTGTCGCCAGCCTGTACCTCGATCGCCTGAACAGCCCATGCCAACACAATGGCAGCAGAAGGAAGTCACCACTGCCTTTTGACACTGGTAAGAAGCAGAACATTGGTGCCAGGTGGACTGCGATGATCAAACATTAGATGACTTTATAGATTTTGATAGAGGAAGAAGATGACAAGTAGATCATGGATTATTTGAAAAACCTTGCATATGATGAAGTGAAAGAAGTGCTAAAGAAAGTTTCACAGTCTGATGCAACATTATACCAAAAAGTAAAAGAAGCACTCAAAACCAAGTTAATACAATGCAGATGTTGATTACGAAAGGAATGTCTTCAGTGAAGTATGACAACAGGTTGGTGAAATAAACGATGAGTTGCAAGTTCTGTGACTTCACCAACAAAGAAGCCATGCACCTCAAAGTCGTCGATGGCTGCCTTTCAGATTCTTTTAGAAGACGCATGTTGAGGGAAACACACAGTCTAGAGAAAAAAATGACATCTGCGAGAGCAGAAGAATTAGCAGACCGACAAGCTGCTGACATGGAAACAGGAACAGCACACAATGAATCAGCTTTGACCATGAAAAGCAAACTCAAACTTAAACCAGATGCACGTAAGTTGATGCGTCAAAGAATTCAAAGCTATGCTTCTGATGTGGGTTTTCATTTCACCATGTAGTTAAATGTCCAGACCTAGAACAAGTCTGCAACGGTTATGGGAAAGAAAACCATTTCATAACTGTGCCAAGCCAAGTAAAAATCAAGAGCATCACAAAGGAAAGAAAAGATGGACGTGATATTGTTCCAGAAATACCCTTGGCATGCCCACAAAACCAAAATTCAATATCGGCTACGACAAGTAGAAAACAAACAAAATCAATCATTGTCAATTTTATCCTACAAAGGGTTGTCAACGTCACTACTAGTGAAGAAGATGAGTGTGCGCTTCTGATATATACCAAAGAATGATGTGCACTTGTAGGGTTAGCTGGTTTCAAAGAAGATCACAGTTCAAGGAAAACTAACCAAACAAAGCCACAAACTTCATTGGGACACTGTCCCAAAATCACATTGAAAGTGAATGGTCACTCAGTGACCTTCATCATACACATTGGTGCGTCAACATCCTGCAAGTGGAAAAGTTTAACAGCCTATCCCCTGTACCCTGCCTCACTCTGTCAGGCACAAATGACTATACCTGGGCTGCCTCTAAACCATTACAATGACAAGGGTCATTCATAGTGACAATGTGACATAAGAAGACGTCAGTCCAAGCTACAAGGGACCTCTTCTAGAGCATGCTTGCTCCATTTTGCCTCCACTGATGGCTTAGGGTTGATATCCCTCAACTACAACCTCTATGCTCAGTCTGTGATCGAGAGCAAATTACCGCCACGATTACTTGGCCTGTGAAAACTCAGGAAAATGAAACTGCAGCTTAATATCAATGAAGACATTTGCTCTGTTGCTCAGCAGCATCGTAGAGTTGCTTTTCATCTACAAGAAGCTGTAAGGGAAGGAGTTGGAAACACTTTTAAAACCTGGAATCACTGAGCGCTCTCAATCCAAAAAAGGAGGTTACTGATCCTAATATGACACTGATTATGTCTGAAGAAAAGATAGAGAGGAGTGGATATCTAGGTACTGTGCCAATCAAGAGACGACAGTCAACAAGATTGTCTCGTGGTGCCCTCACACATCCGCCTCTGTCTGTGGAACAAAACGTTGCTGCCACCAACAAAAACATGACCATCATCAAACAACTTATTACAATGCAATCATGGAGGAAAAGTGCACGTTGGTGTTCCTACACAAAAGCCATGGATTTTTACACATTCCAAGATTTTATGAAAGTGGTAGTCCTGGGAATGTACTGAAACTGCTACTCCTCCTCAGGTGAGGCGTAAAGAGGAGAAATATGTTTAGTTCGCTTCATTTTTTTCCCCTCTTTTATGTGTGCTTCATTCTGCTGCACATATAGAAAGAGGAAAATGCTCAGATGATTGTTTTTGTGCAGGAAGGTGCCCCTTCCTACCCAAATCAAATCCTGCTAACAACACAGGCACCCTTGACCATGGTTCAAGAGTGACAGCGTTGGTGCTAGGCAGGAATGCACCGTATTATGTTAAATATTTACTTTCCTGCCATTTTCCTGTCATGTGGTGCTGCAAGGTGGCTTGCTGCTCTGCCCTGCTTGAAATATTGATAAATATGCCCGTTAATGTTTTGTGACCGGAATTCGGTCACAGAACTTTAATACATCCCATTCTGATTTGGTATTTGGACGGGACGTCCTAAACATACCCCTTCCAAATACTGAATCACAAAAACATATTGCTATTTGGAAACGTTTTACCAAAGTTCTGCGAATCAGACCGTTTCCAACCACAAACATGCCTTGTAAATATGCCCAATATTCATATGAATATGTTTAAAACTGAAGTAAGCCAAATAGGTAATTGCACATGGAAATATAGGGCCTCATTTATAAAAAGTGACGGATCGCTGTGTTCAAACAGCGATGCGTGACTTTTCGTTGCGTCCTCCTTGCGACACCAATGATGCATCATATTTACAGTATGACGCATCATTGCGCAAAGAGTTACAGATACGTCAGTATTTCTGACGTTTCTGTATGGCACAAAAGTGACACATTGCTGTGAGGCAGGTGTAAGAAATTGACGCATTTGCGTCCAAGAAGTGGCGCCGTGAAATCTTATAGATTTCACGGCGTCACTTCTATGACCTTTTTTTGCGTCAGAACGCCCCCCCCTGCATACATTTTACCTGGCGCAGGTATAATGTAGTGCAGGGGTTTACAAAGTGACGCATCTACCTAGATGCGTCACTTTGTAAATATGGTGCAACAAGGCACATTTTTTACGCTGCTAGTGCATCACAAAAAGTGATGTACCGGCAGCGTAAAAATTACGCACCGCCTCATAAATGAGGCCCCAAGTGTGTAGAAGTGACAGTTATCCGCAAGCGACACGTCTATGGAGTAGTTGCTGAAAAGGAATTCAGCATGCAACCTGGTTAGTGTGGCCGCGGCAGACCTGGGTAACCATCAATTTCCGGGTAAACCGGAAAAAGCTTGCTTGCCATTTCCACTCAATATGTGATCATAGCAGTGTGCACGATTTACAGATGTTAGAGGATAAGGCCAGGTTAATGGTAGACACATTTCAGCCCTAAGTCGTTTTCAGAAGCACCCATTGCACAGCTCAGGTATTCATTGCATTCAATAACGTTACCACGTGCGACGCTTAGCCTCCTGATGCTGTAGGTGAGTCTCTTCTAAGAATGTTATTTGTTTTCTGTTACAGATGGTTCGGAACTATAAACTCGCAATGACCCTTCCAGTGCATTTCTTTTTAATAACATCTGAGAAAACTGCCATGCTCTTCTCACTGCTAACTTGAAAGCTAGAGATTGCGCACTCAGAGCGCGTTAGGCTGAAAATAGAATCTGCCAATAATCAATTACCGCGTGGAGGCGATGACCATCTGTCATTCCCTCATTTCAACTGTGTATTTCAAGGAAGCAAGTGCATAATGTACATTTGTACAATGCTGTAGAGCAACAAACAGCAAAGTCAACAGGGTGGTCAGCCAATGGCTTAAAAACATGACAATATATCACATTACTGACGACAATAATAATGCACATATTAACAAGTCGGATTGTGTTAAAAAATTGTCCTGGGCACCCAAAAAAAAAAGAATTGCCCACAATTGTGCATCACAATGTTTTGTGAAGCAATGCTTGGTTAGTAACAGGGGACTAATTTTGGGAAATCTTTATGTTAAATAAAGACTTTTAGATCTTCCAGAGTCAGTAAAATGAGTTAGGACTGAAAACTCCATTATTACACTGCAGTTTCCCCTCTGGTTTCCTGACAGATCATCAGGTCCATGATTCTCCCTTTTCCAATGCCCCACTGATATTTCCGAATCCCCTCTGGGGCTTTGGGTTTCTGCTCATGTGTGGGTGGGTGAGACACTATTCATGGGCTCTGGAACTCTTACTGTGAGCACTGAGTGGAAGAAAAGGTCCTGGGGCATGGACAAAATGCAGAAGAGCTAGTCTCGCACCACCGATTTTTGAGAGATGCAAATTGTCTTTTAGGAGCCCTCGATCCGCTTATCTGAATGCAGGGCTGCTCAATAACAAGGCTCCCTCGATCTGATTTCACTAAATGCCTCTTCATTCCGCCACCCTACACTTCCTGTATCACATTCTTACTCATATGGGTCCTTTGCATCTCTAGTTTATCCCTATCTTTGGAATCGGCGGAGTGGCGCTCGATTGGTTTCACTCCTATTTAAAAGACAGATGGCAGGCAGTAGCCATCCCCCCATATCAGTCGGAATTTGTTAAAGTCCCACATGGCGTCCCACAAGGGTCCGCAATCAGTCCGATACTTTTTAATATATATATGCAACCCCTGTTGGGCATTATCAAGGCCCACGGTATTAGCGTGATCAACTATGCGGACGACACGCAGCTGATGATTTCCCTTGATGGTGCCCAGGCCAACTCACTCACGGCTTTCCATACCTGCATGGCAGAAATGACACTCTGGCTAAACCAGAACTCACTACAATTTAATAGTGATAAAACGGAAATAATGCACTGCGCAGTTGGCAGAATTACCAGAAGTCTACCCACCGATTTCTGGCCCTTGGACTCGGGGGAGTCATTAACCCCAGTGAAATCAGTGAAGAATCTCGGAGTCAGCTTTAACGACTGTCTGAGCTTAGAGACCAATGTCAACAAGCAGATGAGTAGCTGCTTTGCTTTAATGAGAGGACTGCGAAAGCTGCTACCCCTCTTACCAGCGCAGGTCAGAACCACCATAGTTAGGAGCACCATTCTCAGCCGCCTGGATTACTGTAATGCTCTGCTTCTGGAATCCCCGGCCTATTTGATCTCCAGACTGCAAAGCATCCAGGCGGCAGCAGCGAAGCTGGCACTCTCCCGAGAGCGAAGATCCTCTACCACCCTCGCTCTGGCCGACCTTCACTGGTTACCTGTACATCAAAGGATCTGCTTTAAATCCCTCTGCATTGTCTTTAGGACAGTTCACGGAATGGGCCCCCGACCACTTCAAAAGAAATTCAAATGGTATATACCCACACGGCCCCTCCGTTCCTCATCTTCCAACCTGATAAGCATACCCAGGATCAGGAAAGCCACTTATGGTGGCAGAGCTTTCAGCATAGCCGCAGCCCATCTGTGGAACAAATTGCCTATCGACATCAGGAAAACAGACGAACTGATGGCTTTCCGTAAAAAGGTGAAAACATGGCTCTTCCCCAAAGTTTAATCTCACCAGAACTTTATACTATCCCCCTCCTCTGATGCACAGTATTTTCAGCAATATGTACACAGCGCCAGGATGCCCGTAGGGTTGCAGAAGCGCTCTACAAATGCTATAAATAAAAAAATAAAAAATCTTACTTATCATTTTGTTCTTCCTTCTTTTTTCTGTTCTACCATTTTTTTGCTTGCTCTGGTCAAACCCCTTAGCCCCAAAATGAGTGCTGGTGCCTTCATTTGGCATCCAAATGCACAAATTTGGTACCACATGGTGGAAACTTGACAAAAGTATAGCGATGTGTTTGTTGTGGAAGAATGAAGTGAGTCGCAGACACTGGCGTGCAGACACTGGTGTAATAGAGTCAAAAGGCAGTATATTGCAGAAACATAGAATAAAAAGAGGAAACGTGCATACAATTTGAGATTTTATAAAGTGTATTTCATAGCATTTGCTGTTTTTTTCTTAATTTTCCTCTGGCAAACAAAAATGAATGTGTCCAACTATTACGAAACTGGTGCTCATGTAAAGCGCCCTGATACCTTATGTTTCGGCTCTAGTTCGCGCTATATAAACCTCTAAAAATGTTTTTTTAAAGTGTCATTAGTTCAATTCTTCCCTTGCCGACCTCAAAACAAATAGTTGTGCAGGGCCTGTCCAAAGTGAAACCTGTTCAACATACAAAAACATCCAGGCAGAGAACACTTTACTCACTGTGACCTTCTAACTATTAAACTACAAGCCTTAGTTATTGCCACTGTCAATTTCACTCGTATTGTGAGAAGGAGCTTTATTTTCCTTGTTTTTCCAGAAAGGAGTACATTATGAAATATCCCTCACTCTGACAAATCCTAACTATTTTCTGTTGGACCCTTGTTTGACAAAGGTAATCAAAAGGCTGGCCTCCCATTGCTGCAAGGCATAGCAAATGCATTGCTGCAGGTCCCTACTGAGTGACAAAGCTTCTCCATTAAGTGGCAAAACTCCAATAACAGGTAAGGCATTGGTTTGCCTTCCAATTTATTTCTGGATTTTTTAAGGTAGTGCAGACATTTTAAAAACTGCTTCATTGGCGATTCAAATCTGGTTTGTAAAACTTGATATTACAAGTCTATAGAGATATGGGTTTTAATATCATTTTATTTTGTATTACAGGTATAGGTTTATTGTTTTGCATATTTGAATTGCGCATATTGGCGGTGGCGGCCGGCACAGGTAAGAGTGGTGAGCCAGGGCAGGGTGGAGTGGGGGTCGGAGAAGTAGACATACGCCAGTATAAGTTAAATTGAATTTAAAATATAATGAAACCACTTACCTTGCACTTGCTGCATCGTCGACTCAGCGATGCGGTGAGCGCAGGGTAAGTAGTTTTATGAATTTTTTATTTAATTTAACTTATACCGTCTTATGCCGACTTCCCCGATCCGCCCGACCTGCCGCTCTTACTTGTGCTGGCCGCCACTGCACATTGGATTGTTTTTTGGCTTTTTACAGTTAATTTTAAATTCATTCATGTGCTTAACTGGCATGGTTTCCGTTTATATTGTCATTTTATCTGATTTTATTTGATGTCAAATGGTTATTTTAAGCAGCATAATAAAGATGTATTTGATCCTGTTCCAACCTGTGAGAGCTAAAAGCAAATTCTTATTCACCTCTTCAATGATTTGTGTCTTTGTGCTGTCTTCAATGCAAGAGATTTGTATCTTTCATTTCACTTCAAATACTGTCAAGATCATATATGCTTTGTGATCAGCATTCTTCTCGTAGGCCATACTGAGGCAGCCGGGTTCAGAACTCATAAGTAGGGCTGGGTAAATGTATCTAACTTTTTCACTCCAAGTGGAATTACAATTGGAGGATTGCAAATTCCCCGTAATTTGTATTGACATGATTATTTGAAATTTCTGCAGCATTGCGTTAAAAAAAATGAAATACAAACTGGTATTTAGTGCTGTATTTTAGTGAAAAATGCATCTTCATTTCCAATTCAGACAGGCTAAGAAACTAGTGGCATATTATCAAGGGGGTTTATCTCCGCTTTTTTGGCCAAGAAAGCGGAGATAAAATTATCTCCCTATTACCTAGCTGTCGCTAACACCAGTTAGCGACAGCTAGTAGGAGATAGCGACCATCTTGGGCCCCACTTTGCATGTCAGTGATATTTATCACTAATGACGTGCAAAGTGGGCGTGCCAAGATGTTAGCGACTGAAAACAGTTGCTAACATCGCTATCTCCTATTACCAACTTTTGGAGATATTCGCGCTAAGCGCGACTATCTCCAAAAGCTAACACCTGCCCTGAGCAGTTCTTAGCCATGTTATCCAATGGGAGGTGGATACCATGGCTAAGAGCATTAGCTCGGTAATGCATGAATATCGCTGACTTTTCAGCGATATTCATGGATTGCGGAGATTTTTATCGCATTTGCGATAAACCTTGGTAATACCAAGGTTTATTTGCGGTAAAAATCGCCGCAGCTCAGCGTTAAATTTTTGTCTCTAACCAAGCAATAGCGATAATTATCACTATTGCCTGGTAATATGCCCCTTCATTTTTTTATTATCATAGAAGAGTACACAAAGTAACAAGAGTCATAAACACAAATAATTCAATACAATATACCGTAATTGCAATTATAGATGCAATTACATTTGCACTCCGAAATTGATACAAGATAAGTATATATTTTCCAACTTGTGCCCTAAGGCTGTATTTGATCGTCCCATTTATTGCCAATGATGCCTCCCAAATATAATAACCTAAACATGCTTCCCTATCCTTTCAACCAGTTTCATATAGGAGCCCACAGTTTTGCACCCCTTTTTTTGGGCAACCCTGCCCTTATGATCATACAGACTAGTCTCCAAGTGTTAGATTGAAAGTATATGAGTCAACAACTGATGATAGGTTGGGAGGGTCAGGTTTTAGCCACTCAGACGCAATGCAGATTCGTACCACTACCATAGTACCAAATGCAAAATATTAACATTGCCTGATACTCTCCTGGTCATTAATCCCTATTAAAACAAATCAAGGCATTAAACATACTTTCTGAACCAGGGTTGCATCGAGAACATTGCTAATTCCATTCTAAAATGTGTCAAGTTAAGCATAGCTAAAAAACATATGATCCAAATCTGCACGTAACCTTTTAAAACGTGGGCAGGTAATACCCACACAACATTCTCATTCAGCAATCTTTGTTGGGATATAATATAAATTAAAAGTGTCTTATAATGTTGGGCCTGCATCCAGCAGACAACAGTATCAGCCCTCCATTTTCCTAGGCTTCTAAAAACAGGATTTCATTAATGCCAATCCGACTCCGACAATTCCCTGCCTGTCTCCCCAAACCATCTGGCATAAAGTTCATTAACCCCTTCCATGCTGGTGATGGAACCATTCCGTCATGAGTCACGGTTGGGCTGTGCGGATGACGCAATGGTTCCGTCAAGCCCACACCCGCGATTGGAATGTCCAGCACAGGGCTGGAATTCCTGCCGCACGCAAGCGGTTAAAAGCTGATAAAGGTTGCTGATGCTGTAGTCCATTGCACCCCCAACAAATCCATCAGTTGAGACCTCTCCCCATATGCACCATCCTTGGAGCATTTCATCAAAAAATCTCTAAATTGAAGGAAATTCAAAAAATCTCTTTTATTGAGAGAAAATTAAAGTTCCACAAAATACTTCAGTTCTCTGATTTTCTGAACACCACCTCATCTGAGCATTCCATAATGGTGTATAGTAATTATAGCTTCCAAGACCTATTTTACGCTTCAGCAGAAGCCATTAGTTTGAACACAGTCCTAATTGTTTCAAATGTAACTTTTGTTAAAGTAACTTGGTTCCACTGTCTTTACAAAGGAAGCCTCTGCAACATTACCCCTGACCAAATTGTAGATTGGCGAGAGGGTCCACTCATCCCTTTCCCAGGCTGTTCGACTATTATTAAGGTTCGTATTAATTGTAGGGCAGCGGCCCAATTGTAATACTAAAAATTAGGTATGGCTTACCCACTCCTTTCCCTTGGCAGCACTAAAAATGTTAAGGCCCTCCGATCCTTAGCGAAGGACCATATAAAGCTGCTAGCTATAGCTTTCATAGGTTTAAATCAGATGTTCTCCAACTCCACAGGAATGGCCTGGAAAAAGTATAGTACCCTGCTGAGGAATGGCAATTTAATAAAATACAACGCCCTACAATTCAAAGATGTAGGTTGTCCATGCACTTGAAATCACATTTGGTATTAGTTAGTACAGGAGCCAAATCACTTTCAACAATGCAACCAACCTTACTCATAATCATAACTCGGATATAAGTCAAATGCCTTTGCTCACCATGAAAGGATGGTGTTTCATTACTAGCCAATATCTGATATTTGCTCCAATTCAGAAGATATCCTGACACATTACAAAATGTATGAGTTTCCTCTTCAACTACTTTCAGATTCGGAGCACACTCAGGCTGAGGTGTGACAATAGTGATGTTGTCGGCATAGGCTAGTATCTTTGTGCTAAACCCATGCAGCTCTATTGGAACAATTGAATTCATGTTTATTATCCTTCTTATTAGTGGCCATCTGTGCATCAGCCCACCCGAAACCAACGTTGCCTCTACCAGAATGCTAGCGGATTCCCAGAAGCCTAATTACTACCTTCATAGACCTTGCCTCACTGAGATACAAGCCGCGACATCTTTACCATCATATACATCATGAAGGCTACCGGGGGGCTGTTAGACCGCACCTGCGTCGTTGCTGACCTAATCCCCACTCCAGAGGGACAATCGCGGAAATAAGGGGACACCCGCGAGGCTGAATTGAACACCTCCGGTAGCCGTAGGCGACTGGCACCATCTTCCTACTCCAGCCGCGGCCTGTGGAGGGAGTTGCGTTGGGGCAGAGAGGCGGGGTGGGGGAAGGGCAGGGTGGGGGGTGCTAAAAACCGGCATATGGATAATTAGAGGTAAGTAAACAATTTAATAAATAAAATGAATTTCGTAGCGCGTGCTGCATCGGATTTTGCGATGCAGGGCACGCTACGAAATTTTGCAATATTGTGTGTGTGTTATTGCCTGTTTCTCTTTCAGGGGCATTACTGTTTTTACTGTATTACTGTCATAGCGCCTAAGCGCTTCCTGCTTCCCACTTCCACAGGTCCTGCTCTCCCACTCACCCCGCCCCCTGATCCAGCCCCACTCCCACCTCCTCCTCTACTCCCGCCCCACTCCCCCACATAATGGCAACGCTACGGGGGAGCTTGTGTAATGCCTTGACCTCCGGTCCAGGCAGCACGCTCTCCGGCAGCTCCATCAGGTGATTTCTCACCCGCAGTCCATCACGAGCAGAGTTCGAGCCTCGTGCCCGACTCTGCCTCAGGTCTTGTGTTCATTTTGCAATATTGTGTGTGTGTAATTGCCTGTTTCTATTTAAGGGGCATTACTGTTTTTACTGTATTACTGTCATAGCGCCTTAGCACTTCCCGCTTTCACTGGTCCTGCTCTCCCACTCAACCCCTGACCCTGTCCCACTCCCACCTCCACCTCTACTCCCGCCCCCTCCCCTACATAATGACAACCGCTGCTCCGAATGTGGGCCTAAGGCAAGCCTGTCTGCGCCTCGTCCGCGACCCGACCGCAACCAGCGCCAGGGACACTGGTCCTCCTGCAACCCACCGATACGACTCATCCACCCTCCACGGCCACAACCCCAGAGGCCTTGCTGACTGCATAAAATCCTCACTAAACACGACCCATGGAGAGTTCTAGTGTGGACACTGCCGAAGATCTTTCACCGTCGACAAAACGCCCACAGCCACTGAAGGACCACCGACTGAACAACCCTCTGAAACCCTGACTTGCATCCTTCTCAATGTGCGCTCCCTACACCAACACGCCATAGAGATCTGGGACCTGATCAACACCCTCTCGCCCAACGTTGCATTCGTCATGGAAACCTGGACCAACGCCACCTCCGGCCCAGACATCGCCACAGCAATCCTTGACAGCTACAAAATCCAGAGAAAGGACCGCCCACACCACCCAGTAGGAGGAATTGCCATCGCCCACTGACTCTCCAAATCCAGCACGAGTGACCCCCACTCCAACATGGAACACCTCCACTTCCAAATCCAGACCAGCCGCAGCACCATGTTACGCAGCATCCTCATCTACAGACTGCCAGGACCCCGCGCACAGCCTGCAACCACCATCACCAAGCTCGCCGCACCCCACGCCATCACCTCTATGGACTACATTCTGGTCGAGGACCTGAACTTCCACCTCGAAAACAGCCAGGACCCCAACTTCACCACACTCCTCAAGAACCTCGCCATCCTTGGAGTTAAACAGCTCATCAGTACTCCCACTCATAGAGCAGGCCACACCCTTGACCCCATCTTCACGGGAGGATCTAACATCCACTTCAGTCACACTACCCAGCCCCTCTAGATGGACCACCACTGCGTCCATTTCACTTTCAACACCACCACCGCACCTAAGCCGGCCCCACATACGCTGCAACAGAACTGGAGTAAGGTCACCGAGGAGCACCTGAACTCCACCCTCCTCCTAGACCCCCCCAAGGCCGTGTCCGACACCAACTCAGCAACCAGGGAATTCCACCGCTGGGTGGTCGGATATGCCGACAAGCTGGCACCTCTCCGACGCACCACCAAATAATGCACTCTGAGGACGGCCTGGTTCACCACCGAACTCCAAGAAGCCAGATGCACCTACCGAGGCCTGGAGAAAACCTGGAGGTGCAAAAAGACCACATAAGTATGGAACAGCTACAAGAGCGCCTTGAAAGACTACCACCAGCGTATAAGGGACACTAAAAGGACCTTCATCAGAGACAAACTCATGACCAACTCATCCAACGTCAAGGAACTGTTCAACGTCATTCGGTAGTTCGCATAACCCACCTGCGAAGCCACAGACGTCACACCCTCCCAGGAACTCTGTGACAAACTTAGCTCATAATACCACCTGAAGATCAAGGCTCTTTACGACAACTTAAGCGAGCCAGCAGAAAACAACACCACACCTCCCACCACTGCCGAGAAACCGATCCTCTCCTCCGGGGCACCCGCGTCCATCGAACTCATCTCCTCTACCATGAAGAAGATGCACTCAGGAGCCCCAACAGATCCCCTTCCCCCTCACATCTTCCACAGGGCCGCCGCTGTCATCGCACCCAAACTAGGACAAATAATCAATTCCTCCCTCTTATCCAGCATCTGTCCAGACGACTGGAAGCGAGCAGAGGTTAAACCCCTCCTCAAGAAACCAACACCCAACCCAACTGACCTAAAGAACTACCAGCCCATCTCTCACCTCCCCCTCACAGCCAAAGTAACCGAAAGACTCGTGAACACCCAACTGACAACCATCATCGAAGAAAACTCCATCCTAGATGCATCCCAGTCCGGCTTCCACAGCCACCACAGCACCGAGACTGCCCTCCTCGCCGCCACCAACAACATCCGCATTCTGCTTGATCAGGGACACACCGTAGCCCTCATCCTCCTAGACCTCTCTGCAGCCTTCAACACGTTTCACATCGCACGCTACACAACGCAGGAATACTGGGGTCCGCCCTCGACTGGATCCAGTCCTTCCTCTCTGGCAGAACACAGAGGATCAAACTCCCCCCATTCCTCTCCAACCCCAATGACATCATCTGCGGAGGACCTCAAGGATCTTCACTAAGCCCAACGCTCTTCAACATCTACATGGCCCCCATTGTCAGGCAACACGGGCTCAACATCGTATCCTACACCTCCTCTCCCGCACCAAGAACCCAGAAATCACCAGACACCGCTTCCAGGAAGGAATGAGAAACATGGATGAAGGACAGCTGCCTAAGCTCAGCTCCAAGAAGACCGTGGTCCTCATCCTTGGACCCTGCACCTCTGCCTGAGACAACACCTGGTGGCCCTCCGCCCTTGGGAGCCCATCCACCCCAACAGACCACACTCGGAACCTCGGCATAATCCTCGACTCCTCCCTCTCCATGAACCACCAGACCAACGCTGTTGCGTCCACCAGCTTCAACTGCCTCCGCATTCTCTGCAAGACCTTCAAATGGATCCCACCTGACTGCAGAAAGACCATCACCCACACACTCATAACTAGCTGACTAGTCTAGCAGACTAGACTACAGCAATACCTTCTACGCCACCTATAAGAGAATCACTTTCAAACTCTTCACCCACGCCTACAAATCCTTCAACAACATCGGACCCAAATACCTCCACGACCGAGTTTGTTTCCACGCACCCAAGAGGAACCTCCACTCCGCTGACCTCGCTCTGGCAGAGGTCCCCCTGACCCGCAGAAACAGAATCTGTGAGAGAGCTTTCTCCTACATAGCAGCCAAATCCTGGAACGAGCCCCCGGTCAACATCAGACACTCCCCAACCCTCCACACATTCAGGAAGGACCTCAAGACCTGGCTCTTCAACTCACCCGGAGCTGCTCCCCCCCCCAGCACCTTGAGACCCTCACGGGTGAGTAGCACGCTCTATAAAACCAATGATGGATTGATTGATTGATTGGTTTAGGACCCTTTAAAGCAGGTATTAGAGGGGAGACACTAAGGGCCTGATTATGAGTCTGGTGGTCCACGGACTTCCGGACTCACGTGGCGGTCCAGCCACCGCTGCACTTGCGGTCGGAAAACCCCATTACAATTTGGGTGGTCAGACCACCATTGCACCACCGCAACAACCAGTTGTCAGAGATATCTGGCGATGAAACAAGAGTTTCCTCTCCACCAAGGTTTTCATGGCGGTTCCTCCTCCATGAAAACCATGGCAGAGAGGAAACAAAAGGGGCCCTACAGTGCCCTTTGTTGCGTCTGGGCCATGGGGTGCATGCAAGGGGCAACCCCCAAACTCATAGTCGGGCCGTAAGTTTTAATTTAAATAAGAAGAGATTCAAATCCCAGAAATTTAAAGCTGATAGGAAGGAGATGATTTTTCTGGAATCCCATCTAAAGATAGTGGCTAGTGATAAATTGCTATTATGAGAGACATTAGCTAACATCACGATGATGCATTTCAAGCTAAAAAAATAGCAGTACAAAAACCCTAAGCACTGCGAACAACAGCTATTCATGCTCTAATTTCACGTTATTCCTGTGCGTTCGCTGTTAGTGACATATTTACTAGAAAATCACCCAGCACAGTGAGTCACTGTGCTGCACTGTGCTGAGTGGCAGGGAAAGGGCAGGAATGCCCTGTATTGAAAAGAATATGCACATTGATGACTTTGTTCCTGCCCTGGCACCGTTTTGTCTGCCTAGCGCCAGCGCAGGCACCCTTGCCCCAGAAATGTAAGATGGATTGTTTTTGATCAGGTAGGGGCACCTTCCTACAAAAAAAAAATCTCTGGAGGCATTTTCCTCTTTCTATGTGTGGTGCAGAATGCGGCACACATAGAAAGAGGAAGTAACGAGGAGAAATAGAGTGTTTCTCCTTGTTACGCCTCCCCTGAGAAGGCGTATCATTTTGGCGCATCCCCAGGTCAACTACTTTTAGTAAATCTGGGAATGCATCAACAATCAAGAGAGTTGCATGAGAACACCGAAGTAACACCCATGGAACGTTTTCCCAAGGTAGAGTAATGCAATGCACCAATTTGATGAATTAGCTCTTTTACAGAAAACTGAAGTAAGGGCACAGCTTTTTTGGCAATAGCTCCATCATTATGGGATGCCCTGTAGAACACACTCCAACAAAAAGGAGCTTGATATCTTTTGAAAGAAACTGAAAATATACATATTCTGCTAATTTGTGGGTTTAGCTGGGTAGTGTGTTTCTCTCTGCAATTTTATGTATAGCACCAGGAAGCTGAAGGGCGTAAGTCGGAACTATAGGAGTTTCTTTGATTCACATTCACACATTTCAAACATCTATACTACTATTATAAAGGAAGAACTTTGAGGCTTTGAGGCGGGTATACTCGGGAACCACAGCGCCAATCCACACACCCGATACATCGTTGTAATCATCAGGGTGTGCAGATGGACATAGGCTATATAAATTAAAAATAAATACGTTATTAAAAAATATAAGTAAAAAAAAAAGTAGTCCCTTCAAAGTAGCACCGGCCGCGACGTGCGTGCTGACATCAGGAGCGGCGTACACGCGAGGAGCGGCGTACAGGAGTGGCGGAGAACAGCGCCGGGAGGAGCGGCAGAGATCAGCGCGGGGAGGAGCAGTGACGAGGAGCGGCGGACATCAGGGGAGCAGCGGACATGACCGGCGGATAGGCGGTGAGGATCGCCGGGCAGACAGTGAGGAGCGGCGGCGGGGAGGAGCGGTCAGCGGCGGATGAGGTAGGGCGCCAAGTTACCAGTCAGCAAAGCAAACGTGAGGGAGGAGCGGCGGCGGGGAGGAGCGGTGAGCAAGCCACAGGTACCGTAGGAAAAACAAACGTGTGCAGGAAAAAGTAACGTGGGCAGGTTAACAGGAGGAAAAAGAAACGTGTGCAGGTGACAAAAGCATGCAAAGTGGAGCGGGGAGAAAACGGGGCATTACAGGATGAAAAAGTGAAACGGGGCATTACAGGGAGGAAAAAGTGACGTGAGCAGGTTAACAGGAGGAAAAAGAAACGTGTGCAGGTGACAAAAGCGTACAAAGAGGAGCGGGGAGCAAAAGGGGCATTACAGGACAAAAAAGTGAAATGGGGCATTACAGGGAGGAAAAAGTGACGTTGGCAGGTTAACAGGAGGAAAAAGAAACATGTGCAGGTGACAAAAGCGTACAAAGTGGAGCGGGTTGCAAACGGGGCATTACACGATGAAAAAGTAATATGGCCAGGTACCAAACGGGGCATTACAGCAGGAAAAAGTGACGTGAGCAGGTTACACAACGTGAGGGTGGGCGGGGGCCCTGAGCCATGATTGCTCCCGGACAACGTCGGGACGGGCTGCTAGTATTTAATAAATGGAGGTGCAGGAGAATACAGCAATTTTCCCAGAATAACATTGTTTTTGGTCACATGATGAAACTAGAATTATGACTTAGGCCTGCAAGTTCCAAGATCAAAATTATTACGTTTGACTATGATGATAATAGCTGTTTTAATTGGAGATAGGACACACAAGCCTGTGAGCAATGAATATGCCACCTCTTCCACCGTTTCACTGTCCAACACATGAAAAATATGTCTTTTCACATTTGCCAGAATGGATATGTACGAGGATAATGTACATATACAAATACATTTACTAAATATGTCTGAAAATCAGTATTAGTACAGTAGCAAATTTACGTTTATTTAAACCACCAGGGGTTTGTTAAACTATAACAATAACATTACGATGCAATAAACTTTAATGAGTAAAAAAAAAACACATCCCTCTTCAAAGCCGACAAAAAATCTACCAACCGCACAGGTTACTCTTAAAAATTTGCATAACAAATAGATGTCTTATTGCCTCGGCACTGCCCTAAATCCTATATTTTTTATAAACCTGTTTTATAGAAAAAAAATGTACACAATCAATTAAAGCATGAACATAGGAGGAACACATCCCAGGGCATATTAGCAACGAACTGCGATAAGGATCTCAGGGCCCTGCTAAGTGCGATTTAGCTTAACGCCGGCTATCGCCGGACCAGCTCGCCAAGATATCGCGTTATTTACAACACTTATCTCCACGGCGATGTGAAATCCGGCGATAGTTGCGAAATATAGGATTATCACTGGGAATCCAGCGATAATCCTGCAGCGATAGGGGAATCCTTGCTGATAGGGAGATGTGGAATTAGCCACTCAATCCACCTCCCATGTCAAAGATAGATTAGTCAGGAAAAATGCAGACGTACAATAACGGCGATAACCGGCATTAGCGCGGGTTTAAATATCGCTATGGGTGTCCTGGGCCATATTGTAAATACGGAGAAGGACAGTTGGCGATCATTTTCAATCTGTTTTCGCAGGGAACTCCTACTTTGCATTTTACTAGAGATGCAAAGCGAGGCATGAACAAAACGGGAGCTGAATCAAGGAAACACGCATTAGCGTGTCCTTGTAAATAATGCAATATCATTATCACCGCTTTTCGCCCGAAAACAGACGCTAAAGCAGCAATAATTATATCACCAGCCCTTCATGATATGCCCCCTAACTCACAACTGCAAATCCACTCCCATTCCGAACTCTCCCACAATCTCCGAATATGTCAGATTCAACCGCACTCGAAATCTTAAAACAGCCAAATGCATTGGCTTCTAGAATACCAACCAAGTATTTTGTATTAAAAATAGAAGATCCAACGTCGGTGGCAGTTGCACATGTGCTGGTGAGTTTAAGTCGCACCCACATGCCAGTGTAGAGTGATAAGATGGCCGCAAGGATTTTCCATGGTATACCCCACTTAGCGAATTTCGCCCACAGAATGTTTCGATCAACTCCATCAAAGGCGGCACTGTAGTTCACAAAACATGCATATATAATGGAGGGGAGGTGGCCCCAGTTGCCTTCGTTTGCAGATATGAAAGTGTGATGGCATTGTCCATGGTCGACGAATTTGGCCGAAAGCCAGCCTGGTATTGCGGGATTACTTGACTTTTCGTGATCCATGACTCTAGCTCTTTCAAGAGAATTTTTGCGAATACCTTTCCTTCCACGTCCAATAGTGCAATCAGTCTATACTTCCCCGGGTCAGAGGCATTCCCTTTTTATGAATGGGTTGTAGGATGGAGCATTTCCATGAATCCGATACAGCAGAAATGTTATAGCACTGATTGAAAAAGGCCTGAATGTGGGGTGCCCAGTATTCACGATCTTCCCAAAAAATATACCCAGGCAACCCATTGGGCCCTGGTGCCCCATTCTTCATGATACCCTGAAGGATGGTTAGTATTTCCCTTTCTGTTTGGTAAGGATCCACCACATTGCTCTCTTCATATTGGTTGTCTTCTACCTTGACAATGTTTGCCATGGATGTTTTTTGGTCGACATATAGGCTGGTAGCATGAGCAGCCCATTTGTTAGCAGGTACAGTATTGTGGGTATGATGGTCGCCATTTAGACCATTGACTTATCTCCATAATTACTTGCTTACTTTGGGTGCTAGTAATGCAACGATATTTCTCAATTTTTTCTCTATGCTAGTTTGTTTCAGTTGCCAGGCAATTTTTTTGTGCGTTTTTCTTGCTGTCTTTCCATTCGAATGGACTTTTCCCTCCTGTGCTTTGATTCTGCTAAGCAGCATATCTTTTTTCTCTCAATGAAGATTTTGTTGTCAGTGTAGTTAAATTGCCCCAGTTGCGTATATTTAATAATATAAGTAGGCTGCTTTCCTGGAGCCAAGGCATTGAAAAGCGAAGTCGTAGTTTCCGCCCAGCTGCTCTGTGGACCAGTTATGCATATGTTCTGCTTCCATTTAGTATACTTATCGTTTTATTGGATCACACAAGAATTGGCATGAAAAGGACATTAGAGACGCTACATAATTACAACATGGAAAACAAGCTCATAGCTAATGCATCTAAGACAAAAGTGCTGATCTTTGGCCACAAGTTAAAAAAACACATTTGCATGGCAGCTGGGACCTCTAAAGATAAGTACGACCAATAAGTACACCTACCTGGGAGTAAAATGTACAGATACCTGCAGACCAGTACTGCAGGTTAAAGCACTGGAGGCAAAAGCAGCTAAGCTAACATACAGCTTGTGCAAATGACACCACAAGCTTGTAAGTCACTCGACGGAGGGGATCCGACGAGTAATGCAAGCCAAGCTAATGTCTACACTCAGCTATCGCCACCTTGTCTTCCCTGGCTTGTTGACCAAAACGTTGGAGGGCTTATACACAATGGCATACAGAAAAGTCTTCAAACTCCCTTACACGACTAGGCTTTCACTGATCCGACTAGAGTTCAACATCACAGCAATGGACATTGAATGCAAAAAAGACATAGTCAAATTCCAACATAATCTGATCAATGCATATCCAGGCAAATTCAGGGCAGCGCTACAGGTGGTCTTTACAGATAACAATAGTCGCTGTGCCAGGTATCTCTTGATGGCCAAAAAAACAATGGGACCATCATTCGAACTTTCAACAGACATATCATTAACAAAGTGTAGTTTAAAGATCCTGCTAAAAAAGTGTGGCAAGACCATTTCGAGGCAACAAGACCTGGAACAGATCAGATCAGTCCTGGGTGCAGAAGGCCCTATTAATTCACATGAAAATACTGCATTTCAGCCCTTTTTAAAAGCAGGTCTTGGAAGGCAAGCCCTACAAAATGTCATGAGGGTGAGGCTCTTAACTTTGCCTATACAAGACTATAGATCCCACTGGAAAAACTGGTCATTAAGTGGGTCCACTTGTTGGCTGTGTCAACACCACACAGAATCTGCGGAACATGTCATTTGCTGTTGCCCAGCTTTGCTGTCCCCAAGGCGCTTGCATTTAAGAACCATGTTCATACATTACGGTGTAAGATCATGTATGGAGGCCTTCAGGCACATTTACACCACCACACTCCTGATGGAGCTGGCACTAATTGGGAAGCTTTATGCGGCTACTGGAATGTTCTTACGATTGGCAAGAGAAGTGACAGTTGAATAAATCATGCTTCAAGCACCACTGACACTTGCAATTACTTAGCATAGCACTTTTAATTGTATTCATGTTAATACTAACTTTTGCTAGGAACAGGATGCACTCAGCAGTTTGCATATCCCCCTATTGTCAAATTCTGCATGAGTTATTTCTAAACGTTTTTTTTTGTACTAAGTTACTTATGTACAGTTACTTTATAGTATCTTTGCATTTTAACCTCTTGTTGTTTCACTTAGATTTTATGTATTTTATTTTAACCTTTTCTAACTTGCACTTTCTCCTGCTTTTTTAAAGGATTTTAATTAATTAGACAATAAAGTTGTTGTTGTTGTTGTTGTTGTCCAACATCGGTGAAGGGGCTGCTGTTGACAGTTAAATGGTAAGTGAAGTCTGAAAATCAGGATTGGCTTGCCTGCTAAAGCGGTACAGCTGGGGAATAGCAAGTATGAAGTGCCCTAAAGAGATCCCCTAAAAGCTATAACACCTCAAAAATAGGTGTCTTGCACTTTTGTTCTGCCACTCTACCCTCCTTTCCTGCTGTACAGGCGACCAATTTTATCAGAGATATTTCTCCTCTACCCTTTCAATTTAAATAAAAAGGACCTCATCCACAAACTGAGGGCAGGGGAGGAGAATGGTTGCACGATATAATTTTTACATCGTTCTGCAAGCAACCACTCCTCTTTAGTACGAGTGCGCTTAGAGCCCTCACATTTTAGAGCCTTTTCACAAATATACACAAATAATTAAAATCCACCCACCACATATTATTATTTGCATCTTGTACTGCGCAAAACTAAAACCCGAAGGTGTCAAGGCGCCTATCAAAAAAGATCAGAAAGCGGGCAGTCATGCACTTACATGTACGCTTGGACAAAGAGGCGTGTTTTAAGGGCTGCTCTGAAGGTTTGGAGGGAAGGGAGGGACCTAAGTTCTAGTGGTAGATCATTCCACCATTTGGGGGCCAGAAGGGAGAAAGCCTTACCACCCCATCTAGCTTTCCGAATTCGTGGGATGTGGAGGAAAAAATGATTAGAGGAGCGGAGGCTCCTGCCAGGGTTGTGGAATGTCAGGATAGCTCTGATCCCTGTGGGGCTGCTTTTGGCCAAGGCTTTATAGACCATACACATGGACTTGAAAACAATCCGCTCCTCAATCGGAAGCCAATGTAGCTGCTTCCTGGCCAGCGTGGCCGAAGTGGGACGGGGAAGATCGAGGACAAATCTAGCTGCCGCATTCTGGACTACCTGCAAGCGCTGCATCTGACTCTTATTCAGTCCAGCATACAGCGCATTGCAGTAGTCCAGACGCGATCCCAGAAGGGCGACAGCAAGTTGTCTTCTTGCCGGCTGGGAAAGGTAGTTCCTTATTTTCCTGAGAACATGAATTATGCCCCAGCAGGTCGATACCGTCCTGTTGACTTGCTGACGCATGTCAAGAGTAGGGTCAATCATTACCCCAAGATTTTTAGCTACAGCGGTAGGTTTGGGGCACAGACCAAGCGAGTCAGGCCACCACTCCGTGGACCAGATATCTTCCCTTCCGCCAAACACCATCACCTCGGTCTTCTCCCCATTCAATTTGAGTGAGTTGTATATCATCCACTGGCCGACGGCCTCCATACAGGATCTGAATCTGGAGGCGGTCAGCTCAATTGACTGGGAGAGAGACACGAGGATCTGCGTGTCGTCCGCGTAGGAGACTACCTCCATCCCAAAAGATCTGATAAGTCTGGCAAGGGGGGTCACATAGATGTTAAAAAGGGTGGGACTAAGCGCCGACCCTTGAGGGACCCCACATTGCACAGACAGGGATGGAGATAGAAATTTTCCCAACATTACCCTCTGCTCCCTATGCTCAAGAAAGGAAGAGAGCAGGCCCAGGGCTGCCCCCCGGACCCCAATCTCACCCAGTCGAGATGTTAAAACCTGGGGAGATAGGGTATCGAAGGCAGCTGTGAGATCCAAAAGGATCAGGAGGGATGTCCGGCCCTCATCCACACTCATACGGATGGAATCGAGAACCAGGGTGAGGGCGGACTCGGTGCTATGTTCCCTCCTGAAACCATGCTGGGAAGGGTCAAGACAGCCTGAATTCTCCACAAAGGCAGCTAGATGCTCGTTAAGATGGGACTCGAGCATCTTAGCAGGGGCCGGAAGCAGTGAGATGGGGCGAAAGTTTTTTAAGACCCCAGGATCAAGGGAGGGTTTCTTAAGAAGGGGCTTGACCACAGCCTTTTTCCAGTGCTGTGGGAAGACACCCTCCCTCATGGCCCCATTCATGATCTCAAGTAAAGGGGGTAAAAGAGATCCCCTGCACTGCTTCAAGATCTTAAGAGGGCAAGCATCTAGTGGAGACCCTGATTTGGTTTTATCAAGCCGCTTGTCGAGATCTTGTAGGGAAAGCGGGGGGAAGGATTCCAGATAACCGGCCAAGGGAGGCTCTGCCGATGGAACATCCGGGGCTGCAGTAACTGGTGGCTCCGCCGTAGAAAGCCTCTGAGACTCCAGAGCAGTGTAAATGTCTGCTATTTTGGACTGGAAAAACCGAGCGATGTCATTGCAGAGCTCCTGGGATGGAACAACTGGATCGGGGACCTGAAGAGATGTGAGGGAGTCCACGATCCTGAAGAGCTCTTTGGGAGATGAAAGAGAGGAAGTCAGGGCCACAAAGTGGTCTTGCTTGGTCCTGATAACTTCCGATTTATATCTCTTGAGCAGGGTTTTGTGAGCTTCCCTGTCTTTGAGATCCCAGCTGGCATGCCATCGACGCTCCTGTCTCCTTACTTCCTGCCTAAGGAGTCTGAGTTGTTCAGAGAACCAAGGGGCGGATGGTCTTTTCCTTGCTGAATAGCAGGACCGAGCTGGCGCCAGTTCATCCAAGGCCTCTTTCAGAATGTTATCGTAATGCGGCACCGCTGAGGAAGGATCCATCTCCCGAATAGAAGACAGTCTAGAAGTCCAAGGGTCAAAGGAGTGTTCACCGATGTTTTTAAAGTTCCTGCGTACCTCAAAGGTACTCGGGACTTTCCTGACACTTTCCTGACTAGGGAAGGTCACTTTGAAAGGCACGGCCAAGTGGTCTGAGCAGGAGAGGGAGAAAGGAGCCGTAACTGAAAGTCTCTGATCATTAGAGAAAATGCCATCGAGTGTATGTCCAGCTCGATGGGTGGGTCCTTTCACCAATTGAGTGAATCCACATGCTGTCAGGGCTTCCAGCAACACGGAGGTGTCATGTGATTCCAATAATTCCAAATGGAAATTAAAATCACCCAGAATAGTCAAATTCTCCCGACCAAAGTAGGGCTCCAGGAGCTGAAGCAGTTTTAGACTAAAATTCGCTCTGGGACCGGGCGGACGATAGACCAAAATCCCGTTAAATAGGGAGATATGGGAATCATGTAGTGAGAAGTAGACCACCTGAGTAGTATCCTTGGGGTCAGATAAAAGCGTGGTATGACATTGAAAGTTGTCCCTATGCAGGATAGCTAAGCCGCCACCGACCCGGCCGGCTCTATCCTGCCGGGTCAGACAGTACCCATCAGGGACTGCTTCAATAAGGTCTGGACCAGAGGAATCCTTAGACCACGTTTCCGTGATAAAAGCCCAGATCCGATTCTTCTCCAAAATCAGCTCCTTAAAAATAATATTATTTTTGATAAGTGAGCGCGCGTTAAGGAGCAAGCATTCTATCTCCAATTCACTAGGAAAATCCGGTGAGCGGGACTTCCGAGGAGTGACGGACAAAGCAGGAATCGTATCGAGCGTGTCTGTCAAACAGCACCCACATCCCTTGGACACGATGAGGTCCTCTGGAGTGAGGCTGTGAAGGCATGGAGCAGTTTTGGGTCGAAGGCGTAGCATATCCCATAAGGAATATTTCAATATTCCATGGCCCACAGTGGTCGACCTATAGGTCCCCCCGTCCAGCCCGTCCTCAGCGCGGACGGGCGCAGACGGGCTGGACTCTGGCGTGACTCCGGCGTAGCGACGGCTTACACGCTGCGCGCACACGCTGCGCGTCATTTCCTCTGGTTAATGTAGGGCTCTAGCCGGTCCACCTGACTGCTAGAGCGCGGCGAATGAAAGAGCTCCCTAGCACCCACCCAAGATGGCGCCCGCCAAAATCCTAGCGCGAGGGTCCGGCCCGCTAAAATAGCGGTGAGGGGCACAATTATAGTGCAGCAATGCGGCGGTGACAAATTCTAAAACCAGGGAATAATCTGATGTGCAAAATAACAACTAAAATACAAAGAAGGTAATTTAAAACAGTAGCGCGATAAATGCAAGCGCAGTGCAGCAAGGACCGAGCTTGCTCTTACCTCAGCCCCTTTATAGTGAAGAACCACGCGCTGCCTCTAGCCAGTCCACCTGACTGCTAGAGCGCGGCGAATGAAAGAGCTCCCTAGCACCCACCCAAGATGGCGCCCGCCAAAATCCTAGCGCGAGGGTCCGGCCCGCTAAAATAGCGGTGAGGGGCACAATTATAGTGCAGCAATGCGGCGGTGACAAATTCTAAAACCAGGGAATAATCTGATGTTCAAAATAACAACTAAAATACAAAGAAGGTAATTTAAAACAGTAGCGCGATAAATGCAAGCGCAGTGCAGCAAGGACCGAGCTTGCTCTTACCTCAGCCCCTTTATAGTGAAGAACCACGCGCTGCCTCTAGCCAGTCCACCTGACTGCTAGAGCGCGGCGAATGAAAGAGCTCCCTAGCACCCACCCAAGATGGCGCCCGCCAAAATCCTAGCGCGAGGGTCCGGCCCGCTAAAATAGCGGTGAGGGGCACAAATATAGTGCAGCAATGCGGCGGTGACAAATTCTAAAACCAGGGAATAATCTGATGTGCAAAATAACAACTAAAATACAAAGAAGGTAATTTAAAACAGTAGCGCGATAAATGCAAGCGCAGTGCAGCAAGGACCGAGCTTGCTCTTACCTCAGCCCCTTTATAGTGAAGAACCACGCGCTGCCTCTAGCCAGTCCACCTGACTGCTAGAGCGCGGCGAATGAAAGAGCTCCCTAGCACCCACCCAAGATGGCGCCCGCCAAAATCCTAGCGCGAGGGTCCGGCCCGCTAAAATATCGGTGAGGGGCACAATTATAGTGCAGCAATGCGGCGGTGACAAATTCTAAAACCAGGGAATAATCTGATGTGCAAAATAACAACTAAAAGACAAAGAAGGTAATTTAAAACAGTAGCGCGATAAATGCAAGCGCAGTGCAGCAAGGACCGAGCTTGCTCTTACCTCAGCCCCTTTATAGTGAAGAACCACGCGCTGCCTCTAGCCAGTCCACCTGACTGCTAGAGCGCGGCGAATGAAAGAGCTCCCTAGCACCCACCCAAGATGGCGCCCGCCAAAATCCTAGCGCGAGGGTCCGGCCCGCTAAAATAGCGGTGAGGGGCACAATTATAGTGCAGCAATGCGGCGGTGACAAATTCTAAAACCAGGGAATAATCTGATGTGCAAAATAACAACTAAAATACAAAGAAGGTAATTTAAAACAGTAGCGCGATAAATGCAAGCGCAGTGCAGCAAGGACCGAGCTTGCTCTTACCTCAGCCCCTTTATAGTGAAGAACCACGCGCTGCCTCTAGCCAGTCCACCTGACTGCTAGAGCGCGGCGAATGAAAGAGCTCCCTAGCACCCACCCAAGATGGCGCCCGCCAAAATCCTAGCGCGAGGGTCCGGCCCGCTAAAATAGCGGTGAGGGGCACAATTATAGTGCAGCAATGCGGCGGTGACAAATTCTAAAACCAGGGAATAATCTGATGTGCAAAATAACAACTAAAATACAAAGAAGGTAATTTAAAACAGTAGCGCGATAAATGCAAGCGCAGTGCAGCAACATATATATTAATTAGGATGGAATCACATTAGTGCTGCTTTTGAAAAGTAGCAAATGTTGTGATAAAGGTCTGCATGGGACAGCAGAATTCTGTCCCTGCGAATGACCACTGTCATGGTTTGTGGCATTGAAAATTCTGTCTCTTTAAAGAACAGAGGTCTCAATGCCACAAGCATAGACAAGCTGTAAATGTCACACCAAGATCTGCATTCAGAGGTCTATTAGACAAATGCCTGGACCTTCCAAAGTCTGCAGCCAACAATATTAGAGAGTAAGCTGTCATATTCTGATAGTTTACATTTTACAGAAGGTTACTATCTGACTCCTGCAGACAACCTGACATAGACACCCCCCCCCCCCAATATTGTACAGCTGCAATTGAATTTCCTCAATAGAGTTTGGGACTTTTTCAATAGGCACTAAATAAACTTCAGAGAACTCAGTCATCAGTGACCAAGATTTTATTGAACAGCTACTTTGCAACTTGACCATGGCATATAGCAGAGACTACACTGTTTTTAAATTCAGTGGAGAAATTTAAGGTATGAATCATCAAAGAGAAAATTAATGAAGTGGGAGCCCTTTTTCTAGAATAAAGTTCTAGGTATATTTTACTACTCAATATTTGAATTCTTCAAATCAATGTCTGCTTACATTTAGGAACATTTGAAAATATGGTAGTATACTGGGGTTGTGTAACAAAAGGCTGAGGCCAAAAATATTGTGGTACACAAATATTGTGATGAAAAATATCCACATAAGAAAAACTGAAAAACCAATATTAGTGAAAAACACAAAAATATCATCTAAATATTGGTTTCCAACTAAGCTTAATGTAAATCAGGACATATATCGATAATGTTAGACATGTCGACCTTAGGGTGGACTTCCCCCAAACTTTTTGTCTTCCTCCTCCACTTTTGCTGATCCTGTTTTTTGTGGCTGGAGGACTCTGCGCACTTTACTTCTGCTAATCTGTGCTTTTTTGCGAGGAAGTTTTATATAGTGCAACCTCGACCCAAAGGTATCAGAGCCCTATTCATAAGTACCAGTTAAGTTTCAAGCAGACGCTTTCCTTTTGATAGGCACAGGGAGATTAAGTGATTTGCCCAGAATAACAGACTGTTGATCGTCCCTACTGAAACTCGAACCGGGTTCCCCAGCTTCAAGATCAACCGTTCTAGCCCTTAGGCCACATCCACACAGTGTATAGTGCATGTGCTACCTCATTAAAACATGGAAACGTTGGCTTATCCCCAATTGGAATCCCTAATTTACTTGTAAGTCCCTAGCAAAGTGGCACTACATGTGCTCAAGGCCTGTCAATTAAATGCTACTAGTGGGCCTACAGCACGGTTTGTGCCACCCACTTAAGTAGTCCTTAAAAACTTGTCTCAGCTTGCCACTGCAGCATGTATGCAGTTTTCTTTTACTGCCATGTCAACCTACCAAAATTAAACTTTTGCCAGGCCCAAACATCCACTTTTTATACATATAAATCACCTCTAGGGTAAGCCCCAGACAGCCCAGAGGGCAGGGTGCAGTGTAAGTAGAAGGCAGGTCATGTACCTTTAGGTTTTACATGTCCTAGTAGTGAAAAACACTTAAATTACTTTTTTCCCTGCTGCAAGATCTACCTCTCTCATCTCAGGGGCAGAAGGCTCCAACAACTTTGCACTTGCACCTGGACTCTGCCATCTGTGAGTCCACCCATCTAAGTGGTGCCACCTCAGTCCTTAACCCTTGGAAATGAGCCTAAGATGCCCTGCCATCCTCTGTCGACCTAGTGAAACCAATACAACTCCTTTGCTGCACAGGGCAACCCTGAGTAGAACCGATGCTTTGTCGGTGCTGGGTAGATCAGAACTGCCACCAAGACCTACATTTCATTGCAGCCCATCACTATATTGGAACTGCCACTGCATGACACATCCCCGGCACAGACCCTTGCATCCTCTATCAATGGCAGCCTCGACAAAGGACTCTGCATCATAGCTCCTCGGAACTGATGCATTGCCCTGACTTAGCAAAGCCTTCCTGACTCAGTACTTTGTATCACAAGTCTTAGTCGACTGAATCTTTAGTGACTCAACAGGGCCTCACACCACAGCTTTGCAAATCTCTGAACCAATGCATCACTTCGACTGCACAACTCATCTTTGACATGGATCCTCACAACACTTTGCACACCAGGATTGAAGGCACTTTGTTGAGTGGGCCCAACTGAGTCCCTGTAGCCTTCCCGCGCTACATCTTCATTGGTCTGAATTTGTGACTTTGTCCCGATCGAATAAAGCCAGATATCCACATTTGGCTCTTTACACCTTTTGGTGTATTTTTTACTAGAATCTTTAAAATTGAATATCTCCAGTAGTGCTGATTTGATTTATAGTATTTTGGTCATGTTTTATATATTGAAAATAACTCTATTGTTCTAACTCTTTTGTGGGCTTCTTTTGTGGTGTGGTTTCACTGTGTTACTGTTTGAAAGTTTGCACAGATAATTTACACATTGCCTTAGAGTTAAGACTGACTACATATTGCCAAGTTACTTGAGGGTTGAGCATAAGTTAATTTAGGGTTTTCTTGTGGCTTCAACCTTAGATGAATTGTGGTTGCTGCTTGAGAAGGGGTCCACTCCCTCAACAAATCAGCCAATTTCTTACAGATAACACATATATTGACTGCTGCACTATCACTACAAATATTGCAAATATACTTTAAAATAAATATTATATTAAACACAAAATAAAAAGAAAATTAAAAAAAGTTATAAATACAACATATGAAAAAGAACATTCATTTTACCAACTACTTTAAAAAAAAGAAATCCTGACACCCTTTTCCTCATATTTCCAATACAGAACTAAAATACGTAAATATGAAAAACTAAATTACAGAAGAAAAAAATAAACTCTAAACCTCAGTACAAACCAAGAGCAAGTGAAAAAAGAAAATAAATATTGAAAGTATAACACTTAAAATATAAAGAATTATTTCATCCCAAACTAAAACTCCTATATGAATTTCTCAAATCTAAGGAGTTGTATATTCTAAAATGTCTTAGGGCCGGATTACGAGTATGGCTGTCCAAAGACTGCCGTACTCATGGTGGCAGTCCAACCGCTGCCTCTTCAGCAGACCAACTGTTTGCTTACGAGGTAGGGGATCAGCACAAGCCCAACGCAAGACTGCTACCACTGCCAGGATCCTGAATCTCGATGAGCACCGGGGGGGGGAAAGTGGCGTTCTCTAGTGGCAGTGCACTGCCATGCAGATTACGACCTGCCTTACAGCCGACCTTTTCATTGCGGGGATCCCGCCATGAAAAGGTCAGCAGAAACGAAGTGAAGGGCCCCAAACACCGCCCCAGAGGTTGTAGCCTATGTGAAGTGTGCATGGAGGAGCATGTTGTGGTCCCTTTTTCTTGCACTAGCGTTGAAGCACTGTTTGCCATGCACAACATGGTGCACGGTACACAGTGCACCGATGGGCAAGAGGCAGTGCTATGGTGGCTGCATGTGCTGCAGGCTCTACGAGCTGATGCATGCTGTGACAGCAATGATGCAACACCGCCAGCCTGCTTGTTAACTCGAAACGTGGGTCAGGATGCTGCTGGCTTGGCGACATACTCCCGACCACCGCAATTGCGGTCCAGAGTTCGGACTGCAAAAATACTAATCAGACCCTAATACAACCACTTATTGACCTTCACAGAAAGGGAAACCCCTTTGTAAGAAAGTGAGTTATTAATTGGCATGCATGTGCATCCACCACAAGTAATAAGTACACAAACTTATCAGGTTAAACAATTTCAATAATTTAAACCTGGCCTCAACCTTTGGTTGTTATGACATTGAGCAGAAGGCAAACTTTAGAAATCTTTTGTAACATCATTAGCAGTGCCAAAACAAAATATTGTCAAAATACAACATAATAAAAATCCCACAACCATTTTCTAAAAATCAAGAAAAAATCTGTGTGAAAATTGATACAAAAATGATTAAAATACATTCCAGGGAACTAGAGATATCAATTGCTAAAGCATTTAGGTTAAAAAGCACCAAGAGGCGACATAGGCTTTATGGGTATGGTGGATCGGGCCCAGACACAAAGTTGAGACCTAAAGTAATGCACCGGAGGCTCCCTAAGCTTAGCATGAGAGCCCAGTACAGGAAGGTACCGTCTGACACATTCTTTTTTATGGAAGTTAAAATTCTCCAGTGAAGCAAGATTAAGAGCTGTGTCTCACAATGTCCTCTTGAAGTTGGAGACATCTTGGGTGAGAGTTCAATGGAGCCATTAGTTTTGAGAAGAAAAACTCTGAGTGGAAAAAATTGAATCTCACTTCTGTTGAAGCCTCTCACTGGTGAGATACTTTTCACACTTCTTCCGGATGCCAATAAAATCTGAGCAAGATCTTTTTTTGCCCACTGAGACTGGGGCATTTGGTGGTTTGTTCTGATCCCCCAGAGGTCTAAAAGTTGAAAAGTCCCAACTTTTTCCAAATTTCTGGGAAGGGGGGGAAGGGGGGTGGTGTTGCCCTAGTTATCGACAGGCGCATCGCCAGCTCTGTCCTTCCCTCGGATAACATCATGGGGTGTGAAGTACTTGCCTTCTCCCTCTCCCTATCACCTCAGCAGTCATGTATGGGACTGTTGGTCTATAGGCCCCCTGGCCCTATGGGCACTTTTTTTGAAGACCTCCACTCCGTGATCTCCACACTATGCCTCAGGTCCAACCACTGTTTGCTCCTTGGCGATTTTAACATTCATATGGACAAGGTGGATGACCCAGACAGCATTAAGCTTAATGACATCATCTCATCCTTAGGTTTTGTTCCGTACCTTCGGTCCCCCACACACTGTAAAGGACATACATTAGATCAACTTTTTTCTACTGTTCCGGTAGTTCTGACCGCCCTTGCTCCTGTCCTGTGGTCCGACCACTTTTTAGCAGAATTTGAGATCCCTCTCATAAAAAAGAGCGCAGATAGCAGACAATGGCGCGAAGCGCTTCCCTCGAGAGCCTTCCACCGAGTCTCCCCAGCTATGCTGTCAAAGGCCTTAGAGACCTACCCATGCATGTTATCAGGCTCATTGGAAACGGACCTCGATCACCTCCAGGGTTGGCTGACCCAACGATTTGCCGACCTAGCCCCCCTCCCCTACCCCCTAGGACACTATCGGTGAAATCCTCTGCCCCTTGGTTTTCCTCAGCTCTTGCCGACAAACGTCGGCAATGTAAAAAAGCCGAAAAGACTTGGCGTAAACATTATGACGCCAGCTCTAGGGAAACCTATAGGTCAATGATCAGGGACTATCACCACGACATCACCGCTAGCAAAACGTCCTATCTGGCAAGCAGAATAGATGAGGCCTCTAACTCCTGCGAAGAAATTTTCAGGGTAGTCAAGGATTTTATCTCCCCTCCCTGGACTAATCCCAAAACCTCGTATTCCAAGTCCTGGATTTCCGAACTCGCCGTTTTTTTTGCCAACAAAATTAGGATTATCCAGACTTCCTTTGGCACCTCCAATATGAGCAACACTCCAATTCTATGGTCTCTGGATCCCTCTCCGACCGCATCAGGGCCTTTCCTCTGGAACTTTCCTTCACTGTCCCTCCAGTCCTCTTTGGACCTCCTCTCCAAACTGAAATCGGGCTCACCCCTCGACCCGTGCCCTGCCAAATTTCTTGCACAATTGGCCCCCACCCTCAATCACCTCATCAACCCGATTCTTAACCTCTCGCTCAGCTCAGGTGAAGTTCCTCAGCCTTGGAAACAGGCACTCATTTTGCCTTTACTTAAGAAAGCCAACCTGAACCCTGCATCCCATGCCAACTACAGACCCATTTCCTTTGTGCCTGCTCTTGCGAAAGTGGTTAAGAAACACGTCCACACTACCCTGTCTCACTTTTTAGAGACGAACGATATACTACACAAATCTCAGTCTGGTTTCCGCTCTAATCTGAGCACCGAAACTGCTCTGCTCGAGGTCACCGAAGCGATGAAAGCAACCTTGGACAGGGGAGGAAAAGTTATGCTGGTGATGCTTGACCTCTCTGCAGCCTTCGACACCGTCCCCCATGACCGCCTCCTAGCTAGACTCTGGGAGGTGGGTCTTAGGGGGACGGTGTTTAGTTGGTTTAGGTCTTTCCTCTCCAATCGACAGCAAACTATCTGGGCCCCACCTTTTTCCGCCGCAATGCCGCATCTGGAGGTCAGAGTTCCACAGGGCTCGATTTTGAGCCCCTCGCTCTTCAACATTTGTATGACCTTTCAGGCGGCACTCGCGGAGGGTTTTGGGGCCCAGATCGTGTCGTATGCAGACGACAATCAACTCCTGTTCACATGCGACAGGGGCCACGACTTTGACGGGACGTCTATTCGGGGCTGCCTTGGGGCTGTGTTTGACTGGTTCAGTCATCACAGCCTCAAGTGCCACTCCGAAAAATCGGAAGTGCTTTTCTTCGGCTGTCCCGCAGACCCCAGATGGAAAGAGTGGTGGCCTGCCGCCATGTTCCCTCCTGACAGTGATTCGGGGGCTGCAAAAAACCTAGGTATTCAGGTCAACAACTGCCTCTCCTTCAGGGGCCAGGTGTCGGGCCTGGCTGGCAGATGCTTTGCGATCCTGAAAATGCTGAGGAAGTTCCTGCCGCTTCTATCCGTAGAGCACAGAAAGACCACGGTGCAGGCCCTGATTGGCTCACGACTTGACTACGCCAACGTTCTGTACCTTGGTCTGCCGGACTACCTCTTATCGCGTCTCCAGGTTGTGCAGAACTCTGCGCCCTGTGCCATCTTTGGCCTCACTAGGAGAGCCAGGGCCACTGAGCTCCTCAGAACTCTTCATTGGCTGCCCATAAAGAAGCGGATCGCTTTCAAGGCCCTGACCATCGCTTTTAAAGCCCTTCATGGTATTGGCGCCCGCTATCTCCAGAAATGGATCACTTTCTATCTCCCTTCTAGATCCCTACGCTCCTCGACTCAGGCCAGGGCAGTTACTCCTAGGATCTATCGTGCCCGCTGTGGGGGGAGTTCTTTCAAACACCTTGCTCCCCGGCTGTGGAACGATCTTCCTCTTTCTCTCAGATCCAGCTCCACTCTGCTGGCATTTAGGAAAGATCTGAAGACCTTGCTGTTCATGCAATAACTCCGCTCCTTCTATGCTATGCTCTTTTTGCTCGTCCCATTTTTCTCCCACTCTAGACCTGTGAGGCTCTGACAGCGCCAGGACACTCCTCGGAGTAGCCGTGTGCTATAAAAGCACCCCCATTTAACATAACATAACAATGCTGATTAGCCTACTGGTGATTCGGGCAATCGAATGGCTATTTTCCCATGATTAATCTTATATATTTATGATTGCGCCTCTTTCAGAGGTACATTTACGTGGTAGGTGGTCTGTTATTCAATACACTCAGAGAGCAATTAATTTTACAACAAACATCGCATAACTGCTTTGACTCTCTGTGAGTGAGGATTTTGTGCAGTCCCTGCAAGAAATCGAGATTGACATAACACCTGGAAAAATTAACATTGAAGGTCATGTCTGCTTAAGTTTCTCTCTGCACTCTAACATTTTGCCACTGGCTCACTTCAGACAGTAATTACAGAAAACACTTTGGGACACATGTATGAACTAAGCATTTTGCGATTACCAAAGAGCGATTTTTACTGAATCGCTATTTAGAAATCGCAAAATGCTATGCATGTAGGAATCACCAAAGATTTTGCGATTCTTTAATATTACCTAATAGAGAGTCGGTAAATAGCGAATCGCTATTGGGTAATACTATTCCATTTGTTCCTTTGGGCCAGGACAGCCCATCGGTGCGAATGGTTTTGGTTTTCATTCGCTAATTTGCGATTACCTATTTGGTAATCTCAAATTAGCTAATGCAAAGCCAAGGGTGCTCTGGGGCCTAGAGGCCCCCTGAAGCACCCCGAAAAAAGAAAATGTGCACATGTAAAGCACACGCATGCCCTAGGGGCATGGGTGCGCTATATGGCACTTTGAAAAATGCCTTTTTGTGCATTTTTCAAAGTTTGCACATGGTTACCATCAGCTTGAAGTTGAAGGTAATAGTGTTTCCTAAATGCACAGTTCGTATTTAGGAGAGGCGTCTTACATGTGTATTTGCAATACGCAAATTGCAATTCCCTATCTGCATTCATAATTTAGGTAAGCACAAAATATTTGGATTACCTAAATTGCGAATCCCAAAGCCTTTCATACATTCAGAAAGGCCATTTTGCATCTGATATGCACCATTTGCGAATGCAAAATACTCTGATACATTTGGCCCTAAGGGCATGATTACAAGTTTGGCAGATGGGTTACTCCCGCACAAACGTGACAGATACCCCGTCCACCGTATTACAAGTTCTGTTATATTCCATTTCATATAATGGAACTCGTAAAATTGGTAGACGGAATATCCGTCACGTTTGTGTAGGAGTAACTCATCCAACAAACTCGTAATCAAACCCTTGGTGTTTCATATTTTTTATTTAATTTGTTTTCCTCTTGGGAAACCAGAGCCACCCAGAAATGTTTCTATATGTCTGCTTGATTCCCATCCCCAAAAGGCAAATAGACTGTACACACCTTACATTTTAAAACCTGACACATGTATTGCCCATCTAACTTTTATCAGCTTCCCTAAGTACCTTCCAGGCTTTTGGCACGGCATGTGTATGCAAAACAACACTCCCAGGCACACAAACAAAATACTGGCACAATGTAGGTGGCAAACAATGATAAACAACTAGTTCAAATTAAGAAAGTACATTTTAATTCAATATGATAAAAAGAAGTGATAGAATTCATCGGTCCTTTGATAAGACTTAATAAAATAACATTGTATCAATACATATGTTTTCACATTAAAAAAGAGAAGAAATATACTTAAAAAATGGATGGTTTCCTGTCGACGCGTTTCGACACAAAGACTGTGTCTTCATCAGGACTTTACCATCGTGATGCTGTGAAAGAGATTATAAGAATATTTTACTAATAGATCTTTTCATATTTTCACAGTTCTAGAAAAACTAGTTTTGGCACGGCATGTCCATCCATCCTGAGCACTGGTTCTGTACCACACACAGGCAGAGGTACAAATATGAAATAAAATATGAACACTGCATTAGTTGATGAATTAGCACAGTACATGTGCATTTCCAAATTACATTACAAATGGGTGTCTTACAGGACTTAACATATTACTATAACATTTGCCCTTCAGGAGATAGCAAATATCCTCTCTGGTTTTGTTTCAGTAGTGTAGAAAGGAGAGGTATGTGAAACCATTCAAGGCAAATGTCAGAAAATCACGCAGGAACACAGTGCCACGTTTTGTGCACATTTTAATGTTATATTGGTAAACTTCAGCGGTTTCATGTTGCACAAAGATGGCATAATACAAAACATTGAAATTGCATGGTCTGGAACATTGCAGCTACGTACACCCCACAGTCTCCATCTAGGTTCTTCTCGTTTTGCAAACCAGGTATTTTGGGGTAATGGTACTTGCCATACAATATATAGTTAATGATTATTTTTAGGAGCTTTATCAGTCAATGATTATTTTGGATTGCATGCTGCCTTCGATTTACTTAGGTGCACAGTTGTTATGTGTTCATGTCACTCGGTGGGTTTAAATCGAGGTATTCCGTTTTTTTGATAATTTTCCCACATGATGGCAGTGAGCCTGATGAGGTAAGCCGGAATGATGTACAGGATGAGGTAAAGCATAATTGGGGTAGGCGAAAATGAGAAGCAGTAAAATTAAAAAGGAGTAAAGTCGGAGGTTTCAAGAACTATGGGTGCTAAAGCAAATGAAACTGATATAAAAGGGTAAAGGTAGCAGAGAAAGAATATTGGATGGGAAAACATAGAAGGGGTAAGAAGAAGCAGTAAAAGCAAAATAAAAAAAGGGGTAACACAGGAGGGTAGAAGACCCATGGGTATTAAAGTAACAGAAGGAAAGGTCAAACAATATGGGGTAAAAGAAGGAAACCGTAACAGGGAAGGGTATATTCGATGGGGCGACTGGGCTGCCTCGAGGACTTGCGTGTTATTTGTTATGTGGGCTACAATCCACGATGAAGTACAATGGAGGTTGAAGCTTACTGCCTAGAAGTGTAGGAGCAGGAGGCTTTGTGGATGGTGAGAGAGACACCGGCAGCCTAGAGTTAGAGTGGACATTTATTGTGAAAGGACACGTTGCATATATGGAGAATTTCTGAAGACAGAATCTATGCCTCACAAGTGACGTCGCTTTGCGAAGGTTTGAGAACATTGGTACTCTGCGCGTCAGGATTCTGAAAAGTGAATTTCCAGCGAGATCTCATTTTCACAAAGGAGAAGAGTTCTGGGAAATATGAATATAATTTCATTGTGAGAAGCGACAATACACGGTCTTTAGCTGCTTAAGGATGTGAGAGCTGTATTTTGTGACAATCTGTTTGAGAAGTGGCAGATCCTCAGTCGGTATAAATGGATCAACTGATTCTATCCCAATAGACGATAGTGAAATTAATTTTGCAGTGGTATCTTTTGTCCCTGGATGGAGCGGCTCTTTTTAGGGCTCTATATCTAGCTGGTCCTGAGGAAGGTGGCATTCCATCGCGTTGCAGCCACCGAAATTCGTCCACCATTGCCTTGTTAAATCCTGCTATATGTAGTTGTTGTATTTAGTCATTCCATTTACTATGTAACTCTGTAGTTGAGTTCCCCAGATATATGTTATGCGTGTGAAGGTTTGTCTGGGTTTGTGAGATTATGGTTTGAAAGGTGGTGGGTGAATTTGGTTTGTGTTTCTCTACGGGGGTCTATTTTGTATTTATTGGCTTTTTGTCTTTGTGATTATTGATGAATTTTAATATTTTATGTTGATTTAAACAAAAATCTATAAAAAAAGTGTAAGGATGAAAACATTTTTGATAAAAGAAATTACACAAAATAATATATTTTTGTTAATTGTTGGAGTATTTGCTCATTGATAAAATAAGTTGTTTTGGGTGCTCACACTATGTATTTGGATTAAGTTGAGTGTATAATAATTTGAGGTCTAGAGGGAGACTATTTTCTGGTTGTGTTATTATTTCCCTTGTTCTCCCTGACCGTCACTGTCCTGTCAGAGGGGGTCCCCTACATAATGCATATATTCAATGGGGAAAACATAAATGAGACAGGGGAAGTAGTAAAAGTAAGTAAAAAGAGTAAAGTGTAAGGGTACATCATGACGTATGGGGTTTACTGATAGAATTTCGATGCACAAATATATCCCCATACACAAATATCAAGTTTAAAATATCGATGTCAGAAAATATCGACATCCTATATTTATAATGTTAATTATAAAGATATTGGAAAAAAAATATCGATGTAAAAAATATAGATGTACAAAATATCGATTTTTTTATTTATATAAGAATGAATGTTAAATAAAAAAATGAACTTTAGAAAAATTATTTAGATTTAATATATATTTTAACAAATATAAGAAATAAATGTAATAAAAAATATGTAAACATACATATAGAAAATGTAATATATACCCATCTATTTACTTTAAAACAATTAATAAAACATGAATTTTAATTTATTTTATAATTTTATAAGTATATAAAAATACACAAATACATATTTTACCTACTGGCGGTCACCAGTAGGTAGTTATAGTTAGGACCTATTCTCCATAGGAAATCCGCAACATTCTATTTGGAATAACTTTGGCGCCGGTTGATGAATGTCTGCGAAATTTTCCAATCTAATTATCAGCTATGGTCCGCTCCTATCCTGAAAGTTTCGGGATGATTCGTATAGCGGGGGCCAAGAAAAAGGGGGGTCCCTAAACGTGTTTTCCCCTTGCAATTTTCCATAGGACATTTTGACATAGCTACAGCCCAAACTGCTGAACGGATTTACACCAAATTTGGCAAAGAGGTAGTCCTCAGTTCAGACTCGTGCCTTTTTGCTTAAATGGTGTCAATCTGTTCAGTAGTTCCTGAGAAAATGACAGTTAAAATCATTTATATATCTATGGCCGCGGTGGATCCACGCACCCTGAGCGCACCATGAGCGCACCATGAGCGCACAATAGGTGCACCATTCCGATCACACGCTGAATGCTAATTGGCTGTCAAGTGGTTGTCAACATTTGAAACCAGAAACTGTTGGCAGCTATTTTGTGCCTCGGTAGAAGCGAGGCTGAAGAAGTCAGTGGAACAAGTGTGCAAAACATATAAAAGGGGCAGGGTAGAAATATGTTGATCCTCTAGACCTGTTTAGGGGACCCCCAGGGCTCAAAATTGTATTATTTTATTTTTTTAAACCCGGCAGATGAGCGAAGGGTGCGCGGATCCTGCCGTAAAAAAATAAATAAATATAACGGGACATCTTTTATAATTAGGCCCCGGGGGCACATTTTAAAAATGTATGGAGGGCCCATAGGGCCCCCCTAGCCCTGGGGACTGCCACCCCCGGGGCTATAAAATAAATGGTTGGGGGGCTCCAAGGTCCCCCTGCAAAATTATCGACCCCCCCAAGCCCCAGGGACCACCTCCCACGGGGCTTTCTGTATTGTGGGAGGGGGCTGCGCGCCCCCCTCCTGGAGCCCTCGAGGGCCCTGGGGACCGCCACCCCCAGGGCTGGCTCCTGCATTGTCCCGGGGTGCCTACCCCTGGCACACTACTGTTTGCTATGAGAGGGCGGGAGTCTTGCAGCTCCCGCCCTCCCATAGCAAACCGGGTTTGAATTTTAAAAGAGGGAGCAGGGAAATCTGTTCTCTCTTTCAAAATATAAACCAGATTGCTTTTCCACATGTGGAGCTGCATTTTAGCAGCTCCCCATGTGGAAAAGCAATGCCGGCTCCCAAATGCATAGAAATCGTGCCCCAAACGTGCTGATGTCACGCACCGTACAGATTATGAGTCGTGCATCCAATGCGTGCACACCAGGGGGCAGCACTGAGCGCCGTGCTGGGTGCGCAACTCCTAATTTTACCAGAATAAAAATAGCCTCTATCAGTAATGTCTAATATCCCCGGGGACCCCATCCCTCTGTGATTATAAAAAACGTTGGGGAAAGTGGGGGGAACCCCAATACCCCCACGGTCTTGCTGGCTCCCAGCTTCATTCTGGAGCCGGCATTGCTTTCCACATGGGGAGCTGCTAACATGCATGTGGAAAAGCAATCTGGTTTGGATTTTGAAAGAGAGAACAGATTTCCCTGCTCTCTCTTTCAAAATCCAAACCAAGTTTGCTATGGGAGGGCGGGAGCCGCAAGACTCCCGCCCTCTCATAGCAAACAGCAGTGTCCCGGAGGTAGGCACCCCGGGACACTCCAGGAGCCGGCCCTGGGGGGTGGTGGTCCCCAGAGCCCACGAGGGCTGCAGGAGGGGGGCCAAGCAGCTCCCCTCCCTTAATACAGAAAGCCCCAGGGGTGGTGGTCCCCGGGGCTTGGGGGGGTCATTGAGGCCCCCACCACTAATTTTGCAGGGAGGGGGCCTTGGAGCCCCCGGCAACTATTTATTTTATGGCCCCGGGGGGTGGCTCTCACTCTTGCCTAGCAAACATTTTTTTTGAAAAAATCTTCCAGTAAGATAACAAAGGTTTTTAAAGTCCATTTTCGCCGTTTTTGTTGTAGTTTGCTGCCGTTAAAGCGGCGACAATTTTGGCGGCATCTTTGTAAATATTCCCTTAAGTTTTGTAATGTCAACAATTCCGTCTCCCACTTAAATAGGCACAAAGTATTTATTGAAGTGCATTGTGAATCGTGAAGCAACACTGTCTAATTGTGATCGATAAAGAATTCAAAGAGTTGTGTACTTCTTTTGCTCGTAATGTGCATAGGGGCAGATTTACAAGTTCATTGCCTTACTATTGCATCACTTTTAAGATGGGAAAAGTGAAGCAAAGCTGGCACAAGGGGCTTGTAAATCTGCTACACAGTGTTCTGTCTTACTTTGCTTTCCTTTCTGTCATGTAGAGGATCCTGGGTAAATTTCACGGTTTCTGAACAGCCAGTACCTTTCAACCCTACCCCCAAACTGCTTACTGCCTGTTAACATAGTTTCAGTTCATGGAACACTTAAGTGAGCTCACACGTTAAAAGTTCACCACACAATGTTGCCAATCCAAACAGTTACTGTGCTGGAGTTTTATATTTTTTCCATAGGAACCGTTAGTCACAGCTATAGACTCTGGTAAAGAGCTGGTAAAGAGTTAAACTCAGTATTATACTTCTAGTTATAAATATCATTTCTATTTTTAAATGTTTTCTAAGTACATGATTATCACACTAAATAATAGTGAAATGTTTTTTTTTTACTTTTGTTAAAACAACAATAAATAACTAGAAACGTAACTTTAAGATAACAACACAATAAAGAACTAGAAACATAACTTCAACAAAACAATATAATAAACAAAATGTGATATGGACTCCAATAGAAGTAGGGTAGGTAATCTGCAAAGCAAAAATGAAAATAAGTGTTGAAAATTAGATCGATGTGACTGAAGGAGGTCAAAGATTACAAAGTAAGGTAATGCTTGGCAATATTTGTTAATTTGCACGTCTGCAGTGTGCCTGATACATTCCACCTCTCCTATAGGCCCGCGTTCAAGAGGTGTCTGTATGGAAGTGCCTCCTGCGTCAGATTTACAGTATGGAGCAACAGGTCTCTAAAATCATTCAGGGATGAGATAGAATTAGGTGAGAGATCAAGTCATTATGCAGGACAATTTTCTTTGGGGCTTATTTGCAAGCACCTTGCACCACTTGTGTGTCACTTTTCCCATGTTAAAAGTGAAGCAAAAGTGGTGCAAGGGTGCTTGTAATAAGCCCCTTTATTTGTAACGCATTTAATCGGAGGCATTGTGTATCTAGGCCGCTCTGCTTACTTTCTGTGAACACTGTGACAAACAGCTTTAACAACTTGAGCTCAGCTTTGGTTGTACATTGCAGACTGTATTACACTCAGCCTTGATTTTTTTATCGGCAGAGTGTGCAGCAGCATCCATAACTGTAAAAGAGAAAGAAATACGATGTGAGAGAGAGTGAGAGAGAGAAAGAGAGAAAAAACTACATTAAAACTGTGAGAGAGTGAAAGTTATAGATGGAGCAGTTAATACTGGAGAAAATCTTCGTAGCTCACCTTTTTGCCTCCATTGTGTGTCCAAGCACGTGTCGGTTCATAGTGCACCCTCTAGTTTAGTGATCTGAAAGATAATATAGAGTTAGTAATAGCAGAGTATATACAACTGCACACGTATATTTTTACTTTATGTCTTTGTACTGTAAGGGGGTGTCTGTGCGTTGTTTTTTTTCCAAAGTACTATATCCCATGAGTTCTCATTACTGCGTACCCAGACTATTCTCACTGCACAGAGGTAATTGTACATTCCTACGCAGTGAAGCTGCTGCACACTACCCACTCTCTCTGTCCACAGATGACTTGTTGTTTCGGAAACAAGCTTCTTTGCTCACCTTGTGCCATTGGCGTGATTCAAAGAGGGTGCACCACATGTCGAAGCAGCCTTCTCAGACGTTGTAATGATGGTCACGCATCATCGCAGAATGCACGAACGTTGTGCTTTGGAGGTGTTTGGGGGGGCAAATTTGTGAAACACAACCTGTAAGATAAAAAGGAAGTTGACATTGTGTGTCATTTCTTTATCAAAGGAGAGAGGAAGTGAGAGAGTGACTGCAAAGAATATTCGCAGCTCACCTTTCTGTCACCGGTGTGTTTTTCACCCCGTTCCGGGACACATTGCACCCTGAAGCTCTACATCTAAAAGATAGTAAAAGAAAGATGTTATGATTGGTAATTGTTACTATTTTAATGTGGAGTAGAATTACATCAGACACCTTCCCTCCCACATTAAAAAACAACTATTTGTACAGTTCCAACTTGTTTAATAGGCTTCGATTTTTGAAAAAGTAGAATAGTTGTTATGTTTTATCCGGTCGTGAAAGCAAGTAGTGCGAAGTGATCCACGTGGTTTCGATCATCACGAGCGTCGGACATTTGACCGATTATAATAACATTCCTGCTATTGGAAAACAATATATAAATGCAATAAGATACAGTATATAGGAATGCGTACGCCTAAATCGCTACGTCGCCTTTTTGTATCCAGTCTGCTGCATCCCATTGACTCCCTCCGATGCGCACCCAGGCCTCATTGCTCACCTTTTCGTGGACAAGACACCTTTTACTTCATTGAGTCCCGCTCTGCCACCAAGAAGTCTCACATATGGTGCAGAGTCTTGATATCGCTATGGAAAAAGACATACTCGTGCACCTATCTTCATCACAGGTTCCTCACCCGCTAAGTCCTTGCGGTACCACTAACTCAGTGATCAAAGAGGCCAAGCACATAGTGGTGGGCCCTTGTACTCGGTGGTTAGGGCCTAAATGAGGTGTCCGAACCACTAGGACGGGCCATCACAGCGCTTGCGATGGGAGCAACACTGAAATAGCGTAGAGCCCCGTCTTTTTTATTGGTAGGGTCATGTGTGTAGTGATGCATGAGCTGGATGGGTGTGGTGTGGGTGTATACCAATAAACAAAGTGGAATCCACTCAAAGTGATAGTGATCCCTAGAGTGATGGGGAACACACAGTGTTGTTTAAATGCCCCTCACACACCAACAGGCCCCTTGGTGTCATGCTTCATCATCGGGGCCTTCGCACCCCTCTACGGGATGCGGCGTGCTACGACTCGCGGATACGCAGGAGCACTTGAAGTGAACTATGTGTGGGGGTGTGTGTTTATTACAAAAATGTGAGTGAGGTGAGGTGAAAAAGTGAGTGGTTAAAAAATACCTGGCACGTGGGAGAAAAAAACTTTATTAAATCCCCGGCTGGTATTATTAAAATAAAAGTGCAGGGCGTGGTTTAGGTAGATACGTGTTAGGGTATCAAACCACTGTATTAAAAGTCAACATGTTTCGGAGGTCAAAGCCCCCTTCTTCAGGACAAGGGTTGATGCACTTACCCTCCCCTTACTCACATGTAAGATGTAAAAGTGAAAATAAAAATTACCACAATGTGTAATGTTCCTCACAATGTTAAATGTTAGTGAGTGTTGTTGCGCCCAATTGGCGTAAGAACCTGTGGAGACAAAATCATAGATAAACATACAGATCTAAATATCACAGGTTGAAGGAGAAGAATCATGCTTCTCTGAAAAAACATCAGGTAGAACCCAAAAAAATAATTGGAACCTGGAAAGGAAAAAGAAAAAGGACACTACAAACATACACACACGCAACACCAACATTACTCTCTGCTCAGATGGAAGGAGAGCAGAACAGAAAGGAATTCAAATCTTACTTAAAGTTCCCAAATACAGGACTTCATGAGCCTTTAGCGTATATTGGGGAATCCTTCCTTTCTAATCAGAAAACCTAAGAAATCAATATCAGGGGTTCAGTAGGAAAACTTTGTCATCAGAGCGCCACAAGTACAGTGTAAAACTGCTTCTCTCAGTGGTCTTTAACTCACGGTTACTGCAACAGCTAATCGCCTGCCTTCCCTCAACGCGGCTCCGATGAAGTGAGCTACAAAGGAATCGGGCCCTTATATATGTTGTGCCTGTGGCAATTAATGATGGTTAATTGAATAATGCAACCCGGTGTATGCCCAAATACGGAGAGAAAAACCTCCGAGCGTCCGGTGATGCGCTAGCGCCTTACGCTACTCTCTTGCGCATGCGCACTACCGATCCAGATAGACGCATGCGCGGCAGACGCAGCTGACGCGCATGCGTCGGCGGAGACACTCCGTGTAAACACGAAGCAATCGGTATTGTGTTAAAACGCCTGAAAGTAAATGGCGCTTTGAATTAAATGCACAGGGACATGGATGGAAAAATAAAGTATGCGCTAATAAGGCAGGGCAATAAGGCAATTTTATGGCCGGAGGCCAAGCAAAGTAAGCACCCATTACAGCAGTGGTGAATCAAGTTACTTTTAAGAGATGTATCTACAATTTGATGGACTGCTTCCACGTTTGGACTTAACATGCGATGATTCTTTAAGGAAATTTGTTTTGAAGAGGGGGAACTCTTGAAACTAGGTCCCGAAGGGGTACATCCTCAATCACAACTCGGTGGTACCTCGTTGTACTGATGTATTGATCCATATGAACCCAGCAAAAGAATTTGTTGTATGTAACCACATGTATACATCAACAAAATTATGATGGGTGATCAGATCGAGTGTTACCTGAGAAGGTTCCATGGAATGGAATCGTTCAGCCCAGTGGTGTCGGTTCCCAACCGAAACACCCACCGTTGTTCTTTTTCTAGGAGACCTATCTCTGAGGGCAGTTGTTCAATTATTGTCCACTGTAGCTCATTCACACAGTGTTGATGTTCAATATAATGGGTTGACATCTTGGTCGTTAGTTTCTTACACCTGATGTTGCTTTTGTGTTCATTTAACCTGACCCTAACAGGTCTGGTGGTCATTCCCACATATTCCTTTCCACATGGGCAGGTAATAAGATAAACTACATTTTTACTGTTGCAGTTCGTAAATGCACGCTGTTCCCATGTTGTCCCATTGGTAAAAGTTAGATTCTGGCTCTTTTTCGTGAGGTGGCAGTTATTACAGTTGCCACATGGGTAGTGCCCATGTATGCCTTGCAACCTCGTCTGATCCTTGATAGGAGGGGGTGGTCTTGTGTGAACGAGTATATCTCTTAAGTTCCTACCCCTTCTGTGTGCAAAGAGAGGTTTCTCCAAAGTTAAGCCACCACTCGTTAAAGTGCGCCAATGTTTGTGGACCAATTTTGTCACTTGGTTGCTGACCGGACTGTATGTGGTAACACAAACCGTCCTGTTTGCGGCATCCTCCCTATGTGGGTTGTCCTCCAGAAGGGCATCCCGGTTATTATTTCGTGCTCTGGTAAAGGCTTTTTTGATCACAGTTTCCGGATATTTTCTCTGTCTTAGTTTTACACTAAGATCCTTGGCCTGAGTTTTGTATCTGGCCACATCAGTACAGTTCCGCCGAAGGCGTAGGAACTGTCCATAAGGAAGGTTCTCTCTCAGATGACGAGGGTGAAAGCTGTCAAATCTGAGGAGACAGTTCCTCGCCGTAGGTTTGAAATGTGTTTCCGTTTTTAACATGCCGGCTTCGTGGTAGATATTCAAATCTAAGAAAACCATGTTGGTATTAGATGCCTGGTGAGTGAATTTCAAAAAGGCATTTTGATTGTTAAGCCAGTCGATGAATTCAGTTATCATGGTTGCATCTCCATCCCAGATGACCAGGATATCATCAATGTACCTTCGCCAGGTGCGAATCCTCGCCCTGTGGGGATTGTCTGGGTGCAGAATTTTCGTGGATTCCAAATGGTGGACATACAGTCCAGCCAGACTCGGGGCAAAAGTACTGCCCATGCTGGTCCCATGCTTCTGCCAGAAAAGAGTGCCCTCATATTCGAAAAAGTTTTTCGTGAGTGCCAAAGAAATGCACTCCATCACTACATTCCGTGGAGTGTGGTATTCCCAATTCGTAGAATGCAGTACCTCCTCAATGATTTGGATGGTCTCGTCATGGGGGAGACTCGTATAGAGGCTCTCCACATCCAGGCTTAGCAACATCTGTGAAGTTGGGTCAAAAGTTTGATTATTCAACAGTTGTAGTACTGCTTTGGTGTCCCGTAAATAGGTGTCAGTAGCCTGTACAAGTGGCCTCAAGAAAGCATCCGCAAACTTGGATAAAGGTTCCAGGATGGATGAGATTCCGGAAACTATAGGGCGACCAGGGGGGTTCTCCAGGTTCTTGTGCACCTTAGGAATGGTGTAAAAGTAAGGAATGCGAGGGTTCCTCTGGGTCAGGAATTCGGACTCCTTTTTCGTAATCCAGTCATGTGTAAGTGCCTCTTCCACCATACCACCTATCTGGACTCTTAAAGATTCAGTTGGATCTTCCGTAAGAATCTGGTAGTTCCTGTTATCAGAAAGAAGCCGCCTGCATTCTTTGTCATAGGCTACGGTTGTTTGGACAACCACTGCACCACCCTTATCTGCTGGTTTTATAACCAAGTTTTTGTTCATCCTCAATTCTTTGATGGCCTCATTTTCTGTTCTGCTCATATTCTGAAAGACCTTCTGTCTGGTTTCTAGACCTTTCAATTCCTGCATCATGGCTTTTTCGAAGGCCAGTACTTTAAGTAAGATTTGAATTCCTTTCTGTTCTGCTCTCCTTCCATCAGAGAGTAATGTTGGTGTTGCGTGTGTGTATGTTTGTAGTGTCCTTTTTCTTTTTCCTTTCCAGGTTCCAATTATTTTTTTGGGTTCTACCTGATGTTTTTTCAGAGAAGCATGATTCTTCTCCTTCAACCTGTGATATTTAGATCTGTATGTTTATCTATGATTTTGTCTCCACAGGTTCTTACGCCAATTGGGCGCAACGACACTCACTAACATTTAACATTGTGAGGAACATTACACATTGTGGTAATTTTTATTTTCACTTTTACATCTTACATGTGAGTAAGGGGAGGGTAAGTGCATCAACCCTTGTCCTGAAGAAGGGGGCTTTGACCTCCGAAACATGTTGACTTTTAATACAGTGGTTTGATACCCTAACACGTATCTACCTAAACCACGCCCTGCACTTTTATTTTAATAATACCAGCCGGGGATTTAATAAAGTTTTTTTCTCCCACGTGCCAGGTATTTTTTAACCACTCACTTTTTCACCTCACCTCACTCACATTTTTGTAATAAACACACACCCCCACACATAGTTCACTTCAAGTGCTCCTGCGTATCCGCGAGTCGTAGCACGCCGCATCCCGTAGAGGGGTGCGAAGGCCCCGATGATGAAGCATGACACCAAGGGGCCTGTTGGTGTGTGAGGGGCATTTAAACAACACTGTGTGTTCCCCATCACTCTAGGGATCACTATCACTTTGAGTGGATTCCACTTTGTTTATTCGTATGACTCGGGAGACTGAATCCACTGACTCTCTCTCTCCCTCCTCCTGTTAAAATTTGTGGGTGTATACCAGGCATGAGGGAGTGTGTGTGTGCTTACCATTCTGACAACTAGACCTGGAACTAAGAAATCAGTACAATGGAAATCTGGGCAATGTTGCATTTTTGTTTTTACCTGGAAGCATAAGCGGAGTGGGCTGGCCTGATGTATGCAGTATGCCATGATTCCGGTGCTATGGGTGTGGTTCTGTCGTGAGCCATATGAGAAATCAAGTGATTTGGGTGTCCGTCTTGTAGTGCTGACGTCATCAGGGTCTGACTCTATACTCATTCATAGTTGCATACATAAAAGATGGTGGACATGAAACATTTCTGCGATTATGAATGTTTGTTGTAAATACGGTACTCATGTAAATTGCCGATGTATTTTTGGATTGATTTTGTGCTATATAAATATGCTAAAGATGGTTGTATACACAATTTATATCACAATATAATGTGGTAGGGCGCAGGAGCAGCATTTTACAAACATAATAAATACACAGACACAAATAGATAGCTGAAGTGTGTACCGGCATGTGTGCTTAACTCCATTTTATTACGTTGCTGTTGGTAACAAGTAGAATAGTAATCATGATATCATTCATAGATATTCAATCGTAACCGGTTTACGACTTCTGCTGTACAAAGGTAGGAGCACCACATGTGAAATAATACACAGAAGATTCTATTGTAAAGGGTTCTTGAGTCGTGGGGTAAAAATTACGATATCCACTCTAGTGATGTCATCAGTAATGTCACTGACCATGTCATGAATGATGTAATATGTGACATCATCACCAGTGGATTGCGGGCGCAAGAGTTACAGTTAGTACAACTAACTATAATGAAGGAATTTCAATGGTTTTATATGAGTGAAATGTCCAGCTAACTATAACACCCCTGAAACCTATGTTTTTATTCAATGAATTTCTAAGGTTTTTTAAATAATAATTCTAATTATAACCTGCTTGAAACCTATTTTTTTTATTGAATTTCAAAGGTTTTTTAAATGATAATTCCTAACTATAACCTGCCTGAAACCTATGGTTTTTTCAGTGAATATATATATGTACATACATTTATAACATAAAATGTAATTTAAAAAAATTACATTATGAATTAAAACATTAAAATATTAAATAATATTAAATGTTGCACTCCACTGAGTGCAACAGTAGGGAAAGTGTTGGATAGCAGAGGAGTAAAAATGACTATTACCCCTCCAGTGAGTGCAACAGTAGGGAAAGTGTTGGATAGCGGAGGGGTAAAAATTCGATATCCACTCTAGTGAGCACAACAGTGCGGAAAGTGTTGGATAGCGGAGAGGTAAAAATTACTATTCCCACTCCAGTGAGTGCAACAGTAGTTAAAGTGTTGGATAGCGGTGGGGTAAAAATGGCTATTCCCTCTCCAGTTTGTGTAACAGTAGGGAAAGTGTTGGATAGCACGGGAAAAAAAATACTATTCCCACTCCATTTAGTGTAAAAATGAAGGAAAGTGTTGGATAGCAGAGGAGTACAAATTACTATTCCCACTCCAGTTAGTGCAATGATAGGGAAAGTGTTGGATAGCAGAGAGGCAAACATTAATATTTCCACTGGAGTCAGTTCACAATTAAAAACAAACAACATTTAAACAACAACACAAAAGATTTTAAAAAGCAAAAAAAGTTAAATGTATATTAAAATATTAAATATTACATCAGATAGAAACAGAATATCATGTTAAAAAGATCTAACAAATACCTAGAACGATTATTTAGAAAACAAATTAAAATAATTTACAAACAAAAAAATATTTTTAATAGAAGTTATTTATAAACAAAAACATTAATCATTACATAAATGTAAACTTTTTATTTCCTACCCTATAGCACCACACAATTCACAACACATATCTAAATTTTAAAAAAATGTACCCCCACAATTAATATAAATAATTATCAATTAAAGAAATATTATTAATTAAAAAACTATTTAAAACAGATACAAATAAAGTTACTCCCCAAACATTACCCATATAAAACCAAAACCCACACAGAAATAAAAATAAACAATTACCATAAATATTTATCAATTGATGAATTAATATTAATAATCAACTTATTATAATTAACTAAACATAAATTACTTTCCACCCTCTACCCCAATAAACACCACAACCCATACCTAAAAATCATGACAAAATTTCCTTAATTAATTTTACATAAATAAATTGATATCTATTAACAACTTATTAATTAAATGAAAATAATTTTCTTCCCACCCTTTACCACAACAAACCCTACAACTTACATCTAAAATTAATTACACAATAGCCATATTTAAAGTTTAATAATTTATTTGGCATTAATTAACAAACAATTATTAATTAATTATAATTAAATTACTTCTCACGCGATTCCCCTGTAAACCACACCACCCGCTACTGAAAAAAATGACGTTACCAAACAATTAATTAATGATAGGTAACGACCAATTACTAAATAATTTATAATAAATGATTTCCCACAATTAACACCATAAAATATACAATAAATAAATAATAATAAATAATACATTTATTATAATTAAATTACTTCCCTATAAACTATATTTTTGTAAATGGTAATAATAATTGTGATATTTCCAAAAGTGATATTTCTTACCTGCAAGTTGATATTCTTGACCACGATATTCTTGCTGTCGATATTTCTGGATCACAGTATTTCTAACTCGATAATTGTGTATGTCGACATTTAAAACTCAATATTATGTCAGTCCACCAACATATGGGTATTATTGAAAGGAAAGGAGAGGTGAGTTAGCTTAAGGGGGTCACCACCTTAAAAAAAAGGGGGCGTTAAGAACGGGTGAAATCCCCTCTAAATCATAGAACTACATGTGCCCCCAGGGGCCACTAAACAGTTACCTGCAAGGTATGGGGGCACTGCTTGGTCCCCCAAAATCTCTTTCCATCTGTCTTTTCATAGTGGTGGGACCGACATGAAAAGGCAGTCGGAAAGGGACACACTAATCCCTATGGTGGTGCCTGCATAGGCACTGCCTCCGTTGTAGGGTTAGGATTCCGACCACTGCCCCAATGGCATCTTGGATCCTTTCCGAGGCAGCGGTCCTACCCCCATCCACTGCGGTTCAACTGGCTGCATCATAATCCAGTGGTAGGATTGATGCCCTGTATGTCGCGTGGACCACCACAGACTGCTTGTCGGTGGTGGTCCGTACAAAATCATATTAAGGGCTTTGAGAGCTGGCCTCTGCAAACTGCATGCAGTTTATTTGGAAACCTTTGGCTATCTCATTACATTAGATATTCATTTAAACAATTGTAAGAGACATGAACGACAAAACTAATGTTTGTGGGGAAAACAGCAAAGTGCCAAAACAAAGATGGATACTACTGGTCAAGTAAAATGCAACCAACAACTGAATCTATAGCAGCTGAGCGTGTGTTATACAGGAAAAGAAACCCATCAGCCCCCCAAATGGCGGATCATCATCATCTGGGATTTATGAAACTGATATCTGATAGGCATCTCACCTTGTATTATCGTGAGGTGTCCTACATCAAACCACCAGTGATGGAACAGGCCATGAATGTAAATTCTGTGCTGCTGAAAAGTAATTTTGCAGTGATATATTAAGTGTGAGAAAAAATCATAAGTGCAAATTTAAAACTGACTATTATGACAACAAGGATGAATTTATTGGCGGATTATCATAATGTCAAAGCTAACAACAGCGTGTTGATAGTTTGTCAAAATAAGTATCATTAGTTGACTAGAAAGGTCGACATGTTTCATCCAGTGTAGGTCGAAAAATAGACCAGTGGCTTTCTTCAGGGCCAGGGACTACACTACTGCAAAAAAAGAGTGAAAGTAAATGAAGAGCAATAAAAAACAATATGATACGTCCTACCATATATTCAGCTCCAATGTGTAGGACAAATGTCTTTAGAAATTGATTTTTTTGCTGGAAAATAGAAGCATATATACACACGGTCAACTTGATCAAACAAAACTATAGATACAAATCTGTTGGCCGCATATACTATTTAAATTTTCATGTCAATAATTTCAAAAGGTATTCAATTAAACAAATATAAGTACTAGAGATATCTAATTAAACTCATTAAACTCACCCAATGTTTCTTGGGAGTAAACCTCACCTCTCCTGGCGACTGCTCATGTGATGAGGCCCCGCTCTGTAGGTGGATATAAATGGCAGAGGACGAGTACATTATCCCTCCATCACTTTCCACTAATTAAAACCTTGGTACTATCAATAGCACAAAAGGATAGCAGTGAGTAACAGGCTCTCACAATAAACTGATGTGCCAAAAACTCACTTACACTCTTCATAAATCACAGTACCATAGAAAATTGAGTGTGTAACAGTTCGTTTTTTTGTAAAGAAAAAGGAACTGAGGTCTGATGTTAAGCCTTCCGGAGTTGATAATGCCCTGAAACGCTTGTGAACCACTAAATCCCAACAAAACATTGTGGAGATCCAGCGATTCAACATTTAAAACTACTGTTGCCAAAAACAGATCAAACCATGTTTTCTGTAAGACAAAAGGCCTCACACTACTGGCCTCACATCAGCGCAGCAGCGAGAGAGACAGAGTATCCAGAATAGTAATATACGCTCCAAATTAGCTCCATGTTTGAGAAACGAGACATCATGTCAAAATAGCCGCCGTCGTACATTTCCGTCCTACCTGTCCGTCGGTACCCCAAGCTACTCCTGACCCGAGGGAGACGTACCAGGTGGAACACGAAGGCCGAATATATACACGCCGTAATTAGATACATGGCGGACCAAAGAGGAAACCCACTTGTAACAGGAAACGCTTCACATGCGCTTAAAGGCCGAATATATACACGCCGTAATGAGATACATGGCGGACCAAAGAGGAAACCCACACGTAACAGGAAACGCTTCACATGCGCTTCCTGTTACATCTGCACCTGCGCAGTTGTTCGATTTGACGGAAAAAACATCCGTACATGCGCAGTGACAATGCGGACCTGAAGGGGAACCGCAAGAATATTCATAAAAAATGCGCATGCTCACAGGTGTACGCGAGGGCAGAACAAAGGCCCTCTGTGTTGTTTTTTAGACATTCAATCCGCTGGGCACAGACCACAGATTGGTGGAGGACCAAATAGGAAGCCAAATTGCAATATGAAAAGCAGAAGGGTGTACGTGCTAAATCCGGGGGAAGGACAGCACCACTATCAGCCCATCAGTCCAATCACATGCCCTGAGCAAAATGATTGGGGAGCAAGAAAACACTCCGTGTTTTTAAAGGCATGATATTCGTGGCACACAGACTACAATATAGAAAATGGACAGAGGGGTGTGATATAACTAAGATGAAATGGCCAAACTGTCACATTTATCTAGGTTCTGCCACACGCCCTGAGCAGAATGGTTAGGGATTTTCCCAGGCGGAGTTACCCAAGCTTATCATGCTTGGTTACGACGATCTACCAAAATGGCAATAGTTCAGATGTAAGTCAGTTAGTCACTAGGTTTTCATCATTTGTAGTGGGTCATCCGATACCTTTCATTTGAGGTCCTGCAAATGTGTTAATGCATAGCATCAAATACCCTAACTCAGGATAAAGTGTTGGAACTTGACAAATACTCAATCATAAACATATATGCTACACAGCCTAAATCGCGGTAATCAGTGAATCTGTCCGAAGGGACAGAAAACAAGTAGTATAGGTGTAGAATAAACAAAAAACAGTTGTATAGGTGTCATTTAAATCATGACCTACAAAATGTCATCATTTAAGCCCTCTGTGTCACATTTAAGTTTGAAAATATATTTTTGTTCTTTTAAAAACAGATAACGTGTGACATCACTGATGTGCTGAGGGAAAAAAGGGCTGTTCCAGAACGACCCATTTCATCTCCTCCGCTTTGTGTTTTTGTTTAAGAAGTGGCTGGTAAGGCGTGTTGCTTGTTTGTTACACCTTATAGTACTCCTATGTTCGTTGATTCTCAATTTGACGTTTCTGGTCGTCATGCCAACATATGTTAAGGAGCATGGCGTGTGACCATATAGATGACCCTGTCGCTGTTACAGTTGGTATGTTTCCTCAGAATCCTCGGTGTTTCAGTCCCTATATCCACTGTGAGAGTTTTCTGTGTCTGAGGGCATGCCGTGTAGGAACTACAAGGGTAATGCCCCTGGACAGCCGGAAGGCTCCACAATGTATTGGTAGATTCTTGAATCTGCTGTCTTGGTCTTATATGCAGCAAACTATCCCGTAAACTCTGTCCCCTTCCGAAAGAGAAGAGTGGCCTCAGGATAGTTGTGCCTGAAGAAAACAGCAAAGTGCCTTTTTCCACTTTATTTTCAGAAAAATAAGTGAAACATTCCTATGAGCATTATCATTTATTTTACTGAACTTTAAACTGTACTTTAATTTTTTCAAAAAACGGGTGCAATAATTGAGAATTCCAATGAGAATAACAAATAAAATAAAAAAAAATATTTGTCAACTTTTGTAAAAGAGTAACATTCTGAATTTCTGTCAGCTACGCTAGTGGACTCTCTGATTTTTACAACCCTAGAACAATCATCTTTTCCGGTCTTTGTATCCGAAACTGGGACTTTATAGCTCACAGATGTAACGACCTCCTGTGAATATGAGCATATCTCATTCAACTCACTACATGTACATCTTGATGGATTGTTGCATTGCTGACAGCACACTTTTTATACTGCGTTAGAAACAGATGAATGTTATTTCTTCCCCAATGCAACATAACATTTAAATTCAGGCCTTGCATTCTAACTTCAAGAGATAGCCTTCTGATGCCCTAGGGACACGTTAACTATGGCTGAATGTCAAAGGGCCATGCGCTTCATCTTTTTTCCTGCTCTAAATTGGACATTTTTGTTAAGGCCACTATATCATGTCTCGTCTTTCCACTGCTTTTCACCTTCTGGCACCAGACAAACATTTCTTTTGATGCTGGCAATAAAGAGGATTTTCTTTTCATAGCTGGGGATAGGAAACACAGACTTGCATTAAACATGCAGCCTTATCACATAAAGTGAGCTTTGGAAGTGCTAATTTAAGACAAGTCTGTACCACTGGTGTCTTAAAGAGTGATTGAGCCGGAGCAGCAGTATTTTACCATCTAGACAATGGAAAATGGTTGGTTGTGGCTGGAAGTTTAAAGCAATGATCTGCCTTTGGGTGGAAATGTAGCAGCATGTGTTCACCTCTCTAAAGAAACAACAACACATTAACATAAAACAAATCCACAGAACAACACAATTAAAACACAAAAGTGCATAACATAACAAACTAGTCAAACCAGAATGTAACACAACACGACATAATAACACAATTCAACAAGGCAGCACAAAAACATAACAGCCTAAAGCCCCACACATCACCAATAAAACATAAATCAGAATAACATATAAGTACAGACAATCTTGTCACACATTACTACACACTACCACCTCATGAAATCTGCTTTCCTAATCCAAGGGTAAAAGGTGGTTGCACCAATCACTGTTTTGTGTACCACCATGCAGATGTAATAGACAAAAAGTTTTCTGATCAGGCCCAATGTCTCTCATACCAGTGCACTACTGGGTCAACTTCAGCAATTTTCTTGATTCCAGTCCTGCTAATAACCACACTGCAAAATCATTTGTCTTCCTTCTTGATCACTGAGTGCGGGTTGCCGGCGGAGTTTGCAGAGACGAGTCTGACTACCGCGACTTCGCCTCTCTTGGGTTTCTGATTCATTTATCACGGTACTTCCCCTTTTAACGGTACCTTTGAAATATGGCGAATTCCTCCGCATGTACTTGAACAGGCTGTTCCATTCAGTTCAGCTTTGATCTAATTAAGAAAAGGTCTTCATACAAGCGATTGAAAACGCAACAGTGCCACAACTGAATCCACCTCGGTCTCGCCCAGATATACACAAGGGGTTACATCGGAATTGTCTTAAAGCATCAACTCGTGAGGATAATCGACATCAGGCACCACACTCGAATTGCATTGACTACCAGTGTCATCACTCCTGTGTAGTTAATTTGGTGTTTTCTTGGAGCAGCTAGTTTTACCTGGAACAGTAAATACTTGGACTTCCTACTTCAGCATTTTGATTGTCATAATCTGAAATAGGACGGCCCCACTTCGTCCTCTCCCCCACTGCACCTGTCCTGATGAAGACCCCGGTAAAGGACTTAATGTAGCCTACGTTTAGGGGTCGAAACCTCGACGACTTTTCTCTTTTGGGACCTCCGGCACATTCCCCTGATTACATTGAACTATGTATGTGACCGTAGAATGTCCCCAGGCTAATTAAGTTACAATGTATGCCACAATTTGTGTAGGCCTTCTGTTTTTGGAATAATTCCAATTACGATTTGAAGACTGTAATAACCTATTTTCTTTGAGTCTTGGTACTTTTCTTGACTTTACACCGCTTTGAGCACAATTTTTTCTTCCCTCCCCCTCTCCCGTTTTGGGGCTACTTACTTTTCAAATTTGAATGTAATGTCTTACTGATTTATACTTAGTGTTGTTGAATAAATGACAACATTTGTTTATGAGTAACCCTTGATTATCTTTGATTAATGGTTTTTGTTTCATAATTGTGTTAGTGTGTGCGTCTCACCCAACACGTTCTCCTTGCGGGGACCCCTCTTTAAACTTACTACATAACGCCCAGGTCCCCGCGACTGCATGGGTTCAACCCCCCCTCTTTTGTAATGTCTGATCACAGATAACAGCGTGCAGTTGAGGTCTCGTGAGATGCAAGATTTCCTTCTTTTGTGTGGTGTTAGACATATTACCACTCCCCTCTATGAACCACAAGGAAATGGCCAAGTGGAAAGGTTTAATTGTGTGCTTAAGTAGTGTGTAGAGTGGGCCAGAAAGACTGGTAGCGAGTGGAAAGCGCCTTTAAGAGAAAGACTGTGGATGTAAAGGATTACTCCCCACTCTCTCACTGAGCTCAGTTCATTCCGCCTGTTGAGAGGTAGACAATCTAAGTGGTGTCCATGGTGTATTAAAAAGAAATCAAGTGGTGTTGTATCTAGCAACTGTCACAGCACCTCTCTAAGAGGTGCTGTGGCTGATGAGGATTATGAACCCGAAACCGGTCGCAGGATGCTTGTTTCCGGTACAGGGAAGACATGTTTTGGCAGTTCGGGCTGGACTGTTCCCATGAGGCACAGGGTCAGACTGATTTGCATATGGCCATGTCTGAACTGGGGTGGTGGAGTGAGCTAAAGAATGATGACCATGATTCCAAATGGAAAGTTAGAGTCCCTGCATTTGTAGCGGGTGACTTAATGATGATACTTAAGCCAGGATTTGGGGCTAAAAGTACTTCCAAGTATGGTCCAGCTCGTAGATTTGTCAAAGTCAATTGTATTGTGACCAATTATGGAAAAATATGGAACGGTAGACGTGGTGTCAAATGTCAGAATGGTTTGAGTTGTGTTCCACTAGAAAAAGGAAGCGAAATGTACACCTCCAGGACCAAATTTCCAAGTTATACTGATAATCTCAGTGTAAGTAATGATGCTAGTCCTATCTTGGATGATCCCTCTGATAATGTAACTAGTAGCATCTAGAGTTAAAGTAAGTGGGAGTGTTACCAGTACTCCGGTAAAATTTAGAGATTACATTTAATAGTTCCCGTGTTATCACCCCTCTTTTTTTTCTTTTACAGGGATGAGATGTGTTCTATTCTATATTTTCTTTCATGTTGCTTTAAATGCTCTGGTGCACAAATGTTTATGTTTGAACCTTCCTTTGCAATCTGTTGCTATGGCACATGGGGTTCCATGTTCCAAGCAACAGCAGCTGTGAAAATTTCTACTTGTGTGGTTACTACTACTGTGCTGTCCTGAAATAAATCTCTTTTTCTTTTATATAAATTCTACTTAGACTACATTACTACATGCTCGCTATTGTGATTTTTGATAAATCTCAATGATGGTGCCAGAGGAGGGAAGGAAGATTGCGTACTTGGTGCAGTCTTGGAGGTAGGCCACAGTAGACCATTTGTGGAAGAAGAAGTTAATGGCCACCAAGAGTAATTTCTTATTAACAACGGAACTACCCTATCCACTGATAGAACAGTGGAAGTCTCAGACCTACCACTTTTGGGAAAGAAGATCCAAGTTGTAGGAGATACAACTAAACAAATACCAAATCCTGCTACAGAGAAAATGCCTGTAAAATATGTTCAATTAAAGACAATCAGCAATTTGTCATATGTGGTTATTTCAACCACTTCATCATCATTTATAAGGTTATGTTGACTTTCTACAGTATTATCGTCTTCAGAAGGGAATGATCTCTTTGAAGCCATAAACTTGGACAGTGTTAAAAACATACAAGATCTCATTTCCTTGTGAATCATGCTTTTGATTGCCTCATTCTCTATGTTGGTAGGGGGTGTTGCCTTCATCCGAGTGTATAGCGTACATTATGAAAAGTATATGGGTAGTTAAGGTAAGGATAGGTAAGTAAGATTATAACCTCCTTATTATAATATAATATACCTTTTTTATTTTTGTGTATATTTGTTTTGTTATATTTTGTTATATCCTTTTTTTTTTAGGTTAAGTGCGGGGATGACATCATTTAGGAGCTCGAGGAGAGAGGAGATGGCAAAGTAAGCTAAAATCTAATCACAAATAAGATGCAGATTCTATGTAATGATGATAAAAAGGGGGGCCCCAATATAAACATTTGAGGGGCTAAATGCCAGGAAACTAAATAAATCTTATATTATTCTTGAAACACGGTCATAGCGAACAGGAACAGCTAATCGACTCAACAAACTGCTCGATGTCTCGAGCACGATCACCTGGTTGCCGAGAAACGGGCATTGTGAGCCCGAGAATGGAGGAAAGGACCTCAGCATTAACACAACGCTGTGCGTGTGTTGCCAATGATCTTTCCTCTAATCAGCGTCTTCCTGTGAGACGAGTGCCGTTTCGGGAGAGGAAATCTCCATCACACTAGGGTCAATGTTACCCGCCGAATCAGGGAGTCTCGGTGAGTGGGTAAGAACGGTCAAGCCGAGAAACGATGTCAAGCCAAGGTGGAAGGTAATAGAACTCCTCGCGAAGGCAGTGAGAGGAGCCTTCAAAGACAAACAAACATCCAGCAAAGCGGGAGAAAAGGACGGGAGCTGACCTCAATAAATTGGAGGTCCGGAGACCGAATCAGGAAAGGGGGGGTTAAACCAAAAGTCAGGTATGGATGATAATCACCAACAAGCAAAACGCATGAAAAACCCTGTTAAGATAAGCAGGACTGTTAAAATAAGCCAATAGCTACAATAAATGGAAAGGCATTGAAAATGCCACATCATAATATGGATGACGGTGCCTGCAAGGCACCACCACCATATTACGGGCCTTTTCCGCCCGGTAGGCAATCGGGATAATTGCCTACTGGCGGAAAAGTAGCGTACGGTCTTTTTGTCCGCCACGGTACCCCCGCCATGCTAATGTGGCAGGAGTAACAGGCCATCCTGCGGGGTATTTTGGCGGGCAGATTGCCACCACCAGTCAGGCGGTGACGATCCGCCCGCCATGCTAATGACCCCCATAATTGTTTCATGTTGTCCTACGGTACCAAATCCAGCAACAATACATTTTCATCTTCCTTGCACTGCAGTATGGTTTACAGTTGTGATTATCTGCCAAGCCTTCTTCTCTATTCCATTGCACGAGGGCAGTCAGTACCTGTTCTTATTAGTGTTTAGATATAGAGTTTTGGCATGGTGCAGAGTTCCACAAGTGTATACAGAAAGTCCATCAATCTTTATCAGATTCTAAAAAATAATATTGGTACTCTTCAGATGATTGCCACTCAGTTCTCGTGCAGTATATTGATGACTTACTGGTGGCATCAAACATACAAGGAACTTGCAAACAAGACACACTTACATTATTAAACCGTTTTGCAGAGAATGGACATAAGGTGTCTCAGAACGAGCTGCAATATTGCTAAAAGAAAGTTAGGGGTGTTTAGGACACATAATTGAGAAAGGAATGAGAAAGGTGTCACAAGAAGGAGTAGAAACCATTTTGACAATAAATCTGCCAAGAACTCAGAGAGAAGTCAGAATGTTCCTGGGAATGTTTGGCTACTCTAGACTGTGGACACTAAACCTTTCCCTAGTTGCCAATCCTTCACAGAGGCTGACGCACAAAGATGTGCATGATCCTCTTCCATGGGACAACAACTGCTTGAAAGCTTTCCTAGAGCTGAGAGAAAGTCTCTGTCATGCTCCAGCACTAGGACTGCCTAGTTACAAAATATGTTCACATTATTTTGCAGAAAGAGGGAGGGCTGCACTCTCTCAGTGCCTACTCAGATGCATGGAGATTCACAAAGACCGTTGGCATATTTTTTGACTACTTTTGACCCCATCGCCACAGGAATGCCCAGCTACCTTAAAGCATTTGCTCCCATTGGTGTCAGTATTGAAAGAGTATAGTGATGGGACATCCTCATGCAGTGATGATTCCCCACTCAGTGGAAATATTGTTCACCCAAACTAAGACACAGCATTTGACAAACAGCAGACTTACAAAATATGATGTAAAAGATGAGTCTCTTGATGAGCCCAATCATATAACCTTTGTGGGTGGCTCATGTTGAAGAAACAATGAGGGAATTCTGATTGCAGCCTATGTGGTTTGCACAATTCATGAAGTCGTAGAATCTTCATGGTTTCGAAGTGTTACATCTGCACAAGTGACAAAACAGATTGCCCCTGCAAAAGTATGTTATCTTGCAGCACAAATGAGAGTGGCTATAATTACAGATATGCTATGAACAAAGGAGGGAGCAAGGAAGAAATGGGAGTACATCCTCTTCCCCACACAATGAATGAATAGAACACCTTGGACGGACCTGTAGGTTTATCCTTGAAACATTTCTGACTTGCTATTGAATACTGGAGTGCAGGCAACCATTAAGGTTGTTAAAAGAACCCTCGCACACCAACCTGGTTGGTGGCAAGCTTCGTCATAGGGTTCACAGCTGGGTTGCCGAATTCAACCCACCAGTGCTACAGCACCTGATTACAGTGGAGCGGGCTTTTGGTGAAGGTGTGAGTTTGAAGAAGTGTCTTAGTTAAAAATGTCTCTAAAGTGCCCAGACGAGTAGTGCTTTATTTAACGGGCCGTAGGACACATTAAAATCAAGGTGAGATATTGTGAAGAAAAAATTATCTTCTATATCTCTGTCTAAAAAAGGTTGATATGTTTCAGCCTCGCTGTAATTAAATGAGGCTTTCTTCAGGACCGTGAAAGTGTGAACCGTGAAATGGCAGAAAAAAATTATTTTGATGCCACATGAGTGAAAGGGTGATTTTCAGCATACACGCTAAGGTGTGCTGTGAATGGAGTGTGATGACTGTACTTACGGATCCACAGGCTGGTAACAATATGTAAGGAAGATAGGGACATACAACGTAAATTGACAAACATTACAAATAGAAAGGCTGACATAGCCATTTGCATGGCTTTACCATACTTTCGTATATCCCGTGCTCACAGAAGCACTTGTTTATTGATACGTGATTGGAACAGTAAAGTGAGGTGTCTAAATATGCCATCATATGTGTACAGTCATACTGTGGACATCCCAAAAGGGCCAATTCTGTGCATGATATGTATATATATATATATGCCCCACCGGCCATAAGTTGTTGTGGCAATGGGGAGAGAGAAGCATATTCACTGCTGATCGAGCTGACTCCTGATGAGGCAAACAGCCAATGACCCTGCTTGTGCAAGTAAAGGACAGCACAACGGCTGACGTTTGTCAGTGCAGTATTGGGTTACTTAACCAGGCTTGCGAATTTGGGCTGACTGGAACTTTTGCGCATTAGGCTGTAAAACAGAGATCTTACCAATGGAGGAGAGTACTTACTTTTGGAACTTTCCCAGTCCTCTCTCTATGCTGATACCAAGGATCCAATGGGATTCCTCTGGCCAGCATGTAAGAAACCCTGTGAAAATTACAATTGAACTTTCAAGCACATATTTGGCACAGAAGAAGGCATTCACCGAAACGCGTCTGCAAGGTGCTGCAGCCAGAGGACTCTTTCCAGTGTACCTAATGGTGGTATTAAAGACCTCATCTTGAGCCAACTCGTGCTGTGTCAGACCAGTTTGTTATTTATGGATGGGATTGGTGGCATATATATAAATTATATATATATATATATATATATATATATATATATATATATATATATATATATATATATATATATATATATATATATATATTACCTACTGGCGGTCGCCAGTAGGTATATATAGTTAAGATTTTTTCCCTATGGGATTTTTGAAAATTCGATGTCGAATGACTTTGGCGTTTGTGGACGTAATTGGCTGAAATTTTCAGGAAAATGGCACATTTTGTTTCTGAGCAGCCCCTAAAAATTTGGGGGGGTTTCGTCAAGGGGGGGCTGAGAAAAAAGGGGGGTCCCAAAACGCGTTTTTAACATTGAGTTTTCCATAGGGCGGTTGGACTCACTTTTAGCTCGAACGGCTGAATGGATTTACATGAAACTTGGCAAAATTGTAGATATGGTTTGCCCGACGTGCCTTTGCTATGTCTCAATATATGTGCTCCAGAGGATTTTGAGAAATTAACGTTTTAAAAAACAGATATATCTGTGACAGCGCTCCGGTTAGCGCTCCGGTTCGCGTACCTGACGCGTAACGGAACTTCGCGAAGCGAAGCTGATTGGCTCTCCGGTGTCTGTCAACATTCTAAACAGTCCGGACCGGCCGCCATCTTGTCTCTCGGTAGGATCGAGAGACAAGAGGAGGAGAAAAACGAAGGGGGAATTTAATGAAAGGGGGCAAGGTAGACCCCTCTTGACCCCCTAGGAATGATGTTGGGGTTATTAAAGGGTCCCGTGGGGCAAATAAAAAAAATGTGATTTTTCGCGGTAGAAGCGCTTCCCGGTACGCGAACCGGGTCGCTCACCGGTAGCGTAACGGGAGTTCGCCATTTTGTGTTTCGTTTGAATTAAATCACAAGATGGAGGAAAAACAATGTGGGAAATGGGTATAAGGGGGCACGGGAGACGTATCCTGACCCCCTAGGTTTTCTGAGGGTGGCTGAGGAGGCTCATATATGTTGGAATAAAAAAAAAATTGAATTTTTCGCGCGGTTAGCTGCCGGTACGCGAACCGGGTAGCGAACCGGGAAGCGAACATAAGTGAAAATTAGTGAAAAAAGGTACATTCGAAATTTGGAAAGACTAATTATAGTTAAGGTAGCTCTGAAAAGAGCTTTTGTGTTCTGTGTAAGTTCTAGGTACTTATAAGTAGGTACCAATACACAGTCTCAAATTTTGTATGAAAACTCTGTTGCCCTCATCTGAGAAGTGCACACCATCTCCTCTGTAGATATCTTGCATGTAGTAACGCAAGTTATTGTTGTAGATGGCGCCCATTCCATGGTTTCTCATATAAGCTGAAACAGTTGTGGACAAAATTGATTGGACCACCTCCATTTCTGTCTTTGGCATATATTGGAATATACCAAGGCAGTTTGGGGGAAAAGTGCCATCAATTGCTCAAAGGTGTCCTTTAAGAGCATTTCCAGACCTACCCCAGTCAAAGTGCCCAAATCATTTCCTCCACAGTGCACTATTATGAGGTCAAGGTTTGGCAAATGCAAAAAGGTTTTCACCAATGGTATCAATTGGTGACATCTCAATCCTCTTTGCCCAATCCATTTGATTTCCACATTTTGAAAATTGAGGTTGTGTAAATTTCTGTTATCAGCATACCTGTGAGCCCAGTGGATATAGCTATGTCCAAGAATTCAGACAGAAAACATGGCGAGAGGAGGTTCTGCTGCAGTCAGATGAAGTGTGGGAATGAAATGGCAGTTGAAACAGTAGGAGTTTGTAAAGAAAAAAAACTGTGGAGTTTCAGTGCTAATGGTTCATTAGCAATGATTGGTGTATTTCCATTGCTGAAAACAGAAAGTTAGGGTGCATGGATGTGTTCTTTGAAAGATGTAATTTGAATGGTTAAGAAAAAATGATTTTATGAAAGATTGCAGTGGATTAGCAGGTGTACTGAGAGTTCAGAGTTCATTTGAAACATTGTTGTGTGAACTTGTAAACAGGAGAGGTCTGGCAGGAGGTTGTTGCTATGGAAAAAGGGCAGAAAGGGCAGAGGGGGGAAGGGTGTTGATTTGAAAAAAGTGAGGGAAGAGTTTTGATTGGCTGACATGAGAGATATGTGTGATGAATATCAGCATTTATGTGCCTTTCTTGGTTGCAGCCTCTGGAGTGCATACCTTTTGTTCTGCTAAAGAAAAATTGGTGTGTTTCTGAGACTGTTTTGAAATTAAAAAAGCATTTGCTAAGGTGAGATATGGTTTCTTTATTTTAGATAGAGACTAGTATGCTTTTTGGAGAAAATAAGAAAGCCTGCTGTGTATTTAAAATTATGTTTTGAGTCAAGTGTTTGCATTATGTTTTCCAAGAAGATTTTGCATTCTTTTACAAATTGTAATTGTAGATAATGTGAAGTATTAGTACTGACAAGGTGTGCTTCTACATAGGAGCTGTGCTGTGTTTTCAAATTATGATCAGAAAATCGTTTTTAAGGAAAAGGAATACTTTTTAAATTTATAAGAATTTATTTACTTGCGATGTGAGTCCTGCATTGCGTCGCTTTTGTTGAATTGATGCATGATGCATCTGTACTGTTTTTGCCCCATGGTGCTTCACATTGTAAATGTTAAAAACGATGCATAAGTGGTGTATAGGCCTTGTAAATACTCTTCTATGTGTGTGCATGGCCATTTTAAGTCACTTACCCCTGGTGCAAGGGTCTTCTAAATATGTCCTCATGTGTGCTTGGCATTTTTAAATCACTTATCCCTGGTGCAAGTTCCTTGTAAATACGCCGTCATGTGTGCTTGCACATTTCAAATCACTTCCCCGTGGTGCACGGGCCTTGTAAATACGCCCCCATGTGTGCTTGGCCATTTCAAGTCACTTCCCCCTGGTGCAAAGGCCTTGTAAATACGCCCCCATGTGTGCTTGGCCATTTTAAGTCACTTCTCCCTGGTGCTAGGGCCTTGTAAATAGGCCCTCATGTGTACTTGGCCATTTTAAGTCACTTCCCCCTCGTGCAAGGGCCTTGTAAATACGGCCCCATGTGTGGTTGGCATTTTTATGTGCCTTCCCCCTGGTGCTGTGTTTTCAAATTATGATCAGAAAATCGTTTTTAAGGAAAAGGAATGCTTTTTAAATGTATAAGAATTTATTTACTTGCGATGTGACTCTTGCAATGCATGTTTTTTATGGAATAGATGCATGATGCATCTGTGCTGTTTATGCCCCATGGTGCTTCACAGTGTCAATGTCAAAAGCGATGCATAAGTGGTGCAAAGGCCTTCTAAATACGCCTCCATGTGTGCTTGGCCATTTTAAGTCACTTCCCCCTGGTGTAAGGGCCTTGTAAATACGCCCCCATGTGTGCTTGGCAATTTCATATGACTTCCCCCTGGTGCAAGGGCCTTGTAAATATGCCCCCATGTGTGCTTGTCTATTTCAAGTCATTTCCCCCTGGTGCAAGGGCCTTGTAAATACGTCCTCATGTGTGCTTGGCCATTTAAAGTCACTTCCCCCTGGTGCAAGGGCCTTGTAAATACGCCCCCATGTGTGCTTGTCTATTTCAAGTCATTTCCACCTGGTGCAAGGGCCTTGTAAATACGTCCTCATGTGTGCTTGGCCATTTAAAGTCACTTCCCCCTGGTGCAAGGGCCTTGTAAATACGACCCCATGTGTGCTTGGCCATTTCAAGTCACTTCCCCCTGGTGCAAGGGCCTTGTAAATACGTCCTCATGTGTGCTTGGCAATTTTAAGTCACTTCCCCCTGGTGCAAGGGCCTTCTAATTATGTCCCCATGTGTGCTTGGCCATTTTAAGTCACTTCCCCCTGGTGTAAGGGCCTTGAAAATACGCCCCCATGTGTGCTTGGCAATTTCATATGACTTCCCCCTGGTACAAGGGCGTTGTAAATACGCCCCCATGTGTGCTTGGCTATTTGAAGTCACTTCCCCCTGGTGTACGGTCCTTGTAAATATGCCCTCATGTGTGCTTGGTAATTTTAAGTCACTTCCCCCTGATGCAAGGGTCTAGTAAATATGCCTTCATGTGTGCTTGGCAATTTTAAGTCAATAACAATAACATTAACAATGTGTGTTCTGGAACAATCTCTAAATAGAAATAGAGTCTCAAAATTAGTTGAGATTAACATATAACAGAGCACAGGTCATATGTTGAAGCATTCCATTCCATTGCTATTTTCTACCATCAAGTATGTTGCAAAATCCTTCCATTCAATTGTTTGCTTACTGTTATTGATTTACTGTTTGGTAATAGTGTTTAATAACATTTTTTTAATAAATTTTCCACAGATTCAACTCAAAATATTCTTGAAAATTGAAACATGCCCTCAAGGAAAAGAAAAAAAAAAGAAGCAAAGAGACTTACACCGCACCTTAAAAAAAATGGAGATAATGGACCTTTGCAGCAGTCCTCTAGAAATAAAAGTTGTGAAGTCACCAAAAAAATTCCGGGTAAGACAACAAAATCTTTTTTAAGAAACATTTTCCGACGAAAAAGTATCGCTAGAGAACATGTTTTAGTTCAGAAGAAGAGAGCCAATTTAAACGGGAAGGAAAGGTCCCTCAAAAATGTAACTGCTAGAGCAGGAGATAACTCTGTGCATGGTAGTAGAAGGAAAAATCTGTTTAGAGACATTCGTAGACGAATGTTCCGCAACAGGATAATTGGCAATTTGTTAAAAAATTTTAAGAAAGGTCAACAGAAAGTGGCTTTTTATAAGAGAAAGAAAAATGTAGAGAAAACTATTGATCAGGCTTTCGAAATTAAGCGAAAGTTATTTATTTTGGTAATCAATAGAATTAGGAAACTAAACAAGGTAATTTATGATTTCAAATCAAATAGTAGATGGAAGAGAGTAGTTAATAGAAGTAATTTTTGTGAAGTTTTCTCAGGAGAATGGATGCATAGTTCAAGTTGTGAGGCATTTTTCAATGAGGAGAGTTACTTCCAGGACAATGATTTGGTGCATGCAGTTGACACCAGTGGTCGAGCATATGAGGTAAAAGATGGTTGTCCGGTTGAAAAAGAAAAACTTGTGTCTGCAGATGCAGAAGAGGTGTTAGGTGATGAGGTTTTAGGGAGACGTCCTAAGGGACCAGTGTACATCTGGAAGTGTAGTTCTATTTGCAGTGTGAGACAGGATTCCATCAGTTTGCTTTGTGATTTTGTTCGTACATTTAATAAGAAAAGTTTAAAACAGAAAATGAAGTTGCTGCAAGAATTAGATCCTTGCAGAGTGAGAGAAGTGACAGGTTTGCGTGGTCATTCACTGGCTTGTCTTTCCAGGAGAGTATGCCAGAGTGTTTTTCATCATTTCAGGATGCTAGCAGTGCATCATAATAAAGTGAGGAAATTAGTTAGAATGTTGTATTATGCTAAGAGTCCGGCAATTATGCTTAAACAATTAAGCACTGCTCTTTTGCATGGTTCTGAAGTAGATGTGAAGAATATTTGTGAAGAAATTGAGTTCTGTTACTTTGCTGGTGAAGAGAACAATGTTGAAATTGACCCAGTAGAAGTAGGTAATGTGGAAGAGAGTATACTGATTTCTAATATAGATTAGTTTCACAAGGAAATTTTCAACTATCAGGTGAAATCAAGTGAGAGGCCTAATTTCACTTGTTTGTGTTGTCGACGGACTTATTATAAGAATCAGACTAAGTTAGTGGATTTATATGCAAAAAGTGAAATGGAAAACAATAGTGAATGGAAGGATTTTGCCACATACTTGATGGTAGAAATCGTTTTGATTTGGGATCGGACCAACGTATGTGTACTTATTGTTTAAAGAAATTAAACCAAAACCGGATGCATGCTAGAGCGGTTTATAATAATCTGGAATTGGTTGACATTCCTTCTGAATTGAAGGATTTAAATACTTATGAATCTATTTTGATTCAAAGTGTTCATCCCTTTCAGGCTATTGTACGAATGGCGCCAAAGACAGGGAAATTGCCTCCATCAGATTTACAGAGAGGATTAAAGGGAAGAGTTGTTTATTTGCCTTTAGATTTGAAGAAAAACATTAATACAATTGGAGTAGAGAAAGTGGAAGAGGAACCTCTAGTTATCCTAGTTAATGGGGTTCCGACAAAGAGTAAGAAAATCTGGCAAGATTTAGTGGATGTTAGGAAAGTCAAAAAGGCAACATTGTATTTGATAAAAAATAATGAGTACTACAAGAATGTATGTACTGCAGAAGAGGAAGTAAGTGAAGAAGAGGACAGCGAATTGTGTGCTGGGCAAATTGAGAAAATAGAAGCTTCTAAAAATGAAGAAATATATGAACATTATAGTGTTCATCCTTTGCATTCCAAGGAAGTCATGGGGAATGCTATTGAGTTGTTTCAAATGAAACAAGCCAAAGGGAGTCCCATTAGTGTTTGGGAGGAAAGATTGGAAGCTCGATGTTTCCCACAGTTATTTCCCACAGGTCGAGGAGGACGATATGATGAACGACCTGATCAAATTCCTGCTTCTGAATACCGGACTTTACGATTGTATGCAGAAGATCATAGGTTTCGTCAATGCATTCCCTATTTGTTTCATCTATTGTTTAAAAGTGATCTGTCTGGACTGTCTTATGCAGTGAACCACATCCTGAAAAGTGGTCTACAACTGCGAAATATCTCAGCAAGGGACTTTATGGATAAAGTCAATGTGCAAGACAGTATTTTGGATTCTCACCTGATTAATCTGATGGCATGTCAGCGTGGTACTAATGAGTATTGGTACCGTCGTCATGGTGACTTAAAATGTATGCTGAGGAACTTAGGAACTCCCACATGGTTCCTCACTCTCAGCTGTGCTGAGTATGGCTGGGAAGACTTACTTGAATTTCTACGAGAGGCAAATGGAAACATTGAAAATATTGAATTCAAGACACCCGGAGAACTGTGCTCTTTGGATCCAGTGAATGTATGCAGGTACTTCAATCATAGATTTGAAGCTATGATGTCTTTCATCACGAACAAGAAAAATCCACCTCTTGGAGAGGTGTTGGATTTCTTCTGGAGAAAGGAGTATCAAGCACGAGGTGCTCCTCATATACATATGCTACTATGGATCAAAGATGCACCCAAATTTGGAACAGATCCGGATGACTTAGTGATGAATTTCATAGAACAGTATGGAAAGGGGCGACCACTTGGTCCCCCTGAACGTATGGTTGGGTGCCCCGATCCCCCCGGGAAACCATTTTGGGCGGGAGGCGTGGCTCGGCTGGTATGCCCGAAGTGGCGTAGCCGGGGCGCGCCCTTTCCCGCCCAGGAGGGGTTGTCCTAGACACCCGCATGGAAGACCACGCCCAGTAGGCGTACCGGAGGAGGGTCCCCGCCCTCCCGCAGATGAATAAATAGAGCGGGAATCGGAAGAAGCGTCCTCTTGTTCCCGTGCTCTGAAGGCTGCACCAACTCGTTGCTCGTGAGCCCTCGACGGAACAAGCAGCAATTTTGAGAACTTGTAATCTTGTTGTTTCTCTTTCAGTTATTTGGAGTACGAAGGATCCAGGACCTCGTTGATCAACTAGAGCAGAGTACTCGAAGCCATGGCCGGCAAGAAAGCAGGAAAGGGCTCCGAGATGGAGAAGGTATTGCACCATTTGTCGAACCGAATGGCGAGCATGGACCGAAAGCTCGGAAAAGTTGACTCGATCGGTCGAGGTTTGGCCGAGGTTAAGAAACAGTTAGCGGCCCAGAACAACTCAGGCCGTCCTAAGAAGGTAATAGGCCCGGCCTTGCCGGGAGTCGTCCCTGAGGGTAGGGGGAAGCGTGTTAAGAGGAGGGCAGTTTCTGGGGAGGTTCCGGTTCCTGAGGTACCCCCTGTCGCCCCCATCACACCGGTGGACAGCCCGGTACCAAACCCAGATATAGGTTTACCGATCCCGGTTGTAATTACTCCTGTTAACGATGAGGAGATGCCCCCCCAATCGGCCATCCAGTTAGCGGCGGTGTTGCCATGGCTCAAGAAGAAAGCGGGGGGGCAGTGGCCGCGGGGGACCCGGCCGAGGAGGCTAGACTAATAATCTAGCAATTGCGGCAGTCGAGAGAGGCCGCGACGGCGAATGTTCCTCTTTTTCCCCCAGTGGTGGCGCCGGGAGGACCTGCGGTTAGCCGGGAAAAGGCGGCAGACACAACGGCCGAACCTGGTAAGCACACATTGCCAATGGCAGGGGAGGGTTCATTACCTTCAAGGCGCGAAAGGGTGGCACAGCACATCCCTATGGCCACAAAAGAACTGATATGGGGGGAGAAATATGTGAATATGTTTTCATTATTGACTGACCATCGCAAGATGGAATATGCAAAATCCCAGAAAGATTTATGGCACCCCAGTGTATGGCGCGCCAAGATGGCGGAATTCAGGGTTGATGAGACGGTAGCAAATTGGGTGAAGGCCTTTTCCATATTTACGGCAGTCATGGGGGAACGGAAGCCTGAAATCATGACCGAGTTGACCTGTTATCAGAATAGGATTATGGATTTTTATACCATGTATGAGGGGGATGAATGGAAAGGTTACGATATGAAATTCCGAAAAGCGAAAGAGTTTGATGCTACTTTGACCTGGGATTGCCTCGACTCGGTGTCATGGCACAAGCAGCTCTTGCCTGGGGCGGCAGGTTTGTCGGGCGGGAGCGGGTCGGGATCAGCTCGCCAAAAGCCTGCGGTGCCCTTTCGAGCGGGCGCCGGTGGGGACTATCAGCCCAAGACCGGCGGGAATGGCGGCAAGCGGGGTGTTTGTTGGGGCTTCAATAGAGGCAACTGTAACAGACCCCAGGGAACATGTAGGTTCAGGCATGCGTGTGAGGGCTGTGGGAACTCCTCACACCCGGAGAGTAGCTGTAGATCTAAAAACAGCGGAACGGGAGGAAAAGGGGGGTCTAAGCAAGAGTGAGGTGATACTTTGTAACTGATTGCCTACACCTGTCGATATCATGGCTCTGACTCCTTGGTTGAACAAATACCCTGATCATGTATCGGCCGGGGTGTTGAGGAAGGGATTCCTATATGGCTTCAACATCCCGGCGGGGGATTTTCGGGGGGGCTCTTTTTGTAAAAATCAGTTATCTGTCCAACACAACCCAAGCGTAGCTGCAAAGAAGATTTCAAAAGAAGTCAGCTTAGGGTGGGTGGCGGGGCCTTTTCATCGCCCGCCGGTGGCGGATTTTGTGTGTTCCCCGTTAGGGGTGGTCCCGAAGAAAGACCCTGGGGAGTTTAGACTCATTCACAACTTGTCTGCCCCAAGGGGTTCTTCGGTGAACGAAGCCATTGACCCAGACGTTTGTTCAGTGCGGTACGCATCGTTCGATGATGCCGTTGCCATGTTAAATCACCTGGGCCCCGGAGCGCTGATGGTGAAATCGGACATCGAATCGGCATTCCGGTTGCTCCCGGTACACCCACAGGATCAGCGCTTGCTAGGTTTTGCATTTCAAGGGAGTTATTACATGGATAAATGCATGCCGATGGGTTGCTCCATTTCTTGTGCCTATTTTGAAATGTTCAGCTGTTTTTTAGAGTGGGCATTCACCGAGGCCACGGGCCATAAGCATGTGATGCACTATCTAGATGACTTCTTGTTTTTGGGTGCAGCCGGCGATACGAAATGTGCGCAGGCGCTACGGGACTTCTGCATCCTCATGCGGGAGTTCGGAGTCTCACTGGGACCAGGTAAGATGGTCGGACCATCTACTTCACTGGAGTTTCTGGGAATTGAGCTCGATTCGGTGGAAGGATGTTTCCGTTTACCGATGGAAAAGGTGGCCAAGTTTAGGGCTTCCCTGATACAATACCTGGGCATGGAGAAAGTGACCCTGCACCAGTTACAGCAAACAGTGGGTCAGCTTAACTTTGCCTTGAGGGTGATACCAATGGCCCGCCCCTTCTCACGCTCTATTGCACAAGCTATGGTTGGTCTCAAGGAGGGACACCACCGTACGAGACTGTCGGCAGAGGTTCGCCAGGATATGCGCATTTGGCTGGCATTTCTGGCGGACTTCAACGGTCGAGTTGTGTGGAACAAGCTGCCAGCATCTTCGGATGAACTAGGTTTGTGGACTGACTCAGCTGGGAGCGTGGGATTTGGTGCCATTTTTGGTAACCGATGGTCGGCGCCAGTATGGCCGACGTGGTGGCACTCCAGCGGTCTGACAGGTAACATTGGGTTCTTGGAGCTATTCCCCATTTGGGTTGCTCTGATGGCATGGCCAGACGACTTCAGGGACCGCTCGGTGGTGTTTTGGTCTGATAATATGACTGTGATTGAGTGCATTAACCAGCAGGCAGCCCGCTGCAAGTGGATCTTGAGATTATTGAAAGAAATCGTATTACGTTGCATGAGGTTGAATGTACAGTTCAGGGCAAAACATGTGCCAGGCGTACTGAATTATGCAGCTGATGCACTCTCTCGTTCACACATGCAGGCTTTCAGGGGCTATTTACCCACAGCGGACCTAGTGGCGGCACCGTTCCCCGAAGCACTATGGCTAATCGGTGCCCCGGATTACAAGACCTCGTGGCAGCCAGCTTAGCGCCCAGAACAAGGAAGGCATACGAAGGAGCGTTTCGTTCCTACTGCACATTTTTGGGTCCATCAGGGAGACAGAGCTGGGGTCAGGAGGACTCCTTCCTGGGGTTCCTGGTTGCACTGCACAGAGGAGGCCGATCAGCGGCAACGGCCAATAGACATAGGGCGGCCATTTCGTTCATGGCGCAGGTGCATGGCATAAGAGACCCGACGGATTCCTTTTTGGTTAGGAAGGCACTCCGCGGCTGGCAACGCCTCGAGGGTCGCAAGCAGGATACGAGGCGCCCGATTGGTTTAGATAGATTGTCTCTACTTTTAGCGAAGCTAGATGAGACGTGCTCCTCCCTTTACGAAGCAGTTCTGTTCCGGGCAGCTTTCGCCTTGGCATTCCACGGGGCTATGCGGGTGAGCGAACTGGCCGCAAGGAACAAGAAGGATATAGAGGGAGGCCTGGGCAGGGATCACGTCCAAATAAGGGGTGATTCAATGGTAATCTCGATAGCCAGGTCCAAGACTGACCAGGGAGCCACGGGTGATAGTGTTATCGTGCAGCGCGCACAAGGGTCCCCCACTTGTCCGATAAAATGCGTAGAGGAATACTTGGCATTGAGGACGGCTACATGGGGGGGAGCTTGCTGAGGCACAAGGATGGCACCCCACTGACGAGGTTTCAGTTTCAGAGGGTGTTAGCACTGTCAATCGCTGCCGCGGGCATGGACCCGTGCGATTTTGGGACCCACTCATTTAGGATAGGGGCTGCTACTGAGGCTACAGCCCGGGGTCTGAGTGCGGAGGAAGTAAAGCAGCTGGGCCGTTGGTCCTCGAATTGCTTCAAAAGGTATGTGCAATTGCACATGTTGTAAAGATCAATTGACATGCACTCACGCTTCTTGTCTTTTGTTTGAATTACAGTTTCGCGAGCCTGTCACGCGGGGCGGAATTGGAAGTCGACCCAGCATCAGGAGACCAGTGGTCGAGGATCACCGACTGGAGAGAGAGTGGTATGGCTCGTGGGCCACTCATATGTGAGGCGCGCCGGGGGCGTATTCAAGGCAGGTGACGCGACTCACGCATCTGGGGAATACGGGTACAGAGTGACCTTCCATGGGAAGGGCGGGCTCTGTTTTGACCAATTTCAATCGTTCTTTGAGGGTCTTTTAGGGCGGCAAAGGTCACCGCCATCTGTTGTCATAGTACACCTGGGAGGCAATGACTTAGTGAAGCTGGGAAGACGAGTGTTATTAGAACACATCCTGTCGGCAGTTAGCTGGTTGGCTAAGAAATTCCCTGGGTGCACGATTGCCTGGTCCCACATGATCTCCAGGAAGAGTTGGCGGGGGGGCATTTCAGTGTCAGCGTTGAACCACTCTGTGAAAAGGGTTAACAATAAAATAGGGAAATTGTTTCGCTCAGCGCAGTTGCATAGCATTCCTCACGGGTGTATTCGGGGTGATCACATGTATCTGAATGATGGGGTTCACCTGTCCAGGGAGGGAAATGATTTACTCATAGGAGACTTCATAGCATGGCTAAGGGGTTTGAGGAAGCATGACCTTTAGGAGGATTGGGGGGGGCCGGATAGTCGGTCAACTATCCGGCCTGTGGCGGTAAGGTCATGATCGGTGAGCAGTAATTTCAAGGTCCCTAGAGGGGGGCGCCACCCAGAATGGATGGGAGCGCCCGGGGGGAGGCGGCCATTGGCCCCTTCCACCGGGAGGCGGCACCCACTAAGGATGGGTCTCCTAGGGGGAGACGGCCATAGGCCCCTCCCAAGGGGGGAGGCGGCTAGATGCCCCTCCAACGAATTTCCCGGGGGCCGGATATCCGCGACGGCGGATAGAGAGTGTGGGATGGGGGGGAGTCCACGCTGTCCTTCCTACAGATACCTCACACGGGAACTCGGACGACCTTTAAGATGCCGTCGAGTGAAAAGGGGGCCCCCACGACAAGGGAAGTTACAGGTGGCAATGAGGGTAAAGTCCTCTGCGCATGCGCCACTCACACCGTGAGGGCGGGATTTTGGTAGTAGGGATCTGACACCGGTTAAGACCTTGCCATTTGCCCTTAATGCTAGGATGTACAATTTTAATTTAGAATGTATGCATTTTCAGGATGCTAGACTCGGCTAGGAAACCTTTGTATTAGAGATCTGTTAAGGTTAGCCAAAGAACATGTCTTCATCGAAATGTAATAAATGTAAAATTGTACATAATTCATGAAACTTTTATTTAATGTTTTAAATTTTGTTTCATATTTTAATAAATACGGCCGGGGGGGTAACTCCCCCCCACCTTCCAAAAGTTCAAACCTGTGTCTGTCTACTCCCATTGGGAATTGGTGTTGGGAGGGGGTGGCGGGCATCCCAGCCATATGGAAAGGTGCGACCACTCGGTCCCCCCGAACGTATGGTTGGGTGCCCCAATCCCCCGGGAAACCATTTTGGGCGGGAGGCGTGGCTCGGCTGGTATGCCCGAAGTGGCGTAGCCGGGGCGCGCCCTTTCCCGCCCAGGAGGGGTTGTCCTAGACACCTGCATGGAAGACCACGCCCAGTAGGTGTACCGGAGGAGGGTCCCCGCCCTCCCGCAGATGAATAAATAGAGCGGGAATCAGAAGAAGCGTCCTCTTGTTCCTGTGCTCTGAAGGCTGCACCAACTCGTTGCTCGTGAGCCCTCGATGGAACAAGCGGCAATTTTGACCCACCCACTAGTCCCTTATGGCAATGTTTGTTTAAATAAAGTTTGATTAGATAGAAATGTATAGGCCTTTTTTCCTTTGTAGAGAAGTAAGGGAATGTGTCATATGATGATGTGGCTTTTGTTTTAGGATAATGTTTCCCTTTGCAGGAAAATGAAGTTGATGACTCATCAAGGCTATGTCAGAATTTTTTCTTCTCTTAGTAGGTAAAACAACTGTCGTATTTATTTTTTGGTCGGGCGGTAAGGTCATGATCGGTGAGCAGTAAATTCAAGGTCCCTAGAGGGGGGCGCCACCCAGAATGGATGGGAGCGCCCGGGGGAGGCGGCCATTGCCCCCTTCCACGGGGAGGCAGCACCCACTAAGGATGGGTCGCCTAGGGGGAGACGGCCATAGGCCCCTCCCAAGGGGGGAGGCGGCTAGATGCCCCTCCTACGAATTTCCCGGGGGCCGGATATCCGCGACGGCGGATAGAGAGTGTGGGATGGGGGGGGGGGAGTCCACGCTGTCCTTCCTACAGATACCTCACACGGGAACTCGGACGACCTGTAAGATGGCGTCGAGTGAAAAGGGGGCCCCCACGACAAGGGAAGTTACAGGTGGCAATGAGGGTAAAGTCCTCTGCGCATGCACCACTCACACCGTGAGGGCGGGATTTTGGTAGTAGGGATCTGACACCGGTTAAGACCTTGCCGTTGGCCCTTAATGCTAGGATGTACAATTTTAATTTAGAATGTATGCATTTTCAGGATGCTAGTCTCGGCTAGGAAACCTTTGTATTAGAGATCTGTTAAGGTTAGCCAAAGAACATGTCTTCATCGAAATGTAATAAATGTAAAATTGTACATAATTCATGAAACTTTTATTTAATGTTTTAAATTTTGTTTCATATTGTAATAAATACGGCCGGGGGGGTAACTCCCCCCCCGCCTCCCAAAAGTTCAAACCTGTGTCTGTCTACTCCCATTGGGAATTGGTGTTGGGAGGGGGTGGCGGGCATCCCGGCCATATGCTACATGTGCTGTTCCAAAGACAAACAAAGATAAAAGTCTAAGAGAACAAGTTTTACGGTTTCAAACCCATCGTTGTGGAAAGTAATGTCGTCGTAAATTCAGAAACAAGGACAAGTACTACACCAAATGCCGTTTTGCATTTCCACGATCGGTGATATCTAAAGGAAGAGTGAACAATTTGATGTCTTCGCTGCGATATAATGTGACGAGGAAATCACCCAAAAATACATATAATTTGAAAAGAAACGAAGAGTCCAAGTACATTAACGACTACAACCCAGTGATTTTGTCCATGTGGAATGCTAACATGGATATACAGTTTGTGGCTGACAACTGTATGGCTGTGGCTCGGTATGTGACATCTTACATCACAAAAAGAGAAAAAACAGAACTCAAGGATATGTGGGAGGATATTTCCCATGAAAAGAGCCTCAGTAAGAAGTTGTACAGTTTCAGTCTGAAGATGTTGTCGCATCGAGAAATCAGAGCTTACGAATGTTCTGACCGGTTATCTTCAGCAAGTCTCTATGCCAAATCTAGGAGTATCATTTGGGCGAGTCCTGGTCTTGCTGCAACGTGTAATTGAGTTCTGAAACCTGTACGGGAAATTGAGTATTTGGCGGAGAAGGAGCCAAGCAGTACAGATATTTTGAAGACCAACATGTTGGATACATATTATCCAAATAGAAGCAGTCACCTGGAGAATGTTTGTCTGTATGAGGTTCTACAAAATTACATTTTCAAGAGGAACATCAAAGAAGATATTGATAAAGGAGTGTATGCTGTAATTGGAAGTGAGGGATGTCTGGTCAAGCAAAGAAAATGTCAATTTGTAAATCATCGGAAATTGAATTGCGAATCTCCAGAAAGAAAAGAGTTTTTCTATTTAGCTCTTTTGCAACTTTTCAAACCTTGGCGTGCAGAAGAGGAACTGCTTGGAGATTTCCTCTGTTACGAAGACTCTTTCAATGCAGCTAAGGAGTCCATAGAATGCCCTGTTTTTCCAAAATATCTAGAAATGTTGAATGCAGAAATCGAGCAGGAAGCAACAATTGCAGCTGAGATTGCTAGAGACAGTTCTCAGGACAGTCAGAGTTCTGTTTTATTGAGTCAGGATCCACTAGGAGAACCAGTTATCGAAAATGAAGCTGCCACTGCCATGATTGAAGTGGAAAGAGCCATGGCACATGCTCAGGAGGATGCTGTTAACTTAGAAGATTTGGAAAGACAACTCAACGTTGAGCAGAGGAAAATATATGACTAAGTTACCAAACAAATTGAGCATGGATTAAGTCATGAGAAGAAAGAATGCTCATGTACGTCGTTGAAGCCTGTCAGACTGTACGTGAGTGGAGACGCAGGAACTGGAAAAAGTTTCCTCATTAAAACAATTTCATGTTATCTGCAGCAAAGGACTGAGTCATCGCTGTCTTGTGTTGTGACCGCTCCAACTGGTCTGGCAGCACATAATATTAAAGGTATTACTTTGCATCGGCTACTGATGCTGCCAGTGGAGCATGATAACAAATTACAATACCACAAGTTATCTGGAGATGCTTGTTGTGAAGTATCTAGAGTCCTGAAGAAGATGAAACTTCTTATCATTGACGAAGTAAGCATGGTTTCCAATGTCATGCTTGCCTTTGTGCATTTGAGAATGCAGGAAGTTCTTGAAACAGAGTATGATGTGTTATTTGGTGGAAAACACATCATTGTTTTCGGTGATCTTCTGCAGCTGACACCAGTGAAAGGACAACCAGTGTTTAAACTGCTTACGCATGAAGATACCAGGAAGTGCCTAGGGAGCATTGGCAACGTTAACATATGGTTAAACTTCAATTATGCTGAGATGCGTGAAAATATGCGTCAGGCGAAGAATGAAGATTACAAGAATATTCTACAAGATGTTAGAATTGGGAAAGTGACCGAGCGTTATCACAAGGTTTAAGTGTAGACACTGCTTTAGTGAATATTGGCAGTTCTGTGTTCAAAGAGGGTATGGCTTATGTAGCATTGTCACGAGTCAGAACTTTATCGGGATTGTACTTGATTGACTGTGATGTCACAAACATTTGTGCGGATATAGATTGTGTTAAGGAATACAATAGGTTAAGAAGAGAGTATGCACCACATTTGCCTCAATATCCTTTGTTTGAGAAACGTGTGGTAGGCCGGAAACGAAGAAATATCAGTAATAGTAGGGAGGTTGTAGCAAAAAGACCAAAAGTCGATGAACCGAAAATTGTAAGCAGAAAGAAAATGAATTCTGTTGAAGATGTTGTTGGTTTTCAATTAGAAAATAGTTCTGGTGTCAACTGCTATGCTAATGTAGTGGTTAATGTTGTCTTTTCACTAGAGACTTTAAAAGAACAGATTGTGATGAATTCGGAACAAAGTTTATGCTGTTTGTTGAATTCTGTGTTAGAGAAATGTAGCGCTGATAGAAGAAGAGTGGAAAGTGTGTCTGAAATTCGTAATCTGTTAGACAAATGTTCAGGTCAAACGCAATTCTCTCAAAATATTCAGCAGGATTGTCAGGAGTTTTTAATGTATATGCTTGATGTATTGCAAGATGAAGGTGTAGATGTAGATTATCTGTTTGGCCTTTCTTATCAATGGCAGCATGACTGCGAGAACTGTAGGCTATCAAGTACTACTAGTGTAGACTCAGAAAGATTTATATATTTAACTTTGCCTGACAGTAAATCAGTATCCTTCAATAAGCTAGTAAAAGCAGCCGATCAAAACATGGAGTGTAGCCAATGTAAGTCTGCAATGCTGTCCACGTTAATTATAAGAAGTTATGGCCAGTATGTCATTTTAATGTTCCAACGATGTAGGTCTGATGGAACTAAATTGACAACTTTAATTAATAATTTTGTGGCTTCGCAGTTGTCAATATCAGGAAGGACTTTTGTAACTAGAGCAATTATATATCATGACGGTCCATCAACAACTTTAGGACATTACACAGCTTATTTAAAATCTGGAAACGGCTGGTCATTCTGCAATGATTCTATTTTAACTTTCAAAAAAAGATTGCCTTTCCACCTTCAAAATTCTTACCTGGTGTTTTTACAACCAAAATTTTAGGGATGGAATCTTGGGATTTGTTCTGAGGAATTTCAAGAGGTTATAATGGCTCCTACTCTATATGGCCTTGTGGGTAATTGTAGTACAGAGCGAAAACTGTTTGTGTTTATAAGCTAATTCAAGCAGTAGATCAAAACAAGGAGTAGAGGAAATGTAAGTTTGCAATGCTGTCCACAAATTTAAAAAAGGCTGCTCTTTCGGCAATGATTAGAATTTGACTATGAAGCAATGTTGCCTTTTGACTTGTTTTCAGTAGTGAGAATTTAGGGTAGGTAACTGAATTATAATGATTCTAGGTGTTGTTGTAATTTAGTGTGCTGTTTTAAATTGCTTTGTATGTCTCATTTTTCTTAAAACGATAGAGCTTATCTTTTAGAAAGTTGTGGGCAGAAAATAATAACAGCACAACAGAGTATAAGCTGTTCATAGGACATCCTTTGACGTCATGGAAAGTAAGTTACTTTTGAGGAGTTCTGATTTCTAATTGATAATATTATATGGGTTTTTTAAACACAATCATTTTGATTGTGTTTTTTTTTCCCCGCTGTCATATGATGAATACCTTCAACTCACTGTTATCAGTGAAATTTGATATATTCTGAGAACAGCAAAAATAAACCATTTAATATGTATAATTAATTCTGTACTTTGAATTGTGATTTTTAATATGTACTTATCTTCTCTCATGCTCACTCATCTTTTACTACTTTCTATCAATTTTAAAATTTGTGTTCTCTCATTCACAGATTGAACGTATAAAAATAACACATGACTAAGTTAACGATAATTATAAGGTAAGTGTTTAGTACTCATTCTGTTACATCTCTTTTACATTTAACTTTTATTAGTTCCACTGCTTCATTTCTTTAACCCTCATTTTTCTGCCTTTGCTACTTCCCTCATTCCTTTTTCTATTACTTTTTTTACTCTACTCTTTCCACTCCTGTTCTCAGTCCCTCTTTAAACAGTATATCTGTGTTGCTCCCTCTAACTGTCTTTCTTTTAACATTACTTTCAGTTTACTTACTCTTCTTTTTAAAAAAAAACATTTTTTTGAGTTCGCTCCCGGTTCGCGTACCGGCGCGTGAACCGGGAAGCGAACCAAAAGAAATAGAGGTTGTCAGAGTGCTAAACATTTTAGCAATTTCTTTAAAGGGGAGGTCGTTCTGAAAAGAACTTTTTTTTATTATTTTTGTTGTTTCATATTTTTTTATTATTTTTCTGAACATTTTGGTTTTTTTTTGTATTTTTTGAACAGTTTTATATATTTTTTGTTTTTTTGATGGGGGGAGAAACAAAAATGATTCATTATGAAGGGCTCAACAGGAGCAACAAAAAAAAAGATAATTTATTTCTTGGGACGTTTTGCACATTTGTGATTTTCAATTGCTTTATTAATTAAGTTTATGCTGCTCTCTCTGAAGCAAATGAGTTGTCCACAAAAAAAGCAAACATGCTTCACACTTGCAAATTTCATTTGAATATTTGGGACCATCTCCCTCGCCTCTGGTCCCGACACTGCCTCTTCATTGGTGGATGTACTGGCCACAGGTCGGGGGTTCTCCACCAGATCACGAAGTTGTGCAGCACTGTCATTTATAGGGTGCCACCTTTCCATATGGCGATGCATTGTATAATTACCAAAACTGTATTTCTTGTCTGTTCCTCTAGACAGTTCATCTTTGCAAATCAGGCAGGTAACATACCGGGCATTTACCTTTTTTTGATGTGGGGGAAATGAAAAAAATTGCCAAATAAAATTTTCTTTAACATAGGCCCTCCTTGGTTCTTCAGGTAAAAACCTCCCTGTCCCTTGCTCCTCTTCCTCTTCTTCCTCTTCTTCCTCCTCTTGTTCTAGGATGACCTGAGGAGGTGGTCCTATCTTCCTAGGAGGTTGTGGTGGTGGTGGGGGTCCACCAGCTGCAGCAATCATTGAAGCCATTTTTCTGGTATTGAAAAAAGGTCTTTCTCTCATAAAAAGGAATGTCAGAGTGAGAAAAAAAGGTGGGGCTTTCATCATTTGGGAAAAAAAAATGTTCTAAACCAATGAAAAGTGTTATTTTTAGGTCATATGACCAAGCCTTCCATCACTAGGAAACCAAAAGTAAAATGAACCAATGAAAAGTTTTATAAACAAGTCACATGACCTGTTATGCTTACGTTACGCGCTCCGCGCCGCGCCCCGGATCGCTTCCGGGGCGCTGCGCTTCGCGCCTCGGTTCGCGTTCCGGAGCGCTTCCGGGTGCACTAACGCGGCGCATCATAAGACGCATTACGCGGTAACGCGATACGTCGCGTTTACGCGACGCGTCACAATGTTGATTTCTAACGCGGTAGTTGCGCTAACGGAACGTTTACCGGTTCGCGGACCGGGTCGCGGAACCAAATAGAGCTAACGGGAAGCTGCCCGGTTCGCGAACCGGCAGCGAAACACAAAAAAAAAATAATAAATAAAAAAATAATATTACAAAAATATAAAATATATTTTTGAATTAGAATAAGAATACATTTTACAGCTTTTGATATTTGCTATTAAAAAACCATTGAAATTCACTGAAAAAACCATAGGTTATAGACCATATATAGTTAGGGATTAGCATTTACAAAACCTTGAAAATTCACTGAAAAACCATAGGTTATAGACCATATATAGTTAGGGATTAGCATTTACAAAACCTTATTTTACTCGCACAAAACCATTGAAATTCGCATATATAGTTAGTTGCACTAACTATATCGCGCACCCGCAATCCACTGCTGATCATGTCACATATTACATCATTCATGACTTGGTCAGTGACATCACTGATGACATCACTGATGACATCTCAAATGACATCACTGATGACATCACTGATGACAACATCCAGTGAGTGTATGTTTCTGTAAAGTTAAAATATGTCTTACATATTGAAGAATGAGTGGATGTATAAGTGTCTGGATGAAGGATTTAGTAGGTGCATGACTGACTGTATGAGTGAGTGATTAAATGTGTCTCACTGAGTGCATGGGTTAGTGACTAAACTGTCTTAATTTGTGCATCATTATGTCTGTTGTTCTGTAAACTGCTGCATGTGTTGATCAATAGCTATATGAGTAACTATATGGGTTATTGATTGGTTGCCCAAGTATTTGTATGGGAGACTGAGTGTGTGTGGGTGACTGGGAGGTGTATGACTTTGTGCATAGATGTGTGAGCAGTTGATTCACTAGATGTATGGGTTCAAAAGTGCATGTGGAAACAGCTGTATGGGCGGTTGACTGTGTGCATGAGTGTATTGGTGAGTGAATGGATATCTCAGTGCTACATGTCAAAGTAAGTACACATGTAAAACACAGTACATGTGAGAGTTGACATATATAAATAACTGTGCATAAGAGCCAGTGAATGTGTGAGTGGCTGTATGGATCATTGTGAACTTGTATCAGGGATTGTATAAGAGAGTAAATATGTGTTAGTATATGTTTGAATAAGTAAGGTGTGTATAACTGTATAGTAGAGGAAATGGAGGTGTGATTGATTCTTTGCATGACTGACTAGGTGTGTGAGTAACTCCATGGATGAGTGACAGTCTGTGAGTGTCTGTTTACACTGAGTGTATCTAAGGGTATATTAGAGTCTGAAGAGGTTCATCGTATTATCACATGAATGATGTCATTAGTGATGTGCTCGGTAATGTCAAATGAGATGTCAAATGAGATGTCATCAGTGATGTCATTTGAGATGTCTTCAGTGATGTCATCAGTGATGTCATCAGTGATGTCATTTGAGATGTCATCAGTGATGTCATCAGTGATGTCATTTGAGATGTCATCAGTGATGTCATCAGTGATGTCACTGAGCATGTCATGAATGATGTAATATGTGACATCATCAGCAGTGGATTGCGGGTGCGCGATATATAGTTAGCGCATCTAACTATATATGCGAATTTCAATGGTTTTATGCGAGTAAAATAAGGTTTTGTAAATGCTAATCCCTAACTATATATGGGCTAAAACCTATGGTTTTTTCATTGAATTTCAATGGTTTTTTAATAGCAAATATCAAAAGCTGTCAAATGTCAAGTACATGATAGGTAAAAACATTTTCGTGTTTATGCACGCTGATGTGCTTTGAACGCTGCCCCCCCTCCCCCCCCCTCTTTTCTCTTAGCAGTACTCTCTCTTTGCAGATAGTGAAGGGTAGTTAACGCAGGCCTTTGCCCCCGTTGTAATCCGTCGTGCCTGCTTCTCTCTCTATTTGATTGATTGCTATCCAAGCATTTACTGTTTTAGAATTGGTTCTCTTTGGTTCATTCTGTATTTACAAACAAGCACAGAGTCGCAATACTCTTTTTAGTCTTTGCAGATAGTGAAAAATCATTTAAAAAAACAAAAGGAATCGAGCAAAATCAGTAGGCCACTAATGGGATCTGTTTTTGACCTCGCTAAAATAGAAACATTAAGAACAACCCCTCATGAGAAATACGAAACTAGTGAGATGAACTTAGCTCCACACCATGATGGCTGCAAGACAGCTCGGCTCCGCCACCCACCCCGCCCAAAATAACGACAAACCCTATGCAAATATTATAAATATATACAACACACCAGCAAAGTAACAGGGTAAAACGTTTTATTAAATAACTATATACATGGCAGCCTGCTGCAACATCGATCTAAATGCCTTTTGGTGACTCTTCCATTGTGAACATTGTCCCACAATCCGTTTGACCTGAAACGATTACACAAATAAAACATTTGTGAGTTTTAAATTTCCGGAGAAGTATAATTCACCAATAGTTTTCTCTGTAGATCTTTTTCCATTAACAATCCCAGTTCCATCACCCGCCCAGGATATCACTACTGTTAGTTGTCATTGTTGCTTCTGTTTTAATAAAAAATGTTTTAAGGTGCTTACTGTTTTTGTTGCGATGTATATATTTATAAGTTATTAAAGTGTTATAATCCTACTAATTTTTTTATCGATTATTGCTGTTTGAGATATTCCCTGTCTACAAACAGAGAAGAATAGAAATATTCTGTCTCCCTTTGCAGATAGTGAAGGATAGGTAATGCAGACTTTTGTCCCCCCTTGTAATCCGTCATGCCTGATTGATTGATTGGCTGGACATTTATTGTTCAAGGAATAGTTCTTTCGAGGTACTCTCTGTTTGCAAATAACGTGGAATAGAAATATTCTGTCTAGTCTTTGCAAGTAGTGAAGGAAGGGTAATGCGGACCTTTGTCCCCCGTTGTAATCTGTCATGCCCATCTACTCCCCACTGATTGAGAAACTAGTTCCACCCGGACCATTTATTAGAGGTACATCATCTGACTCAACCGGAGAGAACCCCTAATAAAGAAGACATATGTAAAATACGAAGTAATCACTGTATCCTGTTAAACAGAAACTTTAGCATGAAACACACTTGAAAAGGAAGGGAAAGAAATCGAACAAAATCAGTAGGCCTCTGATGAGTTTTTGACTTCGCTAGAAATAAGAAACATGAAAGTGGTGAAAGAAGCCAAGCTTGACGTTACGGCAGCCACAAGGTAGCTAGGCTCCGCCACCCCCCCACTGCTCCAAGCATGTCTGTCCCACCGCCCGCCACGCCCAATAACGGTAACATGAAATAAATACAAATCAGCAGATACCTACCCCCATTCCGGAAACTCCCGAAGTGCAACAGGTTTGCGGCTACGCCCATCCGGAAGACGAGGCCTTCGGCACGTGTAGGGCGAGTCCTGCTGGCAGCCGTCGGCCGGGGAGGTCATCCCGTAAGGTGGGCCAGGAGAGGAGCCGAGGCCGACGGGATTCTTCTTCTTTCTTAGATAATGGCTGCGACAACGGGGGGGATGTCTTGCACATGCCACCGACCCCCCCCCCCTCGTATCTCCTGGTCTGGCCCCGGCTTGATATGAGCTCCCCATTCGGGCCTGAAGCGGCGCCCTGCAGGCCACGGGGGGATGTCTTGCCTCTGCCTCTGACCCCCCCCTCTTATCGCCTGGTCCGGACATCACGGATATCAACGCCAGGTGTCGGCGTGGGGTGCGCTGGGAGGGAGAGGCGGCGCGAACAAGGCTCTCCCACCCCCACAGGTGAGGGCCCCTCGGTTGCACCCCCAACGCTCCACTCACCCAACAAAAGGGTTCCTCCACTCTTGCAATACAGCGACGCTGCATTCACCCGACAAAAGGGTTCCTCCACTCTTGCGATGCACCGACGCTCCACTCACCCAACAAAAGGGTTTCTCCACTCTTGCGATGCAGCGACGCTGCACTCACCCAACAAAAGGGTTTCTCCACTCTTGCGATGCAGCGACGCTGCACTCACCCGACAAAAGGTCTCATCCACTATTGTGAGGCAATGATGCTCCGCTCACCCAGCGGGGGTCTCGTCCACTGTTGCGGTGCAACGGCGCTTCTGAGTTCAACTAGAAAATGAGTCCTGCATCCAGAAACGTTCTCCTCAACTTTGAAGATTCTATAAGAGCCACGGGGGCCCCCGACCCCCGATGGGGAATGACTGCCATGATCACCCACGGAACGACCACGACGTAGCCGCGGGACGTCGGCGCGCTCATGCCGGCGCCGGCCTCAGTCTTGAAATCACCAAAATCCTGCAAGACTACCAACTTGATCAGTTCCGGTGGGACACCAGTATGACCCGGTAGGAGAGATTTTTACCTCCCACCCCTCTTTGACTGATGGTTCATGTCGCCAGTCCCCTCTACTACCCTTCAACGAAAACTTTTAGACTGCCGAAAGAGGTCCCGGTCCAACCACGAGTTGGTGCAGACATTTTGACTATACTTGGACCTTCCTGACCTCACCCAAAATGGCGCCGGTACAAATGAAACTATCGTGCCCCGATTGCTCAGCCTTGATATCATGAGATATGTATGCAGTTTTTAGCACATGAATTGATATGGGATAAGACTGATTATATGTTCGGACAATTAATTGATCCGGGATGGGTATTGATTATACGTTCGAACAATAAATTGACATGGGACTTGTACTGATTACACATTCGGACAATGAATTGATATTAAGTTCTAATGCATCATTGATTACTGTATTTATTGAAGGTTAGAATTGTCGACACTTTTGGTACTTGCTCACAATGAATTATCGATATGATTTTGTTGCACTTGTCGCACTTTTTACTGATTATATATTCGGACAATGAATTGATCCGGGATGGGTATTGATTATAAGTTCGAACAATGAATTGACATGGGACAGGTACTGATTACACGTTCGGAAAATGAATTGATATTAAGTTCTAATGCATCATTGATTACTGTATTTATTGAAGTAATACTGATCTCTCCGCATGAAATTAATTTTCCACATGCTACACAAGTCAATCTCATCTGCCCAAAGTTCTTTTGCAGATTTGGGACCGTTTCCCTTGCCTCTGACTCACTTATTGCTAAGTCATTGGTGGATGTTTTTGCCGGTCGGGGGTTATCCCCCAAATCTCGAAGTTGTGCTTTAGAATAATTAAAAGGGTGCCACCTCTCCATGTGCCGATGCATGGTATGATTACCATAGCAATATTTTTTTTCGGTCCCTCTCGAGAGTTTTTTTTTTGCAGATGAGGCAGGTAACGAACCTGGCTTTAACTTTCTTTTCATGAGAAGGAAAAGAAAAAAATTGCCAGATAAAATTCACTTTCACATGGGACGTTCTTGGCATTTCTTTTAGTTTTTTAATGTACATGTTCATAAAACGATTACACAAATGAAACATTTGTGAGTTTTAAATTTCCGGAGAAGTATAATTTACCAATAGTTTTCTCTGTAGATGTTTTTCCATTAACAAACCCAGTTCCATCACCCGCCCAGGATATCACTACTGTTCCCCATGTCATAAAACCTTAGGATGTTCAATAACTGAAACAGCTAATATGGGTTTACTTACAGGGGACATCTTTTGTTCTGTTTTGTAAAGTAAAACTATTGTGAACGCAAGTATTATACATAGTAAGTGTTTAATATAGCATTTGTCAGTCATTGGTTAAGCAGCTAGGACCTGTTCACTCTTGACACCCCAGGTGCTGTGTATGTTGCACTATAGTGCTGCATCGGGAATACGGACAACCCTATTGATGTTGATTTTTCATTATTGATTATTGTAAAGAAATGGCGACTCCCCCCTTTAGCAGATTAGCTAAATCTTTGCGTAATTTGGGCATAAAAGTTATATTATTGGAAGTAGATGGTTATAGTTCTGGTTAATTTCCATTCAGAATGTCCTACACAGCACCACTCTAGGTAAATATGCTGCCTTGGGACTATTCGCACAACAGACCGCTACTGACCATTGTTGCTTCTGTTTTAATAAAAAATGTTTTAAGGTGTTTACTGTTTTTGTTGCGATGTATATATTTATAAATTATTAAAGTGTTATTTTCCTTCTACTTTTTTTGTGAGTGCTATATATTTTTAATGTGACACATAATTGTGAAGACTTTGATGTACAAAAAGGCATCCCTGGAATCTTCCGCTTCAGGCTCGGTCCCACACACCCTCACAGTGAGAATCTCCTCCCCAAGCACAATACAGGATGGTTATCAGATAGTAGGAACGCGTGTGGTGTGACAGATCTACTGTAACTCCTTTGAAGAGGGGTGATTCTCTACAGCTGGGGCCATAAACTACATCTGCAGGGCTAGGTGATAGCCTGGGACCGGCCTGAACAATCGGACACAGAGGAAGAAGAGTGTCAGAGGGTGCGGTAGTGAATAGGGTGAAAGGGTGGTGTCGGGCGGGCACAGGGTGTGATTCTCAGGGAAGAGCAGCGCACATGGGAGGAGGTTTCTGGCCCATGCATGAGAGAGAGAGCGGGGGTGACCAGTGCGTGGGGGAGATGCTTGCGAGGGTGAGGAGCCATGCTGAGGATCGGCGGCGTGCAGAGAGTGGGTCTGGTCAAGGCATCTAAAATGGCTGCCGTGCTCAACAAAAGTGTGGCATTGCAAAAAAGACAAGATGGCGCAGACAATGTTTATCAATAGGGATTAATTTTAAACAATTATTTAAAACAAAATATTTACTCGCAGTGACAAAATGGCGGTCAACACTTCCTGATTTCCATCGAATCGAACGTTAACAGACGTCACGCAACAAAAAAAAACCGCTCACGCACAGCCGCTGGAAGACATGTATCAACATATATGAGCCTCCTCAGCCACCCTCAGAAAACAAAAGGGGTCAGGATACGTCTCCCGTACCCCCTTATACCTAGTAATTTAATGAAATCGAAACACAAAATGGTGAATTCACGTTTCGCTACCAGTTTGCGAACCGAGAAGCGCTTCTACCTCGAAAAATCAAATTTTTATTATTTGCCCCACGGGACCCTTTAATAACCCCAACATCATTCCTAGGGGGTCAAGAGAGGTCTACCTAGCCCCCTTTCATTAAATTCCCCCTTCGTTTTTCTCCTCCTCTTGTCTCTCGATTCTACCGACAGACAAGATGGCGGCCGCACCGGACTGTTTAGAATGTTGACAGACACCGGAGAGCCAATCAGCTTCGCTACGCAAAGCTCCGTTACGCGAAAAGTACGCGATCTGGGATGCTGTCACAGATATACCTGTTTTTTAAACGTTAATTTCTCAAAATCCACTGGAGCACATATATTGAGACCCAGCAAAGGCACATCGGGCTAACAGTCCCTATAATTTTGCCAAGTTTCGTGCAAATCCATTCAGCCGTTAATTTGCGAACCGAGAAACGCTTCTACCGTGAAAAATCACATTTTTTTAATTTTCCCCACGGGACCCTTTAATAACCCCAACATCATTCCTAGGGGGTCAAGAGGGGTCTACCTTGCCCCCTTTCATTAAATTCCCCCTTCGTTTTTCACCTCTTCTTGTCTCTCGATCCCACCGAGAGACAAGATGGCGGCCGCTCCGGACTGTTTAGAATGTTGACAGACACCGGAGAGCCAATCAGCATCGCTTCGCAAAGCTCCGTGACGCGAAAAGTACGCGATCTGGAGCGCTATCTGGGACGCTGTCACAGATATATACATTTTTTAAAACGTTAATTTTTCAAAATCCACTGGAGCACATATATTGAGACCCAGCAAAGGCACATCGGGTTAACAGTCCCTACAATTTTGCCAAGTTTCGTGCAAATCCATTCAGCCGTTCGAGCTAAAAGTGAGGCCAAACGCCCTATGGAAATTAACATGGGAAAAACGCGTTTTGGGACCCCCCTTTTTTCTCGGCCCCCCCTTGACGAACCCCCCCCAAATTTTCAGGGGCTGCTCAGAAACAAAATGTGCCATTTTCCTGAAAATTTCAGCCGATTCCATCCACAAACGCCAAAGTTATTAGACATAGAATTTTCAAAAGTTCCATAGGCAAATAATCCTAACTATATATACCTACTGGCTATCGCCAGTAGGTAATATATATATATATATATATATATATATATATATATTAACCCTGGGCGTAGTGTGCGGAGTGCGGCTACGCGGAGCTACCCGAAGTGGGCACAAAACTACGCCCACCCGCGCACTACGTGTAGCCCCACTACGCGCCGCCCGCCTCCCTCCCGCCCTCCCTAAATACTGCAATAAATGGCTAGAAAGCTTTTAAAAACACTTACCTTGTCCGCCGCGTCCCCGGGGCTCCCTCTCACTGTCCCTGGATTCGCGCGGTCATTTCGAATACTAATGCGCATGCGCGGGCGCCCGAGCATGCAAAATGCGTAGGAGACGGCACTACGCACACTCCATGCACGGAGCGTAGCTGGCCGCCCACCCCTAATATATATATATATATATATATATATATATATATATATATATATATATTGCAAAGTGGCGGTAGACACTCTGTAGTTATAGTTAGGGAGACCGGAGATAGGAATTTTCCAGATTTTTATCCCTTAATAACTTTGTATCCATGTGCCAACCTGCTGCCCCAGTTTTTGGGGGGGACAAAAAGTTTTGCGGCATTTGATAAGAAGGGATCCCAAAATGCCCTTCAGATCCAATGCATTTTCTATAAAATTTTGCATTTCACAACCATCTGCTGGATTTTTACGAAATTTGGCAGTATTACATATTAGTGGGCACAAATTAATTGATGTCATTTGAGATGTCATCAGCGATGTCCCTGACCATGTCATGAATGATGTAATATGTGACATCATCAGCAGTGGATTGCCGGTGCGCAAAATATAGTTAGTATAACTAACTATATAGGAGCAATTTCAATGGTTTTGTGAGTGAAATGTCCAGCTAACTATAACACCCCTAAAACTTATAGTTTTTTGAGTGAATTTCAAAGGTTTTTTAAAAGCTAATTCCTAACTATATAAGGCCTGAAACCTATGGTTTTTTCAGTGAATTTGCAAGGTTTTTTTAAATGCTAATTCCTAACTATATAAGGCCTGAAACCTATGGTTTTTCCAGTGAATTTGCAAGATTTTTTAACTGCAAATTCCTAACTATATAAGGCTTGAAACCTATGGTTTTTTCAGTGAATTTGCAAGGTTTTTTAAATGCTAATTCCTAATTATATTAGGCCTAAAACCTATAGTTTTTCAATTGAATTTGCAAGGTTTTTTAAATGACAATTTTTAAATGTATTAATTTGTTTTTTTTATACTGATTTACTACATTTTTGTAGGCAGGTGTTCAGAGGGCACGCCCCCTTTTTACGACACTCTGCAGCGCAACCCCTGGTGCGTTTGCAGAGGAGGAACTAATTTCCCTTGCATACTGGGGGCCACCAGGAGCCTCCAGTATAAGCCACGGGGCTGCATTGCAGAGAGGTGTAATGAGGCCACACCCTTTTTTACACCTCTCTGCAATGCAGCCTCCGGTCATGTTTGCAGAGGGGGAACTAATTCCCCTTGCATACTGGGGGTCCCTGGGGGCCAACTCGCCCACCTGGAACCTGCAGTATGCGCCAGGGGGCTGCATTGCAGAGAGGTGTAATGAGGCCACACCCTTTTTTACACCTCTCTGCAGCGCAACCCCTGGCGTGTTTGCAGAGTAGGAACTAATTCCCCTTGCATACTGGGGGTCCCTGGGGGCCAACTAGCCCATCAGGAGCCTCCAGTATGCGCCAAGGGGCTGCATTGCTTTGCCCCCGGGTGCCGGTCCCCAGGGAAGTGTGGGGGGGATTGTGGACCCCCCACACTTCTTTATCACTATGCCCCCGCGATTTGATCCCCCTGGGGGGTAATTTTTTAAAAAAACAGACCAGGTTTAAAAAAAAAAAATGTGTTCCTTTTTTGTCCTTGTGGGACTACCTGGGCAGGCCTAGGGTGTCAGGGTGTATATACCCTGCCCCCTTTTTGTGTTCTTCACGTTTGTTTTTTTGCTTTCTTTTGCCATTGTCTATCGAGTACAAGATGGATGTCAACGCTTCCTGGTTAGAAGTGTTGACAGCCAATGAGCATGCAGCTTTCTCTGGAAGGCATGCTGATTGGCTGCCACTGTCTGTCAACACTCCAAACCAGAAAGTGTTGGCAGCCATCTTGTGCCTCGCTAGAACCAAGGCACCAGAAAGCAGTGAAACAAAGGTGGAAACCACGCAAAGGGAAGCACCCTGACCCCCTAGGCCTGCTTAGGGGGTCCCACAAGAACCCCCCAGGCCCAAAAAATCACAAAAATCGCAGGGTAATTTAAAAAATACTACTTGTAGGTACTTAATTCACCCAGATAACACAACAGCTCTTTTGTCAGCTACCCTACCTCTAAACACTCTAAATTCATTATTTAAACACATTTTTTTCTATGTTTTTCCCCGTGGGACGCGTACCTGTACGCGCAACCGGAGCACACTCCGTGAAAATTTCAAAAAATAAAAATAGTTTTTTTGCCCTTCGTGGTCCTTCTAGGTCCCCCTCAGAAAACCTAGGGGGTCAGGGGGTGTCTACCCTGCCCCCTTTTAATCATTTCCCCCTTTTTTTTCACCTCTTGTCTCTCGATTCTACCGAGACACAAGATGGCGGACTCTCCGGAATGTTTGGAATGTTGACAGACACCCGAGAGCCAATAAGCTTTCCACTCGCGCACATCCGTGGGGCGCCGGGTGCGCTCCCCGGTACGCGTACAGGTAGACGCTCGAAGCGCGCATATAGATATATATGTGTTTTTGAAGTTACTTTTCATAAAAAACACTGAAGCAATTTTCACTAAATAAAGAAAAGGCATTTCTGCGTATCAGTCCCTACAATTTTGCAAAGTTTGGTGTAATTCCATTAAGCTGTTCGGGCTGTAGCCGTGTCTGAACGTCCTATGGAAAATAACATGGGGAAAACATGTTTTGGGACCCCCCTTTTTTCTCGGCCCCCGCATGATGAATCCCCTCGAAACTTTCAGGGAAGGAGCAGAACTGAGTTGGCCAAAAGTTTGGAAAATTGCACGCAATTTCCTCAATCGACGCCAAAGTTATTCCCAATAGAATGATGCGGATTTCCTCTGGTAACTAGGTCCTAACTATATATACCTACTGGCGTCCGAGTGTTCTGTGGGGCGCATGCTGTTCCCTGCCCCCCCGCAATGGCAATTTTTGACATTTTGTGTCTCACCCCGGCACCGCAGTTCCCAGACTTCATCACGCTGCGTTCTGGGATAAGAAGTCTTGCCCTACTTTCGGGACTTCACACAGATGCGTGAACTTAACAACAAGGGGTGGAGCTGGCTTGCAACGGCAAGTGTTTAAGAGGAGGGACTCACCCACAGCTTGTGACTATACTTACAGGATGCTTTGGGCGCTGAAGAAGGCAGAGGGCTGCCAAAATGCATTTGCCATTGTGTAAATAAAAGAAGGCTTCCTACCGTTTCCTCCAGGGTCTCTGTCTCTTTTCTTGGGAGGAGTTTGTGTGGATATATATATATATATATATATATATATATATATATATATATATATATATATATATATATATATATATATATATATATATATATATATATTCACTGAAAAAACCATAGGTTATAGACCATATATAGTTAGGAATTCGCATTTACAAAACCTTATTTTACTCACACAAAACCATTGAAATTCCATATATAGTTAGTTGCACTAACTATATATCGCGCACCCGCAATCCACTGCTGATGATGTCACATATTACATCATTCATGACATGGTCAGTGACATCACTGATGACATCACTGATGACATCTCAAATGACATCACTGATGACATCTCAAATGACATCACTGATGACATCACTGATGACATCTCATTTGACATTACTGATCACATCACTGATGATATCATTCATGTGATAATACGATGAACCTCTTCAGACTCTAATATAACCTTAGATACAATCAGTGTAAACAGACACTCACAGACTGTCACTCATCCATGGAGTTACTCACACACCTAGTCAGTCATGCAAAGAATCAATCACACCTCCATTTCCTCAACTATACAGTTATACAAACTTTACTTATTCAAACATATACTAACACATATTTACTCTCTTATACAATCCCTGATACAAGTTCACAATGATCCATACAGCCACTCACACATTCACTGGCTCTTATGCACAGTCATTTATAGATGTCAACTCTCACATGTACTGTGTTTTACATATGTACTTACTTTGACATGTAGCACTGAGATATCCATTCACTCACCAATACACTCATGCACACAGTCAACCGCCCATACAGCTGTTTCCACATGCACTTTTGAAACCATACATCTAGTGAATCAACTGCTCACACATCTATGCACAGAGTCATACACCTCCCAGCCACCCACACACACACTCAGTCTCCCATACAAATACTTGGGCAACCAATCAATAACCCATATAGTTACTCATATAGCTACTTATCAACACATGCAACAGTTTACAGAACAACAGACATAATAATGCACAAATTAAGACAGTTTAGTCACAAACCCATGCACTCAGTGATACACATTTAATCACTCACTCATACAGTCAGTCATGCACCTACTAAATCCTTCATCCAGACTCTTATACATCCACTCATTCTTCAATATGTAAGACATATTTTAACTTTACAGAAACATACAGTCACTGGATGTTGTCATCAGTGATGTCATCAGTGATGTCATTTGAGATGTCATCAGTGATGTCATCAGTGATGTCACTGACCATGTCATGAATGATGTAATATGTGACATCATCAGCAGTGGATTGCGGGTGCGCGATATATAGTTAGTGCAACTAACTATATATGGAATTTCAATGGTTTTGTGTGAGTAAAATAAGGTTTTGTAAATGCGAATTCCTAACTATATATGGTCTATAACCTATGGTTTTTTCAGTGAATTTTCAAGGTTTTGTAAATGCTAATTCCTAACTATATATGGTCTATAACCTATGGTTTTTTCAGTGAATTTTCAAGGTTTTGTAAATGCTAATTCCTAACTATATATGGTCTATAACCTATGGTTTTTTCAGTGAATATATATATATACATACATATATAAACATATATCATCTGTATATCTATATAAATACAAACATAAATGCATGCATACATATACTTATATGCATACAGATGCATGTTATTTACATGAAAGTTGAAAAAACACTAATAAAAGCAAAGCTAAAAAGCCACCTCATTACAAACAGAATGGCTTTAACTTAAACGAGGGCGAGATCTATTGCATTTTCATTGCTTGTTTACTTTGGTTCCATCAAGAAGGCATTCAGATGTGTCACACATTTGCCATAAATTCTGAATGTTAGCACTCTAGTTGCACATTAGATCACTGTAGTAAAGCTACTGCTCACCAGGGACGTCTGCTGCTGGTATTCAAAGTGCATGTTTCAGTCTGCATGTCAGAATTTTTTTAATGAAATAGAAGAGGATTTGAGAAGTCACTCAAAATGATCCCTTACCAGACTTACCACTTCATTCCAATCAAGATGGCTTCTGGTGTGCCATACTTTTGTCATAAGTAAGACTGTTAGCGCTCTAGTTGTTCTTTAGAACACTCTGGGACATTCTGTCATTGGGCTATACTTGGGGTACATCTGGGTGATATTTGGGCTACATTTAGGCTCTTTTGTCTCTGGTGGCCATCTTGGGAGACTGTATGTCAGAATTTTTTAATGAAATTGAAGAGGGTTTGAGAAGTCACTCAAAATGTGCCCTAATTTTTCATTCTGCAGCACTAATCATACTTTCTATGGCAAAATATACCCCCTCATGTTGTTTCTTTTTAAATTAAATGTTTTAAGAGTTACCACTTTATTCCAATCAAGATGGCTTCAGGTGTGCCATACCTTTGTAATAAGTAGGACTGTTAGCGCTCTAGTTGTTCTTTAGAACACTCTGGGACATTCTGTCATTGGGCTATACTTGGGCTACATCTGGGTGATATTTGGGCTACATTTGGGCTCTTTTGTCTCTGGTGGCCATTTTGGGAGACTGCATGTCAGAATGTTTTAATGAAATAGAAAAGGATTTGAGAAGTCACTCAAAATGTGCCCTAATTTTTCATTCTGCAGCACTAATCATACTTTCTATGGCAAAATATACCCCCTCATGTTGTTTCTTTTTAAATTAAATGTTTTAAGAGTTACCACTTTATTCCAATCAAGATGGCTTCAGGTGTGCCATACCTTTGTAATAAGTAGGACTGTTAGCGCTCTAGTTGTTCTTTAGAACACTCTAGGAGGCTGCAGTAGAACACAAAGGAATCAACTGACAGTCTCTGTCCTTGTTGGATGTACATGTTTTACTGAGAATGTCAGACTTCATTTTCACATGACTGAGAAAGATAATGTGAATTTACAGAAAATATGCTTTCAGTTTAGCTTATAGATCCCCTTCCAAACCACTGTGGGAAAATCATGAGATATTAGTTTTCTTTCAAACAATATTCATGATATCACAGCAGAAGGTTTTTTCACATGGTAAAATAGCCTTAGAACCCACCACAATTCCTAAAACGAGTATGGTACCATCAACAAATGATTTATAAAGTAACTAAAGTCCTAAAACCCTCTATTAACTACAATGCTTTTTAATGAGGTGCTATCATGTATATTGGTCCCAAGATGGCTGCCAACACTTCTTGGATGAAGTGCTGACAGCCAATCAGATCAGATGTGTGGTTAGGCTCCGCCCAGATATATATCTTTTTTTGAACCTAAATTACTCAAAATCCACTGGAGCACATATATTGAGACCTAGCAAAGGCACATCGGGCTAACAGTCCCTACAATTTTGCCAAGTTTCGTGCAAATCCATTCAGCCGTTCGAGCTAAAAGTGAGGCCAACCGCCCTATGGAAATTAACATGGGAAAAACGCGTTTTGGGACCCCCCTTTTTTCTCGACCCCCCCTTGATGAAACCCCCCCAAATTGTCAGGGGCTGCTCAGAAACAAAATGTTCCATTTTCCTGAAAATTTCAGCCAATTCCGTCCACAAACGCCAAAGTTATTAGACATAGAATTTTCAAAAATCCCATAGAGAAAAAATCCTAACTATATATACCTACTGGCGACCGCCAGTAGGTAATATATATATATATATATATATATATATATATATATATATATATATATATATATATATATATATATATATATATATATATAAATATAATATATGTATATCGATTAGGCCTCCTCCTATGTACAGTCTACATAATGGATCCTGTAGTCTGTGGAAAGAAAGACATCTAGAATGTGTCAGGTTGTGGGAATGAACCATGTTTCTCAGATGAAGAGGGCAGCAAACTTGAGGTACATGATCATGTCTGTGATATCTGATGCATGGAGTACTGTAGAGTATTTATTAGCATGAGTGGGAATGTGTATTCTGTAGATTGAGGCTATGTGGTAGTTAGTGGGATATATATATATGTATATCTATATATATATATATATGAGGCTGTGTCAATGTGTTGTGATGATGCTATTTGAATGTTTGTGTTGTCTTGCTTTGATTGTGGTGATTGGCAGTATGGGGTGCAGGGTGAGGTGCATGATCATATCTTAAATTGCAAGATTCTGAAAAGTACGGTTTTTGGCCCAAAGTTCTTCCTGGCCCTTGTTTCTGAAGTGAGGAGGAGCCAGGAAGGTATGTCACTTCCTGTGCGGATGAATTCAAGGGAATTACAGTGATGTCAGTTCCTGTGTAGATAGGTAATGAGAAATGAAGTCCTCTTATCTGTTTTTTTTTATCGATAGTTTAGTGGGAAACCAGGCAGGGTTGTCACTTCTTGTGCAGATGGAGGAGGAAAACGAACTCATCTTTCCTGACTTCTTTTTTTTAAAGATGGTTTTGGCAAGAAATTAGGGATGTCACTTTCTGTTCTGATGGATGATTGGAAATGCAGTGATGCAGATGGACAATGGAAAATGAAGTCCTCTTGCTTGGCTGCTCATTTTAAATATGGTTTTGGCTGGAAACCTGTGAAGTCACTTACTGAAATACAGTGAGGTAAATTCATGGTGATGGAAGTTGAATACCTCTTGCCTGGCTTCTTTTAAAGATTTTGGCAGGAAACCAGTGAAACTCTGTTTTCACAAATGTATAGCTGTCCTAGTTATTTAATGAGGTTCACACTTGTTTCCATCAAAAAATGGTGAGACCTCAAAAATAGCAAACATTTACTACCACTTAGAACAACTATTGGCAGTGCCAATAGAGCTTGCTTACTTTTACATTCAAGCAAGAACGATTGGCATTGCCAATGCTTTTTTACAGCAGTAAAAAAGTCTGTCCAGATCGATGTTCTATCATCCACATTTCTGCTTAATTTTTGTATTTTATGCTCGGTAGCACTTGATCCCCATTGACTCAAACTCTTGATGACACACTGTCTGAACCAGTTTCCAGTGCCTCGGTGGGAAGTACTGCCTCAGTGACCCTGCTGGAGGGCACGCCACAGACTGCAGACAATATAATTTGAACTCACCGGAGGTAAGAAGAGGGAGACCACAGGGTGAGTGTTGACCGCCCGCTTGGTGACGACTGAATGCATGCGCCCCCCTGCCTCTCCACTGATGGACGACATGCCTGTCTGCCCGTCCCTCCGCCTGCCAGGTTGATGACTGGGCTGATGGCTGGGCAGGATTTAGCTAAACACTGGGGGGAATATTTAAAAGACCCTATCGCCACAGGATCATCACTTTTAGTCACGTTCCTGTGGTGATGTGGGCTTTGCCTTATTTATAAGGCAGAGTTAAGGCACTTAACATGGCTTAACCCTGCCTTGTAAATTAGGCTCCCTTTCAAACTATACTTAGATTAAAAGGGCGGGCAATGGGTGTTGTGGTGGGTGTTCCACCGCAACACCCATTGATTTGGACTCTGCTCCATATTTACAAGGGCAGTTTAAATATGTGGGAGTGCCAAAATTAAGACCAGGGAAAACCTGGTCTTAAACAGGTACAATAAGTAGAAATGTTTTGTTTCACCTCATTTTTGCTCTTACCTGCATTATACAGCACACATAGAAACAGCAAAAGGCCATTCATTCTTTATGTGCAGGAGGGTGTCCCTTTCAGCACGTAACAATCATTTTAAAAAATGACGTTATGCAACTTTGATGTATGCTGCATTAAGCAGCATGCATAGAAGTTACACAATACCATTTAAAGATTGTTTATGTGCAGGAAGGGAAACCTTCCTGTACATAAACAATCTGCCCGTCAGCACAGACACCCTTGCACTATTGTGCAAGGGTGTGTGCGTTGGCGCTAGGCAGCTACATTTACCACCTGCACAGGGAGAAACGCAAGGCTGCACCATATTCTTGTAAATATGGTGCAGCCTTACTTTTCTAAAGAGACGGTGCGTGTCATAAGCATTCTCGGCTTTGCCACTTTTTTAGTAAATATGCCATTCGTCTGGAGACAATCTCCCAGACACATTTTGGTCCTGACTACAGGATTTTAAAGGAACAGGTCAGAGGCCCCTTTCTTACCTTCTGTTTTTGGCCATGTGTCAGTAGGCCATGGTAGGTTGGCCACCCCCCAGATGCTCTCCTTTAGGGTTGTTCTATAGACTGATACACGATTCGCATATCCCGACCAATGGCACATACTACTTTTGTTAGAAGCTTGCACCCTATGCCAGCTTTGCCCCAAAATGTACCTGGGATTTGGCTTGAATACCTTAGACAGTTTAGTGATTTGGTTGGGAAAGATGTATTGTAGGCATGGAAGGCAGCCTGTGCTGGGACTTTTGGGCGGTTTGTTTCAGGATGGAGTGCTCATTCTCTTTGAGCAACTACAGACTGATAATGCTCTACAGGTGGATCACTTCCTAGCTCATGGCAAGATGGTGGCCAAGCTTGGCCGCCTGTGTCAAGTTGCTGACACTGAACCTGATCGCCACCCCCTAGTGCACACCTTGCATACCATAGGCGACGGCCGCTGCTTAATAAAGTGGTTCATGTGAGCCCTCTCACACACTGCAGGACCCCTTAATGGTACTCCGTAGGACTGGGAGAGGGACATAGGCTGCAACTTGACATAGAAGGAATGGGACAGGATGCTTCTTCACCCACGTAACGCTAAATTTCAAAATATCCTGCTCAACATACTGAGCAGTACTTATTTCACCCCATTGAGGCTTAACAGAATACTCAGATATGCCTCAAACTGCCTGCGGTGTCAGGAACCAGATGCTGATATGGTGCACATGTTCGGTCACTGTCCCGTGGCTGCGGATTTGTGGTGCGAGGTAACAAACACATTGGCTAACATAACAAGCAAGGTCGACCTCCAAACCATGGCAAGTGATGTCTTGGGCCTGCGTAGCCATAGGAAGGCAGGGAGCGCTGCTAATCACTTCTAGGATCTGGTGATGTTGAAGGTAGGTAAGCTGATCTTCATGATCTAGAAGGCTGTTGCGCTGCCCAGAATGGGCCAGTGGTGCGCGGCGACACTCAAGTGGAGTAGAATTGAGACAGTGGCACTGCAAAGTAAGGAGGTGTGAGGGCTGCGTAAGACACCCATTGCGGCGGACAGGGAAGGCTTGGAAGATTTACAGGCAACCCAGGAGGGCCCATTATACAGGAGTGAGACATTTGACTGGCTAATCCAAAGGATTGCTTTGTGGGACACCACACCTCGTCCCCCTTTCTTGTGTTTGTTAGGCTTGGGGGGAAGGAGTGGTGTGAGCTCATGCTCCTCAAGTGCAGAGATTTCTGAAGATAGTGGTGGGCATGTGGGCCTGACAGACTACGGAACAGGAGTGGCCACTTCCGTGTTTATAGGCCCTTTTGTGTAGGGCTGTAGTTGTCATGGCTTATTGTTTCTATATTCTGTTTATTAATTTAATGAACTGATGACTCATGTTAATCCCAGTCTTGTACAACATGTGTACAGTGATAATGGTGGGATCATGCTGTCTTAATATGTGGAAATTGTGCGCATAAACTGTGCTGTGATGGAATAAAACTCAATAAAGAAGGCTAAAAAAAAGTACAACATAACACAACTAAGGAACAAAACCAATCTTTCAGATGTGCTGGTTCATGAATATACCCCGGATATTTTCTTTGAAATGTGGAGAGTAAACAATTCATTTTATCAGAAACACCTACATTTCGGTCACTAGACTTGCCATGGAAATAGACTCCATACTTGTCCCTTTCAACACTATGACCATATCATTCTTGATAAAGAAAAACACATTTTCCAAAGTCATACTGGCAAAGCCAACTGTCAAGGCAGTAAGTGCTTAACAGGGATGTTTACAGCAAAGAAGAGTTCTAAATAACTCAAGGCAATACGTTTAGATCTTTTTTGCGCTTCATAAAACGCATCTCTATCAGAGGGACCACTCATTTTTTGTTTTCTACAAGTGGCATACATACAACAGGCTGACAGTCCACAATCTTGGTTACTGGCTTCACCAAGGTGCAGATCAAAATCCAAATTACATGGTGTGGTAAATATTTTACCTAATCTATTTTTCCGTATAATTATCATTACAAGACAGCTCATAAAAATGAGAGGCAGAGTCCGTGGTATCTGAGTCTTACGGGTTTTAATGGAAAAAAACCTCGAGGTTGGAGATCATGTTCCGTCACCACTAGGGTTCGGGAAGGGACAGTCAACGTTTTATTAACATTACACATTATATATAGTAAAATACATCATTGAATTCAATACAGTAGGCGTAACAGGTGAAAAAGAGCGAGATAAGAGCACATGTGCGTAATAGGAGGCGTGAAAATAGGCGTACACGAAGGCGTGCACTGTACATGTCAGAGGAACGTCACATGTGGGTGGGTGCATAGAGAAAGTTGCAGAATCAGCAGAAAGGTGTAGATGCGCGCGCAGCTAGCATGACGTGACATAGATGTGGTAACTGGGGAGAACTTTAACACTAGTAGAGGAGACAGAAGTCTGGGATGTCAGAACGACCTGGACCTATAACATATCTGATATCTTGTGTTTGGAGGATGTATTATCTGGAGTAAAAGGTCTCTCGGGCAGAGGCTATTCTATACTGAATGCTAGTGCGTGCATATGTGTCTACGTGTCTACGTGTCTATGTGCAGGGCCATGAGCCTACTATGGCAACGGGAACTGTAAATTACTTGCATGGAGGCAGGAAGGCTTGCTCTTTGCTCTGCAGACGGGGAGATGTTTACCTAAATCACTAGACAGGAATGTATTTTCGAGGAGGCTGAACAGATAACTTGAAGGCAAAATACAGTTTTGGCAGGCAGGCCAGGTTGAGCCAGGCACCGCTTCGCTTGGCAGGAAGTAAGGCAGAGGTCAGGGATATATGTTCAGGCTGCAGTATTCAGAGGCAAAAGGCAGAAAGGGCTCGGAGACACAAATCAGGGCCTAGCTCGGTAGAGCCAGGAAAAACGTAAAAGTGTACCATGTAAAGACGTTGGCATGGTATAGTTAGGAACTGAATTATCGATCCATTCATGGTGGATCTGAAAGAGGACATGTTAACGTTGGACGCAAATGTATTTGCGTCTTCATATTCGGTCATGGAGGGAAATTACATGTACTTGAAGCACGTACATGGAGACGTTGGGGTACACGTTAGGGGACATACTTGACCATAAAAATTTCAATTACCTCAATGGTGGTAGATAAGTTGATCAACTGCTAATCTGCCACCATGCTTTGCACTTTTATCTCTATAAAATGCCACAGTTGAAACTGTGATAGAGGTTCTCTTAACAATTAATCTGAATTCTCTTAACAATTAATCTGAATTCTCATTATGTTGAGTAGGCTAAATATGTGGGCACTGACGGTATACACCCAATTTTGGATTACTTTTCAAGTGCCCTCCATTATGACAGAAATTTTTACAGGAATGACTGTATTAACAGTAAGAGGTTTGCTTTTCTCAATACAGGTTTTTTAGATTGAGAATAAGACATTTTAGTTTAGAAACCTCCAATAGTCTGCCAGAGCAATCTAAACATAGGGCTTATTTATGAGAGCTTTGTGTCACTTTTACACCACGTAAAGTGGTACATGTGTGATGCAGGGCTCTCATAAAGATTAATGAAGCCACGCAAAACCATCCTGCGTGTCTTTGAGTGGCCTCATAAATCATGAGTAATACTATGCAGTGCAAATTTGCTGCATCCCATTACTCTGCGCCCTGGAGGCATTCCATGGGTGTTGCGGTTCCCATGCAACACCCTTGGAATTTGACACTGTCCCAGATTTACAAAATGCTGTAAACCTGGGGAAGTGCCAAATCTGTATGCCTCCAGAGGTGAGGCGTAACAAGGAGAAATGTGTTTATTTCTCCATGTTTTTCCCTTTCTGTGTGTGCTGCAGGAATGTTCCTCTTCCTGCACAAAAACAATCCGGCCTGCAATTGAGGTGCCATAGCACCACGGTACAAGGATGCCTGCATTGGTGATAGGCTGCAACAATGCTGCCAGCGCAGGCAGAAAAGACAGGAATGCACCGTATTGGGTAAATACAGTGCATTCCTGCCCTTTCACAATGCCATAAATGAGTCCCAATAGTGTATTGATTACTGCTGCTTTGAATCTCGTCTATTCTGATTAATGGAATTCCAAATAGCTCCTAAGCCATTTTACTTCAAAAGTTGCCAAAATGTTGAACATTGACCCTTCTTTTTTGCTTGTAAAGAACAACAGTTTCATTGAGTTGGTGGTGTTTGTATTTCTTTATAGGAAGTTGCCAGCTGTGATCATTCCTAAAAAGAAATTATATGTTGCTAAATTTGTATTAGGAAATGGAATGTCATTTACATAATTTTTTAGATCAGGGGCTGAAGTTACGGGCAAAATGATGAATGGAGAAAAATGTATCACACACCTTACACCATGACGGTCATATTATTTACTTCCATGACTGAAAGCTTCGATAGCCAAGTGGGAAAAGAAGTGGATTTATTGAAGAAATAATAACGTGAAGAACAGCTTCTCCTCCACTATGGTTGAGGAGCGTATTCCGCCACTAGCAGCCTCATAACTAAATAAAATAAAATGATAATAAAATGGGTTTATTATCATTTCATTTTTCTTTCTTGGTCTTGGGGGCAGGGCGTATTCGGTGACAAGATGAAGAAGGAGTGGTGTGTAATGGTGTCGGTGCGCATGTCAGTTTGACTGCCCGTCTTAGGACGGCCAAACCGACATGCACACTGAGATGTCTCCAACCCGAGCTGCATTGCTGGGTTGGAGAAAGCAGGCACAGGCTCCCAGTCTCTCTTGAACTGCAGATCTAGAGCAGTCAGGCCAAACCTAATTCTGCTCTCATGCATGAGAGCAGGGGAGTCTGGGAGACTGTGCCTGCAGTAGACTGGAACCAGAGATTAGCAGAAGAGCGTAGATGCGTTGGGCGACACAAAAGTTCTTTTTGTTTGTTTCTTGTTCCTATTTACGTCGTTGTCCATCGTCCCTCCCATTGCCCCGCCACTCTGCCCTGACACCAGCCACTACTGAGCATGGATGTAAATCTTCTATGTCAAACAGGGTTTTAGAAAGTTACTCTCAGTATCATATTTTTCAATTAAACTCTATAAAAACAGCCTCTTTTATTTACAATTCATGCCCAATTTGGGCATACTAGGTATCGTTTTACTACTTATTCTACTTAATAATTGCTAATTTTAATTTTACTTTGCCATATTACATGATGTATTCATATTTTCTAATAACAAAGATCAGCCTCATTAGTCCATTCAAATAAATACAAACATTTTTACATTTATATTGAATTTTGTTTGTATGCAAGAAACAGTTCCTGTTTCTTACTCTTGCTATCACTTTATAATTACATAATTCATTTTCCTTGCTTACTCTTGCATTATATGTTCATGTTTTACCTGTCTTACTATACACATTTATCATCATAATAAGTTTTAGCTAAATTTAATTGAAGTTAATTGCCAACCCTTCTTCCTAACCTCATCCCATTCCTTAACTGTGGAGTATATATCACCCCTCTAAAGCTGGTATCTCTTTCCATGGAGTGAGCTTAAAGATGTATAAGGACTCTTCCACCCTTCCTGTTTTCTTTTTTGTGTGTTCTTTCTCTTGTAGGGCTAATGAGTCATTGCGGATCCCCTTCATGATTATTAAGGTACGTTGTTTTATTGTTTATTTCATTTAATTGTAGGTGCATTTATCACTATGTAATGTGCAGTTGCAATGGCACTGCATGATTTTGCTGTCTATTCTGGACCTGCTGCTGTTAGCACTCCCTGTCGCAGGTTTATTCAGGACTGGTTTATTGGACTGCAGCTGCTAACACACCTCTGTTTCCTGATCACCAGAGATTCTACTGACTGGTCTCCCGGGCCTGCGTCTTTGGGCATTGAGATGAGGAGTTTCCTCCCGATGGCTTTACAGGGTTCTCCCCGGGGACTCGTTCCTTTTGTTGCTCCTTGGGAGCCGTGCCTGCAGAAAGCCGCATCTTGGTTGAAACATACAGCTCTTTTTGCCTGGGAGCAGGTGCTCTTTCAACTCCCACAGGATTTGGATTCCTGTTCTCTTGGAGCCACGTCTTATGGTGAGCAGCTTCCCAGGGAATAATTTTCATATAATGGGATGAATGGGCGCCATTCTATTTAGGGCTCTCAGGGAGTGGTTTGTTTTATTATAGCAGTTTGAGGCTAGCAAGGAAAGCTACCTGTGTCTTCCTTGGATTGTGGTGTACTTGAGTGGACACTGCGTATTTATTGTTTGACAGCCTCCTTCGTCTACACTTATTAAGCCATTCTAAGTTTATGAAGTTGCTCTGCTTCTGTCCTTGGGTATGACGAGGAGTTACAGAGACCCCTCCTCTTTACTTGTTTCTACTTTCCTAAGGTGGTTATTTTTCTGCCCGAGTTTATTTGAGGTGTTTTCGGAGTTTTCTGGACTCCGCGGAGCTTGTGAAGTGCAGATAGAGATTTTTCCCCACTCACGCTTGCCAATGCTAAGTTGGCAAGCGTGAGCTGCCGCTCAGAATTTCTACCCGAGCATCAGGAAGATCAGTGCGAATGGCAGTTTGCCCTGCACTCCTCCGCATCTAGAACTCTGCAGAGTATTTTTGTCACTTCGCAGAGTTCCGCATAGCGAACTCAATAAACTCTGCCCAGGCCTATTTTTGAGTGGCTATTCAGTTTTTTTCTCAAGTAGTAAACGATTTGCCTTTTCAGTACCCTTGGGATATATGAGTCCCTATTTTGCACTCATGCTCTAGCGCCTTGTGGGTCTCACTTGGGTCACCATGGGCAAACACTCACATAAGACACTGCGTTTCTCTTCTGACAGGCTAATTCGAGGCATTTATAATGTTCATCTTCAGGAAATGGTGAAAAAGTTGTCAGAGGCCAACAACAAACATCATGGTAGACGTTCCTTGCCTATTTCTTCTGTTTCCTCATTTGGATCTTTGTTGGTCGATCTCTCCCTCATCTGTTTCTTCTTGGGCTTCCCCAGATTATGATGAGGAGGAAGTCGTTTTTCCCTCAGACTCTTCTTCCAGAGGGAAATATAATATGTAAGAAGACTTGGAACCTGTATTGTCTTGCCTTTCATCTCAGAATAAGGATTAGCCCAGTACTAGTGGGGACTGGTTGAGACAATTCCAGATGCCTGCAGTCCCTTAGGTGGCAGTAATTCCTGCCATTCAGAACCTTTTAAAACAGGAAAGGAGAGATCTGGAAAGAATTTCAGTGCTTGTGTTCATGGGGAGTCTGTATTTTTCTGCACATGGGGAGATTGAGTTGTCTCACGTTCTGATGCTTGATCCTCCCCTTTCTAATGTCACTGGGAAGCCTTCCCTGCTTATGAGACCTTGACTGAACTGGTGAATAGGAAGGAAGAGGCTGCCCTAAAAACAACTCATACTGGTCTCAGCTTTTCCCTATGGTACACAATCTAAGTGGTGTATCCTTCCCAATCATTAGGTAAGGATTTTCAGTCTCTCGCTTAGACAATCCAGGAGGGCGACGATTTGTCACAGTTATTAGGCCACATGGAAGTCCAGGCAAAACTCATTTCGAATATTACGTTTGATAATCCAAGGGCATCTTTAATGGCTTTGGCAATTTTGGTAGTTGCAAGAAGACATTTGTATTCACGAAACTGGAAGGTGGGGACATCTCAGAAAAACTGTTTGTTGAGGATGCCTTTCTTTGGTGGAAGGCTGTTTGTCATGTGTTGGAGGAGGTTTTAAAAAAATCTTTAAGGGTCAGAAACATGCCCAACCTTTCCTTCCTAAACAGCAGAATTGGGAGCCCAGCAAGAGGAGATCTGAACGGTACAGGAGGCAAAGAACTGATTTCTGTCTGAGCCAGTCTAGATTTCAGCACAAACCTTCTTAGGATTCTGGTTCCTCCAATCCACTGAATCCTAAAGGGGGTTCTAAGCAGCCTCCTGACTAGGCTGAGCCCTCTCTCAGTTCTGTGGAGGGGTGGTTGTCTCCTTGTGTTTCAGGAGGCATGGAGGACCTGGATTTGCAACAGCTGTGTGCTTCAGGTGGTTTCACATGCTTATGTCCTGGAGGTCTCTCCAGAGTTTCAGAAACCTCTTTTCTTCCAAACTCACAGGCCCTATATATTCACAATGGAAAGTACCCTGGATGACAGTATTTCTTCTTTGCTAGAGAAACCGGCCATAATCAAGGTTTCCTCTCAGCAAAGAGGCCTGGGTTTTTATTCTTGAGTCTTCATGGTCAGGAAAATCACGGGCAATTTTTAAATGGTTATAGACCTCTGTTTCCTGAAGAAGCCTATTCCGACTGATGAAGCGGACTTCAGAAATGAGTTTAAAATTAAGTACGCTGATTTATAACTCCCATAATTTTAATTCACTAATGAGTGTTGCATGATTTTGTATACTGACTCAACCTAGAATAATGTGCACCTACACGAACACGCGGGTTTAATTATATGTGCTATTGTCGTGTTTGTCATTTTGTTTTAAATAATACTTTTACCTAGTCTTTAGTTCTGTCAAACATTAATTGCGGCTGTTTTAAATAATAGCATGTGCATTCTCTTAAATGTGCTTTCGTTTATGTTGTGTCATTTTATGTAACCATGTTTTGGTTGTCTTTTGTATGCAAAGCTAGGTAACATTGACTAATGGGTTAACATTAGCAAAGGGGGTGGGTAACAGAATAATTATTATTTCCTGAATTAATTATTGTCTTGTGTTTCCTTGCATACTAGAGTCATGCTAGAAGAGGCCTGTGGCCTAATTCTAAAATGGATGTCCGTAGTCCTGACAAAGTTGGGCCTTGCACAGCAGCGTTTGAAAAGGAAAATATTTTCTTCAATAATTCTTTGAAAGTCACTCTTAAAAGCAAGGCTGTGTGGAACCATTGAATGAACTTTTGATTAAGCTTTCTTAGTCAATGACAGGATGTGCAGCGGCGAAGGGTTTGACGGAGGAAGCAAATGGATAACTTTACCTAATGTTGCAAGTCACGGAAGAACCTGTGACACTCTTAGTCTATGAACAATGCCGCTCTTGAGGAAACGTGATTTTCTTTTGCTATGCGAAAGGCAAATGACTTCATCGGATGACATTTCTTGTCCAATCATGCTTCGTGTTGCTCGGATATTTGTATTCTTTTACTTAGTTTTAGATAGAGAAAAGGTATACAAATTGCCCCCTTGGAAAGAGCACTGTCGACTCGTTCCTGTGCTCGGGAGATGCTGCCGGATTTTTGACCCACGTAAGATCTTTTCTAACTTATGTTTTTCCCTTTTGGTTTCTTTAGTTAAGATAGGGAAATAGGGTTTAGGGAATGAGTTCTATAATGTTTAAGCATTTCTTATGCTGATTTTGATTTAAACTGACAGTCTAATGTGCCTTTCTAATAAAATAATGCTGATTAATAATTTATTTGCAAATAAAGAATCAATTTCTTAAAACGCTCTTTGCTTTGATAATAAAGTTAATAAAATGGATTTTTGAAATGACAAGCTGGTCTTGTTTGTTTCTTTGAGTTGCCATTAGTTAATCCATTGGCAATGATTTGACTTAATTAAATGTTTATTAAGGTGTTTTGATTAATTAGGTCACATGATTCAGTTGGTCAATTCGCGTCTCAGACATTATGGGCCTAGTGATAGATATTAAAATAATGGTGAGTATTGTGGTGTAGAGTTGAACATATGAGACTGAATTTCCTTTGATCCGCTGGATCAAATCTCTGGTAGCAGAGTTCGGTTACTATGGTAACTGACATGTTACATGGTAATTACATAGGATACATGTTTAACACATGTTAGGTTTTGTCTAAATTGTTAAATGTTGTTGAAAGGTTTTTTCCAGCAGTGAGAAAAATCCTGTGTGCCGGCAGAGTAGTGTGACAGGTGAAGTTGCACAGTTCATTTGTTCTGTTTCAAATTATTGGTACTGAAATATCACTAAGTGTTGTGGACGTACAACAGAAGTTTAGGGATTTTTTAGGTATGTCAGGTCGTATGTATAGTGAGGTTTGCCTATGAAATCCTAGCTCTGAGTATAGGGACAAAGGGCCCGTTTTAAAACTTGTTGCAAAAAAAGAGTAGTAGGATTTTTTCCGAGCTTGTGTGAAGGGTGAGGTAGCGTCGTCTATTCTTACTGGCGTTTGTGGATTTCTATTAATTGGTTAGAGTCCTGCCAAAGATTTTATGTATACATGAATAGGTTTTCCCGAATGAATGCGTGAAACTGTTTTTGTGAAAATAGGGTCGTCTATTTCACGGGAGTGAAATCTGGAATGCTTGGTAAAACTATCACTTGTTTAGTGAAACGAACAAATGGTTTGTTTTTCTGTAGTTATTAACTAAAATTAATTGAAAGGGATTGTTTTAAAATGGCGCTGTGAAAATATTTTGTAAAGGAGGGGTGAGTTTACGGAGTAACACTGACACGCGCAGCTTCGCTGCAGTGGCAGTATACGTCACAGGGTTCGCGCTGCAATTGGTTAACACACGTCACAGCAAGCGCGCTGATTGGTTCACGTGATCGTGACGAGCTGTTAGCTGAATGGTCCTTTCTGAAAACAGGATTCTCATTGGTTGAGCAAGGTGGTGACGTAGCTCGACCTGATTGGCTTGTTGGTGAGTTTTGCGCACGGATTGGCTAAGAGTAGCGAAACAACAGAAATACTTACGATCTTTTCTAAAATAAACGGAATAGTTTTAAAACATGAGTTATTGGTATAAAGAAGAGAAAAAGCTTTCATGGTGCCAGAAAATTAAAAATGTATTCAATCCTGACAAGAAAATTGAAGCGCAAGGTGGAAAATTACTTCATAAGCATAAAACACCTGCAGCATATATGGAAGGAGAATATGGATATCATACTGTTCTCTGGTTTGAAAATTGGATGCAATATACCAAAAATGATGGTGTTTTAGCTTGGCCAGAAGATGGATCGTTTAATGTTAAGGTTTTGAGAAACCTAAGAGATAAAATGACGGCTTTTTCACCAAGACCCAGACCAACTCAATTTGAAGCTTTAGTTGAATGGGAAGTTGAAATGATGGAACTTGAGCGAGAAAATTGGGGAACACCAAGAGGCATAAATAGGGAAACCCACCAAGATAAAGTGCGTCGTTGGAGAAAGGGGGACATGTATGAAGGCTTGTACCCGGTTTTAGAAATGGTTGTTGAAAGAGCAGGTCAAAAGAATTCCCAGAAAAAAGGTCATCTTGATCAAGAATTAGATGATGCAGTTTTAGAGGATATTTTAAATAGTCCTCCACCTTATCAGCCAGGTTGTTCACAGTCTAACCCAAGAAGTCTTTCAGGAATTTCTCCTAGTGCACCTCCTAGAGAAATTGAAGATTCACCCAGATTTATGAGGTTACCTGAAAGAGCAAGATCAAGAAGTAAGTCAAATACTCCAAGAGAAAGTTCGAATTCGAGAAATAATTTACCGAAAAGTGACAAAAAGACAGAGTAACCTGAAGATATACCAAATATTTCAGAATATTTAAAAGCAAAGGGAGAATTAATACAGCAGTTAACAAAAGGCATGGAAGCAGTAACAGTTCCAGTTACAATTGGTCCCGTTGTACCAGTTTTTGAGCAAAGTGAAAATAGACATTCTGTCATAACGAATCCATTAAATACAGAAATTCAAAAGGTGGCTGAAAAATTTTACTCAGAGTTAACAGAAAGGCACAGGGATAAAACAATGCCAAATTTAACTGTAAATCAAAGTTTGTCAAATGGTGTCACACCATCAGCTGCAGATTCTGATTCTGGTTCTTTAGAAAAGAGCATAAATAAGACAAATTTAACACAGATTCCTCTACAGGTTCCTGAGTCTAAACAACTTGATGTTGCAAGATTAAAAGCAGATTTAGAAGAATTAATTATTGGCACAATTGGTACTGACTGTTTGAAGCAATATCAGGATGATGAATTGTTGTTCATTTGCAAAAGCATTCTGTGGAAAACTAAAAATAAGTATGAACAGTTTGAAGAAGTGGCTGCTGAATTAGGTATAGATTTGAGATGTCAAAAACAATTGCAAAAACATTACAGAGTAGATTTGTCTGAGAAGGATATAGAAAATTTAAATACCACAGGCAGAATAACTCATGTGAAGGAATTAATTGTATATCTAAAAAGATTAGTTGAATTAAGTAAATGGAGAGGTAAATGGACAAAGAAAAGAGAAGAAGAAATGAGAGAAAGAGGAGAAGTCTTTGGTGAATTTCCTATGAGGGAAATAGCTGGTGGGGGTTATATTCATGTTCCATGGACAGGATATTCTGCTTTTTACAAACGATTTCCCTCGGCTAAGAGAAAAGCCGGTGGAATGGTACCGTCAGGTTGACAGGTTCATTAAAGTTTCAAAAGTTCTGTGGATTGATCTTGATGGTTTCTTTGATCTTGTTGTCCCATCAGATCTTTGGACAGAATGTAAAATTTCTATTAGTTGGCCCTAAGAAGAACCAGCTCACCATAAAATAACAGGTGCTCCTTCAGACGTTGTCATGGATTTCTATGACAAAATAATTGTCTGGCTGTGAAACAAGATTCCTCCAAAAGAAGAAGATTGGGTTAAAATAGACAGAACAAACCAAGAACCAAAAGAATCAGTTCATTCCTTTTATGAAAGATTACTCCTGGTATTTAAACAATACAGTGGCTATGAAAAATTAAGTGAAAGTGACATGAGTCACTCCATTTATAGATTTGTTTATGGCCTGAGACCTAAAATTGGGGAAATGATTAGAAACGGAATTGTCGGTTGGCAATCACTTTCAGTTGATGAAATCCTGAGGAAGGCAAAATACTGCAGTGATGAGTTAGATGCAAAACAAAAGAAAATCAAAGAGAAGGCTATGTGGGCACAAGTGAAGGTAGCTGAACAGCAGATAGCAACCTTAGAAAATAAACATTTTCAACAAAATCCAGGAAAGTTCAAAGGGAACTTTACGAATAAGCCTAAATTTAATATAAATATTGAAGAGCTAAAACAGAAGCTACCTTGTTTCAATTGCGGTGAAATTGGACACTGGAAGCGTGAATGTAAAAATCCGCCAAGAAATTTTTAAAATTCATCATTAAATCCACAGATGCAGAGTGAGATAAATCAGCAGCAACAGCTACAGTGACAGTTAGATGAAATAAGTCAGCAGCAACCGCTACAGCGACAGTTAGTGAATCAGCAGAGCCAATTGAATCAACAGAGACACATTCCACAGCCACCCTTGCCAAATTGCATGAATGCACAGAGATACAGTCCAGAGATGGGTTTCTGCTGAGCTGAACAGGTAAAAAGGTCACAAAAAGTAAATGTGTCAAATGTCTCTCAACAATTTTGGCTGAAAGAAAATGAGAGCAGTGACTCAGAGGATTACTCATGACGGTGCCTGAGAGAGGGGGAAGAGTGTGTGCTTGGAGCCACTCTTAAGGTAGATCAGTCAGGTCCATTTGTAAATGGTAAGGTGAATGACAAAGATATCACTTTTCTTGTGGACACTGGTGCTACCCGTTCTACTGTTAGATCAGTGGAAATTGAAAATCTTCCTCTCTCGGGTGAAACCATCCAGGTAGTTGGCGTAGCTAATCAGCAAATAAGGACAGATCTGACAAAACCAGTTGATGTAGAAATTGGAAACTACAAAGACAAACATAGATTTGTGGTCTGTAACAGCAGTCCTTTTAATCTTTTAGGTCGTGATCTGTTGTGTAAGATGAATTGCAAAATTTATTGCTCACCGGAGGGTATTGAGCTTCAAACTTTAGAAGAAGATGGTCTGTATAAATTGACACTGCTAATGGTTGATGAAGAAAATAAAATGTTTCCCGCTTTTGATAAAAACAATCTACCTGAAGAATTGAAAGAAGCAGTTAATCCAAAAATCTGGGATTTAACTGGTGATGAAATGGGTTTAATGAAACATGTGGACCCAGTAAAAATTACTGTAAGACAGGGAATAGATTTTCCAAACATTCCCCAGTACAAAATGAAACCTGGAACTATTGAGGGTGTTATTCCTGTAAATGAAAAATTCATTAAGCAAGGTGTTTTGAGAGAAATTGAAAGCAGCCCATGTAATTCACCGATTATGGGAATCAAAAAGCCAAACGGAACTTACAGAATAGTTCAGGACCTGAGAAAGGTTAATAAAATAGTTGTTCCTTGCTGTCTAGTTGTACCAAACCCAGCGGTAATTCTATATCAGATTCCGCATGATGCAGAATGGTATACGGTCATTGACCTATGTAATGCCTTCTTTACAGTTCCACTGCATCCAGATAGCCAACAAATTTTTGCGTTCCGGTTCCAGGATCGTATATTAGCATGGTGTCGTATCCCTCAAGGGTATACTGAGAGCCCATCTATCTTTAATCAGTTATTAAAGAAATCCTTGGAAGATTTAAAATTGCCTGGAGAGTCAACATTGGTTCAATAAATAGATGACCTCCTTATTGCAGGAAAAACAAGAGAAAATTGTGTAACTGACACGATTACACTTTTGAATCGGTTGGCAGATGAGGGACATAAAGTGTCACCCGCAAAATTACAGTTTTGCAAACAAGAGGTTAAATACCTTGGTCACAGGATTGCAAAGGGAATCAGACAAGTGACAATTGAAAGAATAAAAATGATTCGAGCAATACAACCACAGACAACACAAAGACAGATCAACTATTCCTAGAAACATCCTGGTTACTGTCGCCAATGGATTTGTGGGTTTTCGGTAATTGCGAAACCACTGCAAAGATTGACAAAGGCAGACATAAAAGACCCAATTGTTTTAACAAAAACAGAATTGGAGGCTTTTGAAAAGCTAAAGAAAAGTCTCTGTGAAGCACCAGCATTGGGAATGCCTGATTACGACAAAGAATTTGAGCTGTATTTCAGTGAAAGGGAAGGTTGTGCATTATCAGTTCTAATTCAGAGACATGGAAAGATGAAAAAACCTATAGTATGCTTTTCAGCTGTTCTTGATCCTGTTGCAAAAGCATTGCCAGGTTGCTTAAAAGCAGTGGCTGCAACAAGTGTAAGCCTTGAGCAAAGTGAAGGTATCGTAATGGGATTTCCAGTAAAAGTGTATGTACCTCATTCAGTTGAAACACTTCTTACCAGAAGTAAAACACAACACCTGTCGAGTAACAGACTGACCAAATATGAAAAGGTTATTCTGGGATCAGATAATGTGTCCATTGCGAGATGTGTTAATCTCAATCCAGCTACACTTTTACCAGATAATGTAGTTTCTGAAATTGACAATGAAACTAATGACATTGATCATGAGTGTTTGGATGTTTTGGAATACTGCACTACACCCAGAAAGAACATCAAAGATGTGCCTTTACCAGAGTCAGACATTGTTTACTTTGTTGATGGCTCCTATTTAAGAACAGATGAAGGCATTCTGAGAGCAGCATATTCAGTTTGCACAGTTTCAGAAATAATTGAGGGTTCAACTCTTGAAGGAATTCGTTCAGCACAAGTGGCAGAATTAGTTGGTTTAATTCGTGCTTGTGAAAAAGCTGCAGGGAAAAAGGTTACCATAGTGACTGATAGTCAGTATGGATATGGCGTAGTCCACAACTATGGCCAGCTTTGGTCTCAAAGGGGTTATTTAACCTCTGCGGGAACTCCGATCAGAAATGCAAAATTGATCAAGAGATTGATTGATGGCATTCAGTTACCAGAAAAAATTGCTGTTGTCAAATGTGGAGCGCACAAAAAGGGAGAAGACTATATAACTAAAGGAAATACCTTTGCGGATGAAACTGCACGTTACTGTGTGAAAAATAATCTTTCACTTAATCGGGAAAAAGACAATGACCATATAATGAACTCTCTCATGCTAATATCTGTAGTAGAAACATGGCAGAAAGTAAAAGACTTACAAGATGAGGCAAATGATGAGGGGAAAAACACATGGCTCAAAGAAGGTTGCAGACAGCAAGAGGAAGATGAGATTTGGGTTTACAAAGATGGCAGACCTGTTATGCCTAATTGCATGATTGCTGACATGGCACGAATGTCCATGGTCCTGGTCATTTAGGGAGAGACACAATGATTCGACGGTTCAGGGAAACTTGGTATAATCCGAAGTTTAGGGTTATTGCAGAGTCGCTTTGCAAGCGTTGTTTGATCTGCCAACAAATCAATCCAAACAGAAAAACAGTTGTAAGCATGGGAACCATAGGACGGGAGGGTGGTCCTTTTACCAGGTTGCAAATGGATTTCATTGACATGCCACCACATAACAAGTTAAGATACGTCCTTGTTATTGTCTGTCTGTTTTCAAGTTGGGTGGAAGCGTTCCCAACACGTCACAATGACTCAGTTACTGTGGCAAAATTGCTTTTAAGGGAAATCATACCTAGGTATGGATTTCCAGTGACTATTGAAAGTGATCTTGGTACACATTTTGAAAACAGATTGCTTGAACTAATTTGTGAGGCCTTTGGCATAAAACAAAAATTACACTGTGCTTACAGACCAGAAGCATCTGGGCCCACATGCATCAAGCATTTTTGAAGTCGCAAACGGTGCGATTCCTTAAAATCGCCCGTTTGCGATTCCAAAAGTGCTGTTTGGGATGCATCATGCTATTTTAGAAATCGCAACTTTTTTGCGATTTCTAAAATTGCGATAGCATATAAGAAATCGCAATTTTGCGATTTCTGAAATGCTATGCATCATTTCAAAAAAATGTGCGATTTTTCAAATTGGAAGTGCAAATTACCACGATGTTCAACCTCGTGGTAATTTGCGAAATTGTTTAAAAATGCACAAAAATGAATTTTTAAACTGTTAAGTTACAGACACACATGTCCTTAGGACATGTGTGTATGTAACTTATACTGAAAAGTACATTTCATGGGTGCAGGGGGGGTCATTTGGACCCCCCTCTCCACCCTTGAAATGCATTGATGAATTGCGATTTCAAATTGCGAATTCGCAATTCCCATTCATTCCTATCGGCATTTTGGCCCATAGGAATGAATGGGAATTGCGAATTCGCAATTGTAAATTCACATTTTTTATGCGATTCGGTAAAAATAGCGGTTTTTACCGAATTGCAAAAAAAATGCGAAAATATTCATGCATAGGCTTTTGCGATTTCTAAATTGCGAATCGCTATTTTTCGCAATTTAGAAATCGCAAAAGCCAATATTGATGCATGTGGGCCCTGGTGTTGTAAAACAAATTAATGGCACAATTAAAAACAGAATTTCAAAAATGTGCTTGGCTACAGGAGTAAAATGGACAGATGCACTTCTACTTGTTTTGATGTCTTTGAGAAGCACACCAGATAAAAAGACAGGTCTTAGCCCTCATGATATTCTTATGGGAAGAGTTACGAGACAGGCTTTTGTTCCAGTTGGAAAATTGTTAGCAATAAATGACTACTGTAAGCAACTATCTGATGTGGTTACTTCTGTATTCCATCAGGTGGGAACAGATGTGATTTCAAAAGAAAAGGAGCAGGCTCATGATCTATTGCCAGGAGACTGGGTTAGGACAAAGGTTCATCGGAGGAGGAACTGTTTAATACCCAGGTGGCAAAAAGCAAGACAGGTGATACAAGTCACAACAAATGCTGTAAAGTGTAAGGGTCTGAAGAGGTGGGTGCATGCGAGTCACACCATTCGTGTACCACCTCCTGATAACCCTGATGAAGATAGTGACGACACTACAGCTGATTCAGACTCAGAAGAAGAATGTGAAAATCCAGATTCTGATGATCGACAGGGAAGTCGACATCTGGAGAATTCTGATGCGGATCAAGCATTAAAAGAAAAAGATCTAGACATCATTGTTGTTGATTCAGAAAATGATGAAGATGATCTAGGAAAAAGAGCTGAAAAGGAAACTGTGTCAGAAGAGGTTCAAGATCAGGAGAGTATTGAAAAGCAGATCGGAAGCTCTGAAAGCAGGAACAGGAATTCAGAACTGGGAAGTTAGAAGCAATTCTGGAAGAAGAGGACGAATTGCCAAGTACCAGCTACAGAGACGTTGTTCCTAACGGAGTGAAGCTGCCGAGTAAAGAAGTTCCTAAATACAGTATTGAAATCTCTGAAATAGACATGAGCGAATTTTGCGAATCTCGCGTTCGCGAATTTTGCGGATTTGCGAACTCGCAATCCGCAAAATCCGCGAATTCTCGCGAATTTGCGGATTTTTTTTTTTATGTTCGCACGGGTTTCTGCAAGTTCGCGAGGGTTTTGTACAATTTCGCAAATTGCGAAATTGTACAAAATGCGTGCGAACTTGCAGCAACCCGTGCGAACACAATTATATGAAGAGAAAGAAGCTCCTGGCCACAGGAACAGCACGGGGATTGCGCTCATGAAAGTCAAGGATGCAAAGGCCTCTACCCAGCATCACAGCTGATTTTCCACAGTAGATTTGGGAAGAGGCACACCTGTCCCGCTTCGAAGACGCTCATGATTGTTTTTGGGCTAATGAATGAGTCACTGATTTTGAGCATCAACTAGTTCGAGCGACCTTGCAAGGGCCGCCCTCTACCCAGCATCGCAGCTGATTTTCCACGGTAGATTTGGGAAGAGGCACACCTGTCCAGCCTCGAAGACGCTCAGGATTGTTTTTGGGCTAATGAATGAGTCACTGAATTTGAGCAACTAGTTCGAGTGACCATGTGTGTGTTACTATGCAATCGCCCTGAAGGGCGCAGGGGTCCCTTGAGTGACCTGTGTGAGGCTGTGCCTGTAACTATTTTACAATGGCGCCAGCAAGCTGCCAGCGCCGTTGTAAAATAGTTACAAAGTTAGCTTGCACAGGAAGCACTTAGATAAAATAAAGCAGCACCTGCTTCGTTTTATCTAGTGGTTCCTGTGCAAGCTAACTTTGTAACTATTTTACAACGGCGCTGGCACTTTGCTGGCGCCATTGTAAAATAGTTGCATGAGTGGGGGTTCAACTTTTGAACCCGTTACACTCGCGGATTTTTTTTTGCGGATTTTGCGGGAAATTCGCGGATTGCGGATTTCCCAAAAATCCGCAAAATCCGCGAGCGTAACGGATTTCCCGCTCATGCTTACTCTGAAACTGACTCAGATGAAAGTGAGGAATAGTCTGAAATAAGAAAATTCAAAAAAAGGACTTGGAAAGCTGAATATAATGAAATCAAGCCTAAAACAAAACTCCTAAGAAAAGGTGATGTTTGGCCAAAAGAAGACTCAAGTTCAAGTTGGTAAAGAAATCTAAAGAAATCTAAAGAACAGATTAACGAGATATCGAGTCAAAAGAGTGAATCAGACAAAAAAGAACAAGTTGGAAAGAAAATTGAAGTAATTAGCAGAAAGAGCAAAAGACCATTGAAGCCAAATCAAAAATACAAGTCTCCATTGACAAGGAGGAGTATAAGGTGATTATGATGAGCAAATCTGAATCTAAACAAGCTGCTCATGATGTTGCAGGCAAAACTAACAGGATTATTGAGCACAAACCAGAGATTCACCAGGATAGATCTGTTGGTGATTTTTCTACTAATTCCTTCTCAAGACTCTTATCGGAGTATGTTAGAGTCATGGATGTCAAAAATTGTTATGTGTGTGTTAAGCTTCCTACTTCAGTTTCTGAAGGGGTCAAGTATAATATGCTTCCTCTTACTTATGGAATAACATGTAGTGTTATATCTAGCTTGTTCTATCAAACAGGTCGTCTAGAGTACTATTACTCAGACTTCGTTGAGATATTTGCTAACTTGAAGGTTGTACATAGTCTTAACAAAGTTAGGCCTGCTAAACAGATGAGGGAATTTTTCCTGGTAACTAATGAACTCACCTACGAGTATGCTTACAAAAATAATCTAACCTGCAAAAATGAGAGATGAAGAAAGATCTTTTTTCAATTTGGTTGAGGAGAGGAGGGCAATTTACAAAAGGAATGAAATGCTGAAACAGACTAAATCTAAGTTTGGCAGCTTGAAGATGAGAAGCTTAATGGTGAAAATAGATTTGCTGCTATTCACATAGATGATCCAGTTAGTGGAAAATTCTGCATTAGAAGAGATAACACACTTTATGATCATTATTTTGTTGGAGCAAGCCAATGTGAGGACACTTATCGAATTGTAGGGGGGTGGGGATTTAAAGGTGGTAAGGATCCAATATTCCCAGGAATTTATTTTGTTTGTGGGAACAAAGCATATTTTAGTCTCCCTGATCATTGGTATGGGACATGCTACCTTGGTCTAGTCTTCCCTAAAATTTTCCATGTTGACAGAAATGAGGAAGGTTCATTTGAAATTGGCAAAAACCTGAATAGATATAAAAGAGACAGCTTCTCTGAGATCATGGGAGATATATTTGGTGCGATAATTCCTATGGTGGGAATAACTTTGAATGCAATTAAAATCAGAAAGGTTTCCACAATTGTTGACAGGTTATCCACTGATACTGCAAGTGGTTTTCAATTGGTCAATACTGAGCTCATTGCCACCAGAAGCATGGTTATGCAGAATAGGCTTGCTTTAGACATTCTCCTAGCAAAAGAGGGAGGAGTCTGTGGGATTTTGCACGTTCAACATTGTTGCACGTATATCCCAGATAAAAGTCAGAACATAGAATTGCTGATAAAGAATATCACTGAATTTCACTCAGAAATAGAACCTATGGAAAGTGACAGTTTTTCTGAACGTTTGGCAAAAAGATTTGGGGCAATCAGGGAATGGTTTGCTGAAATTGGCAGTTCAATCATTGGCAAAGTGCTTTATCCTGTAATATTCATTGTTATAGTGATACTTTTGTTAAAAATCAGTTGCATGATTCACAAGAGAAAGAAGCATGTGAGAGGAAAGAAGCGTATATATAAACTCAGAAAGGCGCAAGAGAAGGAGATAGAAATGGACGAATTTCGCAGGGCTCAATATGAGAGCTCTAGACAGACAGGACAGACTGATGAAACAGGAGCTTAGATTTACTAACACAGAGAGAGATCATTCTATGACATTTCTAAAGAGTAACATTTTTGAGTACATTTTTGGGTTTATTTGGTGATTTTGAAATCACCAGATGAGGGAGTTGATGAAGCGGACTTCAGAAATGAGTTTAAAATTAAGTACGCTGATTTATAACTCCCATAATTTTAATTCACTAATGAGTGTTGCATGATTTTGTATACCAACTCAACCTAGAATAATGTGCACCTACACGAACACGCAGGTTTAATTATATGTGCTCTTGTCGTGTTTGTCATTTTGGTTTAAATAATACATTTACCTAGTCTTTAGTTCTGTCAAACATTAATTGCGGCTGTTTTAAATAATAGCATGTGCATTCTCTTAAATGTGCTTTCGTTTATGTTGTGGCATTTTATGTAACCATGTTTTGTTTGTCTTTTGTATGCAAAGCTAGGTAACATTGACTAATGGGTTAACATTAGCAAAGGGGGTGGGTAACAAAATAATGATTATTTCCTGAATTAATTATTGTCTTGTGTTTCCTTGCATATTAGAGTCATGCTAGAAGAGGCCTGTGGCCTAATTCTAAAATGGATGCCTGTAGTCCTGAAAAAGTTGGGCCTTGCACAGCAGCGTTTGAAAAGGAAAATATTTTCTTCAATAATTCTTTGAAAGTCGCTCGTAAAAGCAAGGCTGTGTGGATCCATTGAATGAACTTTTGATTAGGCTTTCATAGTCAAAGACAGGATGTGCAGCGGCGAAGGCTTTGACGGAGGAAGCAAATGGATAACTTTACCTAATGTTGCAAGTCACGGAAGAGCCTGTGACACTCTTAGTCTATGAACAATGCCGCTCTTGAGGAAACGTGATTTTTTTTTGCTATGCGAAAGGCAAATGACTTCATCGGATGACATTTCCTGTCCAATCATGCTTCGTGTTGCTCGGATATTTGTATTCTTTTAGTTAGTTTTAGATAGAGAAAAGGTATAAAAATTGCCCCCTTGGAAAGAGCACTGTCGACTCGTTCCTGTGCTCGGGAGATGCTGCCGGATTTTTGACCCACGTAAGATCTTTTCTAACTTATGTTTTTCCCTTTAGGTTTCTTTACTTAAGATAGGGAAATAGGGTTTAGGGAATGAGTTCTATTGTCGTGTTCTATCTAGGACCCCGATCAATATTGTGACCTTATGCCCCTATACGGCTATAATCAATCCATACCCCTATAATGGCATAAACGATCAGAGCCATATTTCAGCTATATTTCAGAAACTCGTCTCTGCAGCTCATTAAAGTACATGACACAGCAGAAGCCACTATCTTAGATTCCTAGATTACACTCCGAGTTCTTTCTACAGATAAACCCCCAGCAACCTGGGAAAGCCCCGCTTGCCATGTTTTGATTAGTAATAGAACTCTAATGAGCACTGTAAGAACGACCGGTTCTTAGTGACATCTTTATTGAACTCTTATGTCCAGAAACTTACATCAAACAAGGCACCATCCAGGTATAAATAAAACCAACGTTGCCTTAAGCAAACACAGCCGTGGTGATAGAGAATACAGGAGCAGAACAGCTGTCCCTTGCAGAGCCCAGCAGATGCGAGAAGCCCACGGACGCTGCCCCTCCTCCTCCTTGACGCGCTGAGAAAGACGCTGTCTTTTCTCCTGCCGAGAAAATCCAGCTCCGGCGTTTCCAGCCTATTCTTGCGAGTGACTGGGATATCGAGTCCTGAGAGGAGATACAAGACCTCTGACATTCTATTCCAGAGGTACAGTGTTGACTAAACCCTTAGAGAGAATTCTTGAAGCAAACCCTTGGCAAAACCAACTTAACATAAACTGCTACTTACTTACTCCCTCCCAAGTATTAGGCTTAGGTCAGGTACACTGGGGTAGGCGTATTTAGAAGCACCAGTTGAGTACGTTAGTCAAATGTATATATGAATGTATATATTTTATTCATTTTAACCATTATATGGCAAAGAAAGCATATCAATGCTTTTACAGTATTATTTTGCAATCCTCCTTTTACTGTACGCACTTTTTATAATAACAAGTCTTGCAATTGTGGCAATTCATTTCTCTTGCATGAGAAGAAAGACTGTTCAATAAATAATACCTTTTATTGAAAACGCCCGTCTCTCTATTCTCTGCATCTTGGTGAAAGTAATCTGTACAACTGACTGAGTGAAATAGCTGTCTATTGTTTCACACGACTCTAGAGATTGACTCTTATTCTAAGGAGCAAAGTTGCCATGTTTATGCGGTTGTTGGAAAACTGAATCCCTTCTTGTCTGTGCCTGGGAAGCTGATCACTTCCTATTCAGTCAAGAAAGTTTCCAGTGACCTCTGAGCTAGTTGGTACAAACCCAATTAAGTTTAGCATAGTCAGTAGAGACCTGGAAGACCGCACTTCTACGTCTACCCTGCTGTTTATGTTATTCCAATGCGCAGGGCATATAGGGAAAATAGGAACTACACTACATGGCGCCCAAAGTTTGGTAAGGCGATAAAACTACCGCAAGACGTTAGAGTAACTCAGTTGTGCTTTTTCACACAGACCCTTTCTCCCATAAATACTCCAATAGACGTCTGGAGTGCGTGAAAGGTTAAAATCCGCCCAAACTTAGTAGGAAGAGATTCCTATGTAAAGCTCTGGTTTATTCAACGTTAAAGGATACAGTGTTCCAAAATATTGTGCACCTAATCTTTGTTTTCTTGAAAACCTGATCTGCAACAAAAGACCTTCCTGACAGTAAAAATGCCAGGAGAAGGCGGTAACAATGGAACCACTGATGCCGCAGTAAATGCGACTCAGCAGGGTCCCGATGAAATTAATGAACCGGGTGCGAAATTCATCCCGGTCAACATAAGAAAAACGATACCGTTAAAACTTATAGAGAACGGACTGACCACACAAGGTGGCACAGTCGTCTTCGTGATAGAGGCACACGAATATATCGGCAGACAGAGCTATTCTATTCTAGGATAAAATTGCCGCAACACATGAGTTCCACTATTACAAAATAGAGGATCCACTGGAAGAGTACGCTCCTTTCGAGGAGATTGAAATCCCATTAAAATACCAAGAGCACCTGCTCTGGTTTAAAGGCGCCCTAAAACACAATGATCATATTACCAGGCTCGGTCCACTAGGTAGACCAGGAGCAACGTGGCCGGTTCTAGCCAGCTACACACCACATCCGGACATTGCAAAAATGTTGAAAGAAGAACTTTTAGCACAGCTAAAAACACTAATCAAAATATATAGACAATTAGTCCAATATGTAATGCGGACTGCAACAGTCCAAACAACTGCTAATGTCCCACAGCTGACCCCTCATCAGGGGAACACAAATAAAATTACACCACAGAACATACAATCATGTCTTGGTAAAACACCCATAAAACGGGAACAAATTCCTTTCTGGTTAGCGCAGAAAATTACTCAAATAGAGGCAGTATTTCCGAATACTACCCCTATTGAGAAACACAGAATTCTGACCATCTGCCTCCCAATGGGGGTCGCACCACATGTGGAGGACTGTGACACTTGGGGTACAGTCTTTGCTTCCATTTACACAAAAACACATGGTGTTCCGTCAATGGCGGTAATACCAGATGTGCTAAAACAGATTCAGAATGAATACGGTCCAGAACCTGCTTTAACTCTTGGTATGAAATTACTGAAAGACTTCAAGCAGGTCTCGGCTATATTACTAGCCAATATAAAAGGAGAAGCAGCATCTGTGGCAATCCGCCAGAAGTTGAAGGAAACAGATATAACAGATCAACCAATTGAGCTTGCCAGAATTATAGAAAAATTTTATGAAGAATTAGGTACAGACAGCTTGGGTGGGAAACCAGTAAAACACCAACTACTCGAAAATCCTGAAAAATTATTTATTAAAAATAATTCAAACACTCCTAAAACGATCTGGGATGGAAATAAACTATCCACTCCCAAGGAAAAAGTTTTCCAGTCCAGAGGAAGGTCTCCTCGACGGAGGGAAATAACTCCGACTCGAGAACACCAGTCTCCCCAGAGGGAGCCCTCTGAGAAAAGATATAACCTTAGAAATAGGGATAACTTGAAAAAGCCTGATAGATTTCAAAGTATTGATACACGTCCCTCTCGATCTTTTTCGCAGAAGAGAACGGTCAGACCCAGGAGAGCACACCAAGTCCAAAGACAAGAAACTGCTCAAAGTAAAAAGTTACAATTTCCAAGAAAGAAGGTAGCCAGTATTAGAGTAATCGAACATGCCGAGAATACTGAGGACACAGTTGAAAAACGGGGAGTGGGCACAGACAATGCTAGACAGTGCAGCAGAAATCAGCATAGCTCGCAAGATCCTGATGAGTCATCCGGAGACAGTGGACACGAATGAATACATTCAAGTAGAAACTGCCGACACCAGAGTTAACGAACCTCATAAGATATACGAAATAACACTGCGTATAGATGGAGATAAGACTAGAAAAATAAGGGGTCTGTTATGGGATAACCTCTCAAAAGGCTATGACATCCTGTTAGCGGAAAAAGACTGACCCCCAGAGTTTGTCAGGGAGTGCCCTCCTGGCGAAGAAATGATTATGCCTGCCTTCTCGAATCACAGTCCGATTCATACTAAATATATATATGCAAGGAAATGGGCAGTAGCCCAGGCACCAGCATTATATAAAAACCATGTAGGATGGGATGAGGACTCTCCTCCTCACAAAATCCAGTTAAAAAATCAACCGACTGCACAAAGGCAGTTTCCAATTAAGCAAGAAGCTAAAAAACAAGTCAGGGAGATTTTATATCAACTTGAATACCAGGGGGTGATTGAAACATGCACCTCTCAAATGAACAATCCTTTGTTTCCTGTCTCCAAACCTGACGATTCATATCGTCTAGTTTGGACTACAGACACCTTGACTCATGTTGCAAAACATTTGCAGTACAAAATTCGCATAGTGCTGCACTAATGAATAACATAGTTCGCAAAAAATATAAAACGACATTAGACATATCTAATGGTTTCTTTTGTCAAAACATTGCACCAGAAAGCAGGTACTTGACCGCTTTCTCAGTAATGGGGTCTCAGAAAAATTTCTGTAGGCTCCCACAGGGATTCAAGAACAGCCCAGGACTATTCTCAGCCAGAGTAACAGAGTTACTACAAATATATGATGATGAGGCATTATCTTATGTCGATGACATCTATCTAACAGACGATGACTTGGAGACTCACTAGAAAAGGGTGAACACCATAATACTTGGGTTCGCTGCAGAGGGTTACAAATTCAACTTTAAAAAGTCTCGAATCGCCCATCTGACGGTATTATTTTTAGGATACCAATTATCAAGTGAAGGAAAAAGCCTAGCAGACAACTTCTTAGAGAAGTGCGCTGTACTCCAAGCACCGAAAACGCTGAAGAACTTACAATCGATTCTAGGCTTCCTGAATTTTGGAAGAACTTACATTCTAAATTATGCGGAGAGGGTTAAACCTCTCTACGAACTAATCAAACCTGATTTTAAACCAATCAACTGGACTCAAAAACACACCGAAATTTTGAGATCAATGCAAACAGACATGTTAGCAAAAACAAAATTAGAAACACATGACAACACACACAACCTTGTAATCCGAGTCATCCCAGGAAGATGCGGATACACGTACCTGACCTCTAATGAGGGAGAAACGGTACCAATAGCTTACAAATCTCACTTGTACACACAAGCAGAAAAAAACATTCAGTCTCACAGAAAATACTGTGAAAGCAGTACAAGCTGCAATAGCGAATGAACGAGAACTAGCACACGGCAAAAGGATAATTGTCCTCACAGCGGAATCCGCCTTCGAGGCGCTATTCAGCCCAGTAAACCTGCCTACAGTGTCACTGGATCCGAAATGGATACAGTGGGAAAATTCTCTTGCTGCGGACGACGTGAAATACTATTTCGCCCCGCACATGAAAAAACTGAATGATTTAAAATATGAAAAAGAATATCCTCTGCCAATCGAACTTCTGCCTCTCCAACAGTACTCTTGTATAATCTATACAGACAGATTTGTACAGCATTACAATGTAGAAAATAAATCCTACGATGCAGCCTGTGCGATTGTTAAAGGTCGCTGGCTGTGCGGTAAATTCAGACCGAAAATAACAAAAACTGAATCATTGAAAAAATGTTCGGCTCAGCGAGCTGAAATCAGATCTTTAAAGATGGCGCTTGAAAATGCCGAACGTGAATTCCCGACACTAATCGTGTGCGATTCGCATTTTTGCGTCAACTCAAACAATAATGATTTACAGAGCTGGATTCAAAATGGTTTCAAAGATGACACAGGTGCCACAATCAAGCATAAGATGCTTTGGAAACAAGTAGTTCTTTTACAGAAGGAACTACAAAAGACTCACATGATACACACTCTGAGTCATCAACGTGATGGCGTTCACGTTGCAGGGAATTCATTGGCTAATACAGCCATAGCGGAAGCAACTAAACCGGCTTCCGTAGCCACAAAAAAGCGTTCAGAAAAATACATAGATGAGGAAACCATGCTGGCAGTAAAAACGTCCTTAAAAGATGACTGTGCAGCACTACCCGTGAACTATCCACTCAATTATGCATACGTAATTGATGCAAACTCCGTTCCTTTTGCTTGAATCGCTGGAGTGGGGATAGGGTAATTCCAAACATGAACCGGAGAAAGTTATTAATAGCAGACGCACACATGGGTGAAGGTCCAAGGCACAAACAGATGAAGGAATCTCTGACCGAATTACAATCAGTATACTGGTAGCCGGGGATGAGCCTGCACCACTATAAGTATGTAAAGATCTGTCCCGACTGTGACAGAGATCGCAGCAGCGAATCAAGCGGAGTAATGCCATGGCCTGGTATGTAGGTAGCGTAATGCTGTCTATATGCAATCCAGCGTCCTATTAATTGTTTTAGACTATATTCACTTAAAAAATGTGGCCCCAGCGCTCCGATGACGCAAAAACAGTTATAAAAGATCTGCGAGTCTTTATCGGCACATACGCAATTGCCATGTTCCATTCTGACCAGGGTCCTGCTTTCAGCACTCGAGCATATAAGGAGGCCATGGCCAGTATGGGCGTTGGGTTGCGATACTCTTGTCCATCACACCCTGAGGGGAACAGTGTAGTGGAAAGAAAAAACTGAGACATAAAGCAATCTATAACAGCAAAGGTATTAGGTTCGGGTGATGGGTGGGTCAAACATTTAATAAGTGTCCAACTTAGTCTAAATAATTTGCCAAGAAATTCTCTAAAAGGTTTCAGCCCATACGAACTATTGTTCGGAACTAGAATGCATGTTCAGGACCTCGATAGTCAGGCTTCTGTGGTAAAAGATAAGAATAAAGACTTTGACATCAAAGATCGTTTGGCTGTTTTACAGGACTTGAATGAAACAAGAAAATCCTTAAGCAACATAAAGTTAAAGCAACAGCCAACTACCACTGAAGATCCACCACCTGTCCCAGCAAGACCTGTCTGGATTCCAAAGATTGGGGATCTAGTCAGAGAGAAAATAAAGGTGAAGAAGGAATTTGGGCCTTCTTACAGAAAAGCAGTACCTGTCTTAGCAATCAACGGAACAAGATCAGTAGTACTACCGCCTCTTGCTGGTAAAAAGGAGAACCGAGTTGTATCAATCGACCTGGTAAAACCACAATTATGTGGCCTATAATCAACAGTAGGCCAAGTGGACTCCCAAGAAACAACAGAATACCCAAATTTGCAACAATCCAAGAGGTTCAAACTGAAATATTAATCACATTTGATAAACCTGCAGTGCACAGAGAAGGACTATACAATAATGCCATGGAACTCGTGCCTCTTGAAACACAGATTGAAACACTTCGTCATGAAACACCAGTCTACAATGATGTGGCATCGGAATGTGCTACCAAAAGACAAATGGAGAAGACAATCCCAACAATTGACAGAACTGCCTCTGGCTACTTCATCAACTTCGATACCTTTTTTGAAGATCAAAACGACCCTGAAGTGACGCCAGAAACAAAGACTTTTAAAGAAAAAGCAACAGAACTCTTTCATCAAATCAAAGAAGTATATCTAGATGCACCATTGATTGAGCATTGGATTATCTCAGGGGTACTTATACTCCTACTAGGCCTAATATTGGCTTTAATTTTAGGAAAATTTATTACAGTTCAATGGACAAAGCAAGTCAGAACATCAACTTAGTCCTGAAACCACACAAATCATCTCACGTGAAGAAAAGAGGACTATCATCAGTAAATGTCACAGCCATTCCAATACCTGGCGGGGTAGTATGGGACAAGACTGACTATGAAGTATATGGCCCAGTCGAGATATATTTTTACCAGTTCAAGGTTTCGTTAAGTGACTTTGTAAAACCAAGTACATTTTCTGATGATTGGGATTTTGAAAGTATAAATAATATGATGTCAGATTTAGTGCTGTCAGCTAGATTTACAGAACATGATTATTTACAAGGTTCTACTAATTATGAACAGATGTACTGCTTCTCACATAAGCAAGACCATTACTTACATAAATCTGCACAACCTATAAATGATTTTAAATATAACCAATGGAAACATTGTGCTACTCCACCTAAAAGTAGTTCAAAAACATTCTATGAGAAATTCCAGTACTTCTCAGGGTTTAACACAAGTGATGCAGAAACGTTTTATTATAAACTGTTGGATAAAACAGGGACGAAAACTATGTTGACAAATACTAAATTGATATATTCAGAAGCATTTTATGAAAAAATGATGACCTTTGGTTTTGATTTTTGGAAAAACAACATTGAAACAAAAACCATCAGGGGTACAAAAGATTGGCAGGTACAAGGCCTAGAAGCATTATTTCGAGCCTGTATGATCCCAGAACAAATAATGTTCTTAAATGACACAATTCCCCAAACAACCTGTCTTGGCCTAGCTAAGATTAAAGACCTTAACAACCCGTCTATTCCAAAGCCAATACCTGATAATGCAACAACAGTTATTGAAATAGACGTATCTAAAATTTTACATCTAAACAGAACACATCCTGATTGGAAAAAGTGGTTAATCTGGCCTACTGACACGAATAACTGTCAAGATAGATTCCTGAACAAAACACAGGGGTTAACAATGACCAGACCAGACCCTAGATACTCCCAAAGACAACATCCAGGGATAGTAACAACATACAGTGTAGGGAAGCTGTGCCTTGAATGGCTATAATCATCCACACTGGCAGAAATTAAGCAACACTTATCTTTACTTAAAGATGGTGCTGATTTGCGCGATTTCATTCTGGGACCACGCAAACAGCGTCAAAAACGTTTCATAGCGGCAAGTATATATGCGGCATACAACGAGGCTTGGAAAGTAACACAAATTGAAACAGCAGAAAAAATACGAGAAATTGATCGTATTAATTTGGAAAAATCACTTTCTGTTGTGGACAATGGGTTAATGACTCTGTCCTCCAGAATATATTCACTGGACAGTATTGTATCATCTGCCATCGATATAATAGATAAAGACTTGCTAATGTTACAACTTGGCCAGTCGCAATTGCGTTCTATTATACAGCTAGGCTGGACGCTGCAAAATCTTCGTTCAGGCTATGTGCCATGGCGTTTAATCAACACAACGTCATTGTTTTCCATCTTTAACCTTACTGATAAACAAATCAGCTTGGCACAGAAAGGAGCAGACTATAGAATCCGGAGCATCGAAAAACTTGAGAGATTACCATTGACAATGTCAGAGAGACCTCTCATTGAGTGGATAATACATGGGATTATCACAATTCCGATAACAACTTTCCGATTTAAAAATTGCCTTGAATATATACCGACTGGCCAGTATGAACGTTTGGGTAAAGGGTACATTAAGTCAGCATGGAAATTACCATATACACACACATGCTATAGTGACAGCAACAAACATTTATTTCTTAGTGGTGAAAACTGCAAACATTCACTAAGCGGTATACTTTTGTGCCAGTGTATTAATTTACACGGGGCCTGTGAAGGAACTTCAAACAACCTTTCATGTCACCAACATGTCACACCTGCAACACAGATAGAGCCTTTCTTTAAGCAACTCTCTAACGGGAGTTACATTCTAATAACGGATCACAGCTGTTGTGGCTTGATGCCAGGGAAAGCATATCTCATAAGCGTAACTTCCATGGTCACTTGCTGTATGCAAGCATTGTTTCCAAACGGCCCTGGAGATTCCGAGACGCCGATTTGGCCTTATTTGAATGTCTCTTCTATACGAATTGACACTTTAAGCAGAATGAAGTCTGTGCTTTTACAGACAACAGTGCCCATAACGTCATCAAAAGAGACATATGATCTCCAAGTTGCAAGGACGGCTTCGGAGATACATGACCTTTTATCAACAAATTGCCCCGTGCATTTCACAGAAATGCTTAGCCAAATTCTAAATATGTCAGATGCCGTAGGTATCTCAGGCGTAATTAAGACGATTTTTTCGGGACTGTTAACACCATTCAAAGCAATTCTGGGCATCATTCCCAATTTTGTACATTCAGTCTTTGGCGGCATACCCCTAATTTTGGAACTTGTAGCAGGCATTTTATTTTTGACCCTCCTGCTCCGATATGGCAAGCCAAAACACAGACATGACTCCGGCAAGGATGGAAGAAACGATCCTAGCAGTACGCTACCGGGACCGGATAACTAGAGTCCTTGGATTGGCCAGGCTGAGAGATCTGTACATGACCTGGTTTCTTTCATTCAGACCTATATGGCAGACCTGCATCTTACCTGTGCTTCGATGTATGCTATGCGGCGAAGAATGCGTGTTAGACACCTGTCTTGCACTACCATCAGCAGTACCAATGGATATCGATACTTTGCTAAGTCCTGTAACGGCTCACGCATCGTGTTGTCCCCAGCGGCTACTAATCCTGATGACGGCATTCATTGAGACTCCTGCGCTACGACTAGGTGGCGGCAGTGAAGCGATACATGAAAGCAACATCAATCAGGTACGGCCTTCTGTGAGCATTGCTGATCCAAACATCGATGATAGCAATCATTGTCGCACCTGCCAAGTTACAGCATTATCGAACTTGGTCGAACTGTCACCTGAATATGTGGACCTGTTCTTTAAGAGCCTGTCTGATATGATGTTCTCCCCTGAACAACAACAATGATTTTTGGAAAAAGCATTCCGGCGCACAGCGTTCCCATGAACTCTGAATTCGGCCTTCAGTTTTGATCAACAAAAACTACTCAAAAGCGTTGGAACTCTATTCCCCCGTTCACCATGAAAAAAATTTTGGGGGGGGAATTGAACACTTTTTCAAAATATTTACCTTTTTTTTCTGGCACGAATACCTTTGCTTAAAGTAGAACTATTCAAAAAGAACAGAACTTCTATTTTTAGTAAATCTAGAGACAAAATAACTTTACCTCAGCCTCTAGCACATTTTACAGCAAATGCATTTACATGTGATGAAATTATCTCGCCCTTCTTTTCTGTATAAAGAGATATGTGTAATTTTTCACAAAATCGTTCAACTATTTACATATGCTATGATTTTGAATGATTTCTATGCTTAAAGACGTACATCACCTATATTTTCATATATTTCAAATACGCCATTTCAAATGCAATATGTATTTTGGGGTGGGAAGTATTACACACGCATCTTATTGCCTTAGTTTTAGTAATTTGATGGACATAAATTCATGGAGTGGGTGTCGTGTTCTATCTAGGACCCCGATCAATATTGTGACCTTATGCCCCTATACGGCTATAATCAATCCATACCCCTATAATGGCATAAACGATCAGAGCCATATTTCAGCTATATTTCAGAAACTCGTCTCTGCAGCTCATTAAAGTACATGACACAGCAGAAGCCACTATCTTAGATTCCTAGATTACACTCCGAGTTCTTTCCACAGATAAACCCCCAGCAACCTGGGAAAGCCCCGCTTGCTATGTTTTGATTAGTAATAGAACTCTAATGAGCACTGTAAGAACGACCGGTTTTTAGTGACATCTTTATTGACGTCTTATGTCCAGAAACTTACGTCAAACAAGGCACCTTCCAGGTATAAATAATACCAACGTTGCCTTAAGCAAACCCAGCAGTGGTGATAGAGAATACAGGAGCAGAACAGCTGTCCCTTGCAGAGCCCAGCAGATGCGAGAAGCCCACGGATGCTGCCCCTCCTCCTCCTTGACGCGCTGAGAAAGACAATGTCTTTTCTCCTGCCGACAAAATCCAGCTCCCGCGTTTCCAGCCTACACTTGCGAGTGACTGGGATATCGAGTCCTGAGAGGAGATACAAGACCTTCGACATTCTATCCCAGAGGTACAGTGTTGACTAAACCCTTAGAGAGAATTCTTGAAGCAAACCCTTGGCAAAACCAACTTAACTTAAACTGCTACTTACTTACTTACTCCCTCCCAAGTATTAGGCTCCCAGGACACTCCCGCGCCGCACGGCTACCAGCTGTAGCATGTGCTACTCCCTCCCGCTGCCGCCTTCAGCCTCGCTGAGCCCGACCCGGCGACCCCGCCCCCGCTGCATCTTCGTCCTCTTGTCCCCTTGCTGCATTTTCACTGTAGCTTTCCTTTGTTGCCTTGCCGCATTGTTACTGTTGTTGTACCTGTAGCCTTTCTCTCTGTGACTGTATTATTGTATTTTGTCCCCCTGCGCCGATCACCTCACTCTGCCCCTGTGCCCCCCGCCCGCTTCCCACCGCCGTGCTCGCGGCCACGCCCCCTTTGCCTTCTGTGCCCTCCCCGCTCCCGCCACCCAGCTGCTCCTCCCTCCCTCGCACTTCGCCATATATGGTGACCGTGCGCACGCGCAGCGTTGACGTGCAGCGGGCGCGCAGCGGGCGCGCAGCGGGCGCGCCGATTGTGCGCCCAGCCTGTCTGCGCCCGTCCGCGCCTGGACCGCGCCCAGTGCCAGAACTCCTGGCCCCCGCACTCACCAGCCCACCCACCGGACCTACGACTCAACCGAACTCAACGCACTCAACACCGGCGATTCCCTGGATGCTACCGAGCCACCCCGAGACGCACCCACGGACCCTTCAGCTGCCACTCCTGCAAGTTCACCTGCAACCGGACCTGCACTACACCAGCACCCACCAAGCCGAACTCCAGCAACCACCTTAAGTGCATCCTGCTCAACACCCGCTCCATCCACAGACACGCCATCGAACTCTGGAACCTCCTCAACACCACATCTCCAGACGTTGCCTTCCTCACGGAAACCTGGATGAACGCCTCCTCAGCGCCCAACATCGCCATCGCCATCCCGGACGGATACAAGATCACCCGGAGGGACTGCACCAACCAGACGGGAGGAGGCATCGCCATCATCCCCAGGAACACCATCCGCATCACGACCAACACCGACGACACCCTCACAACCGCCAAACACCTGCACTTCCAGATCCACACCGACCCCAAGACCACCCTCAGAGGCACCCTCATCTACAGACCCCCGGGACCACGCACACAATTCAGCGAAGACATCGCCGACTTCATCAGCCCGCACACCCTCCCCTCCGCTGACTACATCCTCCTCGGGGACCTCAACTTCCACCTGGAGAGCAACAACGACCGCAACACCACCACCCTGCTGGACAACCTCGCCAACCTCGGTCTCAAGCAGCTGGTGACCACCCCCACCCACTACGCCGGACACACACTTGACGCCGTCTTCTCATCCAGCAAGGACATCGTCTTCAGCCATGCCACCGGACTCCACTGGACAAACCACAGCTGCGTCCACTTCAGCTTCAGAAGAACCACGATCCACCACCACCAGCAACAGGTGGCACGCAGAAGCTGGAACAAGATCACAGCCGACCAGCTCGCCGCATCCCTGAGCCAGCACCCACCCACCAGCTCACCGAACCCCAGCCAGGCCGCCAACAACCTCACGAAGTGGATCAGAAACTGCGCAGACGACCTCACCCCACTGAGGACCCCGCCTAGCAGACCCGGCAGCAAGAAAGCATCCTGGTTCACCGACGAACTCAAGAGCTCCAAGAAGATTTGCAGAGCCCTCGAGAAAGCATGGCGAAGATACCCGACACCAGACAACATGACCACCCTCAAGCTCGCCACCCGAAAACACCACCAACTGATCCACGCCACCAAGAAAACTGCATTCAAGGCACGACTGGACAACAACGCACACAACAGCAAGGAACTAGTCAACATCGTCAAAGAGCTCTCCAACCCCAACGCCGGAAACAACGACATCACCCCATCTCAAGACCTCTGCAACTCCCTCGCCTCCTACTTCCACAACAAGATCGCAGACATACACAACAGCTTCAGCACACAACCGACGCACCCCACGACTGCAGCAACGCCCCCCATCACCACCGTCCGTGCCTGGACCCCAATCAACACCGAAGACACCATCCGCACAATGAACTCCATCCACTCCGGAGCTCCAACCGACCCCTTCCCTCACCACGTCTTCAACAAGGCCGACGCTGTCATCGCACCCCATCTGCGGGACATCATCAACACCTCCTTTGACACCGCCACCTTCCCGGAGAGCTGGAAGCACGCCGAACTCAGCGCTCTACTGAAGAAACCATCAGCGGACCCCACCGAACTCAAAAACTACCGCCCCATCTCGCTCCTCCCGTTTCCGGCCAAAGTCATCGAGAAGACCGTCAACAAGCAGCTGGCCGCCTTTCTCGAGACAAACGGATCCCTTGACCTCTCGCAGTCTGGCTTCCGGGCCAACCACAGCACTGAGACCGCCCTCATCGCAGCCACTGATGACATCCGAGCCCTGCTCAACAACGGAGAAACAGCGGCCCTCATCCTCCTGGACCTCTCCGCGGCGTTCGACACTGTCTGCCATCGCACCCTAGTGCAGCGCCTCAGCAACGTCGGAATCCACTAGAATGGATCATCTCCTTCCTCGCCGGTAGGACACAGAGAGTCCGCCTACCCCCGTTCAGATCAAAAGCCTCCGAAGTCATCTTCGGCGTCCCTCAAGGCTCCTAGCTCAGCCCCACCCTCTTCAATGTCTACATGAGCCCCCTTGCAGCCATCGCACGCCAACACAACCTCAACATCATCTCCTACGCCCAGCTGATCCTCTCCCTCACCAACGAGCCCGCCACCGCCAGAGCCAACCTACACGAAGGGATGAAAGACGTAGCCATGTGGATGATGACCAGCCGCCTGAAACTGAACTTAGACAAGACGGAAGTTCTCATCCTGGGCTCCTCTCCCTCCGCTTGGGACGACTCCTGGTGGCCCCCCGCCCTGGGCAGCGCACCCAAACCAACAGACCACGCACGCAACTTGGGCTTCATCTTGGACTCCTCCCTCTCCATGACCAGACAAGTCAACGCTGTCTCCTCGTCGTGCTTCAACATCCTGCGCATGCTACGTAAGATCTTCCGGTGGATCCCCACCGAGACCAGGAAGACGGTCACCCAGGCCCTCGTCACCAGCCGACTGGACTACGGCAACGCCCTCTACGCCGGAACCACCGCCAAGCTCCAGAAGAGACTCCAGCGGATCCAGAACGCCTCGGCAAGACTCATCCTCGACATCCCCCGACACAGCCACATCTCCGGACACCTGAAAGACCTGCACTGGCTCCCGGTCAACAAGAGAATCACCTTCCGTCTCCTCACCCACGCACACAAAGCCCTACACAACCAAGGCCCAAGATACCTCAACAGCTGCCTCAACTTCTACACTCCCACTCGCCAGCTTCGATCGACCAGCCATGCCCTCGCCGCCGTCCCCCGCATCCGAAGAGCCACCACAGGAGGAAGGTCCTTCTCCTACCTGGCCGCCAAGACTTGGAACTCCCTCCCGACCCACCTCCGCCTGACCCAAGACCACCTCGCCTTCAGGAAGCAGCTCAAGACCTGGCTGTTCGAGCAGTAGCGGACCCCCGCTCCCCAAGCGCCTTGAGACCCTCCGGGTGAGTAGTGCGCTGTATAAATGTTTTGATTGATTGATTGATTGAGGCTTATGTCAGGTACACTGGGGTAGGCGTATTTAGAAGCACCAGTTGAGTACGTTAGTCAAATGTATATATGAATGTATATATTTTATTCATTTTAACCATTATATGGCTAAGAAACCATATCAATGCTTTTACAGTATTATTTCGCAATCCTCCTTTTACTGTACGCACTTTTTATGATAACAAGTCTTGCAATTGTGGCAATTCATTTCTCTTGCATGAGAAGAAAGACTGTTCAATAAATTATACCTTTTATTGAAAACGCCCATCTCTCTATTCTCTGCATCTTTATGAAAGTAATCTGAACAACTGACTGACTGAAATAGCTGTCTATTGTTTCACACGACTCTAGAGATTGACTTTTATTCTAAGGAGCAAAGTTGTCATGTTTATGCGGTTGTTGGAAAACTGAATCCCTTCTTGTCTGTGCCTGGGAAGCTGATCACTTCCTATTCAGTCAAGAAAGTTTCCAGTGACCTCTGAGCTAGTTGGTACAAACCCAATTAAGTTTAGCATAGTCAGTAGAGACCTGGAAGACCGCACTTCTACGGCTACACTGCTGTTTATGTTATTCCAATGCGCAGGGCCTATAGGGAAAATAGGACCTACACTACACTATAATGTTTAAGCATTTCTTATGCTGATTTTGATTTAAACTGACAGTCTAATGTGCCTTTCTAAAAAAATAATGCTGATTATTAATTTGCAAATAAAGAATCAATTTCTTAAAACGCTGTTTGCTTTGATAATAAAGTTAATAAAATTGATTTTTGAAATGACCAGCTGGTCTTGTTTGTTTCTTTGAGTTACCATTAGTTAATCCATTGCCAATGATTTGACTTAATTAAATGTTTATTAAGGTGTTTTGATTAATTAGGTCACATGATTTAGTTGGTCAATTCGCGTCTCAGACGTTATGGGCCTAGTGATAGATATTAAAATAATGGTGAGTATCGTGGTGTAGAGTTGAACATATGAGACTGAATTTCTTGAGCCGCTGGATCACGACCATTCACTTCAAAATGAATTCTTTGCAGCAGGTGATTCTTGTAGTCTCTCGGGGGGATTTATTTAGCTACAATCAATCCCAAGGATGATTATTTTTATGTGCCAGTAGGTCAGGTTTTGCAGAGGTTCCTTCAATTTTTCCAAAGATCCCCGCTCCTGTAATTGGTCTCTTGCATTATCAAGGTGTTATTGTCCTCCCTTATCCGGACAACTTGTAAATCCAAGAACCCTCTCAGTAGAAGACCCCGTCAGACACGACCAGGACTGTATAAACTCTGCTGCATTTTCTCTTCCTTATCAATCACCTGAAATTCCATCTTGTCTCATCGCAAACAGTGAACTATATTGGGCCAGTCTTTGACACATTTGTTCGGAGGTGGTTTTTCCTACAGAGGCCAGATGTTCCAGATTGATGGCTTTCATTCAGACCCTGCTCCAGAAACCAGAAGCTTCAGCGAGGGTCTGATTATGGCTTCGGGGTCATATAGTGAGCAGTTTACTTATCCTGTTTTGTTTAAGGTTCATGCTTGGTTGCACTTGATATTTAGTTGTGTCTTTTTTTTCTAGAATGTCACCTTGGCCATCATTCCATGGTCCTGTGGTCTCAATTTCACCTGGGCTGTGTGGTACATCATATCCTGGGCAATTGGCATCCCGCCCACAGGAATTACGACAATATGATTCCAATGTCAACTTCCGTGCATCAGGAGCTTCATTGGTTGTTAACCCCACTGTCTCCTGAGAGAGGTACCCACTTCTCCCTTCTTTTTCCTTGATCCTGACAACCAATGCAAGCAGGCTGGGTTGGCGGACAGTCTTGAAGGACCAGATTGCTCAAGGTCTTTGGACAGTGACAGAAAATAGACACTCCTCCAATTGGAAAGAGTTGAGGGTGGTTTGGAATGCTTTACTGCTTTTTACACACTTCTTGAAGAATCAGGCTGTCTTGGCTGGTGTCAACAATCATGTAGCAATGTTGTACATAAACTGCCAATTCAGCACAGGTTCCTCTTCTCTCAACAGACTGGTTCCCTTAATCTGTTCCTGGGTGAAATTCAATCTCCTCAGTCTCAGAGCGGCTCACATTCAGGGTGTGCTCAACTATCAGGCAAACCCCTTTAAGTTGAGCATTTCCATCATGTCAGGAATTTGTCCTAGATCCCTGAGTATTTCCCCAGATCTGCAGCAGAAGGGGAAGCTCTAATAATGGGCCTTTTTGCCTCTCCCCTGAATGCCAAAGTTCCACCTTTTTTCACACGGTTTCAGACTCAGGGGCGAGAGGGGACACAATACTCTTCCAGCCCCTGGCCTCCAGGCCTTCTGTACGCTTTCCCTCATATAGCCCTGATGCCCACGTTTCTGGAGCAGCTCCTATGTGAGCCTGTAGAAGTAATCCTGTTTTTTCATATTTGGGTCAGGTGCCCTTTGTTCCCTCCTTTCCAGCTTCTGGCTCTAGAGGAAGAATGCTTCATCCTTTGACTCCTTCCCTCTGAGCTCGCCTGTCCTTCCAGTACAGACCCTGGCCAAGTTGAAACTTTCAGTTTGGAGGTTGAGAGGTAAGGTCTCCTACCAAAAAAAATCTCTGTGCGTCAGTCTCTTGTTCTCTTTAGTCATCTAAGAGATCTTCCACCAATAAGGGGTATAAACATCATGGAGATCTTTTGATCATTAGTGTAGGGAGAAGTCATTGTCTCCTGTTTCAGCTCCAACTGCTGAAATTTTTCAGTTCATCCAGGAGGGATTTGAGAAGGGTTTTTCCATTTCTCTACCCTTAAACTTCAATGGTTCTCCATGGAAACGTTTATGTCTTCATGGAAACATTTGTCATCCATTGAACTTCTGGCCTCTAATTATTTAAAGATTTTAAGATTTTGGGGTCTGGGTTTCGTTCCTCTTTCCCTTCATGAGATCTTCCATTAGTTCTTTCTCATCTTCAGAGACAGCCTTTTAGCCTTTGGAAAGGTATCCCTCAAATTTCTCACATTTGAAGTATTTATTTTTTCGGTGGCCATCACCTCTGCAACACTGCTGGGAGAGCTACACCATCTGATATCCTGTCCTACATACTTGAGAGTTTTTGATGACATGGTTGTTTTATCTCTCAATCCAATACCCTCCCCAAGATCAATTCCGCCTTTCATCAAGACCAGGAGATCGTTTTTTCTATGACAGGCCTCTGCTCTTAATTTATTGGTTTCTCTCCTTGATGTAGTGAAGATCGTTAAGATTTACCTTGCCCGCTCATTTGAGTTTGGCCAGTCTGACAGTCTGTTTATAAACTTTGGCCGTGTAAAAAGAGATGAGAACCCCTCTACCTCGATATTGGTTAGAAGGGTCAAGTCTGTAATTTTTTTAGCATAGGCAGCTTCAGGTATCAATATACCTGGTGGAATAAAGGCTCACTTTACTTACAGAATGGCAGCTTCTTGTACTGTGTGGTTTAGAGTTTCAATTAAGGATATTTGTAAAACTGCAAAGTAGTCTTCCCCTTCCTCCTTTATCTTTCATTATAGGCTCAATGTTGCTCAAAGGTCTGAACTTTGTTTCGGCTCCCAAGTTCTGTAGGCTTGAATAAATGATGAATATATTTTTTTGTCTGAACATTTATGGATGATACTTACACTCTATGGGCCCAATTCACAAAAGCAATCTGAGACAAAATCCTAACTTTACGACTTTCGGTATTCACAAAAGGCATTTAGTAGTAGTGAAGTTAGAATTCCTAACTTTACTACTACGAAACTGAGACAAAATCCTAACTTTATGACTTTCGGTATTCACAAAAGGCATTTAGTAGTAGTAAAGTTAGGATTCCTATCTTAACTACTACTAAACTGAGAAAAATCCTAACTTTACGACTTTCGGTATTCACAAAAGGCATTTAGTAGTAGTAAAGTTAGAATTCCTAATTATACTTCTACTAAATGCCTTTTGTGAATACCGAAAGTCGTAAAGTTAGGTTTGGTCTCAGTTTAGTAGTAGTAAAGTTAGGGATCCTTATAAATGCCTTTTGTGAATACCGTCGCAAAGTATGATTTTGTCTCAGATTACTTTTGTGAATCAGGCCCTACGTGTTTGCGCATTGTTATGAATAGCTTGGATTGAATGACAATAAATTGCTTCATCCAAATTTCTTATGATATTGTGTATTTTGTGGGGGGGTGCTGAAATTGTTGTTCAGTGGTGGCTGGCACAGGCAAGCGTGGTGAGGCAGTGGGGCGGGACCCGGTGGGGTGGGAGGGAAGTCAACAGATGACTCAATAGGTATAAATAAATACATTATACCTATTCCATCGTCTGTCGACTACCCCCCTGCTGTGCCCTGCCTGCCCCACCCCACTTACCTGTGCCAGCTGCTGCTGGTGTTGATTGACTTTTGCATTTCTCCATTGGTAAGGAATGGGTTAAAGATAGGAAGAAGAGGAGGTAATGTCCATATTACTTACTGGTAATCTTCATTACTCTGATTCTTACTTACTCGTCCTATTCATTGCATCTCTCCCACCCTACTTGGACTTCTAAAGAAACAGGAAGTGTGGAGGAAGGGGGGGTTCTTAAACATCTTGCAGCTCTTTCTATAGAAAGAGAAAACAGCTTCACAGGGATAATATATGGGATTGAATAGGCACAGGACTGGGGCGAGTAAGAATTAACGTAATGAAGATTACAGGTAAGTAATTCGGGCAATATATATTATTTTGTGCTCATTGGTAGTACAATTTCAGCGTCCCTTATACTTTAGACTAAGCTCAAACTCACTTAATTAACTGTACTCATTGATCTTTTTATAGCTTAGTTCCATTTATTTAATGTGAATCATTTGGAGTTGTGTTAATATTAAATACTGACTATTAAAACAACAAATTTCCATTTTGAAATGAGTTGCCCAACCGGGAATTCCTAATTGTTATAAACAATAAAACTAGGGTGAGTTATTTGATGTAAATCACTTTAAAGGTACTCACATGACTTTCTCTAAAGCTGTCAGATTTATGGCGATACAACTAAAACTATTCTGCCTGCTGTATTTGGACCAGTGCCTGTCAGAAGGGAACAGCACTGCTGACATCTTCGCACTGTCCACATCATCCACTATGTGTGCATTGTGCTGTTTGACCTATGGACGTACAACTTCTCAGTGGTTATTTTCCAAAATAATAAGTGCTAGGGTCTTCATCAGGAGGACACAGTGGCTTGTACCATTCATTGCCACTTCCAGTGCTGCCAATTACAGTACCATCACAACTACTAACCATCACACTCCTACAAGTATAACAAGTCATACTATTTAAGGTTCTCAAAGCTATAAGAATGGTTGGGTGGCACGTATTAGTGACTGTTTATGTATATTAAATTATTAAACAGCTGTTGTGCTCATACCCAAATTTGGTAGACAGCATCACCATGTGGCAGACTATCACAAGTGCAGGTTCTAAAAATTAAGTGCAGGCACTGAGCACCCGAAACCACCAGCTAAAATTAAGCACTGCCTCTTCTGAGAAATTTATAGTTTGCAGTTGCACATACATTTTAGCTCTATTATAACCATTTAAATATTCTGCTGTTGTGTAATTGTGTGTCTGGTTACACCTGATTTAATTTTTGTATGCATACTACTAACTTCCGCTCCTCGTTTATATACGTTTATACTTTGGAAAATGGTCATCATATATGTGTTTGACCTCTTATGTTGCGCGACTATATCTCTGTATAAAAACATTTCTTCCAATTATACTCCTACCAAAATATTTTCCAAGCTGTGTATTTTATTTACTGTAGAAGAGTTTAAGTCTCAGAACCATATTTTTCCACTTGACCAAACTTTTTGAAAACTTACGACGAAAGGCTTTCAAAAGGGACTTTAGGGAAAATTCTAGCTGACGCATGTTGAGCCACTCGCGGGATTAAACCTTTTAGCAGCTCTACTGTGTACTTTTTGCTTATTCTCTTCACTAGTCCCTATTAAAATAACTGTCAATCGATGTGCATATTTTTATTACTTTTCTGACCCATGAAAGTCTCTGCAGTGACCCTCGTTTTAAGATATGAACCATTATTGTGGACAGAACCGGACTGGGAACCAAAAGCAGCCCTGGGAAAATTGCTGAAACCAGTCCCTTTCCCTTCCTCACCAGTTTCTCTCTCTCTCTCTGCCTTCCATTCATCCATTACATTCTATTCCTCTCCCCTCTCTAAGACATCTGGCTGTCTCTCGATCTCTCTCTCTCTCGCTCTCTCTCTCGCGCTCTCTCTCATTTACATTTTATTTATAGTTAGCTTTGGAAAAGAAACATTTTCGGACGTTCGCTTGTTTGTAGAAAATAGACTGTGAAAACAAAATTCTTTCTGAAGTTTCTACTAATTCAGTGTTCCACGCTCGTAGTTTTCATCCACACAAATGAATTGCAAGCACAACATATAGAAAAATGATCGAGGCTAGATGTCACCATTCAAGAAAATCCGATTTTCTCATGGAGGTGGAAAACGGAGGAAAGATTTTTAACCAAAGGCTACTGTCATAACATCATGAATAAATCTAAATCACAGACTTTATCTGTGAGTAGAGACACTAAAAAGAAACAGCATGGAAAAAAGCACAACACAGATTTATCACTAAATATACTCATAATAATAAAGCATCAAGAAAAAACTTTAAACAAATATTGGAATATTATATATGCCTATCCTGGTCTCCATGAATCTATCACACAAACGCCTATGATCGATTGTACGAAGGTTGACTCGGTAGAGGATCCACTACGCCATTTTGAGAAAGAAAATAAAAACAGGCTGGCTGAATAACAAGGAGATTAGTTTCCGTGCATGTGGTGCAAATTATATTTACAAACTGTGCATCAAAATCCTTGAAAACCCAAATCGGAATATATCATATGAGATCTGGGGCCATATGGAGAGAATTTAGGGATAGTAAGTTCCTAATTAGGATTCTTGGTGAATCGCAATTAGAACATCGTAATTCCTAATGTACAAAAAGTACAAGTTAATAATAGCGATTCCTAATAGGGTCGCAATAGACTTTCCCCATGAATATTAACCCCTTCGCTGCTCATGACGAGCTGAGCTCGTCATGAGGCACGGTTGAGCTGTGATGATGACGAGCTGAGCTCGTCATGTACAATGGGATTTACTCATAGCTCAGCACCGGGGAGGGAAACCCTCTAGCAGCCAAGGTGTTAATTTGCGACCCATTAGGAATTGCTGCCATCACAGGAATGTGGGCCTGCTGGGCCAGCAGACCATCATGTTTATGACTGCTTTTTAAGAAAGGTTTTATTTTTAAATGCACCCCATTTTCCTTCAAGGAGAAAGGCTTGAGTTTAAAAAAATAAAATGAAACATTTGAGCTCCATTTTTGAACCACTGCCTTCTCTTTAAAATGATTTGTTCCAACATTCTCAAAGGAAAAGTGGTCCCATTTGTGAATGGTTACCACCACCTTGAGGTGTCAGTAAAAATATTTATGTTTTGCAACCATAATTCAGTCGCAACAAATTCATACATAGCACCGCATTTCGGGTTTTGGAAGGGATCCCCTAAGCACGCCCCTTCCAAATACTGACCAGATAAACACAAAATGTGATTCGATAACTTTACCAAATTGCAAGCTGTGGTCTGTGCATATGTAAAAGCATTTCTGCAAATTGGGCTTTTGTACATACGGCCCCAGATCTTTTATGAATTGTCAAAGTGATTGTGTAATATATGCTGTGATTAGTCCTAACAACCTCATTTACATAAGTAACACCATCAGGATTATGAAGATCAGAACTTTGGGGAAAGTATGTGCGCATAGACACATAGATGCAAAGTATCCTGTTGTACTACAATTTGCACTTAACATGGTAGTAAAACCAGAATTGTATCACAAGGGCAATAGATAATTACGTCTACATCCTCCTCGTATTCTAGAGTTAGTTCCAAAGATTATTTTCAAGCATCTTTCACTGATATTTAACACGATTATTGTTTCTTGCATTTTTCCTAGTATTTGGAAAGAAGCTAAGATAATTGACCTTATTATGAAACCATCTGCTAATCCTAAGGAAAAAATTAGAAAATCTATTTCTCTACTGGTGTTGCCGGCAACAGTTTTGGAGAGTGTATTCCATATGGAACTATCATCCTGTATAGATAAGCATGGTTTACGGGATCAGGCGCAGCCTGGTTCAGAAGTGGCTAAAGCGCATAGTCCGTTCTGGTAGCGGCCACCAATGATGTCAGGAGCACTGTGGATAAGGGCACCTTATCTTATTAGATCTTTTGACACCATGAGCCACTTGTTTTAGTGACCCGCCTTACCCAGTTATAGATCAAAAGCAAAGCTCTTTAGCTGTTGCGTTTTTTCCCATTGGGTAGGTCACAGATGGTGATTTGCAACAGTATTCCTCCAAACCCTTTTCCTTTCCTTTGCCTTGAGGAGTCCCACAAGGCTCTTCATTGAATCCCACCCTGTTTAATTTATATATTAATCTTCAGGCTTGATTAGATATTTTGGGCTATCTATCTTTTCTTATGCAGATGATACTCAGATAATTGTCACTATAACTGAGGACATCCAGTTGGCCACTATTAAGTTCCAAAACCATATGCGGGAGGTCAACGATTTGACGAGTGACAACTATCTGAAGTTGAATGCTGAAAAGACAGAGGTCCTCATTTATGGGAACTAAGCTAACAACTGGTCCACTTCTTGGTGGCCTATGGAGTGCTTCCGCCCCAGTTAAATCATTGAGAAACCTGGGTGTAGTCTTTGACGACTTTCTAACTTTTATCAAACAAGTAAGCTCTGTTACTTTATCTTGCATTCTTATTTTAAAAATGCTTGGGAAAATGTTATATACCTTTGGCTTCTCAAAAAACTGTTGTATCAGCACTAATTGTATCACAACTGGACTACTATAATGCCATTTATTTGTGCATTAATTACATTTTTTGGAAGACTTGAAGTACTCCAAAATGCTACCGCTCGCCTAATACTAGACCCACCAAATATCAATCCACCTCTAAATAATTATGGCAGCTTCATTGTCTACCGTAAGGAAAAGTGCCATGTTTAAATCTCTTTTCATCGTACACAAAGAGTCACATAAGATGGACCCTAATTATCTTTAACCAAAATTCCAGTGGTATAAACAATAAAGGATTTTAAGATCAGCTTCAAGAAAAAATATGACAGTACATATAATGAAACATTCTTGTTGGGTTTGAGATCCTTCAGGCATGTGACATCCACTCTTTAGAATTCTCTTCCTTATGACCTGCAGGTGAAGGCAGACCACTCCTCTTTCAGGAAGCAACTTAAAACATGGCTGTTTCAATCTGTGGTCTGATATAGTGCTAGGCAAGATCATCTTCAGTTCTGATGGTGCCAAGACGCTTGCAAGCATTCAAGCATTGCTATAAAATGTTTTATCTTTTTGTATATAAGAAGGATGATAATTTCAAAACTATGCACTAAGGTATCTACAGGTCTCAATACTGAAGAAGTATTTGTTTTTATTTATTTCTTTATTTATTTTAAAGGTTTTATATAGCGCTACTGGACCCAAGAGTATCAGAGAGCTTTACAGGGTACTTAACACACCATGAAAAAGAAAATCAATAAACTGCATATTTTTAACATAGACTAGGTGATAAAATCCTCCAAGGGTAAAAGGGAAAGAAGGAGTAAATTTAGAGAACAAGTAAAGGAGAAGAGAGCTGTCGAAAAAGTAAAATAGGGGGGTTAAGTATTTAGTTATAAGGAGAAAGAAGGAGAGCGAGAGTAGGAAGAGTAGTAGGAAGAGAGATTGTAGAGGAATGCCACGAGTAAATGGACAGATAGTTCAATAGGAATTAGGGACCACAATATTTGTTAAGAAGCAGCAGCTTGAGGTTTTTCTTGAAAAGCGAGAGTAGGAAAAGTAGGGTAAGGGAGAGAGTATAGGACAACAAAGAGTAAATGGACTGATAGTTCAATAAGAATTAAATACCCCAATATTTGTTGAGAAGCAGGTTATTTTTTAAAAGGGGGTAGGAAGGGTTGCAGAGAAGGTCTTTGGGAAGAGAATTCCAAATAGTCCTTAAATCATTATGTAAGAGATAGAGTATGTAAGCAGGGCTAAACTTATTTCCTTTCCTAATATTTCCTCATGCCTGTTATTTCCACCCTTTATTGATGATTTGTGAATGTAGGGGCAAAAATTCAAAATTGTAAATTTTTACATCCTGATTGTATGGGTTTGGATTGAAAATGCATATTTTTTAAGATGTACAATAGCACATAAAATCATCTGCATATATTTGTACTAACTAGAGTATGTGTAATAGGTAACTTTTAAGCAGTGTCGCAATCCAGTTTTTGTTGAGCCAGGAAAGTCGGAGTAATAAATAAAGAAGCCTTTACAATCTGTATTTGTCCTGTCACATTTGCCAGTGCTTTTAGGATGAAGGTCAAATGTCAGGCTACGCCTTCTGCCAACTTGCTCCTTATTCGTTTACTATGAGGATTGGTGTTTACTATTCTTTCTCTGTGTTGTTTTTTGCAACACACAGCAAAATGTAAATACCTGTAAATGAACTGTATGCATTCAGCAGTTAGGAAAGCAAGATTGAAGCACATTGTTTATTATTCTGCTGGAAACAGAGATATTAATAGGATCAAAACAAATAAAGACACTTTACTAGGTGATGCACAATGATAATTATTTGCAGAAACCTGATTTCCACACATTATCATTAGTGTACTGTATAGGTTTATCAGTACAAATGTATTTCTTTGGAACTTTAGAGGCCATTTCTATGGAATATCTGCTGTCTGTAAATGATGATTTAGTTATATTAAAAAATCACTCAGCCTCATATTCATTAAAGATAGGTGAGTCACAAAACATGTCATTCTAAAAATTGGGTTGTGTTCTAAAAAGTTTGGCAACCACTGACCTAAAGTAACATTATTGAAATGTATTCTAGAGAATGCCTTATGAGTTTAGATACATTTGTTGCTTTTATTATTTAAACTCCTCCCCTAAAATGGCAGGTTATACAATATATTTGTTTTAAAGCCCGGAGATCAGGCAGAAATGCATTAGGAGCATTTTTTAAACTTTGTACACTGAGCACTGTGAAATCCATTAAAGGATTTATATTTTGCTACATCATTGATTGTGTGAAGTTGTGGAGGAAAGGTGCCTTGCGGATGGTGAGCAACACATTTGCTTTGACTGTGAATTTGTTTTTGTTCATTGCTATTGGTAACAGCCACCATGCACCACCCCGTGGTGACGACATGCCCTGAAACTGCACCTAATGTATCCTCTGGCCAAGCGTGGCCAGAGGCTATATAATATAAATGGGCAGATATCGCATGTGGACTTCTGGCTCACACTATAGCTGTTTTTGTGTGTGTGTGTGCATGCGTGTGTGTTTGAGGGAACCAGCACTGCGCAATCAGGCCTAGTGCAGGAGGCCCTGCTACACTGGTGACGAGGGTGGAATATCCAACACTACCTGCAGTGAGGACCACATTGCTGTCATTACGCGACTCTGTGAGCACTACACTGCCAACTCCCGCTAGCCGCCATTGATCTATTCAGCGGTGGAATCTGCGAGGCCTGCATCAACTCAAGTCTAGTCAACTTATGTCAGCAGTGCGCAGAACACACATAGCTGAGACAAAATTATCCAGCGTTGCTGTGGCAGGAACCCAACCGAGAAACTGCCTTTTTCCAGAGGTGAGAACCGCACCCCTGACCATCGTCAACGCTCAGCGCTGCTTCTGCACTGCGGTTGGCCGTGGAAGCCTCGGCTCCCAGCCTCCTTGTTGCCCCACCCACAGCTCTCTTGCTGGGGCCCGGCCTAGCTCAGCCGCATGGAGCATTCAGTGGCCCTCCTCCTTTTGCGCTTCTGCATGCCTCAGACACGCTGTTGAGAGGGCCCGAACCCACCCTCTGCATTGTTACACCCGACCGCTTCTGCACTCGCCCATCGGGTGCCTATCATAGGAACAAGCAGTAATCTGACACTGTAGAACACCATATATACAGAAAACAATATCCCAACTGGTATTATTTTCGGACAAGTATAAAGAATATCTATACAGTATTATCCATCAAAGAACAAGGAAACTCATATTGATTTTCATATGTGCCTGAGGCATCATTTTATCAGCATTTAAACCGCAAATTTTTAGGGCAATTGTGGTTACAGTTGATATCAGCACTGTAATTATTAAATAACAAGTGACAGCCCAAAGATGTACAAGGTGCACAAGTGCAAAAAGTGAGTGACACTACGGTGACACAAATGATAGTGAAAAATTATGTAAAGTGATTAAAAACAAGCGGTTTATCAAATAGTTCAATTTTGTTTTACAGTTTAGACAATTTTTTCACATTTTTGTTTCAAAAACCACTAAGTACGGGGCGCTTAATGTCTTGCTGGAGAGTCGACGGCGTTTCGATCCATATGAGTAAGGATCATCATCAGGACTGAGGGGCTGTAAACAGTGCGTTGGAAAAACAGATTGGACGCAAAGCTGGGGTTCAGGCGGCATGTAAACTATCGTGCCCGGAATGTCGTCCAAGTGCTTGGGAGCACAGATTGAGGTCAAGGTTGTCCGGAGCCTTAGTGGTCCATGCAAGTAGCATGCCATCAAGCGAGCCCTAGCACCAACAACAGTATCTGAATTCAAAGCTTCGCGGTGGCAGTCATCCTCCCCGATCTAAGCGCCTCCTTTGACAGGTGAACCACAGAATTCTATTGCATCGACTCCTCAGTTTGGGAGTCTCAGGGACAGCAATTGCCTGGCTTAAATCATTTCTGGACGACCTGTCATTCCAGGTCTTTGAGTGCGATATAACCTCCCCCAGCAAACCCCTGGACTGTGGGGTACTACGCTATTTATTGTTTACATGAGTCCACTAGCTGAGATAGTCCGTCCGTTCGGGATAAAGATTGTTACATATGCCGACGACACTTAGCTAGTGGTGTCCCTCAACCAGCTAGATACTCACAAAGCACAGGTCAACCTGAGGGGATGTCTAGAAGAATTCAACAACTGGATGACCTCCTCATGCCTTAAATTAAATGGAGACAAGACGGAGCTAACGCTCCTCGGTAACTGCCCTGCCCCCACGATCGACTCACTTTGGCCCGCTTACCTTGGCCCTCCCCCTACACCCAAATACACTATAAAAAGCCTCGGCGTCTGGCTAGACAATCACTTAGCTTCAACTGTCATGCAGCCAAACTACCTGCCACCTACTTTGGGCTTCTCAGGCTTCTCCAGAAGATCCTCCCCCTCCTGCCCTATGGGGCAAAACAGACCGTAGTCCAAGGCATAATTCAGTCCCTTCTTGATTTTGGTAACGTCCTTTATCTAGGAGCCCCCTAAAATACCCTACGGAAGCTCCAGATAATACAAAACTGTGCTGCTCGAACTCTGCTTCAGCTTCCTCGCCGTCTCTCAGCCAAGCCTGGTCTGAGAAGCCTTCACTGGCTTCCTGTCAGAAGGAGAATTAATTTCAAGACTCTCTGCATCTCCCATCGAGCATTCTGGAAAACAGGTGCTGCCATTAACCACTGCTTGATCACTCCTTACCACCCTACCAAACAGCTTCGCTCTGCACACTCATTCCTCGTCACAGTCCCTAGGATCAAGAGATCAAGATGCGGGGGGCAGTCATTTTCCTATAACGCGGCCAAATTGTGGAACTCCCTTCCTCTCCATCTGAGATCCGAGCCCAACTTATTCCTATTCCGACAACACCTAAAAACCTTCCTTTTTAAGAATTCTGAATAAAATCTCTTGTTAGCAGTTTTACCTGAAAGCACCACTCGTTTTAGCGCTGGGACACCTCCTGGCAGCTATCTCAATTTATAAATTCTATTTTCATTTCATTTCATTCATTTCATTTCATGGGCATGGCCACTTATTGTGGTCGGTTCATCCGGAACCTAGCTTCTATTGCTGGGGCTCTACGTGCCCTGACGAAAGTGGATACCCCCTGGCAGTGGGGCTGGAAGGAGTTGGAGGCTCCCCAAAAGGTGAAAGAAGCCTTGCTGAGCAAAACGAAAATGGCCTATTTCAATCCCAGGAGACAGACTTAACTCTTGGTTGATGCTGGCACCATAGGCCTGGGAGCCGTACTCACACAACAAGTGAAGCCAGGAAAATGGGCACCTCTTGCATTCGCTAGCAAGACCAACAGAGACCCAATACTCCCAAATAGAGAAAAAAGCATTGGCCATCAAATGGGCGTGAGGCACCTCCATCTATACCTCATTGGTAGGCCATTGTGTGTGGTCACAGACCATTATGTTTTGTGCTCGGGTTAGGCCCATGTAACAAAGCCATACATTTTCTTAAATTGTCCTCTTTTCTGCACAGTAACATTGGTGCTGTGAACTTTTGCACATATTCACATGAGTAACAATGTTGAATTCGTTTTTCTGAAACTACTTCTGTTTACACATCAGGCTTCGCATACCATTATCACGAAACCTTGAACCCCAAGTACAAGGCATTTTCCACAAGATGTACAAATGTCATTCTATCTTCGTTCATGGGGCAACAGGGCTTTCTACATATCCATAACACTGCTAACCTATACGTACATATCATGGATGCTCTTTATTATAAATAATAGGTATCCGAGAGGATTAGCATAGGAGGCATTTCAGCTGACACCGAGGGTCTCTGCATGCTGAGATTTCACCAAGCAGTGGTCTGACGTCTCCATGAGGAAAGCCCAGTTCATGACCAGGACGGGGTTAATAATAATAATAATAAAGCCATTTTTAAAGCGCCTGGTTACACCTATGACGGTGTGTCCCCGCGCTGAAATGCTACTACTCCCAGATGAGACAGAAAGTGCCAGAGTATTCTTTATTTGGGGAAGAGATAAGTTTTTAAATATTGTCTGAATCTTGTTTCGGAGGGCTCCATTCGAAGGTTTAGGGGGAGGCTATTCCAATGTTTGCAAGCCAAGAAACGGAAGGAGCTGCCTCCCATTCTGGTCTTGTGAACACGGGGAAGTTGGAATAACATCACTCCGGCGGATCTGAGATTTCCGGTGGGGCGATGGATAGTGAGGAGTCTTTGCAGATAGTTGGGGCCTTTTCCCTGGGCAATGCGGTGAGCCATACATAGTGCCTTAAATTTAATGCGCTCCATAATAGGGAGCCAATGGAGTTTACGCAATGCTGTCTTACCGGATGCCCTGCGAGGAAGATTGAGTACCAAGCGGGCCGCGGCATTTTGGACACCCTGTAGCTGTTGAATGCCTTTTTTGTTCAGGCCAAGAAGAAGGGCATTGCCATAATCCAGATGTGGCGTGACCAGGGCGTGGATAAGTTTCTTCCTGGCACCGAAGGGGAGCAGATCGAGAACTTTGCGGAGAGTTTTCAATATTCCAAAGCATTTTCCAGTGATTTTATTAATCTGTTGCTTGAAGGAAAGCTCCGCATCGATCATAATTCCCAAATTTTTGACAACCTCTGCTGAGCGGGGGATTGGCCCTAATTCCGTTGGCCACCAGTCCTGCGACCAGGTGGAGGGGGACTTACCGACCACCAACAACTCCGTTTTATCGCCATTTAGGTGGAGGCAGTTGCTGTTCATCCATCCTGCCACAGCCCGCATACAATTGGAAAAGTTAGCGGCTTCCTCAGGCTGGTTGTTGGCAAGTTGGATTATTAATTGGGTATCGTCAGCGTATGTGACAATATCCACACCATAGGATTCCACAATATGTGCCTACATTCTCTCCTGCCAGGTAATGGGGTTGTATCATCCCCTGGGGGAATTATTGGCTCTACATCTACACACACTCTAGGAACACCCAGAGTAGGGGTTTCATAGTCAGAGTGTGCTTGATTACTACCTTGTATTATATTCCTGCATACATACACTGTGTGGAATTAGTCTAGGCACCTTACCCAAAGTTTATGCTGTCCAGCTAATGTGCAGATCATACAGATTAGTGTGAGCTACACGACACGGCACCACCAGCGTTGGTTGGGGTCTTATTTAACGGTCTACCTGAGTAGTTCAGTTGTGCTTCCTCAGAGACCCCTTCACACCTCCAAACTGGAGACGTCCATGGTGGTCTGGAAATCTGCCTCAGCTGAGTAGGTGTACTTTTTGTATTGGCTGCAGTATATTCAAGCTTGTAGGATAACATTTCGGACATTGTGCTAACCCTATCTTCATAAATGTATGCACTCATTTCAATTTTCTTCATAAGAATGTCCGAAAACGGAGAAATGATTGAGGAAGAAGAAGCTTTTAACAAAGCAGAAAATTGCTGAAATGCATTAACTGTGAAGTTTTTACACCATGGTTTCCCGGAAACGGGTGGAAATGTTGCCTTTTTGGTTGAAGCACAAGAAGCATTCAGACCAGTGGTATTGTATTCCTGGATAATTTCCCAGCTGCAAATGCCTGCACACAAATGTTTCATGCCACATTGAAGATGAAACACCAGAGGAAAACACTACATACATAGACATAGAAATCCCTCTCTCTTACCAAGAGCATATAATTTGGTTTCAAGGCACCCTCCCCCACACTACAGAAAATGTGAGACTTGATCTGCTCAGTAAAGATGAAGCGACATGGCCAGTCCTAGCAGCATTCACACCGCATCCTACCACTGTTAATTTAATTGTAGCAGAAATGGGTGCACTATACAGAGATTTAGTAAACATTTACAGAAATCATACACAGAACATTAACAATGAACCCATCACAGATTGCCCAGGCTCCACAACCACAATTGGCTACCGCAGGTATCAGCCCACAAACACTGTATGCCGTTATGGGAAAGATTCCCACCAGTCTGGAGCAAATTCAGTTGCCAATGGGGATGGCTCCTCCGGTGGAAGATTGTGCCGCTTGGGGTACATTCTTCACTGCTATTTATACCTGAACACAGTGTACCCTTTCACTGACTATTTTGCTTGAAGTACTGAAACAGGCAAGAATGAACTTTGGGGAGCAGCTGCCTGGAACTTGGGAATGAACCTGATTGGCAATTTTACCACAGTATCAGTCAATATGTTAAGTAACAAAGGGGGAGACAGCAGCATTAGCTATACACCAACGCCTGAGGGAGTTCACTCCTGTACATCAGAAGCAGGAATTGCCTACAATTATCGAAGGAACCTATGCTAGGTAGAGATGATTTGGGAGCCAGACCTGGGTACCCACAAGTTAAAAGTAATTCTGAAAAGGATAACTCTAAGCAAGCACCCAATTCTTCAAAGAACAAATGGGACAATAAGCAAAAAAACTAACAACAAGACACAATCCCGGGGTGGGTCTCCTCAACAGGAAACCACTGAGAAGAAATGTAATTTTAGAAACCATGATAACATTAAAAATCCTGACAGGTATCAGGATACTGATGCATGTTCCTTTTAGGAGTGAATGGTCAGAGCGCAGATCAGAATCACTGCACTCCTCAGAGTACAACTTTAAAAAAGAAGATAAATCAAAGACTTCATTGCCTCAATTCAAAATGAAGAAGATAGCTGGGATTAAAATAAGGCATGCCCAGGCTACTGAGGTCTCTGCTTCTGAGTGGGGAATTGGCAGTGAAAATGCTGGACAGCGGAGCAGAGTTACAATAGCTCTCCGGCGCCTAATGGATTATCTGGCAGCAGTAGCTCCGAGTGAGCATATCCCAGTGGAAACATCTGATACAAGGGTAAGTGTACCCATAGTTTATACAAAATAACACTCCAGTTAGAGGGGTACCTAAAGAGGAACATCAAGGTTGTTTTTTGGGAGTACCTGACATATGATTATGACATTCTTTTGACTGAAAAAGGCAGGCTGCCTGAGTTCATAATGGAGTGCCCAAACGAGGAAAGGGTATTTTACCAGCTTTCTCCAACCTCGTTCCAGAATCAATTAAACTTTCTTATGCCAAGGAGTGGGTGTTAGTGCTAGCTCCTGCACTATTCCACAATGATGTTGGTTGGGATGATGAATCACCACATCAAGAGATCCCATTAAATCAACTTCTCAACACCAGAGACAGTATCCAATAAAGCACAAATCTAAAAAACAATGTAGAGAAATCCTTGAACAACTGGAACACCAGGGTGTGATAGAAAGTTGCACTTCATCCATGAATAATTGTTTGCTTTGTGGTTAATGAAACCACATAATTTATATCATCTAGTATTAGACTACAGACATTTAAACACCTCTACTCACACATTTGCAGTACAAAATGCACACAGTACCAAACTAATAAATAACATCATGCGTAAGAAATATAAAACAACACTAGATATCTCAAATGGATTTTTCTGCCGGAAAATAGCATCTGAATGTCAGTATTTGTCAGGATTTTCAGCGCTAGGTTCACAGAGGCAATTTTGCCATTTACCTCAAGGCTATAGAAATAGCCCTGGGTTGTTTTCAGCCAGAGTGACAGAGTTACTTAAACATTTTGATGAGGAGGGGTTGTCCTATGTAGATGATAGCTATCTAACAGACAATGAATTAATGGTACAATTGGACCGCCTAATGCTAGGGCTTGCTCACCTGGGGTACAAATGTAATTTAAAAAAAATCTAAAATTGCTCATCTCAATGTCCTATTTTTAGTGTATGAGCTGTCAAGTGAAGGCAAAAAGCTGGTGAGCCATTTTTTTAGAGAAATGTGCATAGCTTCAACCTCCAACAACTCTGAAAAAACTACAATCCATTTTTGGATTTTTAAATCTTGGCAGAACAACATTTTGGATTACAGAAAATGGGTAAAAATCTTCTACAATTTAATTGGACCTGATTTTTTAATTACACATTTAACACAGGATCATACAAACATTTTACGTTACATACAAGCTAACATGATAGCTTCCAAACTTTTGCACACACTTGGAAACACAACCAACCGGGTGATCCGCATAGCTGCTGGACCAACCCGGTATACATTCATCATTTTCAACAAAGGTGATACAGTACCTATAGCATACAAATCTCATTTGCACCCAAATGCAGAAATACGTTTTTCACCCACTGAGAAAATTGTCTCAGCAATACAGACTGCTCTAGTGAGAGAGAGCACTACCTGAGGCAAAGTGTATTATTGTCATAACCGCCGTACCTACCTTAGAGGCTGTTACCAAAACAAGGGTTCCAAATGCCAAAGCTTTACATCCACAATGGGTACAATGGGCTAATTCTCTTACTGCAAGAGATGTAGATTACAGATTTGATTCACCATTACAAACACAAGCATTTTTGAAGTATGAGCAAAAATATCCTTTGCAGAATGAAATAATGCCTCTAGATCAATATGATTACATCATCTACACTGATGGGTCTGCTCAGCCTGCCGTAGGGACAAGACACTAATATTCCATGAAATGCACAATAGTAGAGGATGCATGATTGATAGAAAGTTCTGTCCTGAAAAAAACACAGTCAGTCCCTAGGGGACTGTACAGTGCAGCTGGACGAACTCAAAGCCCTGATACTGGCACTACAAAATATGTACCATGGATTCCCCACACTTATAGTGAGTGATTTGTATTACTGTGTCCAGTCCTATACTTAATACCTTTACTATTAGGGCCAGAATGGATTTCAAAATTCCAAGGGTTGCACAATGAAGCAGAAGCTGCTTTGGGAATAGGTGGCAAAGCTAAGAGGATGCTAGCCATAGGCTCATGTTATTCACACATTGAATCATCAATGTGCTGGCATTCACATTGCTGGGAATTCAATGGCTGATGAAGCCACTAGGCAACAGTTTGCACTGCTGAGGTTGCTACAATCACTCATTCTAGTATGAGATTAGACAGAGACATCATGGTGGCTTCCAATGCTGCTTGCAACAACACACACCTGCTGATAGGCTTTCCACTCAAGTACTCCTACAAGTTAGATACACAAAACATTCTGTATGCTTAGATTCCAGGAGTGGGGGACAGAGTTATATTAAACACTGATTGCAGAATGGGGTTACTACTAGCTGCACATGAGGGTCTGGGTTCAGCACGTACAGGGATTACTGCTACAGTTTTGTTACTGAAGCAGTGCTATTGGTGGCCAGGTCTAACTAAACAGACCCCTTTAAATCTTATGGGGCTTACAAGTACATCTTGGTGGTAGTAGATTCATACTCCAGATCTATCGGTATGGCCACAGTGGTCAGCTGACACTCAAACTGTTATCAAGGATTTGTGAGTCTTTATCGGGACATAAGCAATTGGCATACTACATTCCGACCAGTGTCGGGCGTTTGGATCTCGGGCTAACAAAGAAGCCATGGGTGTGACCTTGCAGTACTCTTCCCCCTACCATCCTGTAGGAAATTTGGTAGTTGAGAGGAAAAACTGGGACTTAAAGCAATCCTGAACAGCAAGGGTACAAGGTTCAGGTCACAGTTGGCTCCATCACCTGTATGGGGTCCAGATGGCACTCAATAACATGGCAAGAAAATCCTTGGGTGGTCATACTCCATATGAAATCATGTTCGGAGTGATAATATAATAAGGGGACCAGCCCTTGATAATGTCAGCACAATGGCAGCAGACACACCATTTAACATCAAAGAATGATTGCCTGTTTTACTGGAACTTAATTTTGGGACACACAAAGCAACGTACAAGTAATACACGCCACCACTGGAGAAGTGAAGGTTGTACCAGCAAGACCTGGCTGGGTCCCGAAGATTGGGGTTCTGGTTAGAGAGAAAATTGTGGACAAGAAAGAATTCGGGATGTATTACAGAGTACCTGTACCTGTCCAGCTGTCGAAGGTACCCAGAACTGTACTTCTTCTGCCCCTTGCTGGTCAACAAGAAAAAAGGTGTGCCTCAATTGATCTCATCAAACCACACTATGTGGCCAATTCTCAACAGTAGGTCACTTGAGCTCCTGGGCAGCTACCGCACCCATCTAACTACTGTTCAGGAAGTTCATATGGAAGCTATAAGAACTATATAAGATGCCACTCTCCAACAAGAAACAGTAAACAGCAACAAAGTATGTGTACCTGATGTTGCAACAACTACTACTGTACAGGCAACTAGTACAGAAATACAAATTTCAGTTCGAAAAATTGACATCTACGTGAATATAACAAAAAGTATTGGGAAGTGTTCCCTGGGTTTTTTTGTTCGTTATTAGGAAAGACACTATGTCACCACGTTCAGAAGAAGGGCTGTCCCTCTCACATTCACTCTTAATTACCCATGTATGTGGAATTAGTATATTGCATCCTCTCTAATAGTAGAACCACAAAGGCAATAATGATTTGGCTTAGAACTATTTATTAAAAATTAATGAATCTTTTTTTATAAAAAAGCAAATATATATGCTTGAACAGTATGATCATAAACGTTCCACCTATTAATACAGAACCTAGTGCTCGTTGATTTCATATCACAAATGCACAAATTTTTTAATGCAATTAAAAACAAATAAAGTTAAAAACAACATATAGCAGCAAAGTTTAAAAAAAAATGTTTAAAAAAACCCTTGCATTGGGTTGTCGACGCGTTTCGGTGGATAAGGCACTTGGCCCCACCTTCTTCAGGACAATTTACAAAACATGAATCTGAATTTTTGTATAACAGTATCTTCTCAAATGATACGGATACACCGTTCTTCAAGCCTCATATTAAGGTGATTTTCTGTAAGTTGATTTACTCAATTACGACCTGTAATTTATTATGCTCAAATATGGACCGGTGTGCTCCTGGTGCTTCCTTTTCTATTAGAGAGCGGTTGCTCGTGTTCTTTTCTAATTAATTTCGCGAGTATTGGTTCCTTCTTTGTATCTTAGTATCTTTACAGGCAGGCACACGTGTTAAGGAACAATACTGAGACCGGTGGGAGCAAAACTCGAGAGCACCTGGAGGAGATAAGGTGAGGGTAAATGGAAGAGTCCCACCTAAGAAGCTGAACCGAATAACAAATTGGAGATCGTATCTACATCTGGAAAGGTAACACAGTAATTTAACACGTGTGCCTGCCTGTAAAGATACTAAGATACAAAGAAGGAACCAATACTCGTGAAATTAATTGGAAAAGAACACGATCTCCAAGAACGCTCTGCAGTACAACCTGTGAACTTGGTATTGAAACCGCATGCATCGTCGCACTGTGAACAAAGGGAACCTCGTTAACATTACAGCAGTTCCAGTTCTGGAAGGAGTAGTGTGGGACAGGGTATTGTGTGATATGTATGGTCCTACTGAACTAATGAACTTTAACAAATGCCATATTTGTTAAAAATCTCCTTAAATTATATGATTACCTCTAGTACTTTCTCTGATGATTGGGGCATTGATACAGTACATAAAATGCTAGCAGATCTAGAGCAGTCAACTGTGTTTTCTTCTGATGAATTGTATGATGGTACATCTAATTACGTTGATATGCTCTGTTATCAACATTATAGTCACCATTTTTTACTCAAATCAAGTTTCCCATGTGCTGTTTATAATTACACCCAATGGAAACACTGCCCAACATTACCAAAAGGTAGTTCAAAACATTTGCACAAAAGTTTGCCTATTTTTCTGGTTCTGACACTTCAGTCCCTGCCTCACAAAATGTTAGGCTTGCCCCTACACCTGCATAGTAAAATATGTTGACAAATACCAAGCTGATACACTCTGCTTCCTTTCTTCCAAGCTGTCTGTAACGGGTTTGACTTTTGGAAAGACACAATAGATACAAAAACTGTTTGGAGGACGAAGTATTGCCAGGTTAAGAAAACTGAGGCTGTGTTTAAAGCATGCCTAATACCAAATCAAATAATTTTCCTGAATAAAACAGTGCAACAAACTTCCTCTCCTAGAATATCCAAGATGAAAGACTTGAACATACGATGAGTTCCCACATTTGCATGATTTGAGAACTAGCAGCAGTTCACACAACACATTGAGTATGCACTTGATGCCGCGCCAGGATACTCAAGAGTAGTTGTGCGCGTAACAAATACCCATATAACATAACATGCTGCACCTTGGCTCTTACAATTCATCAGACCCCAATTGGAAAGGATTGTTGGGTTAACCTTTAGACACTAATGGGAATCGGTCCAGATTCCTGGGTAATACCGAAGCTCAAAAGGCCTGATCAGTGATGTATACAATCAGAACACTTGGGGTGGAGACATCATAAAATGTTGGGAAGTTGTGCCTAGATTGGCTAAAAATCTCAACACTTTCCCAGATGAAACAACACTTGTCCTTTCTTTCTGATGACATATATCTTAGGGATTTCTTGTTAGGTCCCCGGAACCCCCATCAAAAGCGAGTGTTGTGCGCAATATACAACGAGCTGTGGAAAGTTTCTCAATAGGTAGCTGCTAAGAGACTGTGCAAGATTGATAGGGTTAAGTTAGAAACGACTTTGTCATTGGTTGACATTGGTATGGCCACATTAACCTCTGGGATATATTCACTGGGCAGCATAATATCTTCTGCAACTGATATAATACAGCATAACATCTGTATTTTACAACATGGACAATCACAACTTCGGTCCATTGTATTATTGAGCTGTTCGCTTCAAAAATTACGTTCTGGCCATGTGCCTTGGCATTATATCAACAGCACCAAACTGTTTTCTGCATATGATCTAACTAATTGATAGGTATTAATGGCATGGAGAGATGCAAAGTATACCATGCTGCACAATGAAAAATTAGATCAATTACCTTTCACAGTGGCTGAGACACCAACCACAGACTGGATAATCTGTGGTTACATTACCCTACCAGCCACGACTTTCCAATTCCAATATTGTCTACAATACCAGCAGGTATGCAGATATGAAGTGCTAAGGCAAGGTTATGTGCATGAATACTGGGAATTACTGTTCAGATTTAGATGCAGGAATGGGACACAGAAGTCTTTCTTAGCCATTCACATTGTGAGAATGCTTTGAGCAGGTCCTTAGTTAGCAAGGACTTGATGGGGTTTGTTACTTTTCCGTTGCGAACTTGTCCTGTTATCTTAAGGATTCTCCAGCCGCCATGATCTGTCCAGTTTTCAGAGTGCTCTATAATGGGAGTTACTTGATGCTGAATGACCAAGGCTGCTGTGAAAAGGAAGCAGGCCTCAGTAATTTGGCAATATTTAATTCCATGGTTACTTGTTGCACTCAAGTACTACTTCTACCTGCCAGCCAAGTTAGGGAGGCTTCATTTTGGCCTTCGATAACTGTTTCCAACATATGCTTTGATTCTTCGAGCAAACTGAAAGCCATGCTTTTTCAAAAGGTTGCAGCCTTAACATTAGCCAATGAGACGTTTGATCTCCAGATTGCAAGGTCCTTGTCTGAGATACAGAAGCTACTTCATACTAACTTCCAGCTGCATTTTGGGGAGCCGTTCCACTGTATCTTTAATATGTCTGATACGAAGGGAATAGCACACTTTTTCAAATGTACTGACTCTGGGCTGGTTAGCATCTTTTAGGTGATTTTTGGAATGATACCATCTTCCATACATTTTGTGTTGGGAAGCATTTTTGAAGGTCTCTCGCTTGCACTGCTACTTGGGGCAGTAATTCTAATTTAAATGTTGTTGCTCCGCAATGGATATCTCAGTTCAAAGAATGGAGAGAGCACTAGCTGTGCTGCGATGCTGTGAGCGCATGATACACAGCTTCGGCACTCCTTGGCTGCGAAATCTGAAAGAGCACTTGTTCTTATCATTCAGGTCTGAATGGCTTCACTGCATACAACCTGTATTCCGCTGCCTGCTTTGAATGCATATTGGATTCATATCTCAGATTGCAATTGGATATAGAGTTACTGAAGGACCCATTAAAGGCCCATGGGTATTGCTGTCCCTAACGTAATCCATTGCTGATGAATGCATTCTTCAAGCCACCGTGAGATGCTTTGGCTCCTAGTGAAATGGAAACCGGCTCTGCCGAACACTTACAGGATGCAGTCCCTGTTGCTGTTGTGGGAATTGGATGGTATCGCCTTTGCTCCATAAACATATTTTGTGGTGCGCCTCTGGGAACGTCATCTGCAGTTGCCAACGACAGCCATATTGTGGCTTCCACTTGGAACACACGCACAATTGGCTTTTTCCATGTAGTGGGAACTATTTGGCTTTTCTAGGTACCCGGGATTTCTGAGTGTTTGGGATTTCAAATAGTATAAATGACTTTTAATGGCTTTTGGGAATTTTTTAAAGAGAAGCTTGCATTTAGATATTTTTAAAAGTGGTTCTATGACTTTTTTTAGTTTGAATTATATTATGGCCTGCTGCATTTTTAGATAGCTTTTTATATGTAGACCCTTAGTATGAGGAGTGGGTGTTATATGCTTGGGTTAGGCCCATGTAACAAAGCTTCACATTTTCTAACATTATCCTCTTTTTTGCACAGTAACTTTAGTACTGTGAGCTTTTGCACATATTTGCGTGTGTGACATTGTCAGATTTGCTGCTTCTATTTTCAAGGCAAAGAAAGCGATACCAAAGGGGATGATGGACGGAGCGTTTGAGCAAATCAAACACTCACCCCCAGTCAACTGATCTGGATTAATCCAACATCATTTTTTAGCTCACTCCAGCACCCCAGTTCAGACATGGCCATATGCAAATCAGTCTGACCCTGTGCCTCATGGGGAAAGTCCAGCCCGAACTGCCAAGCCATGTCTTCCCTGGAACAGAAACAAGCATCTTGGGACCGGTTTCGGGTTCATATCTCTAATCAGCCAGGCTATCTTGAATCCAGTGGCAGAGTGAGCAAGGGACCCACGTCTGGGCATACCCTGCCAACTTACGGCGAAGAAAGCGATACCAAAGGGGATGATGGATGGAGCGTTTGAGCAAATCAAACACTCACCTCCAGTCAACTGGTCTGGGTTTAATCCATCATCATTTTTTAGCTTACTCTACCACCCCAGTTCAGACATGGCCGTATGCAAATACGTCTGACCCTGTGCCTCATGGGAACAGTCCAGCCCGAACTGCCAAGCCATGTCATCCCTGGACCAGAAACAAGTATCCTGGGACCGGTTTTGGGTTCATAACCCTCATCAGCCAGGCTATCTTGAATCCAGTGGCAGGCTGGACTGTTCCCATGGGGCACAGGGTCAAGACTGAGTTGCGTATGGCTGGGTTCAAACTGGAATGGCATGGTGAGCAAAAAAACAATGGATTTAGGCCCAGATCGCTGTACTGGGGTGAATGTATGACATTATTCTGCATTCTGTCCATCAACTGTTGTTTTTGTATTTGTCACTCCGAGTGGGACGGGTATACTCAGACGTGAGTCCTGTGCTCTCCAGGCCACTGGAATCAAGCTATCCTGGCTGATGAGGGCTGAAAGCCCGAAAACGGTCCTAGGATGCTTGTTTCCAGTCCCGGGAGGACCTGGATTGGCAGTTCAGGCTGGACTGTTCCAATGGGGCACAGGGTCAAGACTGATTTGCATATGGCAGGGTTCAAACTGGAATGGCATGGTGAGCAGCAAAAAAAGGATGGATTTAGGCCCAGATCTCGGTACTGGGGTGAATGTATGACATTGTGCTGCATTCTGTCCTTCAACTGTTGTTTTTGCATTTGTCACCCCGAGTGGGACGGGTATGCTCAGACGTGAGTCCCGTGCTCTCCATGCCACTGGAATCAAGCTATCCTGGCTGAAAGCCTGAAACCGGTCCTAGGATGCTTGTTTCCAGTTCAGGGAGGACCTGGCTTGGCAGTTCGGGCTGGACTGTTCCAATGGGGCACAGGGTCAAGACTGATTTGCATATGGCTGGGTTCAAACTGGAATGGCATGGTGAGCAGCAAAAAAAGGATGGATTTAGGCCCAGATCTCGGTACTGGGGTGAATGTATGACATTGTTCTGCATTCTGTCCATCAACTGTTGTTTTTTCTATTTTCACATCTTCTTCGCATAACATTATCACGATTCCTCGAACACCAAGTACAAGTCCTTTTATGCACGAGGTACAGATGTCGATCTATCTTCATCCATAGGGTGCAGGGATGTTTACATACCCATAACATTGCTAACCTATACGTGCATCGGAAAGATGTTCTTTATTATAAATAATAAGCATCCCAGAGGATTAGCAGGTGAGGCACTTCAGCTGACACCAAGGGTCTCTGCCTGCTGAGACTCCACCAAGCAGAGGTCTGACATCTCTGTGAGGGGTGACTAGTTCGTGACCAGGACACAAGGTAATGGGGTTGGATAGTCACTTTGGGGGATTCATGGCTCTACACCTACACACACTCAAGACACACACAGAGCAGGGTTTGCATAGACGGAGTGCGCCTGATTACTCCATTGTATTATAAGCCTGTATATATACACACTGCTTTAGCACAATGGTGGAATTATATCTGGTATTTACTCTTTTGGTGCTTGTAATCACTTTCATCTTCTTCTGTCTACTGATTATCGCACCACTTGTATTCTATACAAGAATAACATTGGTTCAATAAATATATTGAAAACGTCTCAGTTTGTATTCTCAGTTAAATTTCTCTGAGAACAAACAAGCAAGAGTGACTGTGCGAAAGGTTCTGATCTGTCAGGGTTGACATGTTCTGTGGTTTGTCATGTTCTGTGGTTGCCAGAAACATTCGCTCCCTGATAGGGTTAGGGGATGCTTTGGTGGCATTGAGAGCTAGCTGGTCTCTAGGTCATCATATCCTGCTGGGTGCCCGGGATCTGTCTAGGCACCTCACCCAATGTTTATGTTGTCCAACAACGTGCAGATCCTGTGGATTAGTGGGCGCTACATGACAACCTCCTGCTTGTCCCTCTATTTTCTGGCACAGCTCCACATCCTTCTCCATGGATCGAGGGCTTGGCCATTCAACTGCAACACTACAAAATGGAAATAACTTATTGACCTGGGGGCCAAGAATCTAGCTGACTTCCTCTCCCGACACCTGCCGGCTCATGCCAAAGACAACCACGACCGCTCAGAAGTCACCAAGGAGTACGTCAGCATGGTGACACAACATGAATGCCCACAAGCACTCACCCTCCAGGAGATCAGTGATACCACAAAGTCTGGTTCAGTCCTAATAAAGGTTATGGATGCCCTCCATCGAGGGTTGTGGCAGAATTTCTTAAGTGAGGCCAACAGCTGGCTTGGCCCCAGAAAGGAACACCTGATCAAAATGTGGAGGGTTCATGATGAGCTGAGCGCCATCCCAAAAGGATTAGTACTGCGAGGGGCCAACGTTGTTGTTCCCAAAACATGCAAGACAAGTTAACAGCCTTAGCTCATGGAGGATACCAAGGGACAGTTTCATGACACTGAACATCCTGTGATTCTGGGCAAATCACTTAATCTCCCCGTGCCTAACAAAAATTAATGTGTCCTCATGTAATTCAACTGGTGCTATGTAAAGTGCTCTGATACCCGATTCGGGTCAAGTTCGCGCTATGTAAAACTCTGTAATAAATAAATAAATGAAGTCCAGAATGAGAGAAAATGTCTGGTTTCCAGGGCTAGAAGCAGCCACTGATGAAGCAGTGAAATGCTGTCCCTCTTGTCAACTCAGAAGTCTCCAAGAACCACCAGCTCCCATCATCACTGAGGAACTGAGCACCACCCCGTGGTCCCAGATAAGCCTAGACACTGGGAGCTTCCTAGATAGATGCATTACCACCATAATGGTCGACAGCTACTCCAGTTTTCCCATTGTTGAGGTGGTAGAATCCACAGCCTTCGCAAACATAGACCCGATGATGGAAAGAACTTTTGTGCTATTTGGCCTCCCACATGAAATAAAAGCAGACAATGGCCCACCCTTCCGTGGATCGGATTTCAAAGATCTTCTGGACAACTTGGGGATCAAATACCACAGAATTACCCCTCTAAGGCCACAAGCCAATAAAGAAGTTAAGTGCTTTATGTGCACCCTGAACAAAACCATTAGGATCGCTGATAATGAAGGCACCAATCCAGAATTGAGCATGCACAGGTTTCTTAGAGAATACTGAGGGACACCTCACTGCACCACGCAATGGTCCCCATGGTCCCCAATGCTCAATGGACCCAAGCGTGACACCATACCAGTTTCCCCAGGATGTTCTCCACCTCCATATGATCCAGCATGCGCCCAGGTCAGGTGCACTCAAACCAATGCACGCGCTAGCATGAAGCGGCACACAAAAGTCCAAGCAATATGCCCCAGAAACAAAGTATTGATAAAGGACTGGAGAATGGGGTGGAAGTTTCAAACCCCATTTGAACCCGGAACCTGGACAGGCATTAGCTCTGATGATACCTTGGTCACTGTCAGAAAGGGTCAAGAAACAGTTGCCGGAAATGTGTCATGGTTTTGGAGAGTCGACTCCCCAATACAGCCTTTCTCAGAAACAGAGGGACAAAAGAATGAGTGGGAGAGCTCATATTGGCAGCCAGGCTCTGGGGGGAGGTGGGGGGCACGGCAAACAGACCTAACCATGTTTCAAGTGACTCGAGAAACAATGTTATCAATAACTGCCAGGACCTCTGAGGACAATAAAAACTGCTTCCCTCACCAACGGTACAACCACAGACCCAATCCACTCCCAAGCCAGAGTCTTTGCATGCCAAGAACGATAGCAACGTCCAGTGCCAAGTTGGGGAGGGATGCACAATAGCAATGTCCAGTGCCAAGTTGGGGAGGGATGTAACAACCACCAAGCACCACGGTGGTGACATTCCCGGAACTGCACTTAATACATCCTCTGGCCATGCATGGCCAGAGGCTATATAATAAACGGGCAGAGACTGCACTTGGTCTTCTGGCTGACACTAAAGCTCTGTGTCTGGGTGTGTGGGTGTGTGTGTGTCATTGATCCAACACAGCGCGATCAGGCCTAGTGCCTGAAGCGGGAAGTCCTGTCACACTTTTGTTCCTTCAAATGCTTGTAAATAATATTTGCACCCTTTTGTACACTAGCTCACATTTTTTCGTTGACGCTCAAATAGTGTTTACTCTTCTTGTGCACTAGTTGGTACTACCGGTTTTAGTGCTAACAGTGAGTGTCAAACACGTAAAAGACGTATTAAAACCCACAAAAGTGGCACAAAATGTTGCATCCATTGTAGCATTATCAGGGCTGAATATTAAACCTACCTCCAAGAGACACAAGCACCAAAGGCCATCTCATGAGGCGCAGAGCTCAAAGCCGAGCTTCATACCTGTGTTTTTGTGGGGGGTTTTCATTCTCACAATGTAACTAGGAATTTCCACATGTTAATGCATGAAAGCAGAGAGCAAAACCCCGAATAATTGAGACAATCACTGCTCAACTTACCGAGCACTGTTTTAATTCACAGTTAAATGGAGCAGCTTCAGACACTGCAAATAAAAAAAGGTGAAAAGCTCTGCGCTGAGACAACACGTTTTCATGATACAGCCACTGATGCATATGTAATTGCATCATGGTGTTTAGCATCTAATATTACGGATCAGGTCGAAGTAACCCTGTTGTTCGTTAAATGACACTCTAAATCTTCTTACCGTAGACCGCTAATGAAAAATAAAGGGGCTCTCCTATGAAATAATATCCAGCCTCATTCACATTTAATTACCGCTGTACTGTTTTAAGGCATCACAAATGAATCAGTTGACCCGTAAAAGCATTTTAAAAGTCACTCAACACTGCTTAATTTGTGCCAGTAGTTACAGGTGGTGGACACTGGCACACAGTTTTGGGGACCGGGTCGTATTTCTCATCTTCAGACTTTGGCCTAGAGCAAGAGAGAGAAAGGGAAAGAGAAGGAGCAGTTGAAAGATAGAAAAGGATAGAAAAAGAGTGACAGCTGGTGATAGAAACGATGAAAAAGAACCTGCAAAGGCGAGCCAAAGAGACAGGAAGCGTAGGTTGTTAACAAAGAGTGATGAAGTAGAATCAAACATTTCGCAACGTCGGCATTGCTGGCCGCTTGCTGTGAAGAGAAACTTTGAACCACAATACTTTTTAGTACTGCACTATAAGTCAACCTCTACAATCATATCATAGGTTGGTTTGCAGTTAGGTTATGATTGCAAATCTGCATCTTAGTTTGAATAGTGACAGAGAAGCATATCCATTTGTGATGTGTTAACAAGCAATGGCAAAGTCAATAGATCTTGTCTAGTCGAGAGCTATTGGCTTTGGCATGGTGTTTTAGCTATGTTGTGCACCAGTGTGTCTGCTATTCATCATGGCTAAAAGTTAGTGGTGTGAGGTAGATTGGGGTGGGGTAGATTGGAATGGGGTACATTAGGGTGCAGTGGAGTAGGGGAGATTGGCTTAGAATGGAGTGGGAGTAGAGTGGAATAAAATGGAGTGGGGTGGATTAGGATAGATTGGAGTATGCTAGAGTGGGCAGATTGAATTGGGGGAGTTTGATAAATTAACGTGGTATATTTGAGTGGGTAGATTGAATTGGTGTTGATTCGGGTGCAGAGGAGCAGATTGAAATTGAGTTGTGTACATTAGGTTGGAGTAGATTGGGGTAGATTCGAATGGGGTAGATTAGAGTGGAGTGAGATAGATTAGAGTTGGGTATATTAGATTGGAGTGGTGAATTTGTTTAGATTAGCATGGTAGATTGGAGTGGGATAGGTTGCATGGGGGTAGATGGGGTGGTGTGGAATAGATTAGGGTGGAATAGGGTAGATTGGATTAGGATTGGTTAGATTAATTCTGGCAGGGGAAGGTAGATTGGAATGAGATAGATAGGAGTTGGATAGTTTCAAGGGGTAGATTGGAGTGAAGTGGGCTGGAGAGGAGTTGGCTAGCGTTTGTGGGGTATATTGGGATGAGGAGGGGATAGACTGGAGTGGGATAGATTGGGTCAGGATGGGGAAGAGTGGAGTGGAGTAGATCAGAGTGGAGTTGATTGGGGTTGATTGGAGTTGGGGTAGATTGGAGTAGGGCAGAATGGATGGGTAGATTGGAGTAGGGTAGTTTGGGGTGAAGTGGGGTAGGGTAGAGTGGGATGGGGTTGATGGCCTGGAGTGGGTTACATTGGACTGGAGTGGGGTGGATTTGAAGAGCATGTGGTAGTATAGAGTAATGGGATGTTGGATAGTCACCCTTTTGGCCTGTTCACCCCCAATTTGTTTGTGCTGACTGGTACTAATGGAAGCTGATTGTTCCCTAAGTCCTGCTAGTCAGGCCCAGAGTCAGTGCTATGTTAAACACACACAAATGCATTGAGATACACTTACAATTAGCATGACCTACCCTACAAGTCCCTAGTAGATAATAAGACAAGTGAATTGTTAGATATGAGGTCTCTAGTTGGCAGAGGTAGGTACCTTTGACAAATAGGGACCCTTGCGTCTAGTCAGGGTAAGGGGGTACACTCCTAAAATAACCCTTGATCACCCCCTTGGTAGCCTGGCATGAGCAGACAGGCTTACCCCAGAGACAGTGTGTAAAGCATTTGTGAACACATACAGTAACCCAGTGACAACACTACAGATGGACACCACACCAGTTGTATATTAAAAATAAGTATTCTTGATATAGATTTAACACAAGACCACAAACAACAAAAATCCACAATACTGTACTTAAAATGGTAGAATTAGCTTAGTTCTCTTCAGATGGTAAAAAGCGACACTTTGAGTTCAATGTACCTTAGGATGCGTAACGCTATACAACGAATGTGTTGCAGGGATGGTGATGCGTTGGTTACTGCACGCAGGAACGGTGATGCGTCAGTTTCTTACTGCTCTTCAGGGGCGGTGCAACCCCCAACGCCATGATGCAATGAATATCCGGCTCAACGAAAACAAAGATGGCGTCATCTTCTTGATGCGACACGATGCTTGCACGCCTGACGGCCGTGCGGCGACTCAACGATTCTTCTGAGCCGCGACAGGCCCTGCAACACGCTACTCTGGTGTTGCGAGGTGCCTCGGCGATGCAATGTGACAGCTGCAGCGGCGACAGCCTTCTTCAGTGATGCAACAACAGTGGCTGCGGCGGTGACATGCTTCTCCAGTGATGCGAGACGCTTCTGCGATGTGAAGCGACAGCTGCAGCGGCAGCACCCTTCTCCAGTAATGCAATGACAACGGCTGCGGCGGCGACACACTTCTTCCTCATGAGTCGCGCTTCCAGCTCCTTGAGACAAGCAGTCCCTCAGAAAGCCCAAAACAACTGCAAGCACTTCCAAAGAACTCTTGGGGCACTGGTTGGTGAAGTTTGTTGTCCCTGAGACTACAGCAGGAGGCAAGCTCTTTCTCAAACCCTTGGAGATCCTTCACAAGTTGATGAAAGTACACACAAAGTTCCTTTCTCCTCTCTTTGACAATTAGGCAACCACTGCAGGCCAATCCCCCAAGCAGCCCTTCAGCTTAGGGATAGTCTCTCTTCAGTCTCTCTGGTTCCTCTCCTCAGCAGAGGTTTGTTCCTGTTTCCCAAAAGTGATCTAAAGTTCTGGGGTCTGGGTCCTCCTTTTTATACACAGTTTCTCTTTGTTCTCTGAAGGCAGAGAAGCCTTTGCCTAGTCCAAACCAGTTCTGGTCAGTCCTGGAGCACTCTGTTTACAGGACTCCTTCTTTATTTTCACAGTTCAGGGCAGGGAGATCAGGCACACCACAGGAGGTGGAGCCAGCATTGTTGAGGGAAGGCATAGACCTATTAAGGTCCCAGGTGCAACTTCTCCCACCCAGCTACATGCAGATTTCTCTATTCAGCCCAGTGCTGACTCACCCTGTCTCCGGAAATCCCCCAGCCCCTGTCACTCAAACTCCAGACAAGGAATACACAATCTAGCAGGGGCAGGCTTGGCTAGTTAGGCAAGAAAATACCTAGGGGCAGATTTATGAGGCCCTTGCGCCACGTTTACGCCGCTGCGTAAACGCGGCGTAAACGTGGCGCATCCCTACGAACGATTTACAACGTGACGCATCTAGGCAGATGCGTCACGTTGTAAAGCCCTGCGCCGCTTGTGGACGTTTCGGCGCAGGGTGGGCGTTCCGGGGCAGGTGCGCCTCGCAAAAGTGGCTGAGTGAAATCTATGAGATTTCACTCAGTCACTTTTAAGCCAATGATGCGTCAAAAGCCTGCGCCTGCTTGAAGCAGGCGTAGGTCTTGACGCAGCATTGTTAAAATGGGGTACCCCCGAGCCTTGCTGGAGCTGCGTCGCGCTTGCGACGCAACTCCAGCAATGCACCACATTTCCGGCACAGATGCGTCACGCATCTGTGCCGTTTTTGCACCATGGTGCGCCGCATTATAAATGCCGCGCACCATGGCTGGCGGAGCTGTGGCGCACGGTGGCGCATGTTAACTGGCGCATCCCTGGGGATGCGCCAGTTAACATAAATCTGCCCCCTACTTTTTAATAGCGGTATTTTCAAACACAGAATGTTAAAACCAACTTCACTAAAAGATGTATTTCATCATTCTGAGTTCAGACATACTAAACAAAGTTTTACCTAGTTCCCTGAGTCAGTTAGGATTATAAGATGAAATAATTAAACTGCCGATTCTGGCCTATGGGGAACAGGTAGCTTTGCAATAATGAAAAACTAAAATAGCTGTAATTCACTATTAGTACATGCCACACACAACAGGGCATGTCCTACCTTTTACCAATGCACCCCGCCCTTGGGCCTACCATAGGGGTGACTAATATGCAGAAAATGGAAGATTTAGGGACTGGCAAGTGGGTGCACTTGCCCAGTCAGCATGGCAGTACCAGACTGGACACATGCTCTGCAATGGCAGACATGAGACACATTTTTACATGCTGCTTCTGTGGGTTGCACAACCCGTGCTGCAAGCCCACCTTGCAGCATTTTGATTTACAAGCCCTCGGCACACCCAGTGCACTGTACTAGGGTCTGACAAGTAAACCAAACCAGCCAATCATGGAGTCACTAATCCATACATCAATTTACAATAGGGAGAGCATATGCACTTTAGCACTGATCAGCAGTGGTAACGTGCCCTGAGTCATAAAACAGCCAACAACAGGTCAGAAAAAATACAGGAGGAAGGCAAAAAGTTCAGGGATGACCCTGCAAAAAGGACCAGTCCAAAAGGGATGACAACTACCTATGAGTTCTTAGTATATAACAGGGCCTGACAGTTTAGACACCAGCAGCCTTTTTGCACTTACATGTGGGCACTGCGGAGAATCTGTGATCATGTTAAGAGCAGCCCTGAGTTGTAGCACTACTTTTAAAAAGTAACTCCACTTCAAACTCAAGTTTGATGGCAGGGGCACTATAAAAGTGACAATGTACATTATTGTTACATATCAGTTACCCCAAAGGTCTCCACTAGGTCTTCCAGGAGTGTGTGGGTGGGTCAGGTAACTATAAGCAGGGTTCCTGTAAACGACATTTTATAAACACTGGTGAGGGAACACTGCCCATTTTATTTTTCCTAATTGTAGGAAATCCTCTGCAAAGTCTACTTTGGTTATAGGGGCACTGTAAGGTATTAATCAACATAATTCGTACCTATTAGGCAGCCCACAGGTCTCCTCTAGGTGTCCCAGGGGCGGGGGAGGGTTCCTATAATTATGAGCAAGGTCCTTATAAGAGATGTTTTACAAACACTGGTGAGGGAGAAATTGTTCATTTTATTTTCCACATTGTAGATACTTGGCCTCATAGGCTAAGATGGAAATAGGTTATGGACCCATAACTATTGCAAGGAAAGTATGAAAATATAATTCAAAGACTTAACAGAATAGTATTGATAAACCCAACAGATTTCTCTTGTTGAATTTATCATAACGTGTTCAGAAAATATGTTATAAGACGTTCTTTTCTGTAATCCCAAATTCAACCTTCCTGTAGTCTTCCCTGATTGGTCAATGCTAACAGGCTCAGCAAGGCTGCCTTGATTAGATAATAAGTGGCCATCCAGGAGAGACGCTATCTGCTGGAGTGAGCTTTGCAACTACATAGGAATACCAGAGCAAGGCGGAGGGGTCGTAATGCATGATGCTTTAAAGGAAGACAGGACATACAGGTAAGGCCAGGCCAACCTACCGCCAGTCCCCTGTGCCCTAGCCAGATAGTAGATTCAATGAAGAAATTTGAAGACGTTAGGAGGGGGAGAGCTATAGAAATGTGGCACACTGAGAGTTGTTTTAGTTTGCTCTTACTGATCTGCTGAAATTTCAGCCGTCATGGATTTTGGAACAATAGTGCTTTCTGGGGCAAGAAGATGCCACACTTCGGAGGAAGTGGTTATGTGCCTGGGTTGCACCCTGCATCTCATTGGCCTCTTGATGCCCAGAAGTTGAGAATAAATATGAGGTTCTAAGGATCTCATGTCTGCTGCATGAAACTCCAAGAAGAAGGAGGACTGCCCTGCTGAAATCCTGATCTGGACTGAAGGGCCTGCCTGGTGAAGACTGCGCCTGCTGCACTATCTTTTACTACAGCTCTGAGGACTTTGCCTTACTTCAAGAAGGAGTAAGAAGTGAACTCCCTGCAGCTACAGGTTAACCAAGCTTAGTTGGACCTTCTCAAGCCAGAATCCACCTCCTGGTACCCCTCCTGGAGTGTGTTCAGTTGACTTTGAAGGGTTGACAAAGTACAATAGGAGAAGTATAGTCCACGCCTGCCAAGGACCATATAAAGAGATTCCATACCGTTTGATTGGTGTTTTGGACCCCTGGGACCTACAAGTAGACCTGCTGGAAGGACCTCCAGAGGTTTGGGAAAGTTTTGGAAAGTTTTGGAAAAAAACTACATAAGGTAACCCAACCCGCCGTGAGGGCCAAGTCATCATTCTTCAACTGTGGCCAGGTCCGGATTTCAGGTTCGTCCTGCTGAAGAGCTCCAGTGGACTGACTTCCAGGAGTTGACCAGGAGGTCCTTGACATTCAGGCCGGCGAACCCTCGCCGAATCCGGCTTGGCAAAGAGCAGCGTGGGCCCTCGGAAGGAAATGCTCCAGAAAAGTGCCTAAGTGTGATGGTCAAATTTTATCAGGGCCTCCCGCATAGTGTATCCAAGCAGAGTATCATTGCAGTCAGCCTGACACTTTGACTTTGTCCTGGTCAAGCGAGACCTGGTGTCCTGGAGTGGCGCTTTTGGTTTCTAAGCATTAGAAAGTGTTTATTCTTTAAAAAATCATATCTCTGGTTCCCTATATTGGATTTTGATTGTTTTGGAGTCATTTTAAAGATACAAATATTTCCAATTCTTATAAATTGGTGTGTGATTTTTATTGTATGCTGTGTCTTATTTATTGTATTTGTGTTTTCAAATGGTTTACATGCTTGTCTTCTAAGTTAAGCCTTATTGCTCAGTGTCAGTTACCAAGGGCTGAGCAAGGGACTAATTTACAGCGTCCCTTCTTAGGACCCAGTATAGTGTTGGAATGCTTGACTGGAGTGGAGTGGATTGGAGTGGGATAGATGGCTGTGGAGTGAGGTGGAGTGGGGTGAATAGGGGCAGATTGGAGTCAAGTAGATTGGAGTGGGAAATATTGGTGTAGACTGGAGTGGGGTAGATTGGGGAGGGGTAGACTGGAATGAGGTGGAGTAGATTATGTGGATTGGAGTGTGGTAGATTGGAGGGGGATTGATAGAGTGGGATAGATTGTGGTAGAATGGAATAGGGTAGATTGTGGTGCAGTAGGGTAGATTGTAAATGGGGTGAGGTAGAGTGGGGTAGATTTCAGTGGGAAATGTTCTTATGTAAAGTTAACTCCTTCCACACTATTAGTCCTCTTCCTTAAAGCTCATGTTCTTTACATATATCCATGACCACATTTTGTATAAAAAAAGGTTTTGTCCTTTAGAGGCTAACGTCAAGAAATGAGCAAGGAAACGCCACTGATTCCAAGTTGCATCCACGTCAGTTTTCAGCCATACAGTCTGCCACCAGCAGGCCGTTGTCGCAATGACTTTACTACGATTAGGACTGCCTTCTTTTGTGGTGCTCCTGGTTTACTCCTAAATGCCAGGAGTAGGCCATGACTAAATCAGGAGCCAGAAGGCCAATAAACATATGAAAAGTAGAACATTTGGAGCCCAGAAAGATCTTTCTGTCCTTTCCACTTGTATTTCTCCTGGTTTACTTAGAAATACCAGGAATAAGGTCAGACATACTCCACGGATATTCTTGACGGAGTTTTCCTTGACAAATGTGCTATTCCTGATGTTGTGGAAGCAGTTTTATCAAAAGTGAATGCTGAATGTACCTTCTTTTTTCCTGTTTTAATGAATGTGCAGTGGGGAAGACTCCGCTGTTGCAAAGTATTTGGGATGCGGAAACGGCGAGTATGTTCTGATTTGCAGCCGCTTTCCTGCTTGTCAAACTCTAAGGGGCATATCATCAAGGGACGACGTTAAAATTATCGCCGCTTTTGCGTCTGTTTTCGGCGAAAAGCAGCAATAATTTTAATGCCCTTTCAGCATGCGTTAATCCATGCCTTAGCGCCCATAAACGTATCTCCTCACCTCGCATTGCTAATGAGATGTGAGGTAGGCATTCCCTAGTGAAAAACATCAATTTTCATCGCTAACAGAGGTTCTCCCTATCAGCAAGGGAATCGCTAACCGGCTTAGCAACATTAGAAATGTTCTTACTTGGCTATGTTTATAATGGGAGGTGGATCATTATCCTGAGTCTACATCTCCCTATCAGCAATGTTTATCTCTAACTCTATTTTTCATCACAGGTATTCCTGCGGTATTGCCCCTTATCGCCGATATTGCCTGGATTTATTTTTTATTTTTTATTTTTGTTTATTTTTATGAATTCACAGCAGCAAGATTACAAAAAGAAATATAGAATTTACTCAGAATATCAATTAATAGCAGTTAATACTGAACAGATAAATACATAAATAGATAAATCAGTAGATCACCCTTCAAAGTAATCCCGAAAAGCACCCCAGATACTTAAACCAATCTTACGTTTCTTTGATCCTTTAACCGAAAACAAACCCCATTCTAGCTTACAAAAATTATACATTTTCGCCCGCCACAATTCAGATGCAGGTGGATCTTTCTGAAGCCATTCAGCAGCAATACATAGACGTGTAACAGTCATGGAAAAAAAAATAAGCTGTCGATGTACATAAAGTGGATTCACCATATTGCTTTACGACCCCTTCTCAATTAACATCATGGCGGGTGTAATAGTCAAACGAACATTCATAACCAAAGACAAAAACTTTTCTATATCAGTTATGAATCTAAGAAATGTATCACATTTAAAAAAAATATGTACACTATCCGCACTATCCTCCCCACAGCGGAAACACTTGCCATCAAACTCAGGCCCCCATTTAGCCAGCTGTGCAGGGGTATAATATAAATCAAAAAAGGACTTAAAAAATTGAGCCTTCAGATTCGCAGACATTATTATCTCCGTAGAAGCTGCAATAAGCTTCTCGACCCTAATTACTACTACTCCCAACTCCCTTGACCATTTTATGTTATATTTATCCAGATCGTCAGGTCTGTCGGCTAATAGTAACTGATATATGACTCTGATTCTGGATTGTCGTCTAACCATTTCTATAAGAGAGTGGGGTTTCATATTAGGATTAATCCGAAACAAAAAGTCTCTGATCTGCAAATATTTAAAAAAAATGTGCTTTAGGGATACCATACTGTAAGACCAAATCATCAAGAGATTTACAAACCCCATCAGTAGACTGGAAATTGCCTAAAATCCTAATACCTTTTTTAATCCAAGCTAAAGCTGTGTTGTCCTGAAATATACCAGGTAAGATCTTCGCTGCATGCAAAGGCGTATAGTATAGAATTTTCCCCACTATAGTCGGCATCTGCAGTCATTTCCACACTTTATAAACACTAGTCAAGACCTTAAATCGTGTTCGTTTGAAGTAACTACCATCCACTTCCATAAATAAACATTGTTTAGCAATAGGGCCCATAAGAATTTAAAAAATAGCCATACTGATGGAACCTTCCCCAGTAAGTAACAATCGCATTTTCAGCAAAAAACATGTGTAGAAATACAGGGCAAAATCCAGAGCCGCAAAGCCACCTCTCTCGAGAGGTAGCGTCATAAAGCACATCGCCCGTCTATGCCTACCCGGACTCCAAATAAATTTCCTACAGATTGATTGGAGATTTTGTAATCTTAGATTTCTAACTTCCAATGGTAGCGAGTGAAATAAATAAAGAACTTTGGCTAGAACCTTCATTTTGATGATGTTGCATCGCCCTAATATTGTAAAATATAATCGTCCCCACCTGGCCAAATAATTTTTAATATTGCCAGTCAGTAAGTTCCAGTTTACTTTCATCAATTCAGACATAGAGGATCGTGTTTGAATACCCAAGTATGTCACATCTTTAACTACCCGCTCCTCCATCCAATCAATACTGTCAGAGCACTAGATTTGTGTTTTAGACACATTGAACTTATAACCTGCCATCACACCAAACTCTGTAGCTGTGGGCCATGGAAGAGTACCACGCCTCCGCGTAGTTACCTGGGATCCAAGCCCCACACTCTGATGATGGCGAGCAGCTCCTGGTGTGTCGGCGTACGGAGCAGCTAGCATTCTCGGTGCAGCTAGCATTCTCGGCACAGGGCGAGAAGAAGTTTACCATCGCGGCTCGGAAAATGCCTTTCATCTGAGCCTGAGTCCGAGAAGACCGTAGGATTTGAACGCTGCACTTTCATGAGCCTGGTGGTTAACAGATGAGAGCAGAGAAGCAGGGGGGTGAGGTTGAGCTGAGGCCCACAGCTCCCTCGGCGGCTCCCCGTCAGCGGTGGCTCTCGCAGGCTGGAGGCAGAAGGCAGCGTTTGATCATTTCCATTATTAAGCAATCTGTTTTGTTAACCTCCAACGCCGCGTGCTGCTCCCTCGTCAAGGGCTGGCTTTGTGAATGCTCTTTAGGACTGTGACTATTCCTGTGACTATTCCTGGCGTTTGAAGTATTATCTATAAGCAATCTGAGAGCTGATCTGCTTGATACTAATAATGTGGCTCTTCCAATTAAGGCTACCTAAGGCTACCGAAAAGCTATTTCAACACTCTTTGGATCGGGCGCCCTGGCAGGCGGTCTAAGGTGGTCTAAGGTGGTCTAAGGTGCGTCTCTGCCCTCTCTCGAAAAGGAAGAACGTGCCAAATACAATATAGGAGTACACGATAATATGGACAAACTGCTAAACGCAGAGGCTAAAGCTAGAGTTCACAGGCTACACAGTAAAGAAGTGAAAGAAGCTGCCAGATTGACGGGTAAGAAGTCCTCTGAAAGCACAGATGAGCAAGAGGCGCCGTCTATCGAACAGATGAATAAACCGAGTATTATAACAAATTCAATACTGGAAGAGATGAATATGTCAATCACTAACTCGAATGTAGCTCAACCTGAAAACGCTGTATATGACGGATTTAAAAAGGGTTAAAACAATTTCCTCTCTTTGTTAAAAAAGCCAGCACGCATTCCTCTAGTAGCCCTGCTCAAATTTTGCCGCATTCAGGTCATAACCTAGGGGTTACTCAACCAGTGTGTATTCAATCGCCAGAAAAACCTGCTACTATCAATCCAGTTATTGCTCAGCCCCCCAGAGTTTGCTCTGTTATAACTGTCTCTGGGTCCAACGTTACCCCAGTCCCAGCTCTGATCCCTCACCAAGATGAACAATCATCAGTGCTAACAGTGCAAAAGGATGGGTGTCTAGAGAGTGCTGAAACATTGCAAGGCCACTATCAATTTGTGAGTGTCTTAAATTTAAAAACCAAATCCCCTTCGACTGAAAAGCAGATACAGATACAGGCGCAATCCATATTAAAGAAGGCACCTTTACTACCGGCTATGGATGACCATACAGAAAGCCACCCTTTTTGTTCAATTGATCCCTTCATCCTATTCTGGATAAGAATACTGAGCCAATGGGTGAGATCCAGATGACAATTAAGGATATGTTAAATTTAATCTTGATGAGGCGTGGGAGCTGAAAAGATTTCAAAGAGCCAAACTTGCCCCAATCCATCAGCGACTTGAGAAAATTAAGGATTTGGAATCTCGACCCTGGAGGACCAGATGGTGGAGGTTAAAAATTTTTTCAAGGGGATCGATAAAAGCAGACGGGCGCTCGAAATAAAATTGGATGATTTGGAAAATCATACACGAAGATCTAACTTACGAATAGTGGGAGTTCCTGAAGGGTTGGAGGGATCTAATACAGTTCAGTGGGTAACCTCCTTCTTAAAGGACAAAGTAATCCCAGAATATGAAGGGGATCTAACTATAACTAGGGCACACCGGATACCGTCCCATTCCTTTCCTAACCCCACGCTACCCCTTACAATCCTGCAAAATTTCTCGAACTCGCATAAAAGAAACTATCCTATCTAAGGCAATTCAGCAAAGACAATTCACGGTGAACAAGACAGCTAAATGCCGAATCTTTTCAGACATGTCTGCAGCTGCAGCACGCAGGAGGAAGGAATTCGTAAAAATCCTCCATCTATTTAAGGCAAACGGTGCCCAGGTTATGATTGCTCAGCAATCTAAGCTGAAAGTACTGGTGAAGGGGAAATTTTTACATGCTGTCTGATTTAGATGAGGCACAAGATTTACTGAAGGAAATTTCTCAGGGGCGTAAGGACTGAATGGGAAGGATAAAACCAGAACAGAGCTAAAACTCATGGGTTGTGAAAGTAGAAATGGTCACTTAGGAGACACATTTTTGTTATTTTTATTGTTGGGATAGAAATGAAATGCGCTAATTGGAATAGTTAATCATACAAAGTATTGCTTTAGATTTTTTAGATGTTAAGAATACTAAAGGAAATTCCCTTTCTGTTTCATTTGTGCCAAGTATGAGGCATCACAGGGGGTGGAGGTGAGGAGGAGGGTCCCAGGGGTGTAATAACAGGACACCCAAGTGTTAAGGGGAAGGGTTCTGTGGCTGACGTGGGGGAGGAAGGAAGGACCACATGCTGGGGGAAAGGGCACAGGGGTTGTAGGAGCACTATGGAGGAGGGAGGTGACGTAGGGGGGTGTAATGGGGATAAAAGTAGGGAAAAAATGAAGTCTTTTGTGTCTTCTGGCTTGTCATATTTTTTGTAGATCAAGGTTTAATTAACAAATATGAAGAGTTTGAATCGCTCAAAAAATATGGTAAATATGGTAAATACTTCTGATGTCTAGTAAAGACCAACTAAAAATAGTATAATTTAATGTTAATGGCTTAAATAATAATAAGAAAATGCGGGAGATGTGGATTAAGTCTGAAAATCCTTCTGTAATATTGTTACAGGAAACGCATATTTCCTCTATAAAATTGGTTGATTTTCCAATGTTTATAGCCTGGGCATCATATCGAGGTTTCTCTTCGATATCGGAATCCCAGAGAGGGGTTGCTATTTTCCTAAACAATAATATTCATACAGAGATTATAAATTCAGAAAGGAATGATTCAGGGCGTTGGTGCTGGGTCACATGTAAAATTAAACATAGACAGATACCCATCACTTTTGTAAGTTTCTATGTGCCAGTAGAAGAATATTTTAGAGCATATGAAGAATTAGTTCAATCTCTATTGACTGTGATAGGAGACGTGGTTATTGGGGGAGACCCAATTTTGGATTCTACTACCCACTCAAGAATACAGCCCAAACAGAAAATCTCTGAAAACTATCCTAAATTATAAAACAACTCTCGATCTCCGTGATCCGTGGCGTTTACATCATGCATCTAAAACAGAATTTACATGTTTGTCAGGAAGATTCAAGTCATCTTCAAGGATAGATTTTATTTTTTGCTTCCAGGCAACTTAATTTTTAGCAGCAGAGAATTCTGAATAATGGACTCTCTGATCACGCCATGGTAGTTATTGAGTTTCACTTAGAAAGCGATATAAGAGTTCCTAAACGATAGGTGTTCAATAAACAGTATTTAAGCGATGAAACATGGGTTGACTCTATGAAGACAGAGATCAAAGAATTAATTTTCCGAAATCTTGAGTCCGCATCACTTAACATCGTTTGGGACTCTTTAAAAGCTTTTATTCGTGGAATCATTATAGATAAGGACGCAGCCATCCGAAAAGCAGCTAGCTCCAAAGAATACAGGCTTCAAGTAACTTAAGGCACTGTAATCCATCTAGTAGTACCCAACATCAGTTAGACAAGGCCAAACAGGAACTCAGCGCTAATTATTATGCACAAAGTGAAGAGGTCTTTTGATGACAATCTCAGAAAATACACGAAGAAAGTAACTTCACCGGAAAATTCCTTGCCTGGCAGGTTAGAGAACAAGCTGCTGCTAACTTGATAAAAGAATTAAAGTGCCCATCCATCGATGCAGAGACAGTTGACCCGGTTAAAATAGGAAACAATGCTCAGTCATTAAATTCTATTTATAGTCAGCAACATAGTATAGACCATCGAAAGTTCAAAATGTTATTACTAAAGTATACATTACCCACGCTTTCTGAAATTGAACAACTAACTATGGCGAGCCCCTTCTCTATGGAAGAATTAGAATTAGTTGTTAAGGATCTTCCTAATGGCAAGGCCTGTGGTCCAGATGGGCTCCCTGCAGAATTTTTAAAAGTTTTTTTGCGGGCTTTTTCTGATTTATTTCTTTAATAAATTCTATGTTGAAGGGAGGCACAATACCAGATTCCTTTAGGGAGGGAAATGTTTTGAGCTTTCTGAAGAAGGGGAGGGATGCTAAGAACCCAAACTCCTACTGTCATATAACCCTATTAAATTAGTAGAAAAAGTAAGAAAACTTGTATCACTACGTTTTAATTGATACACATCAGATTTGATCCATCCTGATCAGAACAGCTTTATTGCCGGCAGGCAACTTGTCACAAATACTCACTATTTGATTGAAGCCCTGGATTATTTTGAGACACGAGGGATTCCTGCTTTGGTTTTGTTATTAGATGCAGAAAAAGCTTTTGATTTGGTGGTTTGGGATACACTGTTTATTATTTTGGAGCGCTTTGGTATTTCCGGTAAAACTATATCTTTAATACGCAACCTTTATACTAATGACAAAGCTAATATCATCATAAATACTTCTATGGTTGGGTCAGTGCCAGTTAAAAGGGGCCCGAGGCAAGGCTGCCCTCTATCACCAGTTCTCTTTGCTTTCTTTATAGAGCCTCTCGCAGTTGCATTGAGGAACTGTGCGAAAATTCATCCCCCAATCCCAATAATGGCTAAGGAGAAATTATACGAAGACGATATAATGCTTATAATTAAACCTGAATTGCGAACCTAAGCCAAAGTATTTCAGATCTTTGAGGATTTTGAAGCCCTTGGGGGGATACCGTATAAATAAAAAGAAAACAGAAATCTTGGTCTGTGGGGGTAAAACTCCGGAACTGCATCCCGACATACGTAGCTGTATTAATACCAAGCCCAAGAGATATCTTGGAGTCTTTTTTTCAGCATCAGTTAAAGATCTCTATGGTTTGAATTTCGATCCCCTTCTTCGGAAGATTCAGGCATTGTTTCTTCGATGGAACACTTTGCCATTGACAATTCTGAGGCGAGTCGCCCTGATAAAAATGTCCGTTCTTCCTTTATTAAATTGTTTGTTTTCAACTATTTCATGCTTTTTACCAGGGTCTTTCTTCACTAGGGTAGAATCTATGTTTTCAATTTTTATCTGGTTGAAGAAGACACCCCGTATTGCAATAGGTACTTTATATGAGGATCTGGATGAAGGCAGACTCGCCTTATCAAATCTAAGGGACTATTATAATGCATCCTTTGCACAGTACTTATCGAGATTTAAAGGTCAAATCCATTGTAAAAAATTATATATACATTTCTTTTTTGATTTAATGTGTACAGAAACTCAGATACCACCCCCTCTCCAGGTACTTAAATCACCCAAATTAGTCCATTATAAGTCATTATTATGGTTTTTCAAAAGACGCCAGGAACTGTTTAAAAGATACTCGCTCCACATTCTTAATTCAACAACCTTATTGTCTGGTATTCTCCCTTTAATGGGGTTCGAACGCAGCTTAGATTTATCGGAAAACTGGGCCTGGGCAGGATTCCGTATAGTCTCTGACTTTGTAAGAGATAGAGCCTGGATTACCCCGATGGAAATGTCGCAGCTAATCCATGCGAACTTCATGTTGTTAAGGTCTTATAATACAATATATAAGTTTCTGATGCTGTTTGACACAATGCAGCTAGTTCAATCTAGTCAATTAACCAATGATCTTCTAGTTATCGAACTGGTTAGAAAACCGGGTGATTGGAAGCGATGTTTAGCACAGAGTAGGAGGGTGAATTTAAGCCAAAAGGCAATTAAAAAATGGCAGGAGTAGGAAAACCATGCTATGTCCTTGAACACCTGGATAACTATCAACAAATTTAAATTTAGCACATTACGGGGTGCCAATTGGCGCAGAATGTTATTCTGTAGTCAAAGGTTGTTGTATCGTACACCTGCCTCCATCTCTAAAATATATGCTAATTATTCAGCACATTGTTTTAGATGTTTACACCATTCACCAGCCAATTGGCCACATGTAATGGCTGGCTTATTGTGTCAGGATTGTAAAATTTTGGGAAGAAATCTTTGCTTTCTTCCAGACTGAATATAATATCACGATCACCGTAAATGAGAAACTAATTTTGCATGGCTTTGATTTTGATCTTTTGCTTTCAGATCAGATAGCTAAATTACTTTACATTGCTAGGGCAGTGGCTAGATCTCTGCTGCTACGGCAATGGTGTACAGAACAGATTGCATCTACGTATGAATGGTTACAGAAGATGAGACGAGTTAAGACAAGTGAGCAAATTTTTGCTCACTAGAAGATTCAATAGGATCCGGGGGACTTTTTTTGATTAAAATTCTGAGGTTTTGTGTACAATGGTAATATTTGCTGTGTCAGAAGATTTTGATTTATAGGTAAAAAAGAGAAAGACTTTTGTTAGTATCTTACTATTTAAGAAATAATGCTGAAATGATAAATTTGAAATGACACTAAATGACTTCAATAAAAAAAAAAGAAAAACTATCGCTTACCGCTCAATTTCATCCATTGCACAAGCAGGATCCACAGTAATCACAGCTATGTCGTCTGCATATGCAAGAACGGAAAATTGAAAATCATAAACCAAAAAAGGGGGAATACGGACATTATGCGATAGTTGTTCTATAACAGGATTTATATAAAGGGCAAATAAAAGGGGAGAGCAGGGGCAGCCTTGACGGGTACCTCAAGTTATAGGCACCACCTCCGATAACAAACCCATTGTGGATATCTTAGCAGTAGGAGCTTCATACAAAGCTTGTAACGCTCGAATAAATTTATCTCCGAAACCGCTATGAGCCATCAATTACCACAAGTATCACCATTCCATGCAATCAATCGCTTTTTCTGCGTCCAATAAAATCAGCGCTAAATCCCTTTTTTCAGTGCTAGCAATGTCAAATAATGTGATGACTTTATTGATATGTTCAGTGGTTCCACGTTGCAGAATAAAACTATGTTGGTTTAAGGATACCAAGGAAGACATAGCTGTAGAAAGTCGGTTGGCCAGAATTTTTGAATAGATTTTATTATCAACATTTAGTAAGGAGATTGGGCGATAGGATCCAACCAACTCCGGAGATTTGCCCTTTTAACAGTAAACTGCTATTGTAGCTTCTGACCAGGATTTAGGTGGTTGCCCAGACTGTGCTGAAAAGTTCTCCAAATTATAGGCATACAAGATTGTGGTATGTCTAAGAGGTTTATTAAGAAACACCCCATCCATCAGCTACCAGCGAGTAACTGATTTCCAGGGAACACCAGCAAGCATAGCATTCTAAGTTCCACAAAACCTTAAGTCATGTAGATGGAGAAGACACTACACATCTTCCTTCTTATAAAAAAGCATTAGCTCACAACATAAGCATGAGAAGAAAAACAAAGAAAAAGGAACAATGCATAAAGAGATCGAATTAGGACATGTCACACTTAAAACCACATCTTTAACTTACATAGTCCTTGAGATAAAATGGCATTTTCTTAACACGAGTAGAATCCATTCTACCACAAACATTTGACTCATTTGAATCAGTAGACCTACTTTTAATGGGAACAGAATTAAAAGAATTTTCATTGACAACAACAACACAATTAACATTCCAGATTTTCCCATTCTCCAATTTGACAGAATTCTTGAAACATTTCACTACGCGCAAAGGAGTAGAATACTTTGATCAAGACATAGCCCCAACTGGAGCTTTCACACAAACAAAATCTCCAACTACCACTACCCTTTCCTTTACTCTTTTCCTGGAATCATAGGAAACTTTATTTTTAATCTTCATGTTTTCTTCTCTTTCTTTCCAAGCATTATAATTTTTATCTTTTAGTCCTTTACCCCAAAACATCCAACCAGGAGACAGACTAGTATTGGGATTTCTACCCTTAAATAGTTCAAAAGGGGTTTTCTTAGTTGTAGTTTGTGGAGAAAACCTATGAGCCAAAATACATTTCTGCAATTCTTCTTTCCAATTCAAAGAATTTACCCTTGAGAGTTGAATATTTTCCTTTATAACTCTATTCAATCTTTCTATTACGCCATTGGATTCTGGGTGATATACAGACGTTCTTTTATGTTTAATCCCGCATGACAACAAAAATTCATTCATCATATTTGAACAAAATTGGGGTCCATTATCACTTAAAATTGACGTAGGAAATCCTTCCCTTCTGAAAACATCCTTAAGAAAAGAAATCACACAAAAAGATGTGACCTCCGACACAGAGGAAACTTCAACCCATCTGGAATAGAGATCTATTAAAACAATTAAATAAGGAGTTTTCTGTTCACCTGAAAGGGGACCTACAATATCAATAGCAATATCCTCCCAAGGACCGGTAGGTAAATTCCTACAAACCATAGGTGCTGTTCTTGGTTGCAAAATGTTATCACTTACTTTACAATGAACACACTCCCTTGCTTCCCTTTCTATTTCCAAATCCATTCCAGGCCACCAGAAAGAACTGTGAATTCTTTCCTTAGTTTTTACTATCCCTAGATGACCTTGATGTGCCTCTTCAATTATTCTTTTCCTCAAAGTGATAGGAGGAATTAATTTTGAACCTCTTAACAAAACATCATTTTCAACAGAAAATTCATTAAATACTAAGTGCCAAACGTTTATCAAAAGTCTTATCAAGTACCACATTTTCCTGAATCAAATTCTTTATCTTACCTCATCTTTACTACATTCTTCCAACCACTCTTCCTCAAGTATAACACCAGATGTAATTTCACACACATTCACCTCATCCTGACAGACCTCTTCTTCTTCAGATACACCATTTGCATCTCCAACCAATCTTGAAAGACAGTCCGCAGGCAAATTTTCCGCTCCAGGTATATAATTTACACTAAAATTGAATTCTTGCAGTCCAATCACCCATTTCCTTATGCGTGAAGATACACAATCCAAACCTTTTGTCGTGAAAATCTCCTTTAAAGGCTTGTGGTCAGAGCAAACCTTGAATTCCTGACCCCATAAACATTTTTTAAACTTTCTAAGCGCTCAGAATATGGCCAAAGCTTCTTTTTCTATGACAGAATAGTTTAACTCTGTACCATGCAGACTCCTAGAAGCACAGGCAGTACGTTTTTCATCTCCACCTCTATTCTGTTTCAAAATAGCACCAAGCCCTTTTGAACTGGCATCAGTTACAACAAACGTTTCTTCAAAGGGAACAAAAGCCTGTAAGTTAGGAGCATTTTCTAAATCTTTCGTAATGCCCTCAAATTCTTTCTGACAAAGTTCAGTCCAAACAAATTCTTTGTTCTTAACTATTAAAGATCTCAAATTGCTAGATTTACTGGCTAAATCCTTAATGAATTTTCCATAATACTCTACCATGCCTAAAAATGAAACAATTTCCTCTTTATTCTTAGGACATTCCAAATTCCTAATAGTATCTACCAAATCTTTCTTTGGAGATATACCAAAGGCAGAGATATTATGTCCCAAATAATTTACACTTTTCACAGAAAATTTACATTTTTCAAATTTCAAAGTAAGACCTGCAGATTCTAGTCTCCTTAGAACCATTCTCAAAATCTTATCATGTTCTTCTTGACTTCTCCCATGGATCAACAGATCGTCCTGATAACATTTTACTGACTTAACCCCTCTCAAGATTGAAGCCATAACCCTTTGAAAAACTGACGCAGCAGACACAAGACCAAACGGCATCCTTTTATATTTGTAAGAGCCCAAAGGCATGATAAAAGCCGTCAAGTCTTGTGACTCCTGCGTCAACTCAATCTGATGATACGCCTGAGTTAAATCTAAAGTCGAAAATATTCTTGAATCACCTAGAGAAGTTAAAATCTCATCAATATTAGGTAGAGGAAATTTATCAACCACAACCTCCTTATTTAGCGATCTCAAATCACAACAGAGCCTAATATCACCATTAGGTTTGTTAGCGACAACAACTGGCGCCAACCATTCAGTTGCCTCAAGTAATTTTTTTATTTCCTCTTCAACTTTTCCTTGAACAGCAATAGGAATCCTCCTAACTTTTGCATTGACAGGAATGGCATTCTTCTTGATTTTAATGCAATGCTTGTACCCTTTTAAGCATCCTAACTCTTTTCTAAAAAGGCAAGGAAACTCCTTAACAAAAGAATTCCCATCTGATTTTATTTCTTGAATCCGAATCTGTGGATTAGAATTTGGATTTAAAACCACTCCCAACATGCGCTGATGTGACCAACTAATCAAACAATCACCAACCTTTGAGACATAAACCTTACCAACAATCATGTTCTTTTCAATTTCAATCATAGCATTAAAATAACCTAACATACTTATAGGAAAACCACCATACCCTCCTGGATTGAGATCCATTCTAAAAAGCTTGTTATTCTTTTGAAAATACTCCTCATACATTTCCTTAGATACAATTGTGATGGGAGAACAAGAATCAAACTTCATGTCAATTTCTATACCTTCAACTTTCACTTTGCCAACAGGATGATCATCATTCAAGCTCTCTTTAACTTGACATATGACTTCTTTTATTTCGTTTCTAAACACCTTTCTATCTTTTGATTTGCAAAATTTCACAAAGTGCCCTTTTTTCCCACAAGCATGACAAACAAAGGTTAAAGCAGGACACGTTTTGGAATTTGCCTTATGTCCAGATTTCCCACACCCGAAACATGAAATTGCATTAAAAGAAGCATTCTCTTTGCTTGGTTCATTAGGAACATTCGTTACCTCTTTTACCTGTCAAACAATCTTTTTCACATCCTCAACTACAGTTTCAACTTTCAACTTGTCACGTTTTAATTCATTTACACATTTTAACATATGTTCAACCCTTTTTGCTATACTTACAACTTCTTCTAAAGGCGGTTCATCCTTCAACCATAATTCCTCTCTGATCTTTTCCTCTCTACATTTCAATACTAACTGATCCCTCAACCGTTCTTCATTCACCGCACCAAATTGACACGTTGAAGATAACTTTCGTAAAGCAGATAAATACTCTTCAATAGATTCATCTTTCCCTTGTTCTCTTTTCCCGAAGTGATACCTTTCCATAATAGTACTAACGCGAGGTAAATAATGTTTATCCAACTTCAATAAACAAACTTCATACTCATCCAAACCCCTTTGCTGTTGTACAGATAGTTCAGGCAAATTTTCTAATACTTCTTGACCTTCCCCTCCTAAACAATGTGTTAAAAGAGAATACTTTCTTTCCGCACTTAGATTTGTCCCATATAAACGTGCATAATGCGCAATTTTTTTTCCACTTACTCCATTTTACCTTTGGTTCACCTGGATCAGGGAGAAAAAAAGGTGGAGTAGTAACATTCTGCATCTTACATTTTTGACAGAGTTAAAATACACACTTTCTCTACAAGAATAGCAACTTTTCTATATCCTTAACACTACAAAGCACTAAATATATATTTTCTCTTCTAATACTAATCTAAAATAGTATTTAGAAATAGATTCTTTAACACAAAATTAATAAAAATTAGTCTTTTCTTCAGTTAGTTTTTCATGTTTCCTAAAATAATACTGTTTAAATTAACCTTCTTCTCGATAACCGAAAAATATAAGTTTTATTATATTTTCCTTGACACGTTTGAAAATCCCCCGCTTCCGCTATAAGAAACAGTGCAGTCCTTTAATGAGACTTTGCTTCAAAGAGCGCTTCCTCTGCGTTCCACTTCACTTAATGTAAAATCCCTTCCGCGTTCCACATGCCGATGAAGTTCTCCTCAAATCTCGCGTTCTTACACAATCGCCAGTACCGTCAAACGCATTCTAATGCGTCATCATTCCTCACAAACCCTCGAAGCTTGAAGATCGCGCAAACACAGCAAATGGCCAGAATACACCAACGGCCTGAACGAAGATGGCACTCCGCACATGAGTAAACACAACTCCGACTTGGTCAGTCCCAGGCAGCGCTGCGAGTCAGAAAGTCCCAGGTATTAACTTTTGATATTTCAAAATTAATGAACAGATCGTTTTCTTAACAAATCTCAAGTCCGTTTCTTTTCTTCTCTTGTTTTAATTTAAAACTGACAGCCGCTGGAGAAGTATTTTCTTCTCTATTTAAAACAGAGAAGAATTTTATTAAACCTTCCTTAGATATACAATTATTTCCGATTTCGAATTTCAAATACCTTCCCAATAAGTTTAAACTGCCGCTGGGGAAACTAAATTCTTTCCCTTTTTTCACACAGCCGCTGGGGAAGATTCTCTCATCTTTCAATCACACACGATTTTCACTTTCTTTGTTATTCTTTGTTTCATTCACTTTCCTTTACATCACGAAATATCACAAAACTTCCTTTCCTGAATACATATAAACTTAGCTTGATGTTGAGGTGTCTTTTCCTTCGCCTTTTCCTCCAATTGTCCTCGTCGCCAATGAAAAGTTCTCCAAATTATAGGCATACAAGATTGTGGTATGTCTAAGAGGTTTATTAAGAAACACCCCATCCATCAGCTACCAGCGAGTAACTGATTTCACGGGAACACCAACAAGCATAGCATTCTAAGTTCCACAGAACCTTAAGTCATGTAGATGGAGAAGACACTACAGGTGCCACCTGAAAAACCTTCAGCATCTCATCTTTGATTAGGGAGAAAAAAAACCTATACACCTCCGCGGGGATCCTGTCGAGACCCGCCGCTTTCCCTACAGCTAAACATTTTTACAGCCATTTCTAATTCCTTCATAGAAATCGGGGAGTCAAGTTGCTCTGCCAAAAAAGAGTCTAATTGAACCAAATCCTCCCACCCAGGTACACTTACACCCCCATTCGGACCTCCGTGATAAGTGTAAAGGGTGGAGTAAAACTGTTGAAAAATAAAGAGTATCTGTTGAGGGTCAGAGTGCAACACACCATTCTGATCTTTCATTGCCTGAATAGTTCGAGCAGAACCCTTCATTCGAAGCCGCAGTGCCAATGAACTTTCAATGGTCTCCCCAAATTCATGAATATGTTGTTTGGAAGTTAGATATTTCATGGCATTCTCTTCACTCCAAAAACCCAAAACCCTTGCGCGGCATTGAGCCGCAGTGTTCACTAACCCAGAAATATCCTGCTTACCTACAGCAATCCCTGTAGTTAAAGTGCCTACCGCCGCTCTCAAAGCCTCATAGTATTGAGCCAACTCCAGCTTTCATTTTTTCTGTAGGTGTAAACTAAAGCTAAGAACTTGCCCCCAAAAGCAGGCCTTAAAAGAGTCCCAAATAGTAGTAATGGGTGCAGACAGATTATTATTTAAAAAGAAATATGCGTGGATTTCTATCTCCTCTGCGATGCGCGTTGCTGATCGTGCGCTCACCGAGCGAGAGTATCCGGCGATAGGTAGCATTATTTTCTGCACGCTAAACACAGCCAGCGATAATTATCGCTGGCCATTGATGATATGCCCCAACATGAGCCCTTAAATTCATTATTAACACAATGCACATGTATATGCATACGAAAGCAATCAGGCAGTTAAAAAAGCAAATAAATTAATTCATTAGCTATTCCATGTCTGGGAAAAACTATGATTACACACTGTATTATGATGTGAGCAATTTATGGAACAAAATAAAGTAAAATAAAGGCATTCTTGCAACCACTTTCTTATCCATTTTTGAGATTGTCCTCAGATAGCAAGCACAAATTAAACGGTAAAAGGTCACAAAAAGTACTACTCAAGGTCAATGTGCTTTTTGATTTAGCTGTCACTTTCGGTTGAAGCCTTCTTCGGAAATATAACAAAAATATCCTGCAATTTTTAAAGACGGCACTCATCTATCAGCAATAATAATGGCAAATAAACTTATTAAACTAAAAGACCAAGACTTTAAGTAGCGAAACTTAGGTGGAAATTTACAAGAAATGGCTCAGCATGGTGTCACAAACAATTTTGCTGCACCAATCTGTGGTTTTTAAAAAATGCAGAGATGCACAGAATTTACAGGAAAATGCCACACCCCTGTGTTCTCCCTTGCTCCAGTGCTAAAACAGAAGCAGTGCACAACATAGGCACCCTCACAGCATGATGCAAGTGAGCCTGCGTTGCAGGGAGGATTGTGTTTCTGCAGAGAGGAACCCCTTCCTGCACAAAAATAATCATTAATGGCGTTTTGCTCCTTCTATGTGTGCTGCAGCACACATAGAAGGAGCAAAAAAACAGGAGAAATAAAATATTTTCTCCTCATTGAGCCACTTTAATGCCTCCCCTTGAAAGGCTTCAGTTTTAGGCGCTCCCTCAGATTTACCAATCCTTGTAAATCTGGGGCAGTGTCAAAAAGCCATTGGTGTTGCTACCTACAGCAACACCCATAACACGCCCCTTTAATGCAGAATACATGAAAGAGGGCCATATTTACGAGGCCATGTAAAGCCATGCAAAGTGGCTTTGGGTGGCCTTGTTAATATGGGCTAGCACACAGCGCCACGGGAGCATAAAAAAAAGGGAGGCTCCAGTGGCAAGACATAAGAAACAGCAGAACAAGGGGCTTGTAAATATGCCCCTTGTTCTGCTGTTTCTTATGTCTTGCTAGAGTCACATGTATTTTCTTCCATCAGAACAAGGCCGCTACCTTGCATTTACGATAGAGGAGATGATGGAAGATGTGCTTCTTTACTAGGCAGATGTCTTGAAGAGAATCAGTTTAGTTTTACTTATCTCTAATTGTTGTATTTTTCTCCCCCCTTTTATTCCCTTGTAAATGTTGATACAGTAATGCGATATAGGCAAAATATGTGAATAAGCTTAAGACAACAATGAACTATCCTTTGTCCTGAAGATGATGTTTTATATTGTTGTGAATAGCATCAAAATGTCGTCGACACTAAAAGCACCATATGCAATATGATTTTATAATATTGTAATGATCAATGGTGTGAAAATGGATATTTAAGTCTGTCATAGTGATTACAAACAAACAGACATATCTTATACCCTGTCTTTGGCCATTCTGTTTTTCGTTGGTTTGTCTTGTGTTCTGTGAGTCACGGCTGTGCCAACTTGTCATTTAATGTTTTGAATCACAATCAACTGAACTTATATATAAAAATAAATTCTTGTCCGGCTGGACGAAAGACATACGATCTATTTAAGCGTATGATTATTGTGGGTGTTTCTATTTTTCCTTCCAAAATAGGGACCACTGTTCTCTAAAACATGTTACTGCCCAAGGTCCCTATGGCATACCTTCTGGGTTTCCCTTGTTTTGTATAATAGTGAAGAGAATCAGTGGCACAAGACTGTGGAAACAAGTATCAAGAGAGAAATACATCAGCTCTAAGAAAGTGTTCTGTTCGTAGCTTAATATATTGAGGCATGATTTTCTAAATTAGTTGGTGCAACCCCGTTTGCTCCTTCTGGCTGCCAAACATACTATAACCTCGTGCAACAAGAATTCAACCCAACGCTTTAACCTTTGATACTTAAGAGGAGATGGGATTGAAGATATAGCAACAGGATCCCAAGGATATTCCCTTTGTTCAGGAAATTATTTTCACTCCTGCAGTAATCTCGTACCTCAGAAATATCGGCCTCTTTGCAGATTTACCAATGCACTCCCCTACACCTCTAATAATAATGAAGGTCTCGATGTGACAGAAATGCTCTGAGCATTGTATGTCCAGTCATGCCCTTCTTTTACAAGTGAAGCTTAAGTCTCAAGACTTTGTAAACCTGTAGTACACAAAAAAAAGGTTAAGGCTCTGCTGATAAATTTCACAATATTGGGGTAATGGTAAAATAGCAGGTGGTTTTACCATTACCATGTGGTAATATCGCACCAGTAGCAGGTAATTATGAGTAAAGGCCCATGGAATGAGGAACTGCCATCTGGGATCGATTTTTCCAGTCATAAAACCACACAGAATTGTAAATTACAAGACGTTTTTAGGCATACATTTACCACTTGCTCTAAAGAGGTGATAAATGTATGCAGGGATCTGTGAGGGGGTAGCGAGGTGTCAAAAGGGGGTGGACGAAATATGGTAGGGATGGGAAATAAAAATGGAATGAGTCTTGGTTGGTGCTGCAAAATGTCTTGGGTTTGGCTGGAAAAACTCACTCGGATTCTCACTACTTTGAATCCGGCTGAGAGGAATTCCATGAGGTAATTCTGCAATGTCGAAATCATAATCACATCCTAAGTGGTGAAATCAGACGCAAATTCAACTGGGATGCAATGGCTTGACAGTTGAATTTGCCAACAGTTCAAAAGGCACTTGTAGGAAGAAACTGATGTTTTTAATGATAATATGCTTGCTTTCCATCATGCACACTCTGAGAAAGTAGATGTGTTATAATGTAATGTCTGCCAAAAAGTGCACATGATAACCTACTACGTAACACAAAAAAGCAGTAAAATACATGCTTCTCACAGTAACGGGCAACATAAAAGCAATACATTCAAACAGATACGGGCAATGTTAATGGCAATCATCTAATGGCATATCTGCATCTAGAATCCCTAAACTGTGGCATTCAAACTTAAAATAGTATTAGATTCAGCTGTATTTTAGAAAGCAATCTTAGGGGAAAAAAGGGTGAAGGGGCAGTGCAAAATGATCATAAGAAGAGGGAAGCATCTGTATAACGTTGAAGAATTCTGGATGAAAGTAAAAAAGTAACTGGAATCCAGTTACCAGAGGCTCCGGCAGTGTCAGAGGGCACTTGGAAGTAGTTCCAGCAGGTGTCTCTGTGCTGTTTTTGGTGAATCAGAGAGCTTTGGTCGGAATGGCCACACCGACAGAATGTTTACAACAACCAGGCCTGTATGGAGATAGCAACTTAGCCAGGCCAGATCTTTTGAGGGGGGGGGGGATAAGAGGCACCACTAGCCTTAATTTGGTGACGAACCTTCCATGGCCTTGTATACTGTTCCTTTCTGTGCCACCATTATCTGGACCTGGTGAAAGCCCTTCGATGGAAAACAGGTGTAGGGCAGCCAACGAACTACAACAATGTGTCAAGTCGGACTCAACAAAGGTCAGACCTTTCATTTAAATGCCTACATACAAGATAGGTTCTCAGGATCTATAATACAAGGTTAAAACAGCTATTGTATATGACATTAAGATCCTTGGTGTGGGTGCACGCATAGGGGATACAAAACAGAGGAATAAAAAAGTTTTGATATAGTTGTGGGGGTGATGGGAAGTAAGATTTCTTTCACCAAAGTGCAAAGGGTTTTGTGTCAGAATATCACAAACAGAAACAAGTCTGCTATAAGTACTGTGTCCTAAATATAATTCGAAACTAAAGGGGATGATGGACGGAGCGTTTGAGCAAATCAAACACTCACCCCCAGTCAACTGATCTGGGTTTAATCCATCACCATTCTTTAGCTCACTCAGCCACCCCAGTTCAGACATGGCCATATGCAAATCAGTCTGACCCTGTGCCTCATGGGAACAGTCCAGCCCGAACTGTCAAGCCATGTCTTCCCTGGACCGGAAACAAGCATCCTGGGACCGGTTTCAGATTCATAATCCTCATCAGCCAGGCTATCTTGAATCCAGTGGCCAAGTGAGCAAGGGACTCACGTCTGAGCATACCCTGTCAATTTAGGGCGAACAAAGCGAAACAAAAGGGGATGATGGACGGAGCGTTTGAGCAAATCACACACTCACCCCCAGTCAACTGATCTGGGTTTAATCCATCACCATTCTTTAGCTCACTCAGCCACCCCAGTTCAGACATGGCCATATGCAAATCAGTCTGACCCTGTGCATCATGGGAACAGTCCAGCCCGAACTGCCAAGCCATGTCTTCCCTGGACCGGAAATAAGCATCCTGAGACCGGTTTCGGATTCATAATCCTCATCAGCCAGGCTATCTTGAATCCAGTGGCCAAGTGAGCAAGGGACTCACGTCTGAGCATACCCTGCCAATTTAGGGCGAACAAAGCGATACAAAAGGAGATGATGGACGGAGCGTTTGAGCAAATCAAAAACTCACCCCCAGTCCCCTGAGTGAGCTAAAGAATGGTGATGGATTAAACCCAGATCAGGTGACTGGGGGTGAGTGTTTGCTCAAACGCTCCGTCCATCATCCCCTTTTGCATCGCTTTGTTCGCCCTAAGTTGGCAGGGTATGCTCAGACGTGAGCATAAATGACAAAAATCTCCCCAAAATAAATTGATTGGTTGCAATTTGACAGAGGAACTCAAGAGTCAGTACATGCCTTTTACTAGAGTTTGGTACAGGTTTTCAAACAATATAGTGGATCAGACACTATTGTAGAGAAAGATGTGGGACATGTTGTTTACAGGTTTGTTATTGGCTTGAGACCTGAGATTTCAATCATGATTAACAGCAAATACTTTGTTGGAAGGGTAAATCAGTGGATGAAACTTTGTGTTTTGAAAAATATTGTGGAGATGAGGTTGAGATGAACCATAAGAAGCTCACGGAGAAGTTGAGGGATGCCCAGAAAAAAGTGATGCCGAAGTGACAAAATCAGAGGGGTTTCGATGACACAGTGCAGGTACAGGGAGGTTGTGATCAAGTTCTGAAGTAGCGGGGTGTTGATGGATTCCAATATCAGAACTTTGTGCCCCCAGGTAGAGGTAGTGGTGATTCAGTAGATCCTAGACCTTGTGTTGATTTATCACTTTTGAAAAAAATGAATCCATGTCATGCATGTGGAAAATGTGGGCGTTGGAAGCGCAAGTGTAAGTCTGTTATGAATAATGCAGGGATTCAGCTCCAGAATGGTAGAATATGCACAATATCAAGGGAACTTAAAATATGCAAGGACAGAGAACACAGAGTTCTAATAAGTCACAACAAATGCAAATTAGGCCTGGGTGAAGCTCACAGAGTTTCACACCATGGAATTCTGTGGAGTTCCTGAAAAACTTTGCCGAGTTCAGCAGAGTTCCCTGAGGGGCCCAGTATTGCTCGGCCGCCCCTACTGAAGTCCTTTTGGCTGCTGATGGTTGTTGAGGGCCAGGAACCCCTAAGTAAGCCCTCCACATCTGGATTGCTTGGATGTTGTCAGAGGCCCTGCCCCTTTATCAATCACTCTGCAAAGGGGCCTCCTGGCGCGCTACTGATTGGGGGATGAATTATTCTTACCTGCTGAGGGTCATTGGGGCCAAGAACCACTAGCACCCTTGCCTGCTGAGGGTGGTTGGGGGCCAAACCTCCTATTGATGCAACAAGTAAATACCTCAAAGCGGGACTGCTGAGTTGTCATCAGAGGCCCGGCTCCCTTTCTCAACCACTCGGCAAAGGGGCCTCCTGGCGCACTACTGGTTGGGGGATGAAGTCCTCTTGCCTGCTGAGGATCATTGGGGGCTGAAGAACCCCTATTGTTGCGACAAGTAAGTCTCACACAGTGGGCTTGCAGAGATGTCATAGGAGGCCCTGCCCCCTTTCTCAACCACTCTGAAAATGGGCTCTCCTGGCCCACTAGTGGCTGGGGAATGATTTCCCCTTGGCTCCTGAGGGTTGTTGGGGGCCTGGACCCTCTATTGTTGCCACAAGAAGGCCCCCAGATTGGTGAGATGTAATCGGAGGTCCCACCATCTTTACCAACGACTCTGCAAAGTGTCCTACTGTTGCACTATGGTTGGGGGAATGAAGATCCCTTGGCTGCTGAGGGTCGTTGGGGCAATGTACCCCTATTGTTGCCTCAAGTAAGTCCCCAGAGCCAAATTGATGAAACATCGTCCCCTTTCTCAACCACTCTGCAAACGGGCCCTCCTGGTGTCCTAGTAGTTACGAGAGGAAGTCCCCTTGGCTGCTGAGGGTCTATGGGGACCAAGAACCCATATTGTTGCCAAAAGTAAGTTCCTCACAAACGGATTGCTGAGACTTTGTCGGAGCACCCACCATCTTTCCAAACGATTCTGCAAAGGGGCCTCCTGTGCACTACTGGTTGGGGGATGAAGACCTCTTGCCTGCTGAGGGTCGTTGGGGGCCAAGAAAACCTATTCTTGCCACAGGTAAGTCCCCCACAGCTGAATTGCTGAGACATCATTTGAGACCCCGCCTTCTTTCCAACCACTCTGCAAAGGGGCCTCCTGCCACACTACTGGTTGGGGGATGAAGCTCCCTTGGCTGCTGAGGGTCATGGTTGCCAAGAAATCCTTATTGTTGCCACAAGTAAGTACCCCACAGCCAGGTTGCTGCTAAGACATCATCGGAGGCTCTGCCGCCTTTCTCAACCACTCTGCAATGGCCCTACTGGTTGGGGGATGATGTCCTCTTGGCTGCTGAGGGTCACTGTGGGCCAAGAACCCCTATTGTTGTGCCAAGTAAGTGTCCCACAGTGGGACTGCCGAGATGTTGGTGGAGGACTGCCCCCTTTCTCAGCCTCTCTGCAAAGAGGATCTCCTGCCACCCTAGTAGTTAGAGGATAAATTTCCCTTGGCTGCTAAGGTTCGTTGAGGGCCAAGAATCCCTTTTGTTGCAATAAGTAAGCCCCAACAGTGGGACTGCTGAGATGCCGGCAGAGGCCCTGCCCCCTTTCTCAACCACTTTGCAAAGACACATTAAAGCAAAAGAATATAGAAGTGGAAACGGAAAAGGTAGAACCAGATGCAGTCCTTGACCAACCTGGAAACCAAAATCACCCTTGCAAAATGTTTAAACCGGACACACACTGAAAAAGGCAGCAACTAGAATGGGGCTATGGGGATATGTTTGCATGTGACAGTACATCTAGCTTCAAAAGAAACTCCCTAGCTTATGGCCCACTGGAAAAATGTCTGAGTAACACATTCACCCGTGTGTGGCCTAGGTGTCTGTTAGAAGTGGGATTTCCGGATGGCTAGGGCTTTCTCCCAAGCCAGGCAGAAACCACCATTCTAGTCAGGGCAAGGGAGTTACACACTGAACATAACCCCTGCTCACCAACTTGGTAGCTTGGCAGAGCAGTCAGGCTTATCCCAAAGGCAAGGTGTAAAGCATTTGTGCAACACACTCACACATCAGTGACACAGTAGGCACACCACAAAAGAAACTCCACACAAGGTTATAAGAAAAAATCGTTTGTATTAACCATAAAACACAGAGCATATCACATATATACACTGGGCCACCAGGCACTTGTCATGTATTTACAGGTATTTACATAAACCACCAGGCCAATCGACCCACTGTCATAAACATTTAGCATCACCAGTAAATAATGGCAGGATTACACTTAGCACAACACCTTATGCCTTAGCATCAACAACAGTGCACCACAGTAAACACTTGCAGTACTGCACATGAGCCCACAGTGCACTATAGTAACCACTAGTAGCTGCCACACATTATACATCTTCCATCACAGGGTATATCCTCGGACTCTGCATCATTACATCAGGGCACACCACTTCAGTGGATACATTACCCTAGGATGGCATAACAGTTAGAGTGCCAACCGGGCTCTAATGATGACACCTGGTGTCCCTCCCATAGGCTTCTGGGCCACGTGCCTGCCTATACCAGGAAATGTGGCAGTTCCAACCACCGGGGGCCTTTGTTGCGGTCTCGCCCCGGCCTAACCCCACCAAGAATGTCCCTGGTGCCCAGCACACCAAATACGGGGTTGGGGCGCAACACACACCCAGTCTCAGCTCGACACCATCAGGCAAAGTGCATCCAGTATCCTGCTACTTTTCCAATAGCTCCTACATTGCCTAAACAGAATGGCTCCGGATAGTGCCCCAAATCTGTAGCTGCCGTTAGTGGAGCGGTGCAGCTGCTGGCCAGCCAAAGATGTGGGAGACCCCTATGGGTCTCGTGCACTCGATGTCAGGGTAGTCCCCGTAATACTTCCACGAGGCAGTGAAATGCCCCCTAGGGCAAGAAGACCTCACTTGGTCCCCCGCAAAGGCCACTCCCCCAATGGCAGCAGTCCGGACTTACTCTCACTCCGGGTGAGCCAGCATTCCAAGGCTGGTCCCCAGAACACAGAGCGAAGCCTCCGTTGGCTTCCCTTCTCCTCTGGGCAGCCCTGCCCACAACCAGGCAAGAGCGCCTGACTTCTGTTTCGTCGACCACCCCACCCGCACAGCAATGCGGGACGGTGGTGGAGGTCCTGACTTCCTTCTGGTGGCCATAGGAGCCCGCGAGGCTCCGACTCACTCTCTCCTGCCGGCTCTGCCCACAACCAGGCAACGTCAAGCCTGGCTTCTGGTTGTAGCGACAACCAGCCACGACTTCCACCTGGCACCAGAATGAGGGGTAAGCTCCCGCCCAAATGTTATATCTATGGCATCTCCTGCCACACTATTAGCTGGTGAGCCCACGTGGCACCAATTTCAGCCCCCACCACGTGTCTGATCAAAGAGGAGAGCCAGCAAAATGCTCTTCTCTCCAGGGCTAGGAAAAGCGCTCCCCACACGCTATATCTCTCCCTTCCAGGGGCAGGAAGCAAGGCACAGGCAGACCAGCACGCAGCACCTGTTAGCAAGGGGGCAGCTCCTTCAGCCCCCAGCTAGCAGTGGCTTGGTCCCAAACGACTGTTCCTCCTGGCAGTCCAGCAGCCTGCCGCACCAAGTTCCAAGTAAGCACCAGTCCAACAGACATGGGATCACAGCTCCAATATTTATACTGTACAAAGTCTTTCTTCTGCCCCCTGACACAGGGCTCTGAATCCGGTCCAAACCATTTCTGGGGAGCACTTAAATATATTTTCAGTGCACTCCCAATTGTAAGTGTAGGCCCTGGCCTAAGACACACAACAGAGGGGCCGAGCCATCATTGTGGAAGGCAGGTACAGCCCTATTCAGATGCAGGTGCTACTTCTCCCACCACTCCAAATGCAGACCAGGCCTATTCAGCCTTGCACTGATTCATTCAGACTCATTGGAGCCAGTGTTACTTCCCCAGCCCCTCTCACTTCTAAGGCCAGACAGCCAATACACAAAAGGCAGGCACAAAGATACATAGCACAGAGAAATGCCTACTTCTAAAAGTGGCATTTCTAAAATAGTGATAATAAATCTGCAAACCCCGATTCGCAGCATTTATCACTACTATTCCAAACCTACCAAACTTGTTCATGCTGCTCCTCTCATGTCAGGAATTACCACAGACGCATATATATCAGGGAATCCCCAATGCATCCCTAGGAGAGGGAAGCCTCACAGCAGTGAGAAACTTTGTCACAACCAGGAGATGACACACGGATAAGGCACATGTCCTACCTTTTACCTACGCCGTACCCTGCCCATAGGGCTAGATAGGGCCTACCTTAGGGGTGACTGATATGTAGTAAAAGTGGAGCCACAGACCTGGCAACCACTTTATGTGGCACGTCACAGAGGCAGTGAACTGCACGTGCAGGGCCTGCAGTGGCAGAGGCCTGAGACAGGTTTGAAAGGCTGCTTTGGTAGGTGCCGCTAGCAGCGCTGCAAGCCCAGCAGTAGCATTTAATTTACTGGCCTTGGGTATATGAGATACCCCTGTACAAGGGACTGACAGATAAATGAAACATGCCAAAGAGGTGTAGACCAATTTTAACATAGAGAGCACATGCCCTGAACAGCAGTGATAAAGTGCCCAGAGTCCTAAAACCACCAACAGCAGGTCAGACAAAATACAGGAGGAAGGCAAAAAGTTTTGCAATGACTCTGCAAAAAGGGCTAAGTCCAACAGTGTCATAATGAGAGTGCAGAAAAATAGTTGGTGCCACAATTCTTGTTTACAATCAAAGTATATGTATTAATGCCCTTTCACATTATACTTCTTGCCACAAACAGAGATTAACATGTTGTTAGGTTGAACCTTTAGTGTCCAATCAAAATAATTGTGAGAAAAACAGATAGGTATTCTTGCACACAAGTTTGTGCAGGGGCAGCTGCCTCGGAATGGGGTTGGAGGGCCAGGGGGAGGGGGATGAACAAATATTAAAAAACACGATTACCTGTCGCCGTTGCAACCGCTGCCGCATCTCCTCTGTCTGCAGAACTGTAAGCACCCAAGCTCCCTGCCTCTCCCCGTCAATGTTATGATTGTTCTGAGTGGCCAAACAGGCCGCGCAGGCAATTACTGGGAGCCTGGGCTTGTTCTCCCTTGGGCTGTGCAACAGAGCCTAGTGGAGATGTGCTAGGTGCGCATGACGGTTTAGCCGGGCCTTTTGGGCTGGCCAAACCATCATGCACACTTAGAGGAAAGCAAACCACTCCTCACTCTGCTCTGACAGTTGCGAGCCTCACCTTGTCCCACCCCACCCCACCTGACCTGGTTCTGAGTCCCTCAAAGAAAAATTAAATGATAATAACTCTTAATATTATCATTTTATTTTTATGTTAATGCACTGTTCCCTGAGCAGTGGGGTGACGCTCCTTCACCTTAGTGGAGGAGCCGCCACACTGAGTTTGGGAAGTTCGGGTACCTGTAATTGCGGGTTGAAGGAATATCGACTACTACAAGTATGCCACTGGGAAATGGGGAATGACTAGGTGGCGTTAGAGTTTCTACAGCAATTTCCAAATCTACCATTGCAACCCACAGTAGTCATTTTTTATTATTATTTTAAACATTTTTTATTATTGTTTTAGAAATTGCAATTCCTGATTCCTGATTTATTGTTTTAGAAATTGCAATTCCTGATTTATAATTCAGTTAACATAAATTACAGGTCAAATCGAGGATTACTTCCAAGTTGTACCTATGTCTTTCATCTCCAATTGTAAATGACCAGGCCAGAAGTTTCTTTCCTACCAGCTGTGTAACCTGATTAGGTCTCCTGTACGATTAAAATAAAACACTTCCGGAACGTCCTAGGGCCTAAACGAGAATATTCCATACCTGAAATTTAAATTAACAATGTTCTTCTTCACTTGCAATATGTTTATCTACGTTGCAAATTAGTATGTTCCTCTGAATAACAGCAACATCAATTATGCTGGAACATTTGGAAAAATAGAATCGTATGTGAATGCAGCAGTAATTTAATAATATAAATTGTTAAATCTCGCTGAATTACAAGCTTTGCTTCCCACATAAACGCCCTGCGTCATCCTTCAGCTGTATGTTAACCACCCAGCGGTGGACGGCTTTAACGAGACAAGCTTAGTGCGTATGTTAATGTCAGGCTCTGCATGGGTAGGCAAACTAAGCTTACAGCGCGAGCTAAATGCGCATTTGGACTGTAATGTGGTGTAGTTAGGTTCAAGCCTATTCCCGGCTGCATTTGCCCACATATCCGTTCAATGACAGGGCATATTTGTGGAGCAGCGCCTGCCCTCCTACGTGATTTTATTTTTGGCAGTCAATTTATGATATGACTCGAACATGCAGTAGAGCTGAATGACTTCACAGTTATTGCCTTTTTTTCTAAGTGAATTGCTAGAAGTAAAAAACCTGAATGCCACACTAGTTATGCGTGTATAATTGATAATTACATACTTCTGTGACATTTAATGTGGCACAGCAGGATTTAATTGATTCTGAAAATCATGCATCTATATGTGCTTACCTGCTTATAAGTGTTTTTAATCTAATTGCTAGCACTGAAAACTCAAAAGGAGCGATGTTGGCCTTGTAGACTAATGCTTAGGTTTTGAGTACCCATCTGAAGTCTTGGAATTTTCAAACAATTATAATAGGACTGCTAAGAATCTGTGACTCTCTCATTTTCTCAGGAGCAATTGGTTGTGCAAAAAACTTTGAGTCTCTTTTATGAGGTTTTGCCGTGGGGCAGTGCTGCAGACCTTCCCTCTGAGCTGCCCTACAGCAAAAAAAAGGGCAGGAATGCGCCGTATCTATCAGATATGGCGCATTCCTGTCCTTTTCCCCTGCACAAGTACACAATGGCTGCCGTGTGCCAACGCAGGTACCTTTGCACCATGGTGAGATGAAACCGTCCTGCACAAAACCAATCACAGGAGGCTTTTCCTCTTTGTATGTGAGCTGCAGAATGCATCTCATAAATCTGGAGCAGTATCCAAAAGCCATGGATGTTGCTGGGAATGCCCCCAGCAACACCCATTGCACGCCCCTTTAGCGCAGAAACAGGGAACAATATTTATGAGGTAGCAATAAGACAAAACAGTTGGCTTAGTGCTGCCTCGTAAATATGGAGCAGGCTCCTGCGCCACGGAACATCACAAAAAGTGACGTTCCAGTGGCACCACGGGCCTCATAAATGAGGCCCTTTAATACTGGAACTTGTACGTGCCTATTAGGGAAACAGCTCCATAAAAAGTTATATTTGTTTTATCTCCATGTTTTAAATATTTTACCCATGGTGAGCTCCCTTTCCTTGTATCAACCAGCTGGTTGTTGGGGGGGGGGAACTATAGTGAAGTAAAGTTGTATTGTTTTTGGCGGCTAGTGCCTTTGGCAAAGAGGATGGATAAGTACCAATGGGCCTGATGTGCAAAAGTATTTTATTTCCATACAGCATATAATTCACCAAATCACAGGGTTTACAAAATACATTTCTAAGATCTACAGAAGCCCTTTTATACATTGAGAAAGTCCTTCAAACACATAATAGAAAAGGAATAAAAGATGCTGTTAGACTATTACTGGATTTTACTTGCAGGAGTGAAATGTTTACGACGCGTTCTCCCTACTTCCCTATAAATCAAGGGGTCAATATTACAGACTCAACTTGTCTTGAAGAGGATGAAGGGACGCGATCTGATGAACTTCAGTGTTTCACTTCTAGCCCTCTGATGTTCTTGGCCTTTTTGCTTCTAGAACACAAACAATAATGTGGCATATTCCCATGGAATTACTGCAGCATTATCAGCACTTTATCGCAGCAAAAGTTGCGATAAAATCATCACCCTATTCACAAACTGGTGCATACTGCCGATATCACCAGGTTACCTGCGATAGCAGCCGCCAAAAACATCGCCAGAGATGACCCCGGCAACTATCACTAATGAGATGCAGAGTATGCGTTTCCGTGCCAAAAGCCGCGACAACACCACTCCGCAACATTCTCAACGACCGACCAATTTGGCAATAAGATCACAAAACAGGCAATAAGGCGCATTAGCAGCAGGAAATGAACACCTGCTCTGACCTGGTGTAAAGTCGGATCACAGCCTGCACCACAAAAGGGAGCCCAGCCCAGAAATACACCTGAAGGGTAACAGATGCCATTATCATGCAGGCTAGACACCCAAGAAGGCCACAACACCCACCGCCACCACCCCCAGAACCACACCCCGCACCCTCTGACCCCCACCGCCGCCCTGGACCAACACTGAGGCAGCACAGGCAAAAACAGAGACCCCCTAAAAACCCACCAACCTCACACACCCGAAACCAGAGAATGCCATTGCCCACTACGGCCCAAAGAGACAAACAACATCCCACCGTGCTGCACCTGTTGGCCTCTGGTACCTACCAACCAACAACTGACAGAGTCGGAGGAGCCATATCAAAGCTCCTCAAACCTGTCCTGGATGCCATCACCAGCTTGGTACCCATTACCTATCCTACCGCCACACTGCACAGGATTATCTGGAGACCAAGCAAGACATCTACGCCATAGCAGGCTTCCTGCACTTTGTGGGTGCAATTGACTGCACACTTGTCCTACTGGGGCCCCCTGGCAACACTGCACACAATACCTTTAACAGAAAGCACATGCCTCCCATCAATGTGCAGGCAATAGCGGTCCCCCGGGAAATCACCACCAACACCGCCGACAACCACCCAGGCAGTGTGCATGATTCCTACATCTTAAGACAGTTCATCATCAACGGGTGCTTCCAGGATGTCACCCAAGGAAATGCACTGCTCGTTGGTAGGTACCAAATGTACACACCACACACCACCCACCTCAAATCCACAATCATGCAATTCACAACTCTGGGAAAGCACACGTCACAAACTCACATAAACATGTCAAACAACATGCCCACCCACCAGACACGACAGCACAACTTACTGTGGGAACATGGGCCAGATATGTACATGAGCCATCAACGTCATGGCACCTCAGCCACACAATAGCTGAATGTGGTGAGAGGCAGGAACCAGGACACCTTCCACAGTCCCACGCAATCCTCCGCCACATTCACCTTCGACATAGGCGAGGACCTGCTCAGTCTGCGTGGCCCTACCTCAGTGGACCGCAAGTCACCATCCCGTGGCATTGTGCCTGTGCAGGCTGCTGTGCATCCGGGGCCACTAACTACGTGCAGCTCAAGTCAAAGACCCTGTCTTAAAGAATATTGGATGACCTCTGTGATGGTGGTATTGGGGTCATCGACGCCATGTGTATGTGGCCCTGCGCTGTCCGCTGCCTGCGGCCTCAACTGCGGACCACCAGGGCTCACACATCAAATCGAGCCCTGACCAGCCCTGACGTCGCATCACCGCAGGAGGCACACACCACCATCGCCATGGCCAAATCCAACCACCATCATCCAGAGTCAAAACAGTGCTACTGGCAGACTAACAGAGTTGCTCAGACCTGTCGTGGATGCCATCATCTGCCTGATCCCCTGCTCAGCACTCCAGGTGCCACTGACTCAAGGCACCGCAACCCATGGACCGTTACTAATTGAGTTTTGTGCTGTGGAGAGGTTGCGCAGCAATGTCACCTCAGGCAGTGTAGGAAACCTGGAACGTTAGTGAGGAAGATGATGCAGATCTAACACACACCACTGCAACTGCATCAGGAATATCCCAAAAGGACACAATCCTGGTCATTTTCATCACATCAGTTCTCAGTTCTAGTGCCCCAAACGCAGTGCACTGCAACTCACGGGCACTTCTGTTTGTATGTTGGGTGACATTTGTACTTGCTCCGGCTCCCTCCATGTCGCTCCGCAGTTGACTCTATTATGCAGGTGTTTTCTGTTTCCATTGCACTGGTGTCCACTGTTCAAGTTGTTGGCAGCACCAAGCACTCCATGTGGGCTGGCTTATACTCACCCTAATTGTAGGCAACAAGGACCCCCTGATTAAGGATCAATTTCCTGGGTCAGGGAAAAAAGTATAATGGCAAATAACAAACCCAGGCAAAACCAAAATTCAATAATACAATGAGGACCAGCAAACTAAAAATAACACTAAACTAAAATGAATTTTTGTATAAAAACAATCAAGATTTTTAATAATTTTCAAATGCACATTGATAAAAAATAGAAAAAATGTGTATATTTTGATAACAGATTACATTATAATCAAAATACATAAAATACAATTTAAAAAGATGGTAAAGTTGAGGTAGTGGCGGTTTCTTCAACGCGTTTCGACACTATAGGCCCGATGTAGGTGCCCTAATACCGGTTGGAAACATCCGAATTCGGCCGTTTCCGACCGGTATTACGGTTTCCAGATGTAGGGCATGCATTTACAGAATCAGTATTTTACCGATTCTGTATTTACCGATTCGGTAATATTACCGAATCGGTAAATACAGACTCGGTAAAATACCGATTCTGTGAATGCAGATGTAGCTGGCACATGTCAGAGTGCCACAGGGCTTTAAGAATCGGTATTTTACCACCCAATCCTATTGGGTGGTAAAATACCGAATACAGGTGTGCATGCACATGTGTGCATGCACACCAGTGCCATGTGACACAAAGACATGCCCTAAGGGCATGTCTGTGTGCCACATGGCACACATGCCTGAATTCAGGGTGGTAGAGGGTGTCAAAGTGACACCCCCTGCACCCTTGCAAAAATCGGTATTTACCGAATCGGTAAATACCGATTCGGTAATGACCATTAATTCCTATGGGCTGCAATGCCCATAGGAATCAATGGGCTTTACCGATTCGGTATTTACAGAATCGGTAAATACCGAATCTTAACGATTCGGTATTTATCGAATCTGAAACACCTACATCACCCCCCCTCCATTTTACCATTTCTTAAATACCGAATCGGTATGATTCGGTATTTATGAAGTGGTAAAATGAATTTACCTACATCGGGCCCCAAGTGTCTTCATCAGGAAAGTACCATCATATTTTTATCTACAATAAAATAAATAAAAAAACCTTATAGCATTGAGACATTATTACTAGCTGGTACAAACATTGTCATTGTTCTAATTCATACAACATAGCCGTTTTTGTGTTTACATGGGGCAGGAACCTAGTGTGGGCCTGAAAACAAGAGATGGAAACAAGAAATGAAAAACAAAATGGGGGAGCCAAGAAATGGATAAATAGAACCTGATTAGACATGGCAGTATCGTGCTTGTATTTAAAAGATAAGCTAACATCAGGTAACTAGATTGTCTAATGTCTTGTGCTATGATGGTATGTAGGTGACAGACACGTAAAGCATAAGTTGCAGCTTTTTATCATCTGATAACTAAGAGCACAAGTGGCTCCCTAAATGAATAAATATGGGTGGCAACAAGGCACTCATGATTTATAATGATCGTGCAAATTCTTTGTAATGCGTTGAATTGCCAATGCCTGTAAGTGGTGGACAGGGAACAATAAAAGATAAAGGGGACACTTTCTGCGCCTATTTAAGTTTTTATAAAGTCTGACCTGGAATAATGAGAATACAGCACAGCAATAATCAGGTTTTAGAATGTCTTTAACATCTTTATGTAGATGAGCGTGTGAATCACAGCATGAACGCTAAGGTGAAAGAAATAAAAAAGGTTTGTTTTTATTATTGGGGGCAAGAAGCGTGTATACAAAACTGGAGGGGAGGATGCACTGAGTTTAATATGGTTAAAACGTTTACCTAACTTAGAGCATGTGACGTGAGCGCTAGGCCGTTAAAGCACCTCTTGTCAGTTAAGGAGATTTCTAGCGCGGTAGCTGGATGCTTAATTTTAAAATCAGCTTGCGACCGTGTACACGTTGTGCTCCAACCCTAAGCCTTTTATCTGTTGATATGGAGCACAGCGGAAAATTAACTATATTATTAGCGTGATAGCATTACGAAATAGCCCATTGATCTAATGTAGCAGATAATAAAATTGCACATACCTAAATAAACATTAGTATTGGGGCATCCGTTATAGGTGATGCAGATCAAACCTTGAAATGAGCAGCGCTCAGGCTGTCATTTGAGAGGACTCGGTTCTGCTGGAGAAGGCGAAAACCGGTATGACATTTACTTAGAATTGAGGGGCATATAATATGAATACAAAGGCGCCTACACAGGTTTGGAACATACCTGAAAGTACTGGATAGATCTTCAGCTTTAGTATATATTATCAGGGTAACATGAGAACTGTTGGAAAGTAGATCGCAATAAGCCACGGATATGGCAGATTCTGCGCAGATCTAAAACGAAAGCGCGAGGCATATTAGTGATAAAAGTCTTCCCAGTAGAGAAGCTAACTGCTGATTAACCTTTTTTTTTTTTTTTTTTCATCCTCATTTGTGTGCATAGCTCCAATCTATCAAAACCGAGAAGAAAACCACCGCAGAGCAAAGAGCCAACTGATCATGTACTATGCCAACTCTGCTTATAGCTGGTAAGGGAAATTTGTCTAACGAAAGGTGAGGCCAGTTCCCTTCAGCACTAAATACCGTGACCAATCTTGAACTCGCTTAGGATGGTACCTCAGTTGATAGTGCCCGAATCATCGAGACCCCATTGGAATCTAGACTATTAGTCTTGATAGCCAGGATAGGCAATGCTCACATTAATCATAGGACCTGGGGAAAAAAAGAAAAAAAAAACCCCAGGTGAGATCGCGACTAACCAAGCATTGCCCAGAATGCTCTAGTATTCGGATTTCCTACCCTGGCAAGGTCAAGTTTGGAAATTTGGAGGAGTGATGTTCGCCATTCACGCACTGCAGGTGGTAGAGCATCCTTCCAGTGTCTACATATCTCCCTACGTGCCGCAAGGATGGAATAGAATATCAATCTTGTTGCTGCGTTGTGGGTTTTATTTCTCAGACCAAAGATCACAAGAGCGAGGTCTATAGTAATGGGTTCACCCACAGAATGCGACAGCTTATTTTTAATAGCTTCCCAATATTCTGATAAACTTGGACATTTTAAAAACATATGTGTATCCGTGGCTGCAGTTAACCCGCATCTAGGACATGAAACTGGACCTGTTAGTGAGAATTTTGTTAACCTGTGAGGAGAATAATATGCCCTATGCAAAGTAAAGAGGTGGTTCCGACGGAGCCACGATGGTTTAACTAAATCCCAAAGTAATGAACAGGAAGCAATCCAGAGCTCTTCCACATCAAAACCTGGCATTAGTTCTGCCCACAAATTTGTTGGTAATTGAAAACTAACATCTATTTCATCTAATATTTTGTTATACCATCGCAAGATTTCTTTTTTTGCCACTGGGCTGTCTAATAAAGAGGTTACCAAGTCACTAAGGCCGCCTATAGGCTGCTTGTTGCGTAGCATTGGCTGACCGTTATATAACTGAGCCCAGCTGGAAATCTGAATATATTTAAATCTTGACAACTCAGGGCCGACTTTGTTAATAAGATAATCCCATGGGAGTAAAGCCCCGTCCATGAACAAGTCGTCCCAACAATAAATACCGGCTTCTATTAAGGGGTTATTAAGGGCGTCTATTGTCCATAAGGGAGGGGCAGGTAAGTTCCATATCGGAGCCCTCGCTGAATAGTAGCCAATCTTTATCGCTTGTCTAACTTTGTACCAAGTAGATACACAACCTTTCAGAACTTTCAATTTGATCTTTTTAAAAAATTTGGGGTCACTAAACTTAAACAAGAAACCGGCATGATTACTCCCTCGCATTCCAATAAAGTAGAAAAAAGAGGGCCCATCCCAGTAGATATCGGAGTTTTAAGCAACATACGCATGTGCGATAGCTGGAACGCCCATGCGTATATTTAGAGGTCTGGTCCAGCCAGTCCTCCCTTCTCTCTCCGTCGTCTAATTTTTTTCCACGAGATTCTGGCTCTTTTATTATTCCAAATAAAGCTAGTAATAGCACTCTGTAGTTTAGAAATAAGTTTTGGATCAAAATAAAGTGGAATTGAATTAAATAAAAAAGAAACTTTCGGTAAAATGCTCATCTTCACCAAATTAAGCTTACCCAGAACAGAAAGCGGGAGATGAGACCAATCTCTCATGAGTTTCCTACACTCTGCAGCTACTTTATTAAAGTTAAGAGAAGCAATTGCATTGATATCCTCAACTATGTTCACCCCCAGATAACGAATTTGGCTTTTAAATGTCCCATTATTGTTAGTTCTGTTACAATTCCAGGACATTGACTCTGTCTTGAGAGCATTGATTTCATACCCTGAGACTCCCAAATGTATGGGCCTGTTCAATTATTTCTGGGTATGCCTCTTCATAATCTGTGGAAAAAATCATAATATCATCTGCATAAAGTGCCACCTTCTTATCCCAGCCACCATAAACAAAAGGTTTAATGAGTGTGTTGTCCCTAAGAGTCTGAGCGAATGGCTCTATATATATGTCAAAAAGAAGGGGGGACAGGGGGCAACCCTGTCTGGTTCCTCTCATGACCTTAAAAGGTTCTGTCAAACCTCCATTAATTAGCAGTGAAGCAGAAGGATTACGATATAAAAGCTCTATCGTCCTCCGAAATTTATCCCCAATGCCAAACCTCTTCAAGGCCTCCGATAGGTACAGCCAATTCACCCTATCGAAGGCCTTGGTGGCGTCCAGAGTGAGAACAACCAGTGGAATTTCTTCCTTTATAGCAATGTCCATTGAACCAATCAATTCGTATGTAAGCTCACAGAGCTGTCTCCCTTTTATAAAACCCTTTTGGTTCGGAGCTATAATATCCGAAACAACCTGACCTAGCCGATTAGCTAAAATAGATGTAAAAATCTTATAATCGGCATTTAGTATAGAAATGGGCCTGTATGAGCCACAATCAGAGGCGGGTTTACCAGGTTTCAGAATTAGGGTTATAGAGGCATTATTCCATGACTCCGGTGGTGTTTCGCCCTCTCTAAGAATTTGGTTAAACAGAGTGGCCAACACTGGTGAGACCTCCGAGATAAGTTTTTTATAAATCTCGCTAGGCATCCCATCTGTGCCAACCGCCTTTCCGTTTTTTGATTTCTTTATGGCCTCCTCCACCTCCACTATAGTTATTTCCCCGTCCAAGTAGCAAGACTGTTCTGTTGTTAAGGACGGAAGAGATATGCCCTCCAGCCAATTAATTACGTCACAATGGTTGGGCCTAAGGTCGTCTTGATATATGGTTTCAAAGAACTTTCTGAAAACTGCTCTGATTTCCTCATCCCTGGAAAAAATACCTTCCGCTGATGTAACTGAACAGATGTTATTACGTGCCCAATCAGATTTTATTTTCCAGGCAAGTAGCTTACCTGCCCCCTCCCCGTATTGGAAATGCGAGAGTTTACTTGCCTCCCATCTCTGCATGACCCGCTTCTCCAAAACTGCTGACAATGAAAGTTTCAGCCTATTCAATTCTGCTTGTTTAACAGCAAGGGTTGGATTTCCTATGGGATCGATGTTGTCTATATCGTTTTGTACTATCGAAATGTTTCTTTCGATGGAGGTGACTTCATCTATATATTGTCTACTACGGTAGGCTACTTTATTTTTAATAAGGCCTCTAAGTGTACACTTGAACGCGTCCCAAATTATCCCTATGGGAGCTGTATCCTTATTAGTACTAAAAACGTAACTTGTCTCTGATTGTAAAAATACAATATCCTCTGTTGAAGAGAGAAGGGATCTATCGAAGGACCATATTCTAGTGGGAGGGGTCGTAGCCAGTTTTAGTGCTAGTTCAATTGCAGAATGGTCGGAGAGATGCATCGGGGTGTATTGTATTGAGATAGTATTTTCAGCTAAAGCTCTACTTGTGAGAATGAAGTCAATTCTAGACCTGTGTCTATATTTCTGATTTCTAAATGAAAATTCTTGCCTCTGACCCTCTTTAAACCGCCAAATATCTAAATAGTCATATTGGTGCATCAAACCTAACAGGCAGTTTCTGGATTTGGAAGTGATTTTCTGCCTACTGTTAGGGGTTTTATCTAAGAGTGGATTCAAGGTTATATTAAAATCCTCTGCTATAATCACCGGGTCTGGGAAACTAAGCAAGTGACTAAATAGAGTTTCCAGTGTTGAGGGGTCATCAAAGTTAGGACCATAATATCCCACGAGTGTTAACTTAGTGTCTCCTAATTCTATTGCCGCGATAACCCATCTACCTCCGGTATCTACTTTCTGCTGTTTAATTTTGAATATGACAGATTTTTTGAAAAAGATCGAGACCCCCCGTGTGTTAGAGCCTTGTGTTGTTGAGATTGATGATTCTATCCATCTGTTCCTACGGACCAAGTCAAGTATCTCACTCTCGATTAAGTGAGTCTCCTGGAGGATATGATTCCCGCATCGGTATCTCGAAGATACTGCATGATTTTATTAGCTCGTGGTTTGGTGCGGAGACCATTAACGTTACAGGACAATATTTTTAGTTTACTCATTAGATTGTGAAGTTAAAACATTTGTTAGGGCTGGCTGTGATAGGAAGAAGATAAAGAATTCAAACAAATTGTTATTATGTAGATGAGAAGAAAACATTGTGTTGAAAAAAAAACTATTTACATACAAAGATTGGAGCTCTTTACTAGAGATATGGTTTTGCCCCCCTACCCCCCGTGCCCACCCCAACTCCCTCCCTGGGAAAACCCCGTACTCACCAACCGGAAACCTTCCGAAAGTAAGTGCCCCTAGCTCTTCCCCGTCTCGTCACCTCGTGCCTATAATATCTACAAAGTGACTCGCCGTAACATGGCTATGTAAATCGTGTATCTATGTTTGTTTTTAGTTCGTGTTTTTTTTTTTTTTTTTTTTTATCCTTCCCCTTATCCCTCCTTTCCCATTTTTTTTTTTTTATACCTTTTTATTTATTCCCTTTAACTTGTTTCCTATTTTTTTTTCCTTTCGACCTTGTAGCCATATTAATATTCTTTTCCAATTCTTTGCCACCTCTAAGATTAAGGGTCAATAACGGTCTTTTGATTCATCTGATTATGATTGTGATAGTTTCGACGAAATTTGGTATCACTCCCTTTGCTTCCTATTGCCAAAGGCTAACAAGAGTTCATCTGCAGCTTGCACTGATCTAATGTTGTGCATTTTGTTGTCTAACATGACTTTAAGGGATGCAGGGAACCCCATTTGTACTGTAGCGCCAAGCTTACGAAAAGCGTCCATCCTTTGACCGAGTTCCCATTGTTTATCCAAGGTGAAGCGGGACAAATCTGAGCGGATCTGGAAATTATAGCCTTTATATGTTTGCGACTTAAGCTTAAGAGCCTGGTTCAAGATGTGTTCTTTTAATGAATAAGTGTGGAAATTTACGAGGATTTTCCTAGGCTTGGTCCGCTGGATATTACGCCTGAAAGGATCCCGGTGTATGGGCGGAATATCCGCTGCTAGCTCCTCAATGGATTGAGGGAGATTTAGAGTTTCTTTCAGAAGAGTGATTATGTAACTCTTAATATCCGCACCTTCAGACCCCTCAGGAATATTCAAAATGCGTATGTTACTCCGCCTCGCATTATTTTCTAAAATCTCCATTCTTTCTGAGAGGGCTTGGTCTTCTTTCCTTAGTTTAACAATGTCATCAGTGGTGCCCTCAGCTCTCATTGATATTTGGCCCACTGTCTCTTCTAAGGCTTGAGTTCTTAGCGTCAAATTACCTAGTCTCTCATCAAGAGATTCACAAAAACTCCTTATCTCCTTCTGATTAGAGGCTGACTCAGCGAAGCCTTGTTTAATTTCTGCTGACAAAGCTGCAAACATTTTTTGTACTGATGCTACAGATATTGTCTCTACTCCTGAAACGACTGCGTCACTTAATTCTTGAGGGGAGCTTAAAGAAACTTCTGAAAAAATCCCAGCCTCAAAATTGTCTTCAATATTGGTAGCAGGGTTCTCGACAGATTCATTCCTGCCAACATCTGGAGGGTTGGATATTGACAAATCATCTACTACCTTTAACTTCCCCGCCTCTATTGTGCTTTGATCCGCTATATTGCTAGGCTCTGGGCTCTCTACCTCAAGCTCTTCCAAGGGGTTCTCCTCTGCTTGCATAGTATGAGACAGATCGATACTAGCAGCTTGATCCTCGACTAGAACAGTTAAGGTCTCGAGTGGCATAGCTGACTCTTTATTTTCCATAGTCTGGAAATCTAGAGTGGAAATATTGCTGCTAGATTGAACTTGCTCTTTCCCAAGGTTCAGAATCTGAGGAATCACCTTAAAATATGAACGCAAAGAAGGGGTTATTCTAGAAATAGGAGCTGTAGGAGGTTTTGCTTTAGCACGTTTCTTTCCCCTTTTTGCTTTAACCTCAGTAGAAAGATATGAGGATGTTTCCTGCTCTAATTGTGTGCTTTCCTCTGTCTCAGAAACTTTTTTATCAGTCTTTTCGTCAATATCTTGCAATGTACTTTTTACGCTCTTTTCCCTCTTTTTGCGAGATACACTAGCCCCCACCTGGTCCTTGTTTACACTTTTCCCTCTTAGCCTCCTAACGGACTCTGAAGCACTCATGTGTGCCAGAGTTTGGCTAATGGAAATGCAGTAAGCAGTGCTTGCAGTCAGCTCATTTACACGCTTTTTACTTACAGCATTAGAAGACCCAGGGGACCCGTTTTTTAATGTGGAGCTTGTGTGCAAGAAAGAAGAATCCCCGTCTGCTTCAGTATCTGGAGGAGCGTGAAGCCCGATTATCCGATTGTAAAGAGGTCTGAAACCTTCATTCGCGCTTTTAACTCTGTTTGCGCGATGAATGCCAAAGAGACTTTGAATTCGTCTCACTCTGTTCAACCCCTCGGCGGCTTGTCTCCACGGATATAGCGCAGGTGGGGGCTTACCGCTTGATAGGCGTTCCCTTCCTTGTTCGTCTCCGAAGCTGCCAAGGCTGTCGAGACTGCCGGGACTGCTGCGCCCTTCCACCCGATCTCTGCTCCTGACTCCAGAAACACAGCACATCGAGCAGGTAGCGTTTCCCACGCTAATAACCAGCAAAACCATTAACCTCTTAGGAACGCGGGGTTCAGCAAGTCAAACCTGCAATTTAGAAATCGCTGGCGAGTCGGGTCTCACAACTAACGGTCAGGCATCTACGGACGAAACGGAGCGGAGCACTTGCAGCAGTCAGCCGGCTGCCGCCATGTTTTCCACAAATGACCACCTCAAGTGCAATCTCACTGCTGATTAACCTTTTGTAAGTATAGCGCTGACATACCTTGCAGGGGCAACAATGGCCTCCTTACAACTTCCAGTTTCGGCTAGATGCCTGTCTGTAACAAAATGTTACAAAGTCTCATCTAGGTATTTATAAGCCTGCTCTTGAATGGTAAGAGTAATTGTACACAACTGTTTTTAAAGGGACCAAGCAAAAAAAAATGTTGCGTGGTAAGCAGATGTCAATTGCTGACAAGATGTCAGAATCTCGGCAGTCATTGGGACAAAGGGCTGTATAGAGTCAAGAGTGTAGTGATAAGGTAGGTGGCGCTGAGAATAAGGAAACCGGCAATGCAGTTCTGCACCAGAAGGAATCGGGTTCGATCCTTATCTAGGGCTGACAAATACTGTACTAAATTAAGCTGAGATTTTTATGTATGCTCATAAATGGTGGAGGTGATTAAATACATGTGTTTTTGACAAAACCTAGCATTAATGTTTGCGCAACCGTGAAATAACGCAATCTCGGAAAACTTAGACATAAGGGACTGTTTAAGATCTTCAATGTAATAATCAGGTTGGTAGTACAAGGGGGAAAATAACCGACAGTGCAGTTCTGTACTACAAGTACTCGAGCTCGATTCCTATCAGGAGCAGACAAATGCTGAACTGTGCTACATACATCTAAATGATAGCATTTTCCCATGGAAGGTCGTTGTTTAATCCATGATGGAAAGTATCCAGAGAGAAGATCCAAAATTCTTCTCTCTTTTTACGGATTTTTGCTCCTCCTCTATCATTGGAAATAGATATTTTCTCCAATACAATACCAGAACCATCAGTTCTTGCTGGACCCTCACGAGTATCTGGAAACACGAAGCAAACAGTACTGGAAACAAGGAATGTAGGGGCATATTACCAAGCAATAGCGATAATTATCGCTATTGCTTGGTTAGAGACAAAAATGTACCGCAGCGCTGCGGCGATTTTTACCGCAAATAAACCTTGGTATTACCAAGGTTTAACGCAAATGCGGTAAAAATCGCCGCAAAGCATGAATATCGCTGAAAAGTCAGCGATATTCATGCATTAGCGAGCTAATGCTCTTAGCCATGTTATCCACCTCCCATTGGATAACATGGCTAAGAACTGCTCAGGGCAGGTGTTAGCTTTTGGAGATATTCCCGCTTAGCGCGAATATCTCCAAAAGTTGGTAATAGGAGATAGCGATGTTAGCGACTGTTTTCAGTCTCTAACATCTTGGCACGCCCACTTTGCATCTCATTAGAGATAAATATCACTGACATGCAAAGTGGGGCCCAAGATGGTCGCTATCTCCTACTAGCTGTCGCTAACTGGTGTTAGCGGCAGCTAGGTAATAGGGAGATAATTTTATCTCAGCTTTCTTGGCTTTTTAAGCCAAAAAAGCGGAGATAAACCCCCTTGATAATATGCCCCGTAATTACTATTTTCAATTTATCTTCCCGCAATTTAGACAATGCAGGTATGTCTTTATTGTCAAAAGGATTATCTTTTGTTCCACATACCAACGCAAACATATATGAACTACAGCAAGATATCCATTCTTTCTTTAGAAAAATTAGGTTGAAAACGTTTTTTTCCATTTTATTTATTTATTTTTATTTATTTGAGCAAGTTCAAATTAATACAGAAAAATTCATATTCATATATTACAAATAGCATACATTATTAACGACCAGGTAATACATCAAAGCTTATGAAATGAAATGAAATGATTACGCACTTGTATAGCGCACGACTACACGTAGGCATCTCGGAGCTTGTACGAATACCGCCGAGGAACCCTTCCTGGCCTTTCCCTGTGGGGAGCCCACTCCTGGGCACCCCCAGTGTGAAGTCAGGCATCCTCAGCATTGTAGGGGCCGTTGTAGAGATTAAGCAAGCTATTGCCTAGAGGTGCAGAGTGGGACTCATGATTAGAATAGGCACCGAAGCGAGAATTATCAGGTCCGAGGAAATTGAGCCCAAGACCCGCCGAGGCGGGAATTGAACCCTGGTCCCGGCCAGACTACTGCATCAGGGTCTGCCACTCTAACCATTGAGTCACTGCTTAAACCGTCATGGTCTTGTGTTATGCGAAATTTGTAGAAAAAAATTAGAAGTAAAAATCACAATAAGAGTGTAGAATTCATAGTCCTTTGTCACGTGGCATTTAGGGATTTCTTTTATCATTGTACCAGACAGTAATCGGAGCCCAAATCTGGGCCCCATAAATTCTAGATTTTTTCCCTCTAGTTTCATAAATAGCTGTATCTTGTTTATAAATCCCCAAAAACTGAGTTAACCACATTTGGAAGGTAGGTGCGTCTGGTTCTTTCCAACGGGCAGCCAATATGATCCGAAACACCGCCATACCTAAGAATACAGACATTTCTTCCTCCTTGCTATAACCCAGAATGTTATGATGGCCTAATACATACAGTGTTGGCGAAGTTCTTAATTTATGCCCTAAGATTTCTGCCCAGTAGTCGGAGATCATTTTTTTAATTAGATCTAATTTAGGACAATCTGCAAGCATATTATAAAATTCGCTGGGCCCAGGCCACACCTTGGACATTGATCGTTTAGTCTTTGGCCCCAGGTATATAACTTTACTGGTGTATAATATAGGTTATATATTGTTCTATAATGTTGGGCCTTTAAATTAGACGCTAAAAGCAATTTAGAAGACAATAGCAGTGGCATGTCAACATCGACATTGGGATTATCTAGTTTTATTGCCCATCCTCTCTCGACACGCTCCATATCATCACGTTGATTCTTTATCAATAACTCATATATAGCCCCTATCCTGGTGGCCCGCCTAGCTATGATTTCAAAGAAGGGTATAGTTTCTAACTGAATTTTTGGTGAGAGTTGATGAATGATAGTGTAGACTTGTATAAATGTCAAATAGTCAGTAGGAGGGATCGAAAATTTTAATTGTAGATCCCAAAATAGCATGCTGGGTCCTTGACCAAGAAAGTCGCCCACAATTACAATCCCTGAATTCTCCCATTTTCTAGAGGTTCTATCATTAAATTGAGCTGGTAAAATCGAGCTATACCAAATAGGAGTATATTTGTATATTTCGGTATTGCTAGGTGTTTTGAAGAGCATTTACAAATATTCCATGCATTGATAATAATCTTAAATTTGTTTTTTTAAAAGTACGAGGGTTATAATTGCCTTAATAACAGCCCTCTGTCTTTATCCCCTAATGCCAATTCAAATATTGATGATATATTCTGATCTGGTGCTACTTTAATTATTGGCTTGATGTTAAATAATGGGGCCATTTGTTGAAGAAGAGTTGCCCAGAGATACAGCATCATATTTGGAATAGCTAACTTCCCCTATGCTGTGGTAGTGCCAGATTTTCCATAGTTACACACAAATTTAGACATACAGGAATCTATGATTTTAATAATATTATCCTCGACCATCAGCGGAATTACTCGAAATAAGTTTAATATTTTCGGGAAAATATTCATTTTAAGGTAGTTCCCCCTGCCTAGGATGGATAAATGAAGGTTATTTACCCTTATGAGATCCTTTTTACTTTTCTTAATCAAGGGATCGTAATTAAGTTGGTTAATTTCCTTCACCTTAGGAGATATACAGACTCTAAGATATGTGGCTTGGTTGACCCTATACAGGCTTTCAAATAGGATATTTTCTGTGCATAAGACCATTGTCTTGTCCCCATTCAGGGAATACCCTGAGTAGAAACCAAAGGTCTGGGTAATTTATTTTAAATCTCCCGAATTGCCTCAGCAGGGTTGGATGTTAATACCGCCACATTATCGGAATAGGCTAGTATTTTAGTATGAAATATGCCAACTGTCACGGGCTCTATTAAGTTAGATTTAAGCAGTTTTAAGATTAATGGGTTGATGTAAAGAGCAAATAAAATTGGTGAGCATGGACACCCTTGTCTTGTGCCCCTTTGAATATTGATAAACTCCGATTCAATGCCCCTCACGGTGAGTTTAGCCTTAGGGTCAGCATATAATGCCTTGATGGATTTGGCGAAGCCCGGTCCCAAGTTGTTTAATTCCAAAACTCCCCATAGGAACTGCCAAGAAACTCGATCAAAAGCCTTCTCAGCGTCAAGCAGGATCATCGACATCTGGCCCCCCGTCACTCCCATGATGTCAAAAAGAGAGATGGCTCTACGGGTTTGATCTGTAGTACCCTTTCCGGGGATGAAGCTATGCTGCCACGGGGAGACCAGATGTTCGACAACCCTGCTAAGCCGGTTAGCGAGAATCTTGGCATAGAGCTTTGAGTCGGACTTTATCAAGGAAATGGGCCGATATGAAGACGGCAACTCAGGAGGTTTCCCCTTTTTAGGAAAAATGGCTATGTTTGTATATCCCCATGATTCAGGTGGGACGCCACTCCATTGCACCCCAAGGAAAAGATCTTCTAAATAAGGTATCATTTGCTTTCCAAGTACTTTGTAAAGATCCAAGGGGATTTTATTTGGACCTGCGGCTTTTGCGTTGGCCAACTCTGAGAGTGCTAATTCAAGCTCAGTAACTGAGATCTCTTTTTCCAGATCTTCCCGCGTTAGTTCATCAATCGTTCTAACTGGATCAGAGTCAGAGAGCCATGCCCTTAAAAATGTCTTTTATGTCACTTGCCACGACTTGGTCCTCTTTTTGATAAAGCCTTTGGTAATAGCGTTGGAAAGTATCTGAAATACCTATAGGTGACGTATGTTTCTGCCTTTCAAAGTCGATAGATTGTATCATATTATAAGATTGTTTCTGCCGTGTACGCAGGGCAAGTTGTTTCCCCAACCTCTCCCCATTTTCGTAAATATTATTTTGGTTTACATGGAAAGTTTCAGCTGCTTTTTGAGTCAGGCCTCTGTTAATCTCTGATTTAAGAACTAGTATTTTACGCAGAGTGTTCTCGCCCTCCTCCCCTCGGTGTATCTGGGTGGCATGTTGTTCTTCTAAATTTGCTAATTCAGAGTTAAGTCGATCATTTAGTCTATCAGGATCTTTCTTACATTTAGCCACAAAGGCAATGGTCTCCCCCCTTAAAGCTGCTTTAAAGCAGTCCCAGACCACCAATCTAGGGGCACTATACTGGTTATAATCAAAGAATTCCTGTGCCCAAAGGGTTATATACGATATATACTCTCTGTTCACCAGCAGTTTTTGATCAAATGACCACTGAGAGTAGGGCCTCTTATAGTTGGTGATATCGAGGGTAAGAATAAGCGCATTGTGATCTGAAAATGTTTTTGGAGATTTAGGGGCATATTATCAAGGGGGTTTATCTCCGCTTTTTTGCCTTTCGAAGCCAAGAAAGCGGAGATAAAATTATCTCCCTATTACCTAGCTGTCGCTAACACCAGTTAGCGACAGCTAGTAGGAGATAGCGACCATCTTGGGCCCCACTTTGCATGTCAGTGATATTTATCACTAATGACATGCAAAGTGGGCGTGCCGAGATGTTAGCGACTGAAAACAGTCGCTAACATCGCTATCTCCTATTACCAACTTTTGGAGATATTCGCGCTAAGCGCGAATATCTCCAAAAGCTAACACCTGCCCTGAGCATTTCTTAGCCATGTTATCCAATGGGAGGTGGATAACATGGCTTAGAGCATTAGCTCGCTAATGCATGAATATCGCTGACTTTTCAGCGATATTCATGCATTGCGGCCGATTTTTATCGCATTTGCTATAAACCTTGGTAATACCAAGGTTTATCTGCGATAAAAATCGCCACAGGTCTGCGATAAAATTTTGTCTCTAACCAAGCAATAGCGATAATTATCGCTATTGCTTGGTAATATGCCCCTTAGTTATCTCTACATTTGTAGCATTTTCTATAGGTGTCATTATATAATCGATCCTGACATATTTATTGTGGGGAAAGGAGAAATAAGTATATCCAGGATCATTTCTATTTTTCAGATTCCATATGTCCATTAAATTGTAACTATCCATAAGTTGATTTACTGACCTTTAAACTTTGGGCTTACGCCTATTATACGTCTGCTGTGCTTGACTGTCTTGCGTAGGGCCCAGAGCTATATTAAAATCCCCACAGACAACTAGTGAACCTGCCTAGGATGCCAGTTCCAGCTCGAGATCTTGAAATATCTGAGGGTCGTCTTGATTTGATCCATACAGTGAGCAGATGGTAATGCCTACGTCAAGTTGAACTATGGCCCACCTACCCAGGGGATCAGCTACTCTACGCCTGGGTTGGCCCCAAAAGGTTTTTGCTAAAATAGCGACCCCTCGTGTCTTAGACATTTGTGTTAGGGCCAGAACATTATAACCAGGTATATTTAGCAAATGCTTGTCACCCACCGAGATGTGGGTCTCCTGTAAGCAGAGCACGTCATATGAACCCTGGCGGAATATTTGATAGAGTTGGGCCCTTTTACCCCTATCATTGAGCCCTGCAACGTTCCAGGAACATAATTTTAACTTCCCCATTGTATATTTTCAGCAAACAAACCATCAATAATATTATAGGTCATTTTTCCCCTGTGTAGGTATGGCCGTAGTTTCCAATTCCCAAATTTATTTGGGTTTACTTGTACATCTCTTATTACAGATTTTGATGTATACTTTGTATATTTGAGCTTGCTCTTTTTATTTCTTTTTTGTCCCCCCCTCACCTCCCTCCCCTTCCGGAACCTCCCCCCCCACACCCCTCCCCCTCACACCCGAAAAAGGGCCCCTCATTACACCACTCTGCAAATGCGCCCCTGGTGCGTTTGTAGAGGGGGGACTAAGTCCCCTTGAATACTGGGGTCCCTGGGGGCCACCTAGCCCACCAGGACCCTCCATTATGCGCCAGGGGGCTACGTTGCAGAGAGGTGTTATAAGGCCACGCCCCTTTTTACACCTCTCTGCAATGCAGCCCCCTGGCACATACTGGAGGTTCCTGGTGGGCTAGCTGGCCCCCCAGGGACCCCCAGTATGCAAGGGGACTTAATCCCCCAACTTAGAACGTGCTACGGGGCGCCTTTGCACAGTGGTGAAGGTAGTGGGCGTGGCTTGAGTCGATATGTGTGCAAACATGCCCTGTGACGCGTTTTAAGTTAAGGAATTCATTCCCCTTCAATCCAGAGGTCCCCTAGGGGCCAACTAGCCCAACAGGTACCTCCAGTAAGCACCACGGAGCTGTGTTGCAGAGTGTTGTAAAAAGGGGGCGTGGCCTCTGAACACGCCTGCCTCAGGAATTAGCATTTAAAAACCTTAGAAATTCACTGAAAAAACATAGGTTTCAGCCGCGTTATAGTTAGGAATTGGCATTTAAAAAACCTTAGAAATTCACTGAAAAAAACATAGGTTTCACACATGCTATGGTTAGGAAGTATCATTTAAAAAACCTTTGAAATTCACTGCAAAAACCATAGGTTTCAGACATGTTATAGTTAGGAATTAGCATTTAAAAAACCTCAGAAATTCATTGAAAAAACCACAGGTTTCAGGGGTGTTATAGTTAGTTGGACATTTCACTCGTACAAAACCAATTGAAATCCCCCCGTTATCACTCATGACATCACTGATGACATCACAAATGACATCACTGATGACATCATCCTTGTGAAAGAGTGGCAGACTTCCTCTCACCCTAATATAACCTTTGATACAAACATTGAAAAATAGAAACAAAAACTTTCAAAACAATGGAGATACCAATACCAGTTGGAACAACCTATTCAGTAATTCCAAAATCTACATCCACATCCACTCATTCACCAACAGTTCTATATAGTCACTCATACATGTACTCACTCATCATATGTACTCATACACCTATACTTCCTGTTACACACCTACACTCATACATAGAGTTACTCACACACATACTCACACATGCAAATAAACTATCAAACATCCATTAACTTGCATATACAGCTATACACACACCACTACACTTAGTTCTACAGAAACGAACACATAATTGCTCTCTTAAACAATCACTTATAGAAACGCATACTTAATTATACAGGAACTCTTCCAATCTCTCAATCTCATATATCCTCACTTATATACATCAATACTCACATATACTAGTTTAAAACATATGTACTTACTCAAAAAGACACTATTGAGTCATTCATTCACCCACTAACACACCTATACACACACTCATCCACCCATACAGTCCTGCACACATGCTGTCTTCAAAACACATACAAACAGTGAGTCACTCATTCATGCATCCATGCCCTAACTAATATCTCCCACCGAACCATACAGGCACTCATACTGATACTAAAAAAAACAACTAATAACCCATATACACACTCATGTAGCTCCTCACCAACCCATGCACCCACTTATACACAAAGTGAGACACTGATACAGATATTTAAATATTTAAACATTAATCGCTAATACATTTATTCACTAAGATACACTTAAGAAGTCAGTTATACAATCAATTTTACAAACAAAAACATCCATTTAGACACTTATTTACCCATTTATTCTTCCATCGACCTTTAGATATACATATATAAAAATATTTATTTTTCAGAAAGACACACATTCACTGTATGATGTCATCAGTGATGTCATCAAAGATGTCATTTGAGATGTCATCAGTAATGTCATGAGTGATGTCACTGACCATGTCATGAGTGATGTAATATGTGACGTCATCAGCAGTGCATTGCAGGTGCGTGAGTTATAGTTAGCTGAACTAACTATAACGGGGGAATTTCAATGGTTTTGTATGAGTGAACTGTCCAGCTAACTATAATATGTGTGAAACCGATGGTTTTATCAGTGAATATATATATATATATTCACTGAAAAAACCATAGGTTTCACACCAGTTGTAGTTAGCTGGAAATTTTACTGACATAAAACCATTAAAATTCCCACGTTATAGTTAGTTGGACTCACTATAACTTGCGCGCCTGCAATGCACTGCTGATGACGTCACATATTACATCACTCATGACATGGTCAGTGACATCACTCATGACATCACTGATGAAACCATCCAGTGAATGTGTGTCTTTCTGAATAATAAATATGTTTTATTTATGTATATGTAAAGGTAGATGGAAGAATAAATGTTTAAATAAGTGTCTAAATTGATTTTTTTTTAAATTGATTGGTTAACTGGCTTATCAAGTGTATCTTAGTGAATACATATATTAGCGAGTAACTTTTAAATATTGAAATATATGTATCAGTGTTTCACTTTGTGTATAAGTGGCTGCATGGGTTGGTGATTGACTCACTGTTTGTATGTGTTTTGAAGACAGCATATGTGCAGGACTGTATGGGTGGATGAGTGTGTATATGTGTGTATTAGTGAGTGAATTACTGTCTCACTATTGTCTTTATAAGTAACGATATATGTTTTAATCTAGTATATGTGAGTATTGATGTATATGTGAGAGTGAGAGATTGTAATAGTTCCTGTTTAAATAAGTATGTGTTTCTATAAGTGATTGTTTAAGAGAGTATGTGTAAGTTTCCTTAGAAGTAAGCTGGTAGTGTGTGTTTAGTTGTATATGCAAAAAAATGGATGTGCAATAGTTTATTTGCATGTGTGAGTATGTGTGTGAGTAACTTTTGGATGACTGTCGGTTTGTAACCGGATGTATAGGTGTATCACTACATATGATGAGTGAGTATATGTATGAGTGACTATATAGAACTGTTGGTGAATGAGTGGATGTGTATATAGATTTTGGAATTAATGAATTGGTTGTTGTAACTGGTATGGGTTTCTCCATTTTTTTGAAAATGTTAGTTTCTATTTTTAAATATGTGTTTCAAGGGTTACATTACACTGAAAGGAGGTCTGTCACTCTGTCACAAGGATGGTGTCATCAGTGATGTCATGAGTGATGTCACTGACCATGTCATGAGTGATGTAATATGTGACGTCATCAGCAGTGCATTGCAGGCGCGCAAGTTATAGTGAGTCCCACTAACTATAACGTGGGAATTTCAATGGTTTTATGTCAGTAAAATTTCCAGCTAACTATAACTGGTGTGAAACCTATAGTTTTTTCAGTGAATTTAATAGGTTTTTTAAATGCTAATTCCTAACTATAACTGGTGTGAAACCTATGGTTTTTTCAGTGAATTTCAAAGGTTTTTTAAATGCTAATTCCTAACTATAACTGGTGTGAAACCTATGGTCTTTTCAGTGAATTTAATCGGTTTTTTAAATGCTAATTCCTATCTATAACTGGTGTGAAACCTAAGGTTTTTTCAGTGAATTTCAAAGGTTTTTTAAATGCTAATTCCTAACTATAACTGGTGTGAAACCTATGGTTTTTTCAGTGAATTTCATAGGTTTTTTAAATGCTAATTCCTAACTATATATAGGGCCTCAAACCTATGTTTTTTCAGTGAATTTCAAAGGTTTTTTAATTGCAAATTACTATAACTATGAAATGTAATATTTTTTATAATGAATCCTATATTGTATATTTATGTAATACTATTTTCTTTATGTATATTGTTCATGTTTTTTTTTTTTTTGCCCTGGAGCGCTCCTGGTGCGCGTACCAGTGAGCGCACTGGAAAGCGCAGTCTTGCGGCGCGCCCCGGTGCGCGTACCGGTGAGCGTCCCGTTAGCGCTAATGCTGCGAACGAAAACATCATCGTGACGTATCGCGTAGCCGCGTCCGCGTGATACGCACGGCGTAAGCACACCCGGAAGCACTCGAGCACATACGATCACGCTACGTAAGCGACCCGGGGCACGCCCCGGGGCGTGCAGCGTAAGCGCGTCAGGTCATGTGACCTGAAAATAACACTTTTCATTGGTCCAGAATCGTTTTGGTTTCCAAATGATGAAAGCCCGGGTCATGTGACCTGAAAATAACACTTTTCATTGGTTCAGGACAGTTTTGTTTTCCAAATGATGAAAGCCCCCACCTTTTTTCCTTATTTTCACTTTGTCCTTTGACTGAGGAAGACCTGTTTGGAGATCTATTACTTTGTACTGAAAAATGGCTAAAGTAGCAGCAGCAGCAGGAGCATCTCAGCCACCACCACCACCACCACCACCACCACAAGGACCACCACAACACCACAGTGGTGGAGATGAAGAAGAGGAGGTGGAGGAGGAGGAGGAGGAGGAGGAGGAGAGGAGGTTCCTGCCGGAACATACTACCCCATATAAGCCAAAGGAGCACATTATCTGGGAGTTTTTTTCAATCCCAAAGGACCTCAAGAAAGTAAATGCGCCAAAGGTTACTTGTTTAATCTGTGGCACTGTACTTTCCAGGGGGAACCCTAACAATAAGTACTCTTTTGGCAATAACACCATGATTCTCCACATGCAAGGCCAGCACCCTAACAACTATGCTGTGGCAGAGGTCCGAGAAATGACCAGAAACCCTCCCCAATCTTCTCCCAGCACCTCCCAAAGTAAGCAACCCACTCCATCGGGTCCAGAGACAAGGGAGATGGTCCCAAACATACAACCCCAGTTTGGACAATACAATATCGTTATATTTTGTGGAAAAACAATTACCTATGGTGAGCAAATCATTAATCTCATCAACCGTGCTGGTGACAACCACAATTGCCCAAAAAAACCTTAATTTTTTCCTGATTTTTTTGCTCCAGTTGAGCCGTTTACAATTCCCTGTTTTTGTTTGTCCCAATAAAAATAACAAAAAAAATATAAAATTGTTCATAAAAGCCAAAAAAAGTACAAAATGTTCCAAAAAACAATAAAAAAAATATAGAACAACAAAAAGAATTAAAAAAAGTTATTTTTAGAACTACCTCCAATTTATAAAAAAATGCTAAATTTTTTTAAAAATCTGTCATTCTTTTTTCCCCATGGTACGCTCCCCGGTTCTCTCCCCGGTGCGCGTACCAGGCGCTCCCTCCGCGCAAATCGAAAAAACATTTTTTTTTTGCCCTGCGGGGCCCTTTTATGGCCCCCACATCAAAGCTAGGGGGTCAGGGGGGTCTACCCTGCCCCCTTTTGGTCATTTCCCCCTTTGTTTTTGCCACGTCTTGTGTCTCGATCCTACCGAGACACAAGATGGCGGCTGCTCCGGACTGTTTGGAATGTTGACAGACACCCGAGAGCCAATCAGCTTTCCGCGCGCGAACTCGCGTAGCGCGCGGGTGCGCGCCCCGGTGCGCGTACCAAGGCGCGCTTATAGATATATATATTTTTTTTACCTAAATTACTCAAAATCCACTGGAGCACATATCTTGAGACATAAGAAAGGCACATCGGGCTACCAGTCCCTCCAATTTTGCCAAGTTTGGTGGAAATCCATTCAGCCGTTCGGGCTAAAAGTGAGTCCAACCGCCCTATGGAAATTAACATGGGGAAAACACGTTTTGGGACCCCCCTTTTATCTCGGCCCCCGCTTGACGAATCCCCCCCAAACTTTCAGGGAAGGAGCGGAGCGCCGCGAGGCAAAATTGAGAAAATTTCAGTCAGACCCCTCAACTGGCGCCCAATAGAATGTTGCGGATTCCCTATACAAAACAATCCTAACTATAACTACCTACTGGCGACTGCCAGTAGGTAATATATATATATATATATATATATATATATATAAATAAATATATATATATATATATTTATTTATATATATATATATATATATATATATATATATTCACAGAAAAAACCATAGGTTATAGACCATATATAGTTAGGAATTTGCATTTACAAAACCTTGAAAATTCACTGAAAAAACCATAGGTTATAGACCATATATAGTTAGGATTTTTCTGTGAATTTCATTGGTTTTTTAAAAGCTAATATCTATAGCTGTAAAATATATTCTTTATTAAGTGACATATCACGTAGCCCGTGAGACGCCTCATGATGCATCGCATAACCGTGACGTATCGTCTCTGCAGCGCAAACCAAACCCAAAACGTAAGCGCGCCAGAACACGCTTAAAGATATATATATATTTTTTTAACCTTAATTAGACAAAATCCACACGTGCACATATCACAAGCGTTCAAAAAACACAATATGTCGGACTCCCGTTACGCTGCCGGTTAGCTGCCCGGTTAACGTACCAGGAAGCACCTTTACCGCGAAAAATCGCAATTTTTTTTTTCTTTTGCCCCGCAGGGCACTTTAATAGCCCCCTCATCAATCCTAGGGGTTCAGGAGGGGTCTGCCTTACCCCTTTCATTCATTTACACCTTTTTTTTCCCACCTCTTGTCTCTCGATCCTACCGAGAGACAAGATGGCGGCCGCTCTGGACTGTTTACAATGTTGACAGCCAATCAGCTACTCCTCAGGATTTTTTTTTTTTTTTTGGGCCCCGCGTGGTTTTATAATATCCCCCTCATCAATCCTATGGGGTCAGAAGGGGTCTACCTTGCCCCCTTTCCTTCATTTCCCCCTTTGTTTTGGTCTCCTCTTGTCTCTCGATCCTACCGAGAGACAAGATGGCGGCCGCTCCGGACTGTTTACAATGTTGACAGCCAATCAGCTACTCCTCAGACTCCCGTTACACTGCCGGTTAGCTTCCCGGTTAGCTTCCCGGTTAGCTGCCCGGTTCGCTTACCAAGACGCGTCTCTACGGCGAAAAAATTGGATTTTTTTTTTTTTTGGGGCCCCGCGTGGCTCTATAATATCCCCCTCATCAATCCTAGGGGGTCAGAAGGGGTCTACCTTGCCCCCTTTCCTTCATTTCCCCCTTTGTTTTGGCCTCCTCTTGTCTCTCGATCCTACCGAGAGACAAGATGGCGGCCGCTCCGGACTGTTTAGAATGTTGACAGACACCGGAGGGCCAATCAGCTTCGCATCGCAAAGTTCCGATACGCGAAAAGTTCGCTAACCGGATCGCTGCCCGGAGCGCTGTTACAGATATATATCTTGATTTAAACGTTAATTTCGCAAAATCCACTGAAGCACATATATTGAGACCTAGCAAAGGCACATCGGGCTAACAGTCCCTACAATTTTGCCAAGTTTCGTGGAAATCCATTCAGCCGTTCGGGCTAAAAGTGAGTCCAACCGCCCTATAGAAATTAACATGGGAAAAACGCGTTTTGGGACCCCCCTTTTTTCTCGGCCCCCCCTTGACGAACCCCCCCCAAATTTCCAGGAGCTGCTCAGAAACAAAATGTGCCATTTTCCTGAAAATTTCAGCCGATTCCGTCCACAAACGCCAAAGTTATTAGACATAGAATTTTCAGAAATCCCATAGGGAAAAAATCCTAACTATATATACCTACTGGCGACCGCCAGTAGGTAATATATATATGTATGTATATATATATATGTATATATATATGTATATATATATATATATATATATATATATATATATATATATATATATATATATATATATATATATATATATAACCTACTGGAGATCACCAGTAGGTATATATAGTTAGGACCTAGTTACCATAGGAAATCCCCAACATTCTATTGGGAATAACTTTGGCGCCGAGTGAGGAATCTGCGTGTAATTTTCCTTAAAACTGCTTCGCTCCGCTCCTTCTATGAAAGTTTCGGGGGGTATCATCAAGCGGGGGCCGAGAAAAAAGGGGGGTCCCAAAACATGTTTTCCCCATGTTAATTTCCGTAGGGACCTTTAGACACGGCTACAGCCCGAACGGCTGAATGGAATTGCACTAAACTTGGCAAAATGGTAGGGCCTGGTATGCAGATGTGCCTTTGCTATGTTTGGTGAAAATCCCTCCAGTAGTTCTTGAGAAAATGGAATTTGAAATTTTTCAAATGGCATTTTCTATGGGACCTTTAGACACAGCCCGAACGGCTGAACGGAATTACACCAAACTTGGCAAAATGGTAGGGACAAGTATGCAGTAGTGCCTTTTCTATATTTGGTGAAAATCCCTCCAGTAGTTGTTGAGAAAATTGAATTCGAACAAATTATATATCTATTTGCACTCAACATTCTATTGGGAATACCTTTGGCGCCGATTGAGGAATCTGTGTGTAATTTTCCAGAATTTTGGCCAGCTTTGCTCTGCTCCTTCCCTGAAAGTTTCGGGGGGATTAGTCAAGCGGGGCCTGAAAGGGGGGTCCCAAAACCTGTTTTCCCCATGTTAATTTCCATAGGGACCTTTAGACACGGCTACAGCCTGAACGGCTGAATGGAACTACACCAAACTTGGCAAAATGGTAGGGCCTGGTATGCAGATGTGCCTTTGCTATGTTTGGTGAAAATCCCTCCAGTAGTTCTTGAGAAAATTGAATTAGAAATTTTTCAAATGGCATTTTCTTTGGGACCTTTAGACACGGCTACAGCCGGAACAGCTGAACGGAATCACACCAAACTTGGCAAAATGGTAGGGACAGGTATGCAGTAGTGCCTTTTCTATATTTGGTGAAAATCCCTCCAGTCGTTGTTGAGAAAATTTAATTTGAGCACATTATGTATTTATATGCGCTCACCGTACGCTCACCGTACACGTACCGTACGCATACGTGCGCGTACCCTTACGTGCGCGAGCGAGTTTCTGATTGGCTGGCAGTCGACTGTCAACATTCCAAACTGTCCAAACCAGGAAGTGTTGGCCACCATCTTGTTTTTCAGGAGAACTGAGGCACAAGAGAGCCAAAAACAAGAGTGGAAAACACGAAAAGGGGGCAGGGTAGAGACCCCCCAACCCTCTAGCCCTTCTCAGGGGGTCTCAAAAGGACCCCCAAGGGCAAAAAAAATCGAAAAAATCACGGGGTCACCGTGCGCGTACCCCGCAATTTAAAAAAAAGTTAAAAATATTTTGCACTTGGTGGTCCTTCTGGGACCCCCTGAGAAGGGCTAGGGGGTCTGGGGGTCTCAACCCTGCCCCCTTTTCACGTTTTCCACTCTTGTTTTCTACTCTCATGTGCCTCACTTCTCCTGAGAAACAAGATGGCTGCTCAGGTGGTCCCAGAAGGATAATAACATATATAAACGTTATCCGCTAATAGAATTAGCATTTACAAAACCATTGAAATTTATTGAAAAAAAATATAGGTTTCACGCCTGATATAGTTAGGAATTAGCATTTAAAAAACCTTGCAAATTCACTGAAAAAACCATAGGTTTCAAACCTTATATAGTTAGGAATTAGCATTTTAAAAACCTTGCAAATTCACTTAAAAAACCATAGGTTTCAGGCCTTATATAGTTAGGAATTAGCATTTAAAAAACCTTGCAAATTCACTTAAAAAAACATAGGTTTCAGGCCTTATATAGTTAGGAATTAGCATTTTAAAAACCTTGCAAATTCACTTAAAAAACCATAGGTTTCAGGCCTTATATAGTTCGGAATTAGCATTTAAAAAACATTGAAATTGCTCCTATACAGTTAGGTGTACTAACTATATTTCGCGCACCCGCAATCCACTGCTGGTGATGTCATATATTACATCATTCATGACATGGTCAGTGACATCACTGATGACGTCACTGATGACATCTCAAATGACATCACTGATGACATCACTGATGACAACTCATTTGACATCACTGATCACATCACTGATGATATCATTCATGTGATAATACGATGCACCTCCTCACACTGTAATATAACCTTTGATACACCCAGTGTAAAATACAGACTACCATTCTTGAAACTATTGACACACCAATACCAGTTACTACATACGCACTCACTGATTCCTAGGTCTACACACACATTCACTCATTCACCCATAGAATCACTCATACATACAGTCACTCATCAATACAACACTATCATATGCACTCATACACCTATACAGACACTCACACACTGCCACTCATCCATGGAGCTACTCACACACCTAGTCAGTCATGCAAAGAATCAATCACACTTCCATTTCTTCAACTATACAGTTATACACACAACACCTTACTTATTCAAACATATACTAACACATACTTACTCTCTTATACAATCACTGATACATGTACACAATGATCCATACAGCCACTCACACATTCACTGGCTCTCATGTATAGTCATTTATATATGCCAACTCTCACATGCACTGTGTTTTACATATGTACTTACTTGGACATGTAGCACTGAGATATCCGTTCACTCACCAACACACCCATGCACACAGTCAACCGCCCATATAGCAGTTTCCACATGCACTCTTGAACTCATACACCTAGTGAATCAACTGCTCACACATCTATGCACAGTCACACACCTCCCAGCCACCCACACACACACTCAGTCTCCCATTCAAATACTTGGGCAACCAATCAATAACGCATATAGCCACTCATATAGCTACTGATCAACACATGCAGCAGCTTACACAACAACAGAAACTCTCAGACAGTTTAGTCACTAACCCATGCATTTAGTAAGACACATTTAATCACTCACTCATACAGTCAGTCACGCACCTACTAAATCCTTCATCCAGAAACTTATACATCCACTCATTCTTCAATATGTAAAACATATTTAAACTTTACAGAAACACACAGTCACTGGATGATGTCATCAGTGATGTCATTTGAGATGTCATCAGTGATGTCATCAATGATGTCACTGACCATGTCATGAATGATGTAATATGTGACATCATCAGCAGTGGATTGCGGGTGCGCGAAATATAGTTAGTACAACTAACTATATAGGAGCAATTTCAATGTTTTTTTAAATGCTAATTCCTAACAATATAAGGCCTGAAACCTATGGTTTTTTAAGTGAATATATATATATATATATATGGATCAATTTCGGTTCCCAGTTGAAACCACAGAAGTAACGGACCACCACACGACTTGCAGAGTGCCACAGCGAACTTTTATTATCCATTTTGTCAGCAGTTCAGGTAGGCATGACGCGTTTCGGGCAGGGACTGCCCTTGATCACATAACGGAAATACAGTTAGTGTCACTTTAAATAGAGCACACACTCATTTTTTTCTTCTATGGTAACACCACGTGTTCTAGTTATCAAAAACATAGAAAACAGACTTTTTAACGTGTAGGGTGTTTTACATGTGCACAGAAAAATTGGTAACTTCGCCAGCATGGCTATAAATTTTAGCAGCATAATTCATATTGCACAAAAAATAGAATGTTTTCAATATAGTTCAATTTGCAACGAACATATGACCGCTTAAATGCGTATTGACTTGTGCAAATTTAGACCAGCAGCATAATACTCAAAAACCACACAATACAACTATCATATCTTATACATAGTAATACAATTTCTAAAACCATTGCAACCAATAAATAACATATAAATATGTTAAAATAGTAAAAAATACCTTAAATCAATGAATAAAAGGTCAATTGATGATTTGCATAAATAAATATTATGTTTAAAATGATTGTGCAAATGGCAATTTACCAAACAAATGGCTATACTAGTAATGTAGCTGATTTGTGAGTTAATTTTTCACACTGGCTCATAGAAATGTCACACTTTAATGTCACGTTGCTATATAAAAAAATATGCTATTTATAAAGTGCTGATGCTGAACTAATACAAGAAGGATAGTGCCACTACCCTTAAGCCACTGGTTCCTAAAAGGAATGGATGACCAGATGTGTTGAAAGTCAACTTCCAATTGTAAAGTGCTGAGTGAGATAAGTGCAACCAAAGTAATGTGAGAGGTTTAAAAACTAGTGATACTGGAGAGAGATATAAAATCACAGGTTCAGTAAAGGTCGCTCAAGGACATTAGTCAAATAGTCATTAAGTCTTGTATTATAGTTATATGGACTACTGGCGATAGAATGGACCCAAGTAACATATCCAACCGAATTGGTGGATGGGGTACAGGATACAGTAATTCAAATTACAGGAAGGTATGCATGTCCTCCCTGTCGTTAAGGCCGTTAGGATGCTTAGAATCAAGGTTAAGAATGTATCTAGTCTCTAACTGCCTTAGAGCCTTGTCCCTGTCCCCACCTCGCTTGGGTACCGGTGCCTGATCAATTACAAAGTAAGTGAGACAATTTACGTCTTTGTTGTGGCTCACTTTGAAATGTCTGGCTACCGGGTAAGCTGGGTCACTGTGGATGATGGCCCGAATGTGTTGCAGGATACGCATATATACAGGATTTTTTGTACTGCCAACATAACGTAAGCCGCAAGTACACGTGAGAACATAGATGGCGTACTCAGTGCGGCAGTCATATTTACCCCTAATAGATTGTGCTTTCGTTTTAAACGGGGTGTTGTAAGTGGCAGTGTTGGCTCCAAAGTTACATGCCCTGCACGTAGCACATTTACGAAATCCATTACTGGAGGGCATCCAAGTTTTTATACTAGTAGACCCAGTGGAGATCTCTTTGGATAAGAGATTCCCTATGTTTTTTGATTTTCTAAATGTCACGCAAGGATGTTATAATAACGTGGTTTTCAGAATAGGGTCTGTAAGGACTATGGGCCAATTCTTATTCATGATGTTACGTATTTTGCGTTCCTGTCTACTGTAAGTGGTGATCAACCTTGGGGAACTATTATCCTCTGCTGTGCCCGAATCTAACTCGGTGGTGCTGGGTAACAGGGTGGATCTTGGTCTTTTATTAGTTTTACTCATGGCTTTGTTAAGAATGTCCTCACTATACCCTCTCGCTCGCATGCGTTCCAAACTTGACCGACTGCAGATATTAAATTGTTCCGGCGTGCTGCAAATGCGTTTAAGATGCAGCAGTTCACCATAGGGTATGCTGGCTATTAAGTGGCGCGGATGAGCACTAGATGCGTGTAATATTGCATTTCCAGCAGATTCCTAACAATATAAGGCCTGAAACCTATGGTTTTTTAAGTGAATATATATATATATATATATATATATATTCACTGAAAAAACCATAGGTTATAGACCATATATAGTTAGGAATTAGCATTTACAAAACCTTGAAAATTCACTGAAAAAACCATGGGTTACAGACCATATATAGTTAGGAATTAGCATTTACAAAACCTTATTTCACTCACACAAAACCATTGAAATTCCATATATAGCTAGTTGCACTAACTATATATCGCGCACCCGCAACCCGCTGCTGATGATGTCACATATTACATCATTCATGACATGGTCAGTGACATCACTGATGACATCACTGATGACATCTCAAATGACATCACTGATGACAACATCCAGTGACTGTATGTTTCTGTAAGGTTAAAATATGTCTTACATATTGAAGAATGAGTGGATGAATAAGTGTCTGGATTAAGGATTTAGTAGGTGCATGACTGACTGTATGAGTGAGTGATTAAATGTGTCTCACTGAGTGCATAGGTAAGTGACTAAACTGTCTTAATTTGTGCATCATTATGTCTGTTGTTCAGTAAACTGCTGCATGTGTTAATCAGTAGCTATATGAGTAACTATATGGGTTATTGATTGATTGACGAAGTATTTGTATGGGAGACTGAGTGTGTGTGTGTGGCTGGCTGGGAGATGTGTGACTCTGTGCAGATCAATGTGTTCTTGTATCAATGATTGTATAAGAGAGTAAGTATGTGTTAGTATATGTTTGAAAATGTAAGGTACTCTATGTTTAACTGTATTGATTAGAAAATGGAAGTGTGATTGATTCTTTACAGGACTGACTAGGTGTGTGAGTAACTCCATGGATGAGTGGCAGAGTGTGAGTGTCTATATTGGTGTATGAGTGCATATGATAGTGTTGTAAAGATGAGTGATTGTATGAATGAATGATTGTATGAATGAGTGAATCTGTATGTAGACATAGGAATCAGTGAGTGCGTATGTAGTAACTAGTATTGGTGTGTCAATGGTTTAAAAAATTATATTCTGTATTTTACATTGGATGTAACAGAAGTTCTATTAAAGTGTGAGGAGATGCATTGTATTGTCACATGAATGATATTATCAGTGATGTCATCAGTGATGTCTTTTGAGATGTCATCAGTGATGTCATTTGAGATGTCATCAGTGATGTCATTTGAGATGTAATCAGTGATGTCATTTGAGATGTCATCAGTGATGTCATTTGAGATGTCATCAGTGATATCATCAGTGATGTCATTTGAGATGTCATCAGTGATGTCATCAGTGATGTCACTGACCATGTCATGAATGATGTAATATGTGACATCATCAGCAGTGGTTTGCGGGTGCGCGATATATAGTTAGTGCAACTAACTATAAATGGAATTTCAATGGTTTTGTGTGAGTAAAATAAGGTTTTGTAAATGCTAATTCCTAACTATATATGGTCTATAACCCATGGTTTTTTCAGTGAATTTTCAAGGTTTTGTAAATGCTAATTCCTAACTATATATGGTCTATAACCTATGGTTTTTTCAGTGAATTTCAATGGTTTTTTAATAGCAAATATCAAAAGCTTTAAAATGTCAAGTACGTGGTAGGTAAAAACATTTTCGTGTTTATGCACGCTGATGTGCTTTGAACGCTGCCCCCCCTCCCCTTCTTTTCTTTTAGGAGTATTCTCTGTTTGCAGATAGTGAAGGGTAGGTAACGCAGGCCTTTGCCCCCGTTGTAATCCGTCGTGCCTGCTTCCCTCTCCATTTGATTGATTGTTATCCAAGCATTTACTGTTTTGGAATTGGTTCTCTTTGGTTCATTCTCTATTTACAAACAAGCACAGAATCGCAATACTCTGTTTAGTCTTTGCAGATAGTGAAAAATCGTTAGAAAAAACAAAAGGAATCAAGCAAAATCAGTAGGCCACTAATGGGATCTCTTTTAGACCTCGCTAAAATAGAAACATTAGGAACAACTCCTCATGAAAAATATGAAACTAGTGAGAGGAACTGAGCTCGACGCCATGATGGCTGCAAGACAGCTCGGCTCCGCCGCCCACCCCGCCCAAAATAACGACAAACCCTATGCAAATATTATAAATATATACAACACACCAACAAAGTAACAGGGTAAAACGTTTTCTTAAATAACTATTTACATTGCAGCCTGCTGCAACATCAATCCAAATGCATGCCGCCGTTCCCGGGATTTCTCCCCGACTACTCTGCGGCCTACGAGATGGAGAGGCCGGGGCGTTGACTAGGCGGGGCCTCCGGCCGCAACCACAGCGCCAACGATCGCTGCTGACGGAGGGGAGCCTTGCCGGTGAGAGCAACTGATCTGAAGAACAGCTGCCTGCGGTGCCTCCCTGAGCCGCTTGACGGAGGCCCCCGAGGGGCGTTGTGGTGGCGCGGACTGGGAGGGGGCGCTTGGCTCCTGCCCCCTCCCCAAGTCTTGTTGCCCTGCTGTGGCCTAAGATCGCCCCCGACATAGGCGGCCGGCTCCTGGGGTCAGGCGGAACTTGTTGCCTTTTGATGCCTCTTCCATTCTGGACCTTGTCCCACAATCCGTTTGACCTGAAGACACGTCCTGCGGTGCCCTGGTCCAACCATCACATATACCTGCGCCAGGAGACGGCGTGGGGTGCACTGGAAGGGAGAGGTGGCGCGAACGAGCCTCCCCCACCTCCCCAGGTGGAGGTTTCTCAGCTTCACCCCAGCACTTCACTCGACAAGCTGAGTTGCGCCCGCTCCTGCGGCACAGTGCCTCGCTCGGCCAGCTGAATTACGCCTGCTCTTGCTATTACAGTGTCTCACCCGCCATCCGGCTGAATCGCACCCACTCTTGCGATACAGCGACAGGCGGCTGCCACGGAGCTCAGGAAATGGCGGTCGGCTCCACAGACTTGGGTCTGGCCTGCAAGGATGGCTCTGGGCAACCCTGGAACTCGGACGCTTGACTGCTAGGGCATGGGCCCCATTCCCAAAAGCGTCCCCTCAGCCTTGAAGATTCTACAAGAGTCACCGGGGCCCCCGACTCCCGCAGACTTCCGGTGGGGAGCGACTGCCATGATTGCTCGCGGAATGGCCACGACGTAGCCACCGGGTGCTCTCATGCTGACGCCAGCTTCAGTCTGAAACATCCAGAAACACTGTAGACTACCAATTCGATCAGTTCCGGTGGAGCCCCAACGACGTATCGCGTTGTTGCGTAATGCGTCATATGACGCGCCGCGTTAGCGCACCCGGAAGTGCTCCGGTGCGCGAGGCGCAAAGCGCAGCTTCCCGGAAGCGATCCGGGGCGCGTCGCGGAGCGCGTAACGTAAGCATAACAGGTCATGTGACTTGTTAATAAAACTTTTCATTGATTCATTTCACTTTTGGGTTCCTAATGATGTAAGGCTAGGCCATGTGACCTAAAAATAATACTTTTCATTGGTTTAGAACTATTTTTTGTCCCAAATGATGAAAACCCCAAGTCTCGCTCGGCCAACTGAGTTCCGCCCACTCTTGCGGCATACGACATGGAGAGGCCGGGGCGTTATGGATCAGTATGGGCAAATATACACTTAGGGATTCACAAGCAACAACAATCCTTTGTATTTGGGGCTCAAAATCAACAACAGTGACAGAGAACAGAAGCGAACTAAGCAACATAACGTAACATCATCACCCCAGAGGTACATCACCTTACACAGCCTTGGCCTCAGTCAAGCATCAATAGTAAGATTTTCATAGGTGAGTGTAGGTTCATGGAACCACAGCGCCAATGATTGCTGCTGACGGAGGGGAGCCTGCCGGTGAGAGCCACTGATCTGAAGAACCGCTGCCTGCGGTGCCTCCCTGAAGAGCTTGATGAAGGCCCCCGAGGGGCGGTGTGGTGGCGCGGACTGGGAGGGGCCGCTTGGCTTCTGCCCCCTCCCCAAGTCTCGCTCGGACAGCTGAATTGCGCCCACTCTTGCGGCCTATGACATGGAGAGGCCGGGGCGTTGACTAGGTGGGGCCTCCGGCCGCAACCACAGCGCCAACGATTGCTGCTGACGGAGGGGAGCCTTGCCGGTGAGAGCCACTGATCTGAAGAACCGTTGCCTGCGGTGCCTCCCTGAACCGCATGACGGAGGCCCCTGAGGGGCGGTGTGGTGGCACGGACTGGGAGGGGGCGCTTGGCTCCTGCCCCCTCCCCAAGTCTTGTTGCCCTGGTGTGGCCTAAGATCGCCCCCGACATAGGCGGCCGGCTCCCGGGGTCCGGCGGAACTTTTTTCCTCTTCCTTTCTGCATCTTGTCCCACAATCCGTTTGACCTGAAGACACGACCAGGTCCATGAATGTGTGCAGGGGGACGGTATTGATTGAATCAAGATGGCGGCTTCACACAAAGCTGACTCAAGTGTTGCTGCTGATGCTATGCAGACAAAAACTGGTTTTCAGTTTGTACATTCTTCAGGATTTTTCCATCCAAGGCTGGTTGAGAGTTTGTAGAATGATGGCTTCAGATTTTCAACATACTACTCTTCAACATTCTTCATAAATGTAACAATGTGAGACTCACTAGGAGAACGTCCATTTATCTCTCCTTTCAAAATGCTACCAACAATATTTTCTGAATGGAAGACACCATCTTGTAGCATAAAGAGCTGCGTCAAGGGTGATATTGCCCAGAATGTCTTGTTTTCTAGTGCTCGTAATGACGAAGCCAGAACTGCCGAAAGGGATTCTGGTCCTGACGCTACTTATTTGAGACAATTAACTATACTCTGGACCTGCCTGGCCTCGACCAAAATGGCGCCAGTATGGGAGCTACTTGCAACTCCTTATGACGTTCTAGTTACTTAGCCTTGACGTTATGGGGGATGTATGCGGTCTTTGTGCACATGGCGGGCGGGGAAGGGTACTGACTGGGAATACGGACAACCCTATTGATGTTGATTTTTCATTATTGATTATTGTATTAATAAAGCTTCGAAGTAATGTTACCCATGATACTCGCCCATGGTGTGCGTATGGACGATTTTATTGTAACTGATCCTGTTATACTTTCAATTAGAAAATCAACCTTCACTGATCCTGCAACCGTTTGTCACGTTTAGTTTTTTCAATTAAATGGCTCGCTTGTTACATACTCCTATACCCCTGGCTTTTGAAAGACACTATCTTGTTGAATAAAGGGCTGCGTCAAGGGTGGTATTGACCAGAATGTCTTGTTTTCTAGTGCTCGTAATGACGAAGCCAGAACTGCCGAAAGGGATTCTGGTCCTGCCGCTAATTATTGGAGACATTGAACTATACTCTGGACCTGCCTGGCCTCGACCAAAATGGCGCCAGTATGGGAGCTACTTGCAACTCCTTATGACGTTCTAGTTACTTAGCCTTGACGTTATGGGGGATGTATGCGGTCTTTGTGCACATGGCGGGCGGGGAAGGGTACTGACTGGGAATACGAACAACCCTATTGATGTTGATTTTTCATTATTGATTATTGTATTAATAAAGCTTCGAAGTAATGTTACCCATGATACTCGCCCATGGTGTGCGTATGGACGATTTTATTGTAACTGATCCTGTTATACTTTCAATTAAAAAATCAACCTTCACTGATCCTGCAACCGTTTGTCACGTTTAGTTTTTTCAATTAAATGGCTCGCTTGGTACATACTCCTATACCCCTGGCTTTTGACCCTTTCCTACGCGGGGTCTGTACTACCGCCCTCGGGCGATCTATGTAATGAACAGACTACCATTGCCGAAACACAAGGGAATGCATCTCAGATGTACAGAAAGGCATCCTTTCAGGCTCGGTCCCACACACCCTTACAGTGAGAATCCCCTCCCCAATCACAATACAGGATCGTTATCAGATAGTAGGAACGCGTGTGGTGTGACGGATCTCATGGGGTGGGGGCCTTGATCTACTGTAACTCCTTTGCAGAGGGGTTATTCTTTACAGTTGCAGCCATAAACTACATCCGCAGGGCTAGGTGATAGCTTGGGACCGGCCTGGACAATCGGACACAGAGGAGGAGGAGTGTCAGAGGGTGCGGTAGTGAATAGGGTGAAAGGGCGGGCACGGGGTGTGATTCTCAGGGAAGAGCAGCGCAGATGGGGGGAGGTTTATGGCCCATGCATGAGAGAGAGAGCGGGGGTGACCAGTGCGTGGGGGAGATGCTTGCGAGGATGGGGAGCCGTGCTGAGGATCGGCGGCGTGCAGAGAGTGGGTCTGGTCAAGGCATCTAAAATGGCTGCCGTGCTCGACAAAAGTGTGGCATTGGAAATAAGGCAAGATGGCGCAGACAATGTTTATCAATACGAATTAATTTTCCACAGAGAGAACGGGGGAGGTCAGAGAGGGGGGGTGTTTGTAGCGCCAGGGAGACGCGCTGGGGACCGGCGAGGGGCAGAGGGGCCATAGCGCTTTCAAAATGGCTGCTGCTTGCTAGAGCGTACATGCCTGAGTGGGGACAAGGTGGCGCCGATTATGTTGACATCGCAAACCAGATTTTAACACTTACACATGAAAGTGAAAACTGCACCATTGCTCCCCCCCCGACTGACACCCTCCTTTGCCTCAGCTTGGATCATCATTTGCTAAAGTGTTCAAAGACCCCACCGTGAGTATAAGCACAACCGGGGCCTTACTGCACACCATAAGAAAAACTACGCAGCAAGACAATCTCTACCTTCTCCCTTTTCCATGTTCCAACGCTTTGAAATGAACAATATATTTACTCGCAGTGACAAAATGGCGGTCAACACTTCCTGATTTCCTTTGAATCGAACGTTAAAAGACGTCACGCAGCAGAAAAAAAAATATACGCTCACGCGCAGCCGCTGGAAGACATGTATCAACATATATGAGCATCCTCAGCCACCCTCAGAAAACATAGGGGGTCAGGATACGTCTCCCGTGCCCCCTTATACCCATTTCCCACATTTTTTTTCCTCCATCTTGTGATTTAATTAAAACGAAACACAAAATGGCGAATTCCCGTTACGCTATAGGTTTGCGACCCGGTTCGCGTACCGGGAAGCGCTTCTACCGCGAAAAATCAATTTTTTTTTATTTGCCCCACGGGACCCTTTAATAACCCCAACATCATTCCTAGGGGGTCAAGAGGGGTCTACCTTGCCCCCTTTCATTAAATTCCCCCTTCGTTTTTCTCCTCCTCTTGTCTCTCGATCCTACCGAGAGACAAGATGGCGGCCATTCCGGACTGTTTAGAATGTTGACAGACACCGGAGAGCCAATCAGCTTCGCTTCGCGAAGTTCCGTTACGCATCAAGTACGGGAACCGGAGCGCTACCCGGAGCGCTGTCACAGATGTATCTGTTTTTTAAAATGTTAATTTCTCAAAATCCACTGGAGCACATATATTGAGACCTAGCAAAGGCACATCGGGCTAACAGTCCCTACAATTTTGCCAAGTTTTGTGCAAATCCATTCAGCCGTTCGAGCTAAAAGTGAGGCCAACCGCCCTATGGAAAACTCAATGTTAAAAACGCGTTTTGGGACCCCCTTTTTTCTCGGCCCCCCCTTGAGGAAACCCCCTCAAATTTTCAGGGGCTGCTCAGAAACAAAATGTGCCATTTCCCTGAAAATTTCAGCCAATTCCGTCCACAAACGCCAAAGTTATTAGACATAGAATTTTCAAAAATCCCATAGAGAAAAAATCCTAACTATGTATACCTACTGGCGACCGATATATATATATATATATATATATATATATATATATATATATATATATATATATATATATATATATATATATATATATATATATATATATATATATATATATATATATTCACTGAAAAAACCATAGGTTATAGACCATATATAGTTAGGGATTAGCATTTTCAAAACCTTATTTTACTCGCGTAAAACCATTGAAATTCCATATATAGTTAGTTGCACTAACTATATATCGCGCACCCACAATCCACTGCTGATGATGTCACATATTACATCATTCATGACATGGTCAGTGACATCACTGATGACATCACTGATGACATCTCAAATGACATCACTGATGACATCTCAAATGACATCACTGATGATATCACTGATGACATCTCATTTGACATTACTGATCACATCACTGATGATATCATTCATATGATAATACGATGAACCTCTTCAGACTCTAATATAACCTTAGATACAATCAGTGTAAACAGACACTCACAGACTGTCACTCATCCGTGGAGTTACTCACACACCTAGTCAGTCATGCAAAGAATCAATCACATCTCCATTTCCTCAACTATACAGTTATACACACTTTACTTATTCAAACATATACTAACACATATTTACTCTCTTATACAATCCCTGATACAAGTTCTCAATGATCCATACAGCCACTCACACATTCACTGGCTCTTATGCACAGTTATTTATATATGTCAACTCTCACATGTACTGTGTTTTACATATGTATTTACTTTGACATGTAGCACTGAGATATCCATTCACTCAACAATACACTCATGCACACAGTCAACCGCCCATACAGCTGTTTCCACATGCACTTTTGAACCCATACATCTAGTGAATCAACTGCTCACACATCTATGCACAGAGTCATACACCTCCCAGCCACCCACACACACACTCAGTCTCCCATACAAATACTTGGGCAACCAATCAATAACCCATATAGTTACTCATATAGCTACTTATCAACATATGCAGCAGTTTGTAGAACAACAGATATAATGATGCACAAATTAAGACAGTTTAGTCACTAACCCATGCACTCAGTGAGACACATTTTATCACTCTCTCATACAGTCAGTCATGCACCTACTAAATCCTTCATCCAGACACTTATACATCCACTCATTCTTCAATATGTAAGACATATTTTAACTTTACAGAAACATACAGTCACTGGATGTTGTCATCAGTGATGTCATCAGTGATGTCATTTGAGATGTCATCAGTGATGTCATCAGTGATGTCACTGACCATGTCATGAATGATGTAATATGTGACATCATCAGCAGTGGATTGCGGGTGCGCGATATATAGTTAGTGCAACTAACTATATATGGAATTTCAATGGTTTTATGCGAGTAAAATAAGGTTTTGAAAATGCTAATCCCTAACTATATATGGTCTATAACCTATGGTTTTTTCAGTGAATTTTTAAGGTTTTGTAAATGCTAATTCCTAACTATATATTCTCTATAACCTATGGTTTTTTCATTGAATTTCAATGGTTTTTTGAAAGCTAATATCTGTAGCTGTAAAATGTATTCTTCTTTAAATCTTAAAATATATTTTACATGTTTTTAATACATTTTTTTAAAAAATATTTTTTTGTTCCGCTCCCAGTCCACGAACCGGTCAGCTCCACGTTAGCTCATTTTAAAGCTGCGACTCGGTCCGCGAACCGGTAAACGTTCTTTTAGAGTAACTGTTACGTTAGAATGACGTTTTGCGTTGTCGCGTAATACGTCATTGGACGCGCCAAGTTAGCGGACCCGGAAGCGGACCGGAAAGCGGAGCAAAGCGCGAAACGTAAACACAGCAGGTCATGTGACTTGGTAATAACACTTTTCATTGGTTCATTTCACTTTTGGTTTCCTAATGATGTAATACTAGGTCATGTGATCTAAAATTAACACTTTTCATTGGTTTAGAACTTTTGCTTTTCCCAAATGATGAAAACCCCTCCTTCTTTCCTCACTCTGACTTTCATCTTGGTGAGAGAAAGACCCTTTTACATTCTAGAGAAATGGCTTCAGTTGTTGCTTCTGCTAGTGTTCCCCCACCACCACCTCCACCTCCTCATGGAAAGAAAGGACCACCTGCTCAACCAATCTTTGAAGAAGAGGAAGATCAGGAAGAGGAGGAAGAGCCTGAGTTTTTGCCTGAGGAGCCCAGGAGGTACAACAGAAAGGAAAACTTCACCTGGCAATTTTTTAAATTTCCAGCAGGGCAAAAGAAAGTCAATGCAAGATATGTCTTTTGCCGTATTTGCGATGAACGCCTTTCAAGGGGGACGGACAAAAAATATAGTTTTGGAAATTTTACAATGCACAGGCACATGAGTAGGTGGCACCCAAATAATTATAGTGCTGCTCAGCTTCGCGACGAACAGCAAAATCCCCCGGCAATAGCGAGAAGATCTGTCGTGCCAGAAGTATCGGGACCAGAGGCGAGGGAGTTGATCCCGAACATTCAAATGGACATGGGGGAAGTAAAACAAGTGTGCGTGTGGTGCAATCAAATATTATGCTACCGAGAAAGTAGCATTACTCTTATAATAAGAGCAATCAAATATCATGTATGCCCATGTTTCAATTGAACTCTGAACTCTCAGTGCACCTGCGTATCCAGTGCAATCTTTCATTAAATGTTTCTTCCTTGACCATTCAAATTACATCTTTCAAAGAACACATCCATGCACCCTAACTTTCTGTTTTCAGAAATGGAAATGCACCAATCACTGCTAATGATTCATTAGCATTGGAAATCCACAGTTTTTTTTCTTTACAAACTCCTACTGTTTCAACTGCCCTTTCATTACCACACTTCATCTGACTGCAGAACAACCTTCTCCCACCATGTTTAAGGTCTGGATTGTTGGACATAGTTACATCCACTGGGCTCAAAGGTATGCTGAGAACAGAAATTTACACAACCTCAATTTACAGGATGTGGAAATTAAGTGGTTGGGCCAAAGAGGATTAAAATGTCACCAATTGATACCATTGGTGAAAACCTTTATGCATTTGCCAAAACCTGACCTGTTAATAGTGCACTGTGGAGGTAATGATTTGGGCACTTTGACAGGGGTAGGTCTGGAAATGCTTTTAAAGGACACCTTTGAGCAATTAATGGCACTTTTTCCTCAAACTGCTTTGGTATATTCCAATATATGCCAAAGACAGAAATGGAGGTGGTCCAACCAATTTTCTCCACAAATTGAGAAAGCGAAGAAGCATGTAAACAAATCTGTTTCAGCTTTCATGAGAGACCATGGAATGGGCTCTCTGTACAACAATAACTTGCGTTACTACATGCAAGATATCTACAGAGGAGATGGAGTTCACTTCTCAGATGAGGGCAACAGAATTTTCATTCTGAATTTAAGACTGTGCATTGGTACCTACTTATAAGTACCTAAATGTACCATAAACCCAAAAGCTCTTCTCAGAGCTACCCTTCATCTGATCACACACTTTTATTATTTTTTTTCTAACTTTTTTCTGTAATTTTCAACAAACTACGCTCAAAGAGCGCTATCCGGTACGCGAACTGGAAGCTAACCGCGCAAAATTTCAAAAAAAAAGTTTTTCCTCGCACATATAGTCCTCCTCAGCCACCCTCAGAAAACGTAGGGGGGCAAAATACTTGTACCATGCCCCCTTCTACCCATTCAGAACATTATTTACCCGCCATTTTATACCTTGATTCGACCGAAACACAAAATGGTGGACTCCCGTTACGCTCCTAGTTCGCGGACCGGACCGCTTTCCGGGAAACGGTCCAAAAAAAGGTGGGAAAGTAATTTACAGAAAAACGACTAGAGACACTCTCACCAAATATAAATTAGCTCATACTACATAACAATCCCTTTCATTCTCACAAATTTGATTGAAATTTAATTTAGCCATTTAGCCTGTAGACCTCTCCAAGTACCGTGAGGTAAATTACTTCACAAAACACATCTGAAGTGTTGGAATTGACAACCAATGAAAATGTTACTTTCATTTTCTACTTTTATTACCTGACATTTGATTGGTTATATACTTGAATATATAAAGGAAGAGAAGAAAACACAGCCATTTTGACTACTACTTCTTGTTGTACATCACATTTCAATAGCTTCCAAAAACTTCAACTTCTTTGTGAAGGTAAGTTATAATTTTTAAAAATGAAATATATTGTGCACTATAACTTAATATAGTAGACTTTTTCTGCTAGATATACACTATCCCTCTGTACTAGGAATGTATTTAGATAGACTTCTCTGTTATAGTTATGAATGGAGTTAGGCTTGTCGTGGTTAAATCACATACACTTTTTTATAGTCCTATTTCCACTCTGATACTATACACTGCCAAAAGATAAATTCACTGATAAAAAATGACTATCTAAAATTAATCCCAACAGTGCCCTATCTCTACTAATATATATTTTTTTAATCCAAATTTCAGGCAAAATGGAAGGCAAAAACCAAGTTTCTTTTGAAATGGACCTGCAAGAGAGCAGCCAGGAATTGATTGAACAAATTGACATGGAATTTATGGATCAAAGCTTGGATAATGAACTGCTGCAATGTGTCCAAGCAGTAGATGCCCTCCTTGCAAATGAGGACATTTTACAACCTCACAGATTGCAAACAATATTTCAAGAAAATAATGACATTTCAGACACTGAAATGTTAGAAAGTTTAATAAATTATGAAAAACAATCAAAATAAAAACAAAAGTTAAAAATAAAGAAAACAAAAAAAACAACAAAAACAACAAACAAAACAACAAACAATTAACATTTAGTCTTTGAAAAGTATATCATTCTATTATCCTTATAGTACGCTGCCTAGAACGCTTTCTGGTTCGCGTACTAGGCGCTCATTGCGAAAAAAAAAAAAAGAAAAATTTTTTTTGAACCCTGCTGGGCCCTTTTAAAACCTCCACATAAAACCTAGGGGGTCAGGGAGGATCTACTATGCCCCCTTATGGAAATTTCCCCCTTTCTTTTGGCCTCCTCTTGTCTCTCGATCCTACCGAGAGACAAGATGGCGGCTGCACCGGACTGTTTAGAATGTTGACAGACACCGAAGAGCCAATCAGCTTTCCGTGCGCAAAGTTCCGTTACGCGAAAAGTACGCGAACCAGATCGCTGCCCGGAGCGCTGTTACAGATATATATCTTGATTTAAACGTTAATTTCTCAAAATCCACTGAAGCACATATATTGAGACCTAGCAAAGGCACATCGGGCTAACAGTCCCTACAATTTTGCCAAGTTTCGTGTAAATCCATTCAGCCGTTCGGGCTAAAAGTGAGTCCAACCGCCCTATGGAAATTAACATGGGAAAAAAGCGTTTTGGAACCCCCCTTTTTTCTCAGCCCCCCCTTGACGAACCCCCCCCAAATTTCCAGGAGCTGCTCAGAAACAAAATGTGCCATTTTCCTGAAAATTTCAACCAATTCCGTCCACAAACGCCAAAGTTATTAGGCATAGAATTTTCAGAAATCCCATAGGGAAAAAATCCTAACTATATATGCCTACTGGCGACCGCCAGTAGGTAATATATATATATATATATATATATATATATATATATATATATATATATATATATATATATATATATATAGCAGCAATTGCAGTCTTTACTTAAAAACATAGTTCAACAGCAGTTTTAAGATACTGATTCAACAAAACTCCAAAAAGCACAAAGTGTCCAGTTCAACTAAAGAAAATGCTATTATATTTTCACATCAGTAATGCTATTCGCCTAGTTCGCAAATTTGTGTAAAAAATTAAAGCGTATCTAATCACATTTTGGTTTCTTTTTTAGGTCTTCATTAACGGTTCAGTCACCAACAAAATACAGACTTAGTCCATCAGAATACTAATCAGATAATTTTCTTTCTTGAAACTAAAGGCGCCCGTAGCGTGTTGCCCCATGAACTTTATTGTCCCTTGTAATATCCTCTTTTGTCTGTGTATTCGTAGGAATGACAGCGACAAGCCTTCAGGAGCAGCACTCATGAGGAATTGAATACTCGGACCCGACGTACATGGACGGCCCACGCTCTCGCAAAGTGGATCTGAGTTGTAGTACGTCGAGGCAACGAGGTACAGCAGGAACAACACCGAGATGCAGGAAACAAACACAGGTAAGTGGGAGGGTTGCTGGAACGACGAACAGTAGTACAGGGTGTGGCAAGCAGTCTTAAGTTTGCTGCTCTACCCTATAAAGGGGCCGCTCCGAGAGACCGAAACTGGAGTGTGCCCAACAGGTGCGTCCCCGTCCCTTTTCTTCATACTGAAATGTGCCCTTGGTTGTTGGCTGCAATTGTGGATGGAAAACATTTAACAACACCAAACCTGGGTTGGTAACTGAAGCAGGTGGGACAGATTTCTCTTTGGGAATCATGTGTGGCAGCTTTGGGTACAGCACAAAGTAATTCCACTGTACCACTGCATACTCCTCCATTTTCTTTTTAGGTCTCGCGGCTAGCGTTGCAGTGCGCAGCATTGCTCTCCCAGTAAGAGACCTCATGTAGGGGCTTCAGAAAGCTGACCACACGCTTGTGCATGTGCTTTTGTTTTCGTCAGCTGTTATTGGGTTTTAAGTGCGTTTTTGAAAAAAAGGCAGCACGTCATTGGTAAAAGGTGTGTGCATGTCCCAGCTTCTTCAGAAATGTAACCGCCCATGTATCAGTGGTGTCTGTTATGCGCAGCAGCGGCACAAGCACCAGGCTCCCTCACCCTGCTCTTCTGTGGTGCGCTCGCACCATTGTTCCTCCCTTTATTGGCTTGTTTTCACCTCTTACACCTGGGCCATCCGCCATGATCTGCAGCTTCATTGATAAGAGGGGATCAGATGGCAGTTCACATGGATTTGGCTCCCTGATTCAGCAGCCGCCTTAGCACACAAACTCTATCTACCAACCAAACACAGCAACAACATGGGCATGGCAGGTTCCCATTCAAATACAGGGTGCCAAGCGGCACACACAAGAGCTTTATTTTACAGCCACAGTCACAAAAGCCGGCTCCCTGCGCCGCTGAGCTTGGTCCCCAAACCTGTGTGGGGGTCGCTGGTGCTAGCGCGTGGAGGTGCTGAGACAGGAGCCAAATCTCTACCCTGACTCAGATTCCATGACCATGTGGGGGAATGTGGAGCCTGCACTGCATACCCCAAAGGCACGGCTCGGCAGGCTGGTGCTTCCTGCGAGGGAGCAGTGCTTTCTGCTGCACCCTCAAATGTTGTTTGCAAACCAAGACTGTTGCTCACCAGCCTGGGCTCCCCCGAGCACATGACTTCACAGGATGTGTGCCACGGGGAGAAAGAGGGACAGTAGTGCGTGTACAGACAGCAACACATGCACATACACTCACACTCACTCCCATACGCACACAAAACCAAACACACTCACTCACATACACACAAACAACACACAAACTCACCACACACACTCTTACACACATACACACTCACTCACATAAACCTCCCCCACTCACAGTGTTCACATTTAACAATAAAATGAAAGTGCATTTACAAGGCTCCTTGACTTTCCCATTGCTAATTGTGATGTTTACAGAGAAATTCACTCACTCACGCCCAGCCCTGCAAGGCACAGAAGGCACTGACCAAAAACGGCCCCTTCTGAATTTGGGCTACTAATCTGGTAATATTTTGCCAGGCACACTTTTTCTCACAGTGCCATGTTAAGTGTTGCTTCCTAAGTGCCATGCCCACGACAGCGTGTTTTTGTCTATCTAGGTGTGTGGAGCGTGGGCTTGGGGGAGGGGTTAAGGTAGTTGATTGCCGCTTGGGCTTCAGACCCTGACCCTTTCTTGACAGAAGATGATGTCACTTTAAAGGGCTCTGAGCATCGGTTCAAATGTGGTGGGCTGTAAAGAAGGCAACAGATGCAAACTGTAAAACAAAGACAATTAACCCCTGCTCTGCCTAACTGAGCCTACCCCAACCCCCACACCACTTCACCTAGATTTTGTTAAAAGGGTGACTCACTAGTTGAAGATAAAGTACTAGTGAGGCTTCAAAATTCTTTGTAAGCCATTTTGGCTATCAAGCCAATATATTGCACCCTCACTCTGGCTACATAACTTACATTCACAAGTAACCAGAAAAAAGAGGCTCTGTACACCTATCGGACAATGAGGGCCCTCGCGCCATGCAACAGTGACACAACTCTTAAGTTTAATTTACCAAGCCACACTGGGCCACCTTGCATGGCCCTACAAGGCTTGATAAATCCAGAGCAATGCAACGCAACGCAAATCGCTGCATTGAGTTATTCCTCCCTGGGAAGGTGTTCCCTGGATGGAGTGTGGCTCTTCCCACGTACCCATCCATGGAATTTGGCTAATTCCCAGATTTACCATTACAGGTAGACCTGGGAATGCATCAAATTGCTACGTTCCCTCAAGTGAGGCTTAAGGAGGAGAAATATCTTTATTTCTTCACGTTACTACCTCTTTCTATCTTTGCTGTATTCTACAGCACACATAGAGAGAAACATGCCTATGTCTCAAGATTGTTTTTGTGCAGGAAGGTGTCCCTTCCTGCTAAAAAAGTAATCCTGCTTACAAGGCAGGCACCCTTGCACCATGTTGGAAGGGTGCCTGTGTTGACCTAGGCTGCACATTGTGCGCAAGCATGGGAAAAGACAGGAATGCGCTTTAGTATGTTAAATACAGTGAATTCCTGCCCTTTCCCTCTCACGTAGTGCAGCTCAGCAAGGTGCTCGGCATGATTTCTTCATAAATATGCACCTCAGTGTTTATGAGTATCTTAAACATCCACATTCCAATCTAGCGACTTGTCAAAATGTTAGGCTAGCCCTATGTTAACAGCAACAGCTATACTGGGAAAGACATGAACACAATTTTAGTGATCATATAAAGAATGAGGTCTGGTTGGTGGACCTCAGACCACAGCAGAGGTGGGAAATAGTTCTCAAAAGTATACACAGTGTACGGAAGCAAAATGGTGCTAATGAGATGTCTTACAATAACATAAAATTCAATCTAAATGCTAATTAAAGCACACAATGTTGAGCACATGGAGTACAGCGCCTGCAACATTGAGCACACTGCTTAATGGGCATGAGTACCTTAACAACGAACACATAACTGTGCATTTTCTGACAATTACCAACATTTTATTTATGAAAAGGATACGGAAAGGCATAGTTCCTATGTCATATTTGCATATCTAGGATGATAATGTGCAGGGAGTTCGCACTACAAGCCAAAAGTAGCAGAGAAAGGAACACAACGGGGCAAAGTGGCAGAGGAGGTGACAGGAAATTTTTCATTTACTCACATACTGCATCAAAATAAAAGTCAATGTATTACAGCGCCTTCTTGGGCTTAATAAAAAATGCACCAACCAAAAGGCTTGACCAGTTATGAGCATTTAACAATGACTGTTCTAATCAATATGAGCAATACCATCATATATGTGTATATGATGAGGTTGTAATAGTAGTAGACACTGATGTCTGCAGTTTCTCTGTTGGAGAATGATTCACTCTCATCATGAGGAACACCTCTCTGCCTTCATTTGTCATTCCACTTGAACAACAAAATGTTGGGGCCAAAATTGCCTTCCACGTGTGCAAATGTGTTGGTTACTGATAAAGTTGGTGTGATGTGGACACAAATTAACACCACCACATTGGGGCTTGGTAATTAAAAAGAACATGCCATTTTCAATTGTTTTAAAAAATGAGATGGTTAAAATCTGCCCTTGAGGAGCAAAAATGACTGTTTCAAAGAAGACAATCTAGAAACATGAACCTGCTCTTATCTCCTATCTCTAAAAGCACTCAGCGTTATCCCGCCAATAGAGCAGAAAATAACAGATGTGTGATTACGTAGCTGCTTACTCCGCAAGATTTAATCAAATTGCTAGTCAGTCTTTTTTCAACTTTTTTATTCACTAAATATAAATTAAGTGCTTGATCATGTCGGCTATTATGCAGGTGAACTAATCAGGTGGAAAGTCAGTCTGAAAACTGCCAAAGGCAAGACAAAATCTGAACAGAAATCAAATCTTAATTTCAGCTCCAAAATTCGGAATAGCCTGAAAAGTGGCAGGAATTCAAAACCGTAAAGGTATTACCACTTCTGCCATTACAGTGCCGGTGGACCTGAAAAATTCATGATGGGTCCACACAAGTTTAAGGAATGGTCATTTTGTAGGTCTTAGTAGATTTATGTCTGATACTGATGGAAAACGCAATCAATATGGCTCTGTTTTAGAACAAAAGTAGCAAGTATCTCTTTCTGACACTGAAGTTGGTAGCAGTTTGACTGTATGATGAAGATTATTGGAGAAATGAGATGCAACATGGTGTTTTATAAACTTCGGTTGGGTGCAGAAGACAGGGCACTAGTGTTGAGAAACTTGTAAATGTGAAGGCCCTATGCACTAAAGTATTTTCGGCAGTAGACACAAGTTTATTGACAGAAGTACTTCATTTATGCAAGCCAAGAATCCACAACTGGATTCCTGGCATGTGTAAAGGCATTTAACCTCATCGCTGCGGATGACATTTTCCTCCTGTGCTGGGCCCCAATGATAATGGGTGGGGGCGTGACGGAACAATTCCGTCATCAGCACAGCTCAACCGTGACTGATGACGGAATGGTTCCGTCACCAGCATCGAAGGGGTGAACACTGTGAATTTCTCTGCTACAAGTGCAGAGAAATCCATAGTAGTAAAACCCACACATGTTTTGGGAAATCGGTGTTACAGCCGCGGTCTGTGCAGGCAACAGCGGCGGGCGGTGGGGCAGCGTGGGGGGTTTTGAGCCAATGATGCAGAGGGAAAATTAAATAAATAATTAATTTCCCTCAGCATTGTCCTTCAAATTCCCCCCCCCCATGCGGTCCCACCGGCCCACCGTTGTTACCTGCACAGACCGTGGCTGGGTGTAACAAGGCAAGGGGTTCCTTGTAAGTTCACAAACACACACAAACATGTGGAAATGGTCATAAATTTACTCCAGCCAGGAGCTGGAGGACCTCCTGTTCTCAATCACTGGCAGATGCCTTGGCCAGCTTCTTCGAGGAAAAAGTCAGTTCCATCTTCCAGACTTTCTCACGATCTGCCCCCCTACCATCTTCGAGTCCTCCCCTTACGAGCACTTCGCCAACTTTATTATCTTTCAACCCCGTAGATAAAGATCACATTCAACGCCTAGTAGCCAGCACTAAATCCGGCTCCCCCCATGACCCATGTCCCCCTTCTATTCTCAACCACATACCGGAAGCAATTTCCCCTTCATTGTCCACCATATGCAATGCTATGTTCACAACAGGCATATATCCTTCAGTCTGGAAAGAGGCGATTATAAAGCCATTGCTGAAAAAACCTACGCTAGACCCTCTTATCCCAGCAAGCTATAGACCTATCGCCTGTCTCCCATTTCCAGCAAAGATTTTTGAAAAGTCCATGAACTTGCAGCTGTCAAAATACATCAATGACAACAATTTGCTAGACGACACACAGTTCGGTTTTAGGCAGGGACATGGGACAGAGACGGCACTACTGAAAGCCGCGGACGAAATCAGAGCAACCATGGACAAGGGAGGATCAGCCGTCTTGATACTCCTAGATCTCTCCGCTGCATTTGACACGGTCGATCATATCACCTTGATCGACCGTGTCACAGCTCTGGGAATAGGAGGAACAGCTAAAGACCTGATTGCTTCGTTCCTCGCCAATCGACCACAGATTGTCAAAATGGGCAATTTCACCTCCCAAACCTTCTCTCTCCCCTGCGGCGTTCCACAGGGCTCCTCGCTAAGTCCGACGCTTTTTAATATCTATGTATCGGACTTGGTGAGGGTGATAAAATCCTATGGTATTGCCCTTACCACATACGCCGATGACACGCAACTAGTGCTATCGGTGTACAATAACGGAGCTAGCGTGGCAGCCAACTTCCAGGAGGGTATGAAGGCAATAAGCTCCTGGATGTCATCAAACTGCCTCAAACTTAACTCTGATAAAACGGAGGTGATGACATTCGGGAGCTTGAAACCAGCATGGTCCCCACAATGGTGGCCACCGGAGCTGGGATCCCCCCCCCCCAACCGGTGACTAAGGTTCGTAACCTGGGAGTCACCTTCGACAACAAATTGACTTTCCACCACCACGCCAATGCTGTCGTATCATCTGCATTCTACACACTCAAAAAAATCAAGAAACTCCTTCCTTATCTACCACAGTCAGCCGGCAAAACACTTATCAGTACTTTAGTGTTTCAAAAACGGATAATTGTAACTCTCTGCTCCTTAATGCTCAGGAAGGAGTCCTCAACAAATTCCAGACCGTTCAAAACGCGGCTGCCAGAACCTTACTCTCTATCTCCAAATTCACATCTGTATCCCATCACATTAAAGAGCTCCACTGGCTCCCAATCAGGAGCAGAATAAAATTCAAGGCTCTTTGCATAGCCTACAAGACCCTTAACTAGCCAGGGCCTAAGTTCCTAAAAGAAGCTCTTCATCCATTGGAGCATCGCAGAACTCTTCGATCCTCCACAGCTTTCATGCTGTCTGTCCCTCGGACAAAAAAGGCCACTTGGGGAGACAGGTGCTTCACTACAGCCACTGCTAAATTATGGAACACCCTCCCTCTGCATATCAAAACTGCCCCCACCCTCCTTAAATTCTGAAAAAGCCTCAAGACATGGCTTTTTTCCTCTGTTTAACCACCCCTCAAAGTGTAAGGAGTTCTCTGATCACCAGCGCCGAGACACCTGTATGGGTATTTGCGCGCTTTAAAAATAGCAAAAAATATATAAAAATAAATAAATAGAATGGAAACTGATCACCTTCCCACTTGCTCTCATTTTCTCCATGGAAAAATGTGCATTTGCACAAGGGTCCAATGTCCACTGTGTGGACATTTCCAGTAGGTAGATTTCCACAAAGGAATTGGAGCCTGTGGAATGCGTCACTTGACATTCCTAGAATTACAGTTTATCAAAAAGGAGATAGGACACTTGTAACCACTTATTCCAAGAGATGATTTGAAAAGCCCTCATAAACGCTGCGTATCTCGAGAAGCGGTATATCTTATTCTCCGCCCCACGCAAGCGTTATGGCAACAGTCATTGGGCTTATTCAGTCAGTGTCTTGCCAGCCTCACCCGAGGCAATCTCTGGTTTTTTCGTGGCAGTATCCAGAGAAACAGGGGTTACCCCACTGAAGCTGAATGATAGGTAAAAAAGTGTGCAGGTGATTGTAAGTTTTATTCAGTTCACTTGACCACTCTGCATGTTATAAAGACCACTTTTCTAATATGAAATTGTCAAATGGCCATAAGTTACCCCCATATATCATCATCATTTTTTCTAATTCCTAGGTAAAAATTGAAAACCTTCAAGGGTAAGACTATCAAATAATAGAGACCCTTTCATGTCATAAATTGTGACATTAGTTTTTATTCACCGTGTGTTTTCCTGTTTATATGTCCTGACGAAAGCTCTTGGACCCTCGGGCCGATAGAGCAGAAACATGTTGACGTTATTATTTTCTGTACAAATGACTTATGCTAAGGATTCCTAATTATCCCCAGAGCATACCTATTAATTTTCAATGAGTGGTCAAGTGAACTGAATAAAACTTACAATCACCTGCACACTTTTTTACCTATCATTCAGCTTCAGTGGGGTTCAGCAATAATTTCATCGTCCTATTAGGAAGCAATCGCTAACATCAGTTAGCGACAGCTTTTAGGTGATAGCGAGCGGTTTGGGGCACGCTTTGCATGTCAGCGATATTTATCGCTAATTAAATGCAAAGTGGGCGTACCCAACCTGTTAGCGACTGAAAGCAGTAGCTAACATTGCTATCGCCTATTATCAACGCAGGCATAGCGATTAAAATATTCGCCCTAAGCGCGAATATCGCCAAATCCTAACACCTGCTCAGACCGCTTCTTAGCCTGTATATCCAATGGGAGGTGGATATTCAGGTTAAGTCCCTATTAGCAATAATGCCTAAATATCGCTGATTTTCCAGCGATATTCGCGCATTTCGCCGCTATCACCGGATATTTTATCGCTTTGGAGATAAATGTTGCTAATAGCACGTTATCTCTGCGATAAAATCCGGTGATGCGTGGCGACAAAAAATTGTCGCTAAGCCTATTTAGCAATAAATATCGCTAATTGTTGATAATATGCCCCACGGTCACGTACCATCTAGCTGACACCATGGGGCAGATTTACTAAAAGATAGGGAAATGCAGCACAGCGACCAAAGTTTCTGCACTGCTTTGAGCAAAGAGATGAGAGCAGCACAGAGCTTTCTTTCTGTGTGCTGTCACACAAACAGGCAGTCTAGTGCCACACGCACGTCTTTTCACCGTTGTGCAGAGGTGTGTGCATGATATCTAGCATAGAGTTTGCACAATAAGGGGACCCTTCTTGCCTAGACATTTTTCAAAACATTTCATACATTGGATGCATGTAGTACAGCGCAACACACATGCAATGTGTGAGCTGTTTTGGTGTATATATATAGTTCTCCAACTTTTTGCCTGCCTCAAGGATGCAAAGTCCTATCTGATAGATTTTTGTAAATAGGTTTTTCCATTAAAAACATGGGTGCTTTGCTGGAATGCCAAAGTGCCACTCATGTAATGCTCCTTGACAATAGTTTAGCTGAAAAAGGGCACTTTTTCAGTGCAGATAAAGTGCTGCACTGGGAAGTAAGAGCCATATGTACGAAGTAATTTTCCATAGACACAGAATGGGTTAAACCCTTTGATACATCTGGCCCTTAATATCCTTTCAAGACTTCGCACAGCTTTGTGTCACCTTCTGTGACTTTGTGGCAGCCTTTGACTTCACTGATTTTTGTCTATGCAAATGGATATTGTCCATGGTTTATTTTTCTAATTTTACAAAGAGTCGGCACATTACAGTACTTTGATACACTGTGGCAGGAGACATGTACAGGGAACTGTGTTTTTATAAAAAATTTGATTATCAACTGTTCTACAGTCTGAGTCTGCTCTCAAGATAGTGGTCCCAAAAGTGAAAATCACAATCAAATGGTAACATCTTTTTAGGATCATTTTACCCATATATTGGCTTTGTAGCAGAAGTTTTCAAAGTTGTAAAATCTTTCCTCTCCAAAATTTTGGGGCTCATTACTATGCTGGTCGGACGCTCGTCATACCGGCATCGTTGCCGAAACAGGACCGCCCACAAGGAGTGGGAGGTCCTGCTACCATTATAAGGATGCAACAGCCTTCACTGTGGTCAGCAATTGTATTTCTCCTGTTGTTGCTTGTGCTGTGAGCCGCAGCACAAGCCGCAATAGCAAAAATACACTTTTAGACATCCATGCCGCATGTGGTGCCTGTCGTACGATGCATGGATGTTTAGGGGCCCATAGCAGAGGGCCATGAGGGACAGGGGTCCCGCAAGGGGCCTCAAAAGACTCCTTTTACCAGTGTTTTCATGGCGAAAAAACTGAAATGAAAAGGCTGTCAGAAGGTGCATTGAAATACCCACTGTAGTGCCTGAGCAGGCACGGCCTCCAGTTTGGGGATTACGATCCACCCACTGCTCAAACAGGCTTCTTGAGCCTGTTGGAGGTGGAGCAGATTCCCCCACAGGAATCGGTCAGGCCGCCTGTATCCTAATATTGTGGTCGGACAGATTCATCAGGAAGATCACCACCATCAAGCTTTTGGATGGCCTCCACCCTGACATCGTAATGAGGCCCCTATTTGTGACGATTTTTCAAACTTTTGTAAGTTTAGCAATTTTTGCAATCTTTGTGAAGGTTGCAATGTTTAAATTGTGTGGACAAAATAATCTCATCTCACAGCTTGCACAAATATTTGATTGCAAAATACCTGCTGGTAAAATCTTGCAAAGTTTACAAAACTATAGAAACTTTCCTAAGATTGTAAACTTGGCTTATATTTACACCATGTATTACCTTACCTATACCATAGTGCATAAAACATATTCCCCACTGTTCTCTATAATGAGGTTATCCAATGGAAGTGCTTATTGCCATAGGGATGCATTGTCTATGAAGCTCCTGTCTTTCTAGGGCATGTGCTGAGGGGCTGCCCTTACCATTCCTTAATCCAATGACGAAAGAGTCAAGCACATTTATTTTGAGTATTCATTGTTACACTGGACCGTGGGATTGACTGACAACAACCCAATGAAGTTTAAGGTAGCTGCAGGGGTGAGTCCTTCTCATCTTTCCATCAAGACCACCTGCTGGTTGACCGGGTCGGAAGCGCCGTGATCCAGGGTCTTTCACTGAAGCGGATCTCTTCTTTCCTCAGTGATCGCTTTCAAGCAGTCCGCCTCGCCAGTTTTTGTGCTGAAAAAAGAAGACTACCTTTGGGGTTCCACAGGGCTCATCTCTTTCCCCCCTCCTCTTCAATTTGTATATTGTTCCCTTAATTCTGGCCCTCCGAAGGAGAGAGGTTGTTACATTTAACTATGCTGATTATCTCCAGTTAGTGTTTAATATTGACTCCTCCCCTTCATCAATGGAGAGCTTTCAGTCTACTATGACATTCATCAGCAACTGGATGAACACTAATCATCTCAAACTAAATCCCGATAAAACTGATCTGATTCTCACTGGCGGCCCAGCAAATCCCTGGAATTCCAACTTTTGGTCACATTCACCGGGGTTCCCCCCTCCAATCTGCTCGGTCAAAAGCTTGGGAATTGTGATCAGCAACGGTCTCACTATGAAGGCACAGACCATTTCTGTGGTCTCCGCTTGTTTTTTTCACCTTTGGAGAATTCGAAAAATAAGCAGATATTTAACCACTGAGGCCCGGATCCAAGTCATCCTTGCCCTGGTTATGTCGCATATTGATTACGCTAACTCCCTGTTCATCGGTATCCCAGTCTACCTACTAAGTCGCCTACAACTGGTGCAGAACCAAGCCGCCAGGCTTGTTTACCGTCAACCAAAGTCTCATCACCTGAAGCCTTTGTTAAAAAACCTACATTGGCTTCCTGTGACCCAAGACAGCCTCCTTAAATTAGGCTGTATGATCTACAAAGCTCTCTAAGACCGTGGCGCGGCCTTTATCGCTTCCAAAACACAGCGATATGTCCCCCCCCCCCGCGATCTACGTTCTTCAAACATGAACCTGCTAACCCCTTGCCCATTCAAATGCAAAAAACATGGTGGTAAGATTCTCGACCTTGGCACCCCAATTCTGGAATTCCCTCTCACCCGAATTGCAGCTGGCCACCTCCTACACTAAATTCAGAAAATCCCTTAAAACTAGGGTATTCGTTCAGGCCTACAAATAAATCTCACTGTTACTGTACCCGCAAATGACCCCGCCTAGTGCCAAGAAACCGTTGGTGAATGTGCGGTTTATAAATTATTTTTAACATAACATAACCTATACTGTGGTGGTGATGCCCAAGTGCCCTGCGAAACTGCCTAAATATGAGGTGAAAATTTTGATAGGAGGATGACCCTTCCACTAGATACAGTGTCAATGCTATATAAGTCTTGTGTCTTTTTCCTCTACTCTCCTTCTTATCTTCACTGTTAAGACCTATGGAAATTGAAAACTGCTTAAGGGATGAGGATATTTTGTCCTAGGGGATTATTCTTTATTGCACTGGAGCCAGCCCCTCTCTTGTGGTTACAGCTACATGAGCTGAATGTTGCTTAACAGCATAATCAGCAGCTAGCAGGACAGCAAACTCTGTGCCAGTTAGCCCAGCTATGAATTCTGCTTGCCACAGTGTAGATTTGCCACTCAGCAGTGCAATTACCTTTATTTTACACCATTGTCACCTTTCCAGTAGCACTGTCATTCACATTGCATTAAACCCTGTGTGCCATGAGGAAATGCAGGGCAATCATGAGGATCTGATCACTGGAGTCATTTTGGAAATGTGCAGTAATGGTAACGTGGCTCCAAAAATCTTTATAGATTAGGTTAAAGTAAATCGTGCTGGATGACTCAATGACAACGTGAGCCCATACAAACAAGGCCTTAAGCCTCAGGAGACGGACAAGATTCTCTCCTTAGTGACAATGAAGAAGAAACCTCAAAAGACAAAGTAGCTTTCAGGTGAAGAAGAATACTCAAAAGCAGAAAGTCCTTTTGGAAAGGTTGAGCAGGAAGAAGAGACATAACCACTCCTGCATGGTAGGAGGATATCATTGCGTAAGTATCATCTGACAAAAATATTGTATCCCAAAGATCGTTTACAAAAATATTTCTCCATTGGAATTCATGTCAGATAATATACACCCATTGGGGTGATGGTTTTGTGCATGATGAGTAAATGAGACGTTTTTCAGCGATATTTTGTTATACAAAGAGCCTTGCAGTTTTTACTGCATTAGATAGAAATAGTAAGGTATTTGATTGCCCTTTCTAGAATGCCTTCTACTCAATATCCTTAAGATTCTGAAACATACTACGACCACCTGTAAGACGTTGTTGGAATCAAGCCCAATTAGGCAGTCATGCTTATAGATTATGTGATGACACAACAATGTTAAAAAAAAGTCGAAGGGTGATGATGCCAGTGCTTGCTGATGCCAGTGTCTAAAGTGTCTGTGCCCAAATCTCTGCTCAGAAGTCTGGCCGGTGCAATTAAATGTCAATGGCTGTGTAGTACTGAATCCACCTCAGGCCTGTTTACTGCCAGACACTTCCTGCCCTTTTACCTCACTCTTGTGGGTACCTGTATACTTCCTTGGTGACAGTTTTAGTGTGTTTATCTTCCTCCTTCTTTCCCATTTGTGTTTTTCTCCCTCTCCTGCTTTCAGGACATGTCTGATGAGGAAAAATAAATACCGATCCACAAAAATGAGTGCTGATGGCCCCAGCTGGCAACCACTGGCTCGAAATAAGAACTGCTGGTGCCTTTTTGGGATGTAACCTAGCTACAGATTATAATTAAACGTTCTGGGTGTATTCCTGCTGGCCTCACTTTGAGTCTCACTGGGTCCACAGCATACGTTAATGGGGATCATAAAGGGTTTATCTTTCACTGTGTTTGGGTTTTGAAGTGACTGTGGATGTAGACGTCCTTACCAATCCCACGATATTACATTTCAACTTACTCTGCGGAAATGTATTTGAGATCACTTACTACGTTTTTATTACAAGGGAAAGTTAAGCTGAAATAGTTAAGGACATCTTCTGACCTATACCCTATTCTATGTTTGCTCATGGTCAATGACGAATTGTATGCCGAGCCTGCCCTTACACGTTCGACTTACTTAAATTTAACACAGTAAATATGTATTCTCCTCCAGTTTGAAGTAACCAATTAAAAGGACTGAATCATGGCAACTTCTTGCTTTCAAAAATCATTACTTGAAAGGCACACTGAATAATTATTTATCACCTGCAAATAATGCACTTTCCATATATTTATAATAATAATATTAATTACAATATTCATAATAATAGCAACAATACTAAGATTAATGATTATACTCATAATTTGATTATGTATGTTATTCTTGTTATTATTATTATTATTGCTATTTTATTATTGCTATTTCTAATATTATTGTAGTAGTAGTAGCTGTAGTATTAGAAGTAATAACAACAATAATAATAATAATAATAATAATAATAATAATAATAATAATAATAATAATAATAATAATAATAGAATAATCAGAATCAGAATAATCAGAATAATAATAATACTTTTATCATGATTGTTACCATTATCATTGTACTTATAATTATTGTAATTATTATTATTATCATTATGATTTGTGCTATATTTATTATTATAATTTATACTATTATTATTGTTGTTAATATTATTACAACTACTACTACTACTGCTACTACTACTACTATTACTACTATAATAATGATAATAATTCAAATAATAAGATTAATATATCGCTGAGACCCATAGTTGCTGTCACAGCAGTCCCTATAATTATGGCCCTGAGTGCCTGTTGATGGTGCAGAATGAGCAAGTCAAATAAAGGATGGCGCAAGAGCATTTAAGGTATTAGCATCCATCCCTCTCAACTCACTCACCTTAATCAAACTTCAGAGCACTGTCTCTGCCTGCCTCATATCCCTCCAATGAATCTTGAATAAAGACAAAAATATGAATTAGTCCTGACACTCTAGTCATTCTGACTACTGCTACTACTACTACTACTACTACTACTACTACTACTACTACTACTACTACTACCACCACCACCATATTTTCATACAGTGCTTGCTTTCATAGTTTTTGCTGTTTCATAGTGATGTCAAAAAACAAGGGGCCTTATTTATGAAGGCCTTGCTTCAGTTTTGTGCCGCCGGTGCGTCACTTTTTGTGACGCACCAGCGGTGTAAAAAATGCGCCTCGTTGCGCCATATTTAAAAAGTGACGCATCTAGGTAGATGCGTCACTTTTTAAACCCCTGCGCCACATTATACCTGCGTCAGGTATAATGTATGCAGAGGGGGCGTTCCCCTGCAAAAAGCCTCGTAATAGTGACGCAGTGAAATCTATGAGATTTCACTGCGTCACTTTTAGGACGCTGTTGCATCAAAATCTTGCGCCTGCTTCACAGCAGGCGTAAGACTGACGCAAGCCCTTTCACATGGGGCTTTCCCCATGTGAAAGGACGCATTGCTGGAGTTGCGTCACTTTTGTGACACACTCCAGCAATGCGTCACTTTTGCACTTACAGATACGTCAGAAATACTGACGTATCTGTAACTCCTTGCGACATGATGCGTCTTAAAATTAAATATGACGCATCAGGAATGTCGTAAGGAGTGCGCAGAGAAAAGTGATGCATCGCTGTTTTCACGCAGCGATGCGTCACTTTTCATAAATGAGGCCCATGGGGCCTTATTTATGAAGGCCTTGCGTCAGTTTTGCGCCGCCGGTGCGTCACTTTTTGTGACGCACCAGCGGTGTAACAAATGCGCCTTGTTGCGTCATATTTAAAAAGTGACGCATCTAGGTAGATGCGTCACTTTTTAAACCCCTGCGCCACATTATACCTGTGTCAGGTATAATGTATGCAGAGGGGGCGTTCCCCCGCAAAAAGCCTCGTAATAGTGATGCAGTGAAATCTATGAGATTTCACTGCGTCACTTTTAGGACGCTGTTGCATCAAAATCTTGCGCCTGCCTCACAGCAGGCGTAAGACTGACGCAGGCCCTTTCACATGGGGCTTTCCCCATGTGAAAGGACGCATTGCTGGAGTTGCGTCACTTTTGTGACACACTCCAGCAATGCGTCACTTTTGCGATTACAGATACGTCAGAAAAACTGACGTATCTGTAACTCCTTGCGACATGATGCGTCATACATTAAATATGACGCATCAGGAATGTCGCAAGGAGTGCGCAGTGAAAAGTGACGCATCGCTGTTTTCACGCAGCGATGCGTCACTTTTAATAAATGAGGCCCAAACATTGCAATTACTGACCTTGATGGCATGCCTTCTATCAGCCTAAGAAGGATGGCAGCCTAGTTTGTCCTTGCCTCGATTAAAACGTTTTCATAGGAGGACATTTAACTAATTGAAGCCTCTGCAATTGCATGACGAGTATTTGCATAGTACAACCTCCAATCAATAAATATCGATGAAGATTGGTATAGAGTTAAGAAGTATTCTCTCGTGCACAGGTCCCCAATATAACATTTCCAAGCAAGTACACAGAATTAACACTGTTTGCACAAGGACACTCAATTACTGCACCACAAACACCAACTGTACAAATAGAGGGAACAGTCCCTATGTAGCAGCTAATCACAAAACACTACACCACAAAACACTACACACCTGCACCAATTCATACAACACAAGACACGAGGGCATACACATGAAGCTATGTACTTGAAATATACAGCTGAGGAAGCCTTCCTATGGAAATCCTTAACTCTGGAATCCTCTGCAACGTAAATAAAAAAATGCAGTATCTTTACATGGTCTGTTGAATCCGTTTTCTTTGCCATTCACGTAATCATGTCACCCATCCAAAAACATTCAGAGATTGAAAATGTGTCCCGTTTGATTTCTTATTGCCGGGGTTACGCAATAGGCCTGATTCACCCAGACTTGTTGCGAGTCAATGAGACTTACACCTGTAGTGCTCTCGGCTTACTTCAGATTCCCATGAGGATGCCAGAAACACTACAAGAATAGATTAAAGTACAAGAATAAAAGGGTAGGTCAGAGCACTATACAGTGCAGAAGATGGTGGTTTCTTGCATCAATGGGGAGGCCATTCTAACTTCCTTGACCCAGAGTAGCCATGGGAGTTTCGGTAAGGCTGAGTCTGGGATGCAACCCATATTCAGCCCAGTGACCTGCCCCGTGGCAATGCCCAGCAAAATATAGTTGGTTGCAGTGGCGTAAGAACAGCCCCAGCAACCCCCACAGTGCGGGGGCCCCTGAGCATGGGTGACAGCTGAGAGCTCATGATTGGGTCTGGAACGTGGGGGGCCCCCTCCATGCACTTTGCGGGGCCCCCTCGTGTTTCGTTACACCATTGGGGTTGCTTGAACATCTTCCCCTCAAAAGTTCAACACTGATCTGGAATATCCGGAGAATGACTTTCTCATCATTATGTAAGAGGCCATAAGCTTCTCTTGGCTTCCTTCCTGCTGTTGCTGAAACCCCTCCTCACCCCAAGTTTTCTTGCACTGGAGCTCATGGGCTTCATTTGAAGCTAGTTTTAAGTGAGACCAGTATGATGAGCAGAAGCTGACAGTGGCGGCTCGCATAGGGCGTGCTGCGAGGCGGTGGGGCAGGGTGGGGGGTAATAAACTCAGACATATGACGGAACAGATCAAAGTAATGATTACTATCCTACGTTCCGTCGTATGTCCGAGTTTACTACCACCCCACCCTGCTCCTCCCCTGCCTCACCCCACCGCCCCGCATCATGCCCTATGCGAACCGCCACCGGAAGCTGCAACCCCACCCCACCCAGATTAGACGTCACAACAATTCAAGGTGATAGTAAACAACACCCTAGGGCCATGCGCAGGTCCCTGAGGCCCTGTGGTGCAGTGGGGGCCGCCAGTCCTTCAGGGGGGCCCCATTCAGCCCAAGGTCAATAAATATCAGGGAGGCATGGAAGAGTAAGGAGCCCTTCATCAAAGTTTGCGGGGAGCTATCATTTTGCATTGCCGCCCCAACATTCCCTAAACGTGGTCACTTGCTCCTGCAAAGCTTTTGCAAAAGAAGCCAGGCAAAATGATGGTTCATCACACTGTTTGTAAGTGAGAAATTTAGAGTTTCAAGGTGTCTGTTTTGCTCTCCTCTGTATAGTAATAATATATGGCACTGCTGTGTTAGGAGTTAAAAATAATCTAGCTGCAATCTTTACTACTGAACAATGCAAATCTCCCACTGTCCATTCATCATCTTGCAAAGTTACTTTGCAAACGATGATGGTTTTTCAGTGATTACATTGTGAAATATGGACGCTGATTTATGAAAGACGATTTACAAAGAAAGCAAGCCCGGCACCACCTGATAATTAATCACAGCAGTAAAAAACAACTTGACACAGGCTACTGCTCCAAAGGTGGGCGATTCATTACAGCTAGATGAGCCTCACTTCATGGGCAGATTTCAAAAATCAAATTTAATGAAAATAATCTATCGTCGCCGGTGCCTCCTATCAGCTAATGAGACATCAAGGTTCAGCCCGTGGGTGTTTCTTTAATGAAATATGAAACCTGTCTGTAATTCATGGTGCAATTTGAATGAATTTAGGAATGACATCTGAAGACAGCCACAATAAACCATCTCTGTCCCAGAGGAAAACACACGCAGTACAATGTCCTAGGTAATTTTATGATTTCCCGAAACTGCTACATAATGTAAGCACATTTTATTAGTTTAGTTGCTTAATTTCCTTTATTTCATTGGCTTGTTAACAAGACCGTTTGAATGTGATTTATTATCTTGTGAACTGAGAATGTTGCCTAACTGTTCAAATAATACACTCATCTTTCAACAATGTAGAGAATGAATGCGACCTTCAAAACAACTTTTCCCAGATAAACCAATGAAAGCATGTCCTTTAAGGGGAAGGGGATGGGCGTCCAATAAATTAGGCAAACGAGGTGATATACAACTTTGATGCGGTTTACTTCATTCTGTGACTTATTATATGTACTCTGCTGGTGGCGGGACTTTCCCAGACAAAACTTCCTGCACTTCTCCCACTTCCTTCCCCTCCCCATTCCAATCCTAACTTCCTCCAATCCAACTCAACCCCCCTCCCCCCCCCCCCCACCACCCCCCCACCCTCCCAGCACACAGTCTTCTGTACCTCCAGCACATGGGAATAGAACAAATAGTTTATGTGCAATATATTATTTACATTATGTTAGAGTACAAGTGAAAATATCCTCTGATGGTGGCTGGACTTTACCGGACGAGAAGGCCTGTGATTTTCACACCTCCTTTCTATCCCTCGCCTTCATCTTGTACTCGATACACTCCAGTTCATTGCTGTATAGCTCGATTTGTGCTGTACATGTCCCATGCATATATACATACATACTTTGTAAGTTTTAACCTGCTAATGGAGGTACTGAAGTGCAATTGGTACATTATGAATAACACTAACAACTGCATGAAATGATAAGATGTTGTATATCTCGCTTGCTAGAGCAGCTTAATTACACTGTAAGAGCAGGTTATGAAGCAAACCAGGTATTACCTGTGTTTCTTCCATATGCTTTTTCCTTTGGCCATCTGATATTTGGAAATCTACAATGGCTCTAGCATGATAAACCCATCCATATGTTCACAGGTCAAATGGATAGTGTCATACCTGTCACTCTTGTACCACATTTCTATATTTGCAGGACCTCTGTGCAGGTTCACAGAGAACAGTTATGGGAAAAAAGGAGAAAAGGGAATGTTTTTCCAACTAATTCTACAACGAGGTATGTGATTTGAGACTCTACTACAAGACAAATTCTTGTTGTTTAAAATATATTAATACCTTAGATCTATACCTTTAGAAATGGAATTGCTATGAAAGTCAAATCTGCAATGTATAAGAATTTTGGATTGGAAAGGCAAGAGATAAAGTTAACTTCCCATTACACACTATTTTTTAACAGTATTGGAATATCAAATCTATTCTATCTGAGCTCAAATTAATTAATTCCAAATCCACGTGTATTTATCATGAGGAACCAAAGCACTCTCTTAGATAACGTTCTATTTAGTATTCCATATAATCACAATATTATGTCAGTAAAGTTAAAAAAAAACACAGGGGTTGTCGTCCACAAAGGAAAAACTAACTTTAGATCCTTTCTCACATTGATTAATCCAGAAGGAACACAGCCAAAACATGTTTCGTCAACCTTTGACTTTTTGAAGGCTAAATGGCTGGTGACGTATTCGGTCTAATCCGGTTTCTTTTAAGAGAAAGTCATGATAGCAATGTCAGAGAAATCCAAAGTTCCAAAAAGATCCTTTATCGTGACAGATTTGGCAACCTCAAATGTTATCAGTAACACAAGCGCAGTCACCCCTGAACAAAAAAGAGAGTACAGCAATGAAGTCCCTCCAGCAGTCAACCAGTCAAAAATTAGTTGTGTCAACAAAAGTTTAGCAGCCTTGCAATGAACCGGATAGCAGTATATTTATTTATTAATTTGTATTAATTTAATTTTTGATTTTTTTAACATTTCACAGCAGAGTACATAATTCTGTACAGTAACATTAAGGGGTCGATTCTGATTCGGGAAAAACCGCTCCGAATAGCCGTTTGGAGAGTTTTTCCCGTACGAATTGTACCCTGCAACGCCCCCCGTACGTACGACAAAGTACGATTCGTACCAGGAGCTGTACTCCGTACGAATCGTACAGAGACCATACAAATCAAATCCCTGTACGAATCTCCCTCGGAACCAGCTGTACGCGACATCTGTACGGTTTGCGGCTGTTTTTTCGACCCGGCAAGTACGATTCGTGTCGGGTATGCACCGTACACACCTTTTTCTACTGGAGCTAAAAACAGCTGTAAAAGCAGAGTTCGCCCCAAAAGAGGTACGGTGCGTACATGCCATGATCGCAGGGGTACGGTGCGTACCCCTGCGATCATTGGGTGTACGCACCGTACCCCGCAATCTTGGGGTGTACGCACCGTACCCCATGTTCGCTGGGTGTACGGTGCGTACACCCTGCGATCGCGGGGTAAAGTGCGTACACCCCGTGATCGCAGGGGTACGAACCCTACCCCTGCGATTATGGGGTGTATGCACCGTACGGTGTGTAAGTGATTATGTGCTTTTCCGTACGAATCTCCCTTACCTGACGTGGACAGTACGAATCGCCTCCTCATACCCCGGTCCAGATTATACTCATCGGGTCGTACGGCATGTGTACGAGTCGTACGGTTCACTGTTTCAGTCTTGCAATACGTACGGATCGCGACGATTCGGACAGATTGACGGAATACGGATCGTACTATGCGACTCGGACGGATGGGTGCGAATAGTAAAGGCGATGGCTCCGGATGAAAAGTTTTTTTCCAGGATCAGAATCGGCCCCTATATCAAGGGGAAATTCTATGCAATCAGTAAAAAGAAATGGAAACATTGTAAAGAAAATGGCCAATAAGATAGGCAGCAGACACAGTACAACATGTCGAATAATACATCTCAACCATTTGTATTTTGCAATTGACATTACTCCAAATAAAATTGACCAGGTATATCAATATTGCCCAAATCGGCACATTGTAATTTGAGCGGCACACTTCGGCACAGTGATTTTAAACATCGTTCAACTCTTCCCCCTCCCTTGACAACAGATACTGTTTATACGGCCCCCAGAAGTTCTTGGGGCGACTCTGTGGAGGCATTAGCTCGCTATATGTTTCAGATTGCGGATTACAAAAATGCATATCTTTTTCCCACTCCAATTTTGAGGGTGGGGGTCCTAGCGCCAGCGAATGGCTATCCACCTCTTAGCCAGCAGAATCTCCAAACCCAAAAGCTTCCTAACTCTTTTAGGCTGAGGCTTGGTGTATCCAATAGGGCCAATAGGGGGTATGGGATAAGTGGAACACCCACAATGTTTCCTAGCTCCTGAAAAATCTGGTCACGGAAGGCCGCAATCAGAGGTCATACCCATGCCAGATGGATAAAATATGCACCACTTGCCCCGCAGCGCTCACAATGGTCAGAGTCTCTTAACCCGTATCTGTGGAGTTGAGCCAGTGTATATTATGTTCAATTTAAAAACTTAAAATGTATTAATCTATGCCTGCCATTTAAAGAAACTGATTGGGTGACCTTGCAGCAGCACTTCCATTGACTACCATCGATGGGAGCCTCCAGGTCGGCCTGCCACTGTGCTCTCGGCAGAGAATAATTAGTGCGGCAGTATTCCTGGGACATGGTGTATATATTGAAGACTAGGACTTGGCACGTAGAAGGTAAGTGAAAGACAAGAGAGCCGTGGGCTCTAGTTATTCATCTCTCAGCCGCGCCCTCAGAGCATGCTGTGCCCCAAAGTAATGAAATGGCAGTAGGGTGCTAGCACCATGGTCTACAGTGGCAACTGCATCCCAAGTCTGAGCTCTACCCTCAGAAAAGAAATCTTCCATATTATGGATCTGACCATTCCTAAGCGCTTGCGTCTACGCTACTTCAGAACCCAATGAGAACCATTGACATCAACCCACTGGGAACAGTGGGGAATAAAGCAGCGTACACACCTGTCTTTTTAATAGCTCACTCCATGCATGAATTGTTGAGTTGATAGAGTCGAGAACACCATAATGTCTGTTGTGGGCTGAGTGAGTTGCCTAGGGATCTGGGACAGATCAGACGCAATTCTCTATATGAGGAGGTGTGCGAGAGTGTGTAAGCCGTGACACCAGAAGTAAGCACGTGAGCACTGAGCAGCTCTGTATTATAGCTCGAGATCCGGGGAGCCTAGTCTACTCATAGAATATGTAAGCGTAAGTGTATCCATCTTGAACCTTAGGGATTTTTCCACCCACGCCAGCATAATCATCAGAGCTTTGAGTGTTTTTTTAAAAGTGTATAGGGATCACCAAAGGTATGTTATAGACGAGAAACAGCAATCTAGACAAGACTATCTTCTTCACCAACGATATGTGGCCCACCAAAGAGAGTGGTAACTTAATCCATTTCTCTATACCATCCTCTAATTCAGTAATTGCCCTTTCATAGTTGCCACGCAGTGCCAAATCTGAATCAGTGTGGACCTGTATACCCAAATATCTGACAGCCTCATTAGTACGCTGTAGAGGGAAATCTAAGTCAAAAGGGACCATTGAGGGAGTTAGTGGAAAAATTATGGATTTAGTCTAGTTGATTTTCAACCCTGATATTCCTCCAAATTTCGTAACTTCATGAATTAAAGGGGAAAGGTTGGTGGCGGGATCAGGAGTGTACAGTTACATATCGTCAGCGTAATCAGATATAATCAAATTATAGTTGGTGAAAAGAATTCCCGATGAACGTGATATTACCTCAGTGAGCGCGCCAAGAGTTCTGCAACTATGTAGTATAATAACAAGAAAGGGAGCACCCCTGTCTCGTGCCTCAAGATATTGGAAATGGAGATGAGACATAGTTACCAGTTCTAACACTGGCTGTCGGCTGATTATATCATCCGGAAACCAGTCCTATGAAAATCTCCCCCAGCCCCATTCTGCGCAGCACTGCCATCATGATGGCCCACTCCACAGAGTCGAAAGTCTTTCCGGCCACCAAAAAATACATTTAGGAGTGAGAGTGGTCTGCAGGACGCACACTTTTCTGGGGGATTGTCAGGTTTTAATAATATGACTATGAGCACCTCCCTCATAGATTGCGGCATTATACCTGAGTCTGCTATTTCTTCAAATAATCTACTGAGATGGGGGAGGAGATCTATGTAGGTTTTATAGAAGGGGACAGTAATTCCATCTATACCCTGAGCACTACTATCCCACATACAATTCAAGGCAATATGGATATCAGTTGCATCAAACTGCCTCATTAGGTATTCTCTGTGGGAGTTGGTTAGCCATGGCAGTTGCACATGCTCCAGATAATCAAGAACAGGGAACTCATCCACCATGATGTGTGAACTATACAGATCACTATAAAACTGACTACATTTATTTGCTATATGAGAAGGGTCTATTAGATAGTGCCATTACCATCTTCTAATTCAGAAACATCCCTTCGCATCCCTCTGGCGCTGGGCTAGAGCAGACAATACTGCCCTGGCCTGTCCCTCTGTCCATAGGATTTAGCAATAGCATACTTCATCATATGCTTAACTTCATTGTCGGACTCTGCGCTATATTCTTCAAGCACTTTTTTTATTAGAATCCGCAATCTGTGGGTCGCTGCACCCCAAGGGATCCAACTCCAATTCAACAATTGTTTTTGTCAGAGGTGGTAAGTCTACCCCTAATAGAACGTAAACCGCCTGCATGTTTACTAATAGCAACCCGCCAAATGGACACCTTGAATGCCTCCCAGGCAGTAGTGAAGTGCCTCACAGAGTCTATGTTGATAGTGAAAAAATCAGTGATAGAGGTGGCCAGCTCAGCTCTGAACACAGTGTCAAGCAGTGAATAGAGGGGAAACTTCCATGTAAACAGAGCAACAATCTGTGGCAGCATCTTGAAGTAAGGAAGGAGGAGGCGTGCAGGTAAGTCAAAATCAGAGTTTATTTAAGCTCTCCAACAAGACGGGGATCCCTGCCTGCTGTCTGTCTCAACCGCCTCTCCAGAAATGGCGTGTCCTCGTAGAACCTCGGAAAAGATTCCACGATGAACACTCCATCCCCACGAGACGCAGCAGAATGACAGAAGCACTTACAACATATCCCCTTTACCGTTATAACCTGTTATAACAAAAACAACAGAAGAAACAAAAGAAGGAAAAACAATACATAATAATTCATATCACTAAATAACAAGTAAAAGTAGTAAATGGCAAAGCACTAGTGACAATCAAAAATAGTAAAAAGAGAAACAAAATAAAAATGTAAAATATGACTAATGCCCCATTGTCATAACATAACAAAGATATAATTTAAGTCATAACAAAATCCTCAAATCGTCTTGGCACTTGACGCAACCTTGGTTGTTTAACAACACAATCACTAATACCACCACCCACACCCCTTTCTTTGACAACAGAGGGTGAAACAACCCTTAAATGAAGATTATTATGAGACGTATCGTTACTCTTCTTGTACAGAGCCAACCTCCGAAAATTCCACTTCTGTTCATTCTCCAAAACAACATACCATTTATGAACTTGTTTTACTTTCATGGGGTCAGAAAATGTATTCAGACCACTCTCTCTTCTGCCACACTTGATCTTGACCAAATCACCAACTTCAATGTTACCAAAATGTTTTGTTTTTGTAGTAAACGTACGATCATCATGCATCCAATAAGGTGTCAATTTAATTTAGGTAACCTACCTCTCATTCTTATAAAAGGTATTTCATTAGTAACACTATGTACAGTGGTGTTGTGTGCCCACACCATGTCTTGTACACACTTTTGAACATTCTGCCGTGCTTGTATAGCCAATTGGATAGCGCCCTTAACAATCCTGTTCATACGTTCCACCATACCATTTCCCTGAGGGTTATACAGGGAAGTACACATGTGCCTTATGCGATTATTTCCAAGAAAGCTACGTATACCATGAGAGGTTAATTGTGTTCCGTTATCTATAACCAAAGTGTGTGGAAAACCTTTTCTCATGAAGACCGCACTAAGGCTCTTAATAACGGTTTGAGTGGTGATATTCCGTATATTTTTTTTACCTCAATCCATCTGGAGAATACATCAACTAATACCATGACATAACTTTTATTACCAGGAACATAATCCAACGGGCCAATGAAATCAAGACAAACCTTTTCCCAAGGCAAACCATCACTCCTAATAATAAAACCCATGCCTTTTGAACTGATCTTTAACAATTTCTCACTTTCTGTACATAGAGAACAACTCTCCACCCAACGTCTGACATCTTGGTGAAGGCCTGGCCACCAAAAATGACATTTAAGCCGTTTAGTAGTATTGGTTTGACCGAAATGCCCTTCATGAGCTAACAAGAATAACTTTCTTCTAAGTGTACTGGGAGGAATTAATCTTTCACCTCTTAGAATCAAATCATCTGAAACTCCAATGCTAAGTTCCTCCTGTAGTTTAGCATAGTTACTTAAAGAAGCTTTAACCAAACCTTTGTGTTTCCAACCCAAACAGATGAAATTAGCTAGTTTACGGTAATTAGGATCATCAATGACATCCTGTTGCCATTCTTCTTTAGAAATAGATTTAAACTCATCCACACACACAGCTTCAATGCTACCCACCCAACAAATTATTTCATCATCAAAATCCAACAACTCTTTCCCTGGCAAAGGAAGTCTCGATAAACAATCTGCTTGTAAATTTTTCCAATCAGTTATATGTTCAACTCTAAATGCAAATTCTTTTAATTTTGATGCAAATCTCATCAAACGAGGTGAACCTTTATCAGCACCACCTGGGCTAAGAATTCTAATCAGAGGCATGTGATCAGTTCTAAGGGTGAATTGATTACCCCACACATATGTACGGAAATAATGCACACACCATGCTGCAGCTAGAGCCTCACGTTCGATGACTGCATAATTTTGCTCAGAACTGGTCAGCGTACTCGAACAAAAAGCTACAGGTTTCTCTACACCAAATTTGGTTTGTGACAAAACAGCCCCAAGGCCATGATAACTAGCATCTACAGTAATAAAGGTGTCCCTACCGGTGCACAGTCAAAATATCGATTCCTAATTATCGACCTGCATTAATATCGAGTTTAAAATATCGAAGGTGAAGAATATCGAGGTCAAGAATATCGCTGGACAGAAAATCAACCCTAAGGTAAGTAATATTGATTTTTTTCTATATCGATTTAAGTAATATCGAAGTTAGTAATATCGATATCAATTATATCGATGTTACTAATTTCAATGTTACTAATATCGATATTTGTTTGTTGTTATGTATTTTATTATGTAATTTATATGTATATGTTATATGTTTTTTTAAAGTATTTTATTTGTTTTAAATTATATGTGTACTATTTTTTGTATATTAAAAATGTTATTTTTAATTTAATTTTAGGTTTTAGTACTGGAGCGGGTTGTGGGTTTATAGGGGAATAGGGTGGGAAGTAATTTAATTATTGTAAATGTCAGTGGTGTTGGTGCTGTTGGACTTGTCCGCAGCATTCGACACCATATCCCACGCCATCCTCCTTACCAGATTAAAGGAGATTGGTATTGATAGATCTGCCTTGGCGTGGTTTACCAGCTTTCTCTCCGAGCGTACCCAGAAGGTGAATATGGGCTCTTTCAGCTCCCCCTCGGCCAGAGTCACCAGAGGAGTCCCGCAGGGCTCTTGTCTTAGCCCTACGTTGTTTAACGTATATGTCTCCCCGTTGGCTAATATTATGAGGTCCTTCGGGTTTATGCCCATCTCTTACGCTGACGACACGCAGCTGCTGTTCACTTTCAAAAAATTCACTCCGGAGATAAGACAATCTTTCTCCAACGGCATGACTGCGACCGCCAGCTGGATGGCCACGAACTTTCTCCAGTGCAATGTGGGAAAGTCTGAGGTCATGTTATTCGGAGAGGCAAGAATCCTGTGGACCCCTGACTGGTGGCCCTCCAGTCTGGGGCAGGCCCCCTCCCCTAAACAGGTGGTGAAAAACCTGGGGGTTCGTCTAGATCACAACCTCACCCTTGCCCATCATGCCAGGACCACAGCGGGATCTTGCTTCCACATTATAAGCCTCCTGCGGAAGGTGTTCCCCCTTCTTCCAGACTACACAAGAAAGACCTTGGTCCAGGCCCTCGTTCTGAGCCGCCTGGACTACTGTAATGGCCTCTTCTTGGGAGATAACGACGGAGTACTTAATAGACTTCAGGTGTTTCAAAACACCGCGGCCCGCCTGGTGACCAATGCCCCCCCTAGAACTCCATCTCTGCCCCTTCTCAAGGCCCTCCACTGGCTTCCCATCCGGAAACGGGTGGAATTCAAGATTTGTTGTGTGGTACACAAGAGTCTCTACAACCTCGGTCCACACTATTTGGCCGAGAAATTTGTATACCACCGCCCCGGCCGCAATCTCAGGTCCAGCAACCAACTATTACTCCAGGTTCCTAGACACTACAAGACCAGACAGGGAGGTCGTGCCCTTTCCATTATGGGCCCGCGCCTATGGAACAATCTCCCCCTTTCCCTTAGAGAGTGCCCGAGCCATCTAGCCTTTAGGAAACTCCTAAAGACAACTCTATTCTAGTTGGAGCGCTGTCTGTCCTGTTCTTCACAGCACCGCGCGGAGATATACCTTCGGGTGTGATGCCGGCGCGTTACAAGCCCATAAATAAATAAATAAATAAATTAATTTTTAGTAATTGTAATTTAATTTTAATTATTTTTTACATTTAAGTTCTGTAGCGGGTTGAGGGTTTATAGGGGAATTGGGTGGGAAGTAATTTAATTGTAATTAAGTAATTATTTATTTTTTATAGAAATGGATCATTTTTTATTTCTAAATAATTATTAATTGGTAATTAATTATTTTATTTGCTAATTCATTTTTTTAATTGGTAATTAAGGTTTGTAATTTGTAACTACATTTTGTAATTGGCAATACAAAATTTTAATTGGTAATTAAGGTTTTAATTGAAAAATACATTTTTTAATTGGCAATTCATTTTTTTAATTGGTAATTTTTTTTTACAATTGGTAATTGATATTTCTAATTGTTAAATACTTTTTATTAATTGGAAATTAATTTTATTAATTGGTAATTAATTTTTCATAAAACATGTTTTTTATTTAAACATAAATGTATTGGTTACCATTTTTTATTAGTTAATCAATATTTAATTATCAATATGTTTTTTCTTTTGAAAAATATTTTAGTTTTCAATATTTATTATTTGGTAGATTATATTTATTAATTCATATTTATTGGAATTTATTGTAAATTTACTGTTAATTAATTATTCAATTTTAATTATGTTTTTAGTAATTAATAATGGGTATTTGCAAATGATGTAGAGTTATTTAAAAAAAATATTACTTTATTTACAACAATTATTTATAAGTATGTTATATTTAACTTCTACACTATCCAATGCTTTCCCTACTGTTGCACTCTCTGGTGTGGGAATGGTAATTTTTACCCCTATGCTATCCAACGCTTTCCCTACTGTTGCACTTTTTGGAGTTGGAATAGTAATTTTTACCCCTACGCTATCCATTATTTTCCCTACTGTTTCACTCTCTGGAGTTGGATTAGTAATTTTTACCCCTACGCTATCCAACGCTTTCCCTAATATTGCACTCTCTGGAGTTGGAATAGTAATTTTTACACCTTCGCTATCCAACGCTTTCCCTAATAATGCACTTTTTGTATTTGAAATAGTAATTTCTACCCCTACGCTATCCAACGCTTTCCCTACTGTTGCACTTTTTGGAGTTGGAATAGTAATTTTTACCACTACGCTATCTAACGTTTTCCCTACTGTTTCACTCTCTGGAGTTGGAATAGTAATGTTTACCTCTACGCTATCCAACGCTTGCCCTACTGTTGAACTCTCTGGAGTGGGAATAGTCATTTTTACCCCCACGCTATCCAGCACTTTCCCTACTGTTGCACTCTCTGGAGTTGGAATAGTAATTTTTACCCCTACGCTATCCAACACTTTCCCTACTGTTGCACTCTCTGGAGTTGGAATAGTAATTTTTACCCCTACGCTATCCAATGTTTCCCCTACTGTTGCACTCTCTGGAGTTGGAATGGTAAGTTTTACCTATACGCTATACAACGGTTTCTCTACTGTTGCGCTCTCTGGAGTGGGAATGATAATTTTAAGTTCTATGCTATCCAACATTTTTGTAACTGTATTTTTTTTACTTATGGATTTTGAATAGTATTTTTATTTATTTAGCTATTTAATTTTTTTTGTATAAATTTAGATAATGTAGTATATAATTAATTAAAAAAATATTAACTGTATATTTAATTTTCTTAATTTATTAAACGTAATTCTTTACTTTTTATTTATGTTTTTGTTTTATGTTAGTAAATGTATTTGTAATTTATAATATTTGTTATTAATTTATAAATTATTAAAATAATTATTACAACTTATTGTTAAGTATGTATATATTATATATTTTCTGTATATGTTTAATTAATGTATTATTATTACATATGTATTATTTATTAATTTTAAACATTACTAGATATGTTTTATTATTTTTATTTTATTTATTAGTGTTATTTACTTTATTTTACATTTATATTTTTAAAAAAACGATATTTTTAACATCAATATTTTTAACATCTATATTTTTTTCTTGATATTTTTGTACTTACCATGTTGTAGATAGGATGTCGATATTCTTGCCTTCGATATTTCTGCATCAATATTCCTATAGGTCGATATTTTCTAGGTCAATATTTTGTCAGTGATTCGTCTCTACCAGATTCAAATGGTGTGAGAATCCCAGCATTTATGATTTCATTTTTGATATTTTGAAAAGCATGATCTTGCATAGTGTCCCACAAAATGGTACTCCTTTCCTCAACAATTGTCATAAAACCTCAGTTTTATGTGCAAAATTATTCCCAAACTTGGAATAATACTCTATCAGTTCCATCAAGGATTTTAACTGTTCTTTTGTGGAAAGTGTAGCTGCATTTCTGATGGTATTTAACAAATCTTCTTTAGGTTGCACACCCCCGTCAGAGATAGTGTACCCTATATAGTCTACTTCTTTAACTAGAAACAAACACTTATCTTTCCTCAACGTAAGACCAGCACCCTGTAATGAATTTAGCACTCCATCTAAAATAATATTGTGTTCTGCAAGATATTTACCAGTTATGAGAATGTCGTCCTGAAAATAATGGTCATTGGTGAAATCTTTGAGAAGATGATGTAAAACAACTTGATGATAGGCTGATCTCAAGTCGAGTTTAGTAAAGTACTTTGCCTTATTCATTAGTAAGACCATTTCTGAAATATTTAGAAGGGGAAAACTATCAACAATTATGTTTTGATTTAGTGACCTGAGGTCCACACAAAAACGAAGTTTGCCATCCTTTTTTTTAGTGACCACATTCTGAGAAAGCCACTCCGAAACCTCAATTTGCTCAATAATACCTTGCTTTTGCATATCATTTATCATTTCGTTAACCTCCTCACGAACAGCAATGGGTATTTTTCTTAAGGGATGTCTAAAAGGAATGGCATCCTTCTTAAGTTTAATCTTGTGTGTGTACCCCATTAATTTCCCTAAATCAAGACGAAAAATATTTTGGAATTTAGCCAAAACGGATTCAAGACGAGTATAGTCTTCAATAACCAATAGATGCTCAGAAGATCTGGGATCAATGATAATGTGTAAGCCATGTTACTGTACCCATCCTAAGATTGCTGGACCGTCATTGGAGACATAAACTTTATCAGTGGCATTTCTACCCTTAAATTCAAATTTAGTCTTCATGACGCCTTTGATGTCAATAGTGTCTCCACTATATCCCTTAGGAGACACATCAGTAAGGCATAAGCTAGCATCAGGCCAACATTCTTTGAAAATACAAAAAGGAATAATGGTAAGCATGGAGCCTGGATCAACCAAAAGAGATAAAGAAACTCCATTCAAAGTGAAAGTTGTTTTAGGTCTCTGAAGGATACCTGAAATGCAATCCTCAGTAAATAGAGACATTCCAGGTGAAACACTTTCATCATCAGCGAAGGAAACCCTATTCCTTTTAGTGTTGTTACAAACAGAGCTTAAATGACCTTTTTTACCACAATTATTAGAAGATTTGTCCCTCGCAAAACATCCAGCAAAGTCTGCAGCATGATTGCCACTGCCACACACATAGCAACTCTTGAATTTACTTTTGTGGTCAGACGGTGTTTTTGGTTTAGCCTTCATGAATTGCTTACTCTTGCCATCATTACTTGAAGGAATGTATTTCTTGGCAACAACATTTACAGGATCCTCATTTTTGAGTTCCAAGGAACACATTTCTTGCATACATTTGTCAGATTCCTCTACTACTTTGGCAATGGTGATGGCTTCCAATAGTGTAGGGTTTTTTGCTGCCCATAGTTTTTCTTGCATTCTCCTATTTTTGCACTGTACACGTAATTGATCTTGAATTAGTTGATCAGCCGTAGTGCTGAAATCACATTTTAAAGCAAGCTCTCTTAAATGGGTGAACATTTGATCTACAGTCTCATTATCTTTTTGGGGCACAGTGTAGAATTTATAATGTTGCATAACAATATTAACCTGTTTACTAAAATATTTGGCAAGTCTTTTGCTTCGTTGTAGGGATTATCAATAGGTTCACTATCAGCACCAATCATTTCAAGAAGAAACTTGAAAGCATGTTGACTAGCTTTACCCAAAGAGTTTAAAAGAATGGCTCCCTTCCTAGACGCTTGGAACCTGAGACCATCGATGGCTTCCAATTCCAAATAATTTTCAAAAACACAAATCCACTCCTCCCATTCAATAACAGGAGTATCTCCATCAGCTAGAAATGATGGTGGAGGAGATATAGTTTGGGTAGCAGCCATGATAAAATAAGCAATAGATGAAAATGTGAAGTAAAAAATAAATGAATAAATAAAATGACAAAAAATATAAGAAAATTAATAGGATAAAATATAATAGGAAAATACGAACAGTAATAAAGGGTGTGCAAATCACTGTGTGTCCTCTGCACAGTAATGAAGATAAAAGAGCTGGGTAGATAAGGTATGAAAATCACCATACATAATGGAGCAAATAGTGATCTGCAAGTAAGGTGTGCACAGTATTCAACTTTAAGAAGCTGTGATCTGTTCGTAGGGTGTGTTCAGCATTGTGCTAAGAATGTAAACAAGGCATTGTAAAGACATGGTATTCAATTCGGGAGAAAACGAGAAAGGTTTCACCGCGTAATGTTGGCTTTGAAAACGATGAACAAAGGCAAACCAAAATGGAGTCACTCCGACATACTGACATGAACAATCAGGCTAAGTGCTTGGCTGTGTAACTAAGCAACGCAGAGAGAGGGTGCAAGCTAGACTGGCTCGAGTGCACTGAAGATTTCCTGGCGCGAGCATGAACGGCTTGAGCGCACTGAAGATTTCCTGGCGCGAGCATGAACGGTTTGGGCGCACCGAAGATTTGCCAGAGAAACGACAAAGAAAAAGAATTAAATATGGCACAGTACCTTAATGGGGCAATAAGGTCACACACAACAATAAATTTGGGTGACTGCTGCCTGTTGAATTTCGATCATTGCACTTATGCAGGATAGCCATGGATTCTTCCGCCACCGATGGAGAGTAGACGAAGGCTTGAACACGCAGGCAATCATCGCCAAAATGAAGTAAGGAAGAAGGAGGAGTGCAGGTAAGTCAAAATCAGAGTTTATTTAAGCTCTCCAACACGATGGGGATCCCTGCCTGCTGACCGTCTCAACCACCTCTCCAGGAATGGCATGTCCTCGTAGAACCTCGGAAAAGATTCCACGGTGAAAACTCCATCCCCGCGAGACGCAGCTGAACGACAGGAGCATTTACAACAAATCTCAACCTCTAGGAAAATTGGGGAGGGATCAGAGAAAGTGCTGGGCATGACTGTGCAATTATGAACATGGGGGAGAACTGATCTTTCCAGCAAAATACAGTCAATTCCAGTGTGTGTATCATGAGGGACTGAATAGTGGGTGAATCCACCCGCCTCCAGGCACCTCACTCTCAATACGTCCACCAGATCTATCTGCAGTGCAATATCAGTAATAGCTTTGGCCGTGGCCGAGATGCGTTGTCCCTGACCAACAGACCTATACAGGATGGGGTTCAGGATACAGTTCAGGTCTCCACCCCATAATTGAGGTATGGTTAGGCCGTTTGAGATCTGGGCCAGCAGCGACCTGTAAAATAAAGGGTCATCAAAGTTGAGGCCATCAATATTAACAACTTGAATATCTAACCCTCTGCCGCGACAACTAGAAACAGCATATCTACCATTGGGATCCATTTTTAATCTGTCAAGGAGATGCCAGATTTAGGATTGATCCAATAAAGAACTCCTCCAGCGAGGGAGCTAAACCCGGCCACATGAAATGTGCCCTGCAGTCTCTTGTTGTTAAGGAAACAATTGTTAGGGGCTTAGTGAGTTTCTTGCAATAAAGCAACATTAATTTTGTGTTGTTTGTGATATGGTATTTTACGCAATTTCCTGAAATAATTTAACCCCTGAAAATTCCAATTGTTGAACCTGACTTTCCTTGGTAGGTGTCAGGGAGTGTCACTTAGTGGCTGCTGCAGACTACTCATTGTGACACTTGCCGGTAGCTGTATAGAACTGTTGCATGAGATCCCTACACATCATCAATGTGTACACTGACTGTAGATAAAAAACAAAGTCCCAACCCATGCAAAGCCAACTCCAACTAGGCATTTAGGAACTGTGTCCCCTCCTGCAAAACAACCCAAAATATCACAATAATGTGAGTAAATAATGAAAAAACAGAAAAAGTCCATGAACTTTCCAGGGGGTAACCCACGGAGGCGGATGTGGCCAGACATAGCACTTTTCAACAAACCAAGCTGTGCCGTCTTCTCAGAAGAGATATTCCACCCAGGGGTAACTGTGCGCTATATTAATAGTGTAATCTTTTGCATCTAGGCATAAATGATTCTCTAGATATCCACATCACAGATCAGGCTCTACCCAACAAACCATTGCAAAAGTGAGTGAGGTTAACTGTAGGTCATAATTGGAGAAATATAACCAAAACATCCCCACTATATACTGAGATCAGGAATAACAACAAGTGATCAAAAAAAAACCTGAGTCCCTTTAACCATCAGATAAAGTTAATCATTGTCATTCAGATTTCCACTTGAGCCTGCTTCATCTTTGCCCAGAACACATGTTTTTTTTACTCTGTTACACCACTCTCCAGGATTTGAGAGCCTTTTGAAGCACACTAGGGTATGTAAAGATCCTCGTTGATCCATCAACAACTACTCTGAGTCTTGCTGGATATAACATTGCATATTCTATATTCTGTTCCCTTAGCTGATGTTTTATCGGGACAAATTGCCTCTTGGCTTCCTGGACCTTGAGCGTAAAGTCTTGAAAAAGCAAAAGTGGGGAATCTTAGTGTCTTAACTCTCCCAATTCTCAAGCCTTCTTAAGAGCAGAGTCTCTGTATTGGTAGTTAAGTAGCTTTGCACTGACAGGGCGTGGGGGGTGCCCGGAGTAGGTTGGGGACCCAAGGAACGTTGCGCACGTTCCACCACAAACATAGGGGAAAGGGTCTCTGCCCACAATAGATCCCCGAGCAGTTTCTCCACGAACACCTTCATGACCCCACTAGTGGTAGATTCTGAGGGATAACTAATGAGCAGGTTACTATGCCTGGACCTGACCTCAGGGTTCTCAGCCATACCCTGAATCGTTGATAGCACTTTCTCCATCTGTTCTGTGCACGTGCACCTCCATTTGCACCTCCTCGACATCTGAGATATACTGCTCATACATATCGAGATGTTCTGTGTGTTTGTTGAGCCTTTCGGACATGCTTTCCATTCTATATGATAAGCAGTCAATTTTACCATCAATTGTGGTAAGGCTTTTTTGCATTGTTGCCAGGATCTGCTTTAATTCATTACCCGTAACCTCAGATTCATCACCAGATCCGGGAGCTGATATCTCAGAGGCCTCCTCTCTATGCCTAGATTTATGCCGTTCAAAGTTCAGCTTAGATTGAGCTTTATCTGGCTTGCCCATGATGCAGATATTCCCCAAGCAATATGGGTAATGTCTCCTGTTAACCTCACTCAAGGGCCCCAACCAGGGCAGTAGCTAGAGGATAGCCTCAATTGTAGGAGAATGCCGCTGAAGCCCGCTCCAATTGCAATGCCCCCAACTCTGTCAATAGAAGCTTTTCACAAAGGTGGTGTCAGTCCTTTCTGTAAGAATACTCCATGCCAGTAAGTAAATTAGGGGAGTCTCCAATGATATCCTTCAGTAAAGGGCAGCCTCCTCACGGGTACACTGCAAATCTCAGACACACAAAGGCTCAGACCCCCAAGTGCTGCCACTCCGATACTAGCGGTCGCTCCAAGGTGGGGGAGGGCAGAGCTGTTAACGGGGAAGCACCCCCATGCCCTGGTGCTGATGTCTCCAAGTCAGGTGGCAGGCCCCCCGGAGCCCCTACGGCCCCCAAGATATGTCCATAGGGCCCGGTGCTCCTGCAACCGGCCTACAGGTGCAACCGACAGCACGCGGAGCCAAGGGCAGGGTCACACACTAGCAGCCCCGGTGGAGCATTGGGGAACAAAAACATCGCACTCACCTCTGACGAGGGCTTCAAGATAGACAAAGTTCCCAGTAGGGTGCGTGGTGGTCAGCACGAGGACCAAAACCAGTCGTTGTCCCAGGCCGGGCCGAAGCTCAATGTGTGGGCCAGCACCGGTGCGGCATGCGGAGTGCTGATGATGGAGGGCAGAGTCACTCCGTAAGGTGGGTATCGCCAATCAGGGCAAGAGGCAGCACTCGGAGTGTGAGCTCCAGAGGCACCCTGCCAGAGCAGCACAGATGATCTTACGGTGCCAGCGGGAAGGCAGCATCGCCTCCTCGGCCTCCCAACTGCGCTACAGGCTGCTTCAGTTCGCTTGCATGCTGCGATGTGGGGAGAGAGTGTACCAGCTCTATCCCTGCGCTGGATCAAAGCCCCAGTGATCTTGCACACCTCATGTGAAAGTGTGCAAGGTAAACTCCAGGGGAAATGCGGATAATTCCGGATCGATGTAGATTGCTAGTGGAGCAGGCTTAAACACAGACATCTTGGAGCCTGGCAAGCTCCGCCTCCCACCAGGTTGCAGTATATTTAAGCGCAAATAATGGAGTCCATGATAAGCTCCCGCATATGTACTGAGATACCAAGGATACGTGGTGTTCTCACATCCCATCCATAAATTCGCCCAGCTTGTCCATTGCAAGGCTGCTAAACTTTTGCTGACACAACTATGTGGTCTTTGTCTACCTGCTACTACTTCAAATAACTGAAAACACAATGCACAAGGAGGGAATGTGAAAGCTGCAAATTCACTACAAACAAACTCCTATGTTTGAATAGATTACAATTATATATTCTGCCCCGTTTGAGGACAATGTAGGGCTGCTGGGGGTATTAGGGCCTAACTGGACACAGAAACATGCACTAGTGATAAGGGAGGTCCACGCAGTAGTATGGTGATCTGGACCGGAAGTGTAGAGCGACTCTGGTCCCTTTATTTAAGCTCTCTGGCCACGCCTGGCCAGAGAGTGATACAGTGTTTGGGGGTGCTTCCTATTTCTGGGCAGAAACACTAGAGAGCTACAGACAAGAACCAAGAGACACAATGGAGGGATGAGGCTCTGTACAGGACTTGAACCAAAAGCTAGTTTAAGGCAGGAGAGTTTCTTTGACGTCGGATGGTCTAAACTGGGGTGTCCAGGGTGAAATTGGGAGACAGAAGGCAACTTAACACAGCTGAGGCAGGGAATAACCAGTTTGGATTTTCAGTGCATGGAATATGGGACAGTTTGTTGCATCACTGTACTACAAGCATTGGAGTGGGTAGCCTATACATTTTATTAGGACCAGATTTAACCTTATCACCAATGACACACCAGTATTCCAAACTACTCATTCCAGCATTTAGCACTCACACCGGTGCTACACATCTCCTGTTAATCCACAGCACTGAAGGAGAGCACCGTCCAGCCAGAGAGGCCTTCTTGCCCTGTTTAAATTCTCTTCTGAGACTGAGAGATTGTAGGGGCTTCTGAGACAGAGGAAGCTTGGTCTAACTGGAAAAATAGCCTAGGACTTGTCCGGAAGTGGACATTTCTCCTGCATGGCCTTCTGGAACTTCAGAGGGTCCTAATACAGAGGACGCTATTCCCTAAATGGAAACATTTGATGATTTTTACTTTTTGTTACTTAGCATTTTTGTTTGTTTCCTTTATGACTTTGGATCCCTTTGTCTGATTTTCTCCATATTGTGACATTTTCAAACTGTATTTTTTGTTTGTACATTTGTTACACATATATCACATGGGTTTTGTTATTGGACGTAATTGCTGCTTCTCGCCTAACAACAAAGGGTGAGCCAGGAATTTCTTACAGATATCAGTTTCCCTTTTTTTGTCCGACTGCTTGGACTGTATTTGAGCTCAGGCATAGCTCACATCAAGGCTATGGCCTTTCTCTATACAGTATTGCATTCTAATCTCAAAAACAACTGTCAATGTAACTCCATTTAAAGGAATTATATTTATTAATCTTGGAACGATAAAAAATAAAAAATGAGTAGTCCCTTCTATTATTCAATCTTGTGATCTGCAAGTAATAGACTTTTGTCAGCAGAGGGTGCTTAGCTCCCAGATTGATCTGATTATAATGTCATAGTATTGCAGCTCCTCATCTTTGCCATCCTACATGGAACCACAAACCAAATGCTCTCATGCTCAGCTAATGTCACATATGAGTCGTTTAATGAATCCACATAATCATTGTACTCTAAATGATATACCAAAATCAATAATGAGTTCCTTATGCACCATCAAATAGTAATTATCCATTTTAAACTCCATTATTTTCAGGGGAAAAACCTTCTGACTTTTTCATGTCAGTGGAAAAGATACTCTGGTGTACTGTGCTTAGTTTGTCCCTACCTATATCTGTCTATGTATCACTGCACTCTGTGTACTGTTAAGAGTATTCTCTGTGCTTGGTGATTGTCTGTCTTCTGCTTCTTCCTGATGCTTCTGACGAGTCTATCGCTGTTGTGTCAGGTGGCAGAGAGGGTGTAGATTGGATGCTTTTGGGTGGGTGGAACTCACAGAATTTCACTCTGCGGGATTCCGCGGAGTTGCATAAAAACTCTTTGGAAACAGTCACCTTGCACTGCTCCTGCTGTGATTAAGGTTCTGTTGCGTGCTCCACAATGAGAACCAGTGCAAACAGCCCCTCCAGTGCCCTACGGGCACAGCTACTCAAGTAGGGTTGCTGCTGCTCAAGTAGATTTTCAACTCGTGCGGCCACCTTCAGAACACGAATGGTCATGACTGCCTGCAACCACCAGCATTAGAAAAAACTTTTTGGATGTCCTCCTAGTGACTGGGAATTGTGCTCCGGAAGGCCAAATCATGCTCACACTCATCAATTTACTGTTTGGGAGACTCAGGTGAGAAACAATTCTGCCACGAAGTGGTGAGCGGAATTTAGCAGGAACTACGCAATGTTCTTATGCATCTGTGAACCATTTGGTGGGTTGCTCACTCATTTGCTAAAGCATTGTTTTATAGTTACTGGAGTGAATACTATGTCATTCATTGGGTTGGATGCTTGCTGTCATGTTGCTTGGCATCCTTCTGGGTTGCTATTAGGGATATGGTGGTTCTTTTAGGCCATTTGCTTATATGGTTATATGATATTGCATGAAGGTGAGTGAAAGTGCAAAGTTTTATTTTGCAAAGCATGTAGTTTCAGAGGTTGTGATAGTTGTTTACGTTGTGTGTTATACGAGGAGTTGCAGCCTTGCATGATTGTGGATTGTGGCTAGTTACTCCATAAGGTACATACCTTGTACTTTGATTTATTTTGGTCTGAGTAGTACCTGAGTTTTTACCATCTTATGGCTGTGTGGAAGATTTGTGTTTTGTTGTGATTGATGTGTTTTCCCCAGTGTCTAACAGCTTAGCTGTAGTGTTTGTGGAATAAAGCGCTGAAGTGGCACTAGAGACCAGACGCTGAGCAGAGACCACATACATCGTAGGGTGCCTTTACCCCTGTGCTTGGTGACTAAACCAACTTACATGAAATTTCTGATTAAATGAAAACCAATGTCTATTTATGAATATTTTGTAATGTTGTAAAAATTGGAAGTGTGTGGAGGTTATTTAGCTTTATCTTAAGCATAAGAAATTCGTTTTTCTTTCATTGATGGACACCTCAATTATTAAAGCCAGGACCTACTTATTGCAGGCTGCAGCAGGACTACATCAGTAGACTCTTGGACATTTAGCCGGCCACTTGCATATGGCTGCCAGTTCCCTCTTGCTTTAGACTGATCTAGCGACACCGCTGCTGCCCGGGACGTTCCACCCGGGTTTTCTCACCCAGGTGGCCCCTCTCACCGTTCTTCCTACCCATGGAAACATCATTCACTCCAGCACCTACTCAATGCAGGTTGCAGTGCGATGGCACAGCGTATGCACACAGTGAGCATGCTGCGGGTGCCCCAAAGGCATTTCAAAGGCAAGCGTGTTTGTGCTTTTATGTGCCTGGACCACACCCAGGGCCACAACACCTGGCACTCCTGCCCCAAAAGATACACCATTGTCAAGATCTACACCCTGGCCCAAAGGCCACAACAAACACTGCCACCACACTGACCCATGCTCCATGATTTTACCTTTCGCCTGTACCCAATGCCACTTTACCTGCCACAAAATAAGAACAATGGTTCTATCGGGACTCACATATACTTAGTTTCATATGTACCCTAATACGTTTCATGGATATTATATTAAACATCAAATGAAGGGAACACACAAACACACAACAATCAACTGAGTTCAGAGGATGAGTTCTTTTTTGTTCTTTAGATAAATCAGTAAAGATCTGGCCGTCCAAAACAAAAAAGCACGTGGACTGTTAAGAAATTAGTGACTGGTTGTGTTTAGTGACATGGTGTTGTACAAAAATAACCTAAATAACATATTTACACAAATGGACAGAATTTTACACACGTGTCCAACATTAAACACATAAGCCACAACTGGATATAGTATTTCCTTATTCTAGTTGAGGTGTTGCGTGGACAAGTTGAACTAACAACGTCGACGTTTCAACCCTAAGATGTAGTGCAGATGGTGCAGAGTAGGAATATCGACGGGGAAATATCGTGGGACAAAAATTTCACTGCAGAAATATCGTTTGGAAGAAATATCGACCACAAAAATATAGATGACAAGAATATAAACTGACAGGTAAGTAATATCGATTACAAAAATATCGTTCTAATAAATATCGTTTACAAAAATATCGTTTACTAAAATATCGATTTTTTAATAATTTTATGTATTTTAGGGTTTTTAATAAGAATTGTTTGTCATTTTATTATATGTTTTAGAATTTTTCTACTTATTAATTTATTTTAAGTTTAATTTTGCGTTATTAGTTCCGTAGCGGGTTGTGGGTTTATAGGGGAATAGGCTGGGAAGTAATTTAAATATGTAAAATCTATTTATTCATTAATGTGTTAATGTATTAATTAATCATAGGTTAATAATTAGTTGTTATTTAATTTCAATTAGTTAAATAATAATTAAGTATGTAATTGTTTAATTTATTTTAGTTGTGTGTTGTGGTGTTTATATATGTAAATGGTGTGAAGGGTGGTAAGTAATTAATTTTGTATTGGTTAATTATTATATAGTTTAAGATTAATTTCTAATTTTTCATTGTAATTGTGTAATTAATTTTAGGTGTGTGTTGTGGTGAATATATGTGTAAATGGTGTGAACGTTGGTAAGTAATATTTGTTTAATTAATAAATATTAAAAAATTAATTTTAAATAATTATTTATTAATTACTAATTGTAATTGTGTAATTAATTTTAGGTGTGTGTTGTGGTATATATATGTGTAAATGGTGTGAAAGTTGGTAAGTAATTGTTTAGTTAATAATTAATAAAAAAATAATTTTAAATATTTAATTAGTAATTATTAATTGTAATTGTGTAATTAATTTTAGGTGTGTGTTGTGGTGTTTATGTGTGTAAATGGTGTGAAAGCTGGTAAGTAATTAATTGTATAATTAATAAATACAAAAAAAATAATTTTCATTAATCAATTAGTAAATATTAAATGTAATTGTGTAATTAATTTTAGGTAATTGTTTTTTTTTTATCTTTGTTAACAATAATATATTCATATTTATATATTAAATATGTTAAAATTAGAAATGTAAAGTATTCCAAATGTTGATATTTTTATTTTTTATTGTTTTAGGATCCTGCGCTTTCCCTACTGTCGCACTCACTGGAGATGGAATAGTAATTTTTACCCCTACGCTATCCAGCACTTTCCCTACTGTTGCACTCACTGGAGTGGGAATAGTAAAGTTTGCCCATACGCTATCCAGCGCTTTCCCTACTGTTGCACTCACTAAAGTGGGAATAGTAATTTTTACCCCTACGTTATCCAGTGCTTTCCCTACTGTTGCATTCTCTGAAGTGGGAATAGTAAATTCTACCCCTACGCTCTTCAGTGCTTTCCCTACCATTGCACTCACTGGAGTGGTAATAGTTTGTTTTACCCGTACGCTAGCCAGCGTTTTCCCTTGTGTTGCACTCACTGGAGTGGGAGTAGTAATTTTTACCCCTACGCTATCCAGCGCTTTCCCTACTGTTGCACTCACTGGAGTGGGCATAGTAAATTTTACCCCTACGCTAACCAGCCCTTTCCCTACTGTTGCACTCACTGGAGTGGGAATAGTAATTTGTACCCCTACACTATCCAGTTTTTTCCCTACTCTTGCACTCACTGGAGTGGGAATAGTTATTTTTACCTCTACGCTATCCACCGTTTTCCCTACTGTTGCACTCACTGGAGTGGAAATAGTAATTGTTACCCTCCCTCTATCTAATGTTTTAACTATTAATGTTTTTATTTGGGTATTAACTGTATGTATTTATTTGATAGTTTAATGTTTTAATTAAATATAGAATATATTAAATATTTGTATTTATTTTTAATTATTTATATATGTTTTATTTAATTTTTATATAATTAATAAAGTGTATACATTAAATAAAGATAATAGTTAATAACATGTGTTTAAGTAAATATATGTATATGTACACTTGTTGGTGTTTATATTAATTACATTTAGTTTATTTGTTATAATTTGTTAAAATATATATTACAATTAATTTAATTTGTTGATAATACTAATATTTAATTAATTTAATTTAAGTTATGTTATTTTTTAAAGTCGATATTTTTTATCTATATTTTTTACATCAATATTTTTGAGTCAATATTACTGTACTTACCTTTTTAAGTATAGGGAGGCGATATTTTTGTTATCGATATTTTTTTATCAATATTTTTTTCATCGATATTTTTTGATATTGATATTTTAACATGGATCCAGTGCAGATTCATAAGCATCTATGCGGGTCTTCATCAGGACAGGGAAGGATATGACAGCCTAATATCAAAGGAAGTGTAGTGATTTGCTTCCGTGAGTCCCACTTGTGGAGGTGTCAGCCGAAACCTTTCATTCACTTCGGGAACGTCGGGACACTAGAAACTTTCATCACCAGCCGGTGGAATAGATAGGTTGGGCCCCGTCGCAGTGATCACCAAGGATTGAGGCAACCCAGTAATAGACATCCTCATCCATCTGTAGCTTGCAACAAATGATGCTTATGAATCGCACTACATCTTAGGGTTGAAATGTTGACGTTGTTAGTTCAACTTGTCCACGCAACACCTCAACTAGAATTACGAACTACTTTATCCTGTTGTGGCTTATGCATTTAATGTTGGACATGTGTGTAAGATTTTGTCCATTTGTGTAAAGATGTGTTATTTATGTTATTTTTGGCAGCACCGTGTCACTAAACGCGACCAGTCACTAATTTCTTCACAGTCCACGCGCTTTTTTGTTTTGGATGGCCAGATCTTTACTGATTTATCTAAAGAGCAAAAAAGAACTCATCCTCTGAACTCAGTTGATTGTTGTGTGTTTGTGTGTTCTCTTCATTTGATGTTTAATATAATATCCCTGAAATGTATTAAGTACATATGAAACTAAGTATATGTGACTCCCGACAGAACCATTGTTTTTGTTTTGCGTTCATACCCAGGTTCTGAGGGTTACTGGGTTACATCATTATCTTTAATGACTTTACCTGCCACAGCATGCACACAAGCCCACCGACCAGCCCCACCCGCAGCATACCACAGACACCACACAAACAAAAACACCAACCCCATGTGCCCTTCTCAACAGATGCTCACTATGCAAGCATTCCACCAAATTATGGGGCCTAATCATCACCCAAGCACCCAACATTGTCTTCCTCACTGAGACCTGGCTATACCCCAAAGCAACACCAGGTATTGCCAAAGCAATCCCAGACAGATATAAAATCACTCACAAGGACCTCACCAACAATCCAGGAGGAGGAACAGCCATTGTGCACAAAGAGACAATACAGTGCACCACCACCAACAACACCACCACCCCAATGGAACATCTCAATTTCAAGCTACTCACAGATGACAAGACAACCATCAGAGATTCCCTCTCATACGATACTGTGTTCTAGCTTCTGCAATGCCATTGCTGACTTTATTGCACCCATAGCCCTAGACTCCAAGGACTACTTCTTCCTCTGCAACCTAAATTTTGACATAGACGACCCCAATGACAACAAAACCGCACACCTGCTTGACAGTATTAGCAGCCTCAAATTGACCCAGATTATCCAAGAACCCTACACACACCACAGGCCATAAGGAAATGTTTCAGTGGTTATAGTGGTGTTGAGCAGGGTGGTGAGTTCCTGGCCTATGCTTTGGTTTACAAGATTGAAGGCGTGGTGCCGGCATGGGAACGTGGGAACTGCCAAGTGGATGGATTGCATGGTGGAGGTGGTGCCCAGGTTGGTGAGTAGGTTCAAGTTGGTAAGTCTGTTATTCATGTCAGTTGCAGTGATGGTGTATCTGTCAAGAAAGTCCATAGGTGTGGGTTGGGGTTCAAAGTTTCTGTATATGGTTGCAATCTTGTCATGGAAGAAGTCGGCAAAGTTGTCACCTGTGAGGGTGTGATGTTGTTTTTACTTGCAGCCTAGTTGAAGAATACTTAATGATGATGAAAAGTTCCTTCGTGTTTTGGGCACTGGGTATGATGCGTAAAACTAGGGCTGTCTTATTTTTGCCCTCAGCAGGCGGTGGTAAAGGTTGAGAGAGGTCTTGAAGGCTGCCCTGTGGGAGGTGTCCTTACTGGCACGCCATATCCTCTTTTGCAGTTTGCTGTGTTGTTTCACTGTTCTGAGTTTTTGGTGTACCCTCTAGCCTTTTTGGAGCATCTTTTGAATGTTGCTCTTGATGGAGATGATGCTGTCAGAGCAATTGGTAATCCAGTCATTGAAGTTCTTCACTCCCTACAGGTTAGTGGTGGTAGCAAGGTTGGAGGTATCGACGACGTCCATCCAGATGACCACTAAAATGTTGTTCCACCACCGAAGGGGGGTGCAAGCCTTCTAGCTGATGGCGGTGTAGGGGCTGGAAATGCTGAAGTGGAAAATGGAGTGATCGGTCCATGTGAGTTTTGTGGCACAGCTTTATTTGATGCAGTTCCTTGAAGTGAAAATGTGGTCCTGTGCAGCTGAATACAGACAAGACAGAAGTACTTATCTTCGGCAAATGGTGGGTAGGTGTTATACACCTTTAGAGCACCCCAGCCATAGATGCTGCTTGACTAGACAGATTGTTTCTTTATAACTGGCATGACACTGAGATGTGCGGTTCAATGTAAGCAACCCCATCTTCTTGTATTTGTACAGCTCTACTTATTGCCCAAAGTGTATTACTAGTACTGTTCTAAACAAGAATTCAATGACATAGAAACTGTTCTGATTCAAATATACACAGAAATTGCAGAGTAAATAATATTGACTGATAAGCCAGAGTATCTCACAATATCCCAGTTGACTTAAGTGTTTTTAGGGCAAAAAGATCTTCTTCTGACCAAAAAAATCATAGAATGGCTTCATTTGATGACAATAGAAATGCCCTTACGGATGATCTATTTAATGCAAATTCCAACAAAAACACTGCCAGCACAACAACTACTGGGGAAGAAGGACTTAAACAAAAATTCCTACATCTGGAGAGACTCAAAAAGCAGGAGCTCTCCCAATGGTGGGACGCAACTGTCCTTCTCAAATATATAGCTAAAGAACAAGTACCCAGAGGGCAGCACATCTTAATCTTTCCCTCTTTTGAGGACCTGGATAGGGGTCACCTTGGGGAATGGGAGAAACTGTTGTTAAATTCTTCTATGGGTATGATAGACATCTTAATTAGAGATGCGGAGCTCAAGAGGGACAAACTCCTTGTTGAAATGTCTGCATTGGAAAAGGAAATTGATGATATGAACCTTCTAGATGTGGTACAAAAAAATCTGGTCATACTAAAAGAGGAGATACAGAAACATCAACTCTATCTGAAAGAGAACAAATTACAAAAAATAAGAAGGGATGAGAGGGACTATCAAAGCGGCAGGGTTTACACCTTTGCCAGAAAATTTGATAATGTAAAGTCAGCAGGATATACGAACAAAGATGCAAGGTCAGTTAGTAATGAAACCCCGAGCATGTCAGATGCATCAAGTATTAGTAGCATTACAAGTGCAGAATCCTTAAGTATGTCTGAAACAACACCTAGCACTAGTACGGATCAAATTTTTTTTAGAGCTTCAGAGGTTCCGCAAAGGGAACAAGCAAGCTCTACAAAAAGAACGATTTACAAAAAAACAAGGAGGGGCATATGCAGGAAAAGACCCAAACACAAAGGTGAGAATGACAACAAGATCAGCAACACCAACCAGCAACCATAGATTGTATCCATGCTGGCAATGACAAAGATAATGTGAATGTGATAAATCTAGCTGACCATGAATTGTCTGTAACTGAAATAAATCTTCTAAGCAGAGGCCCTGGGTTTTGTCCATATGTTTATCCTACTTTTACTTCGTTTCATGTGAGCTGTTTTAAAATCATGAGACAACTTAAGCTACACAAGTTCTTTCGAGACAAAAAAACAGTAAATTCAAATCCAACAGAACTAGACACATTGGGACAAACTCATACAATTAAAGACATCAAAACGGCACACCTTTTAATGACCTTGGATGATCAGGACACATCGATGTCATTAGAGAGTTTGGCCTCAGAACTAAATCTAGACACGTATGAGGGTTCAGACAGTGGGTTGAGGCCGACGTACAGGTTTACACCCTAGTTACCCAGTAACAACTCTATAGATTTATTTCAGGAATTGGTATATGAAGATCTGTACAGGTTAGAAGATAGATTTAAATTCACATATCACAAAAACAAATACAATCTTTCTCGTGAAGAAAATGATGCCTTGAAAAAACTTGTTGGCAATACCTCCCTTGTCATACGTGAGGCTGACAAGGGAGGAAATATAGTACTTATGAACAAGGTAGACTATATTAACGAGATAGACAGACAACTAGCTGATGAAACCACATATACACCATTACCAAACAATCCCATAAGATCAACAGTCACATTAATTGAGACACGCTTAAAACATTGGAGGAGCAAAGGACTAATCTCAGAGACAGAGTTCAGATATCTGTTCAATGACACTCTCACAAATCCATGCATATATGTGCTTCCAAAAGTACATAAGCAGGGTAGGTTCCCTCCTGGAAGACCAATAATTTCCGGGATTAATTCACCAACGGAACAAATATCAGAATACATCGATATGTATCTACAACCACATGTTGTAAATCTGCCCTCGTACATAAAGGACACTAGAGATGTCTTAGGCAAGATATCTGATGTAGAATGGACAGAAGGTCATTTATTGGTCACAATGGACGTGTGTTCATTATACACCTGTATACCAGGGGAAATGGGTCTGTGTGAGATTGAACACTTTTTGGACAGCCGTCCAATTGAATGTTATGAACACACATTGATGCTACTAGACCTAATAAATCTAGTCCTGGATAAGAATATCTTCCTACACAATGGTAGGTGGTACCGTCAAAAAAGAGGTGTGGCGATGGGAGCAAAATTTTCCCCATCGTATGCCAACCTTTATATGGGACTGTTTGAGTTGGTACACATTTTGCGCAATTGCCCGGGACATCTACTGGAACATGTCCTGTATTACGGGAGATACATTGATGATGTCCTGCTCTTTTGGGCAGGACCCAAACAAGAGCTAGAAGCATTCTGTACATTTGTCAATGCCAACAATTATAATTTGTCATTTACTATGGAATCGAGCACAAAACAAGTACATTTTCTGACATAACAATCATTGTGGATAGGGACAGACTAATGACCTTACCATACAGAAAAGAAACGGCGTGCAATGCCTCACTGCTCGCGACTAGTGCACACCCATCATCACAAATCAACGCCATACCATTTGGCGAGATGCTACGCATCAAACGGAATTGTAGTGTGGAACCTGCTCTGAATGGAGGTCTTGATAATGTGGAAAGTAGATTTGTACAGAGAGGGTATTCCCTAGCCACCATCAAACAAGCCAGAAATAGGGTGAATCGAATTAAGAGATCTACCTTATTGACCAACAAAAATGGTAGAAAAAGAAAAAAATTCAGGAAATTGAATTTCATTGCACCGTATTCAAGTGCCAGTACTGATGTTTACAAAATACTTAAGAAGCATTGGCACCTATTAACACACAACACAGATCTTAAGACTGTAGTGGGAAATGATCCAATCATTTCACATGCTAGAGGCAAAACACTCAGGCAACATCTGTGCCCAAGCTTTGTAGAAACATCTAGCAATGAAAATTAAGGGGAACACAAAAAGGTTTTTATTGCTGTGGAAATTGCAGCATATGTTGCTTTGGGTTACACAAAACAACTGAGTTCAAATATAACACAGAAAAGACCTACAGTATAAACAGCTTTTTAAATTGCAACACAAAGTTTGTGGTTTACTGCATTGTGTGCATGTGCGGCAAAATATACATAGGGAGTACCATCAGACCCTTGAAAGACCGAATTCAGGAGCACATACGTGCTATTAAAAATAATAATACTCAGTATCCACTGGCAGTACACTTCAACAACACCCACAATTCGAATGACTTACATAAACTTGGTATACATGGTATTGAGAGTGTGAACATGGGGCCAAGAGGTGGGGACAAACTATCATGCCTACGTAAGTCAGAAAGTCTATGGATTAGAAAGCTAAGTGCAGTGGAATATGATATTAACATTGTGAAAGATCTACATGAATTCCTTTAAATGATACGTATTCCCAGTAGTGGATCTGTCAAGTGCCTTTGATGATATTTATAAGTTGGCAATGATAAATGTTTGGAACTTAGAGCCTCACAAATTGGTAGCCTCTATATACAAACAATATAATGGTTTAACTAATGGTGTATACAATAATGTATAATTTACTGTATCTACCCTGCATATGTAAATGAATCAACTAAAGAATGATTTAAAATGGCAATGCATGTAAGTATACTGCAAGGGTGTATTTGACAATGCCGATGTTGATTTTTTCTCTCTCTCTCATGAATGTGAAGCATCCTGTGTCTTTAATTTAGATTGTATTGGTGGACAAAAAACATCGGGGTCCGTTGTTTATCTTGGTGGAATGAACGTGACTTTAAATAAACCCGCAATGGTAGGGTCTCTCGACAGGAAGTGATCTCACAAAGTATAAAATAATAATAATCACTTCACCGATTTTCAATATCACATCAATTTTGGATATTAAATTTTTTTAAAACAAGTGCAATTCATATATATATTAAAAAACTTGTTGGCACCTCAAATAAATTATCATGAGTGAAATAAATCTGTGGAATAGTGGCCTTAATATAAGGAAAATAAGGCCAAGAGAATAGATGACCTAACATGAACTATACATTTACAAATGACGACCGCTCTCTGGCAAACACAGTCGGGCTCCAAACAATAATACATAGTTTCAGTCCTCTCTTTATGTCCATGGGACAAGTGGCGTTCCCGGCCTTTTGAAATAGGGGCGGGTTATTCGGTTCGGTTCCAGCACGAAAACACCAGTAGACATTACTGGCACCGCTTCTACAACAACAGAAGGTGAGGCCCACATATATTCGGGGACTTAACGGAGGAGATAACGCAAAACGAGTTCTTTAATCTTAACGGCTGAAAGACTCTTTATTGCAGGCAACAGAACTATGTAGTACAGATGAGGCTATGGGGATTTTAAAATATTCAGGACTAACGTGGGTGCATATTTTTCTGTTTGCTTTTCATAATCCTTGTGCAAACTCAACGTGGATGTGAACTACACTTACCTCGACAGACGATGGGATTTATCACGATCCTATCATATACAATTCAACATCAATGATGACATTTGGACATTAGGACTGGATGGTTAATATTTGAAAAAACCCTTTGCTGATATATTGGGGCCTAAACTACTTTAATGATGGTAAGGCCTTTTTTTAATATAAATAACTGAATCTTAGATAAAATATGTAATAGCATTTTAAAAGCGTAGGAACTCGGGATGATTGTCCTGTGTTAGTTTTATAAGAAGTATGCGGGTTAATCATATATAAAAAGAATTGTCATACCTGAAACGGTTTTCTTTTTATTTGGCTTAGATTTGTATTTATTTCCACACCCCACATTAAATGGGCAATTATTGATATACAGTTCTATCATTTTTACGATATTCTAATATGGCCCACTGAAGAAATGCAGGTGACTGAAGGAATATAGTGGCTGATACTCATTCAATCGAAAAAATAGATATGCAAGTAGATTAATATGTACTCTGAAATACTACTTGGACAATGGTATTTATTTATTTATTTATTTTTGCTATTTTTATTGCGCGACAAATACCCGGAGGTGTCTCGGCGCATGTGTGAACTAGCAGGACCACAGTAATAGGATTCACTGGTCAAACAACCATGTCTTTACGAGCCTGCGGAAGCTCATCAAGTTGGGTGCATTTTTGATATTTAGTGGAAGAAGGTTCCAAAGTTTTGGTACAGCCACTAAGAAGCGACGGTCTCCCCAGGTTGCCGTTCTGGTACGCGGTACAGGTAGAAGGCAAGTGTTGGCAGATCTCAGCAGTCTTTTGGGAGTGTAGACCTGGAGTGCCTCAGTCAAGAATTTAGGTCCTATGCCATGCACTGCCTTATAGGCAGTAATAATCATAATCATCATAATAAATATGATGGCATTATTCTTGCAGAATGACATCCAAAGCGTGATTTTTTTCCTAAATTGCAAGTGTGCTTGCAAATAATTGAGTCACCATCCACCCGCAAGTAAAACGCAGTGTACGAAGGGAAATAAATTTACAATTACAGGTCCTGAAGTCACTACTAATGAGGTGAGACATATTATAACAATTGATGCACGTTAAATGCACTTGGTAACGGGCATGGTGTAATTCTCTTTATTATAACATTCACAACATATAAATGAATTCACCGCACATCTTTTGGTGCGTGCTCTGTGAAACACATGTCTTCCCTGTTTCGTCCGATGATTAAATCTCGATGTTCGTCCCACCGGCATAAACAAATGGTCTCTGAGAGACATTGTCCACAAGGGTGTAAGACACAATCCTTTTCTTTTGGTTTTTCTTTGTTACACTAAATCAGGTTTACTATTCCTAATCACAAGGGATTTTGCATGACAATAAATGACGAAACAACATGTCAATAAGCGTGATATAAATACATTGTCTGATTGACATGTATAAACATCTTCTTTGCAGCCTTGAGAAAGCCCTGTGGGCGAAACACGCGTCGGCTGCTGTGGTGCTTCTTGTGAATTGTAAATATTAAATACAGACCTCAACATAAGAAGATCTGATTGGACTATTTGATTTTCCTTTTTTTTCTCCTTCCTTCTCAATGACATTTTGGATTTACAATATATAGGACGTGGTATTACTACTGGATTGCTTGGAGAAATATTTACACATTTGTCTTTTTGGAAATAATGAATTTGGTGTGCTCAGGTGTTCTGAGTTTACCTGGGACAGTTAAAGTTGTAAAAGAGACACTGGTATGTCGCCACACCCCTCTCTCGAGTCTCTCAGCTTTGCTAATCATGCTGATGGTGTACATATTGAGATGCACCATTTAGTGTAACCCTTTATTTGAGGTGCAAAAGTAGAGGTACCATCTTAGAGGACTAGCCCATTAAAAATTGTCTTTTGAAGTGCTCTCTCTTCAATGAACAGGGTGGGGGCTAGGTCCTTTGCAATTTGTAGGTTTATCAATCCTTCCAACATATGGATGCAGGGAAACCATACAGAAATGACTGTTGGCTTTAGATTATTACAGATGAAGCATAGTATTAGGATAATATTTGAATTTCCTTCCTTCTATTTGAGACTGATTTCAAAAGGTGCTCTGTTGTTCTGCAATATCACTTTAACTTGGAGCACTTCTATTTCAGATTTATGAACTCTGAAAGCCAAATGATGGCTTAACTTCTTCTTCTGGCATTTCATTCTTATGGTCATTGTTCAAATGAGTCGAGAATTATATTGTTGAGACGGGAAAGTCCTTCGAATGGTCGGAGATGTGTACCCTTTCCCTGAGTGCCCCAGCTGCAGTAATTTCTGGATCCCTTTGTGCTGATTTCTGTTGTCATGTGCTAACATGGATCATCCGTGAGTGCCATGACATAAGCCTTTTTTACGGATTGTGGTCCTGTTGGGCCGGGAGGGGCACCCAAATTACTACTCTCATTGTGGTGAAAGGCTACTGCTTTTATTCAGGAGTAGTAGGAAGAGTGTGGTGGTGACAGCATATTGTGGAGTGATCAGTAAAAGTGAACAACACGTTTTACTGGTGTCACTGAAGTGAGGCCCACAGTCTCACCAATGTACAATTCCTCCGCTGTGTGCTTAACTCAATCATGGCCTACATTAAGTTAGATTGTAGTGTTGTGCAGTGTGTTGTATTTATGTGCTAGGTTTATGTGTGCTTGTGAACAGTACAATACGTGGAAGATTCTGAGTTCTATTTTTGGAGACCAAGGGCTGACTAAAGGAGCATGAGGAGGTAGAGGAATTCCTCCAGATAGACGTGTGGATTGCAGCATCCCTGTGAGCTAGGTGTGAATGACACATTGAAGGAAGAAGAGCCAGGCTCTTTAGTACACTTCAATGGTTTTCCTTGATTCAGCAGAGACGTCACTGGAAAGGGGTCTGTGCACATTTCAGGACGGAGATGAGACTAATAGGAGAAAATAAAGAAAAGTGCTAGCTCCCTAGATTAATCTTCTGATACACATATCACTTTGGCTGACATCTAAGTGTGAACCTCTAATCCAGGGGTCTCCAACCAGTAGCTCAGGAGTTACTGGTAGCTCACCAGCACCCTCAAAGTAGCTCTCAGAGGTGAGGCCAAATCAAGCCAATCTCAGAGATACTGTGTATATTAAAGAAGGCAGCACTACTCATTTCACTACCCTTAAGAGTTACAAACAGCCAAACCAATGGCAGGGCCTGTTGATAACACTCAAACGCACACTGTGGTGGCCTAGCAATCAATAAATCAGGGATTTATAGAGCGCACTACTCACCTGTGAGGGTCTCAATGTGCTGGGGGGTGTGTGGGGGGATTTGGGCAGCTCAGGTAATTCGAAAAGCCAGGTCTTTAGGCTCTTCCTGAATGCTTTCAATGTGGGGCTTCATATGATGCTGAGGGGGTATTCGTTCCAGGTCTTGGCCATGATGTAGGAGAAGGGTGTGCCTCCTGTTCTAGTTCTGTGGATGCAGGGGATTCGGCCACGGTCTGGTCAGCGGTGCGGAGGTTTCTTTTGGGGGTGTAGAAGGAGATTCTTTCATTGAGGAATTGGAGTCCAGTGTTGTGGAGGGCTTTATAGGTGTGTGTGAGCAGCTTGAAGGTCACTATTTGTTTGACGGGGAGCTAGTGGACTGCACGTATATGCTGGGTAATGTGGTCTTGTCATGGGATGCTGAGGTTGAATCTGGCTGCGGCGTTCTGGACAGTCTGAAGTTTGTGGAGTAGAGATTTGTTGATTCCTGCATAGAGGGCATTCCCGTAGTCCAGCCTGCTGGTGAAGAGTGCATGGGTGACGGTCTTCCTGGATTCAGGGGGTGTGAACATTTGAAGGTCTTGCTGAGTATGGGGAGAGTATTGAAGCATGTGGAAGCTGCAGCATTGGCCTATGGCATATGGGTCTGCCACATGAACCATCTTTATCCACTTTAAATCTGCCTAAGAAGGAGATTGGCAATGTTATCCTCCCTGCTCGATCAGTCGCACTGTGTGTGATATCAAAGAATAGTAGCAGTAGTAACCAAGGCTTACCCACCAAAGGGTATGACTGCAAGAACTAAAGTGAAAATGTGTTAGTTGGGAGCATGATCAACCAAAGAGCTGAGGTGAAGAGAGTATGCATCCAGGGCCGAGACAATTAAAAGCATAACATTCATCTTTGTGTGGGTGTGTGATATAGTGTCCTTCCCAAATAAACAGTGTTAAAACCTTAAAGCTAATCCTAACATCAAGGACTGCCAAATATGTATGCCGGTCTCCATCATAAGAGTATTATCTCTGATGCAATTTTGCCCATTCATGGTATAATTGCGCCATAGCCATACTATTTTCGTCCTTGACTATTTTGGACATTAAAGTCTGGTAATTACATACTTGCTGCCATCACTGGCATATTAAGAGCATGACTGGCCTGCTTTTAGCCATTCCTGACAGAGTGGCAACAGCTTCTCCCATAACAATGTCCATAACTGATATATGTTGGGCATCCAGCTGTGGCACAGTGGTAGCTTTGGTTTAATAGTGGGCATTATTGGCATAACAGAGGCATTCTTAGTGTTATGGTGAGGAAGCATGGCCTATGATTCCAATACCTAGGTATTGAAGCATAATTTGTCCATGAGAGGCATTTTTACATAGCGGTACTCAATGAAAACGAAAAGCAGATGTTTAGGGACTGTGTATTTTCCAACGATGATTTGATTTTTAAAGGAAAAAATTATGCTTCTTCAGAAAAGGTTTTTCTTCTGGAAAATTGAGTTTGATTGCTCAAAGTGGAAAGGGACTAATATGCTAATGACGACAAAATATTGCAAGTCTAAAACACATTTAAAGTTGTTAGCTGAATGATAGTTCAATTTGAGTTGGGGAGACATACCGCTGTTGTAATACCCTTTGTGGCACACAGCATGTGATGATTTGAATTTTACTTTATTACAAGCATTTAATATTGATAAATGTTTTCCTAGCATTCTGCTGATAACTTCAACTGGAATTTTTCGGTGGTTACTACTGATAATTGTGCTGAGGGTAGTCACAGTGTAATGTTAATACATATCATCAGCATTTTACAGTGATAAAATATGCTAGTAGCTCAGCAGGACATTCCTTGAGCAGAATTAGCTCTCACTACAGAAAAGGTTGGAGACCCCTGCTCTAGTCACACTGATGGCCTGTGTAGGGGGGCTATCAGATTTGGAGTCACTCTTGCTGGGAAAGACTGCTTTCTGGGAAAAAGGCAGGGCAGAATAGAGGGCACCTCAAAAGGAAGAAAATCGCCAACACAAACATTAAAGACTCAGACTTTAAATCACATTTGCTGTCTGGAAATGGACTACAAGAACAGCAGCTTGAGGTCCCCAAGATTGATAACTGCCCAAAAGCCAGTTAAGCTGGGCGAAGAGGAGAAGTTCTGTAAGACTTCTGCCTGGGGTCAGTTAAGGGGATAAGGCCTGCCAGTTGCCATGCTGGGTGAGGGAACATCACCCAAAGGAAAATCCAAGACCACCTGCACCTGAAGCACCAATTCCTGTCTGCCTGCTGAGACCAGTTTGTCCCATGTGGAAGAGGAGATCACTGGAAAGTAATTGTTCCAGTGGGACTAACCTGGTCCCTCTATCCGACCAACAATCAATCATGGTCATCCTGAAATTGTTACTTTCCCCCAGTCTCGCACAACCAGGTGACCATGAGTGGGATGTGTGCTTTTAGGAGCTTTACTTACCTTAAACCTTTGGATTTGCATATCTCTGATTCTACTGCTTGGATTTTCGTCATTGTAGTGTCAATATTTTATTACATTCTACACAAATTTTCTAAATTGGTATGGGATATGTTTTGTGCTTTCTCTTTATTATTGTTCATGTGCTTCATAAATGCTTTACATATCTCCTCTAAGATGAACCTTGACTGCTTTTGTGCCAAACTACCAGAGGGTTTATTTAGTGATAATCTGTGGCTCACCCTTACAGGGATTGTTGCTGCTGCTTGTGAAGAGCTCTCACCTCCCTAAACCTGCAACCCAATTTATCACACTTATGTTAAAAAAACTGAAAATTGACTGCAAACATTAAAGTGATGGTATAGTTAGATAAGGTATTAAGAAAAGGGCTCACTTTACGTTAAATAACAACAGAAATCCACTGAGAAATGCAAAGGTTGAACAGCAGTAGATTGGATGATGTCATCTGTGATGTTATCAGTGATGACATCAATGATGTCATATGAGACGTCATCAATGTTGTAATTGACATTTATGAGTGATATGATACATGAGATCATAAGCAGTGCAAAGCTGGGGCTCAAGATATAGTTAGCTGGCCGAACTATAACTAGTGTGTTTCAGTGTTTTCTTTTAGTTTACAACATTACTCTATGGCTGATATTGTCACCTAAATATAACATCCCTTTACCTTTGTTAATTTCAGTGAATTCCTAGGTTTGTTTTTAATGTACTTTTATCTGCCTTTTTATGATTTTGGTGTTGTGGCAAGGTGCCGCCATGCCAGCGCCTCCTGCCACACCGCCAAAACCATAATGCCACCGCCTGCTGGAAACTGACAGGAATCCAGGATGGGCTGTCCTGCGGCAGCTGGCCTACAGCTGTGCAGTGCTAAGGAGCCGCAATGGGAGCCCAATTGCACGTTCCTGTAGGGTGTGATCTGTAAAGTCCATGCCCTGCAGGAACTGGGGGGTGCAAGTATACAGGAGGGTACACCAGGTGCCCACCCTCATGCATCCCTGGCAAAGAGGCACCACAGGGCCCTGTAAGGCCCCCTTTGTTTCCTCACCACCATGCTTTCCATGGCGGGCTCACCACCATGACAACGGTGGCAGTGAGGAAACTCCTGATTTGCTTGGTAGTGCCACAGCTGCACCACCAGCATATTAGGGGCCTCAGATTGCTGCAAGACTGCATTGGTCCCATGGCTCTCCAACCTCCCAACGTTTTTGAGTACCACTGTGGGCTTGGAGGTCCATCGTGCCACCTACTTCAAAATAAGGCCCTACGTCTTTATTGTATACCTAACTATAAAGTCACTTTAACATTTCCAGTTAATTCGATATATAACCAGGTAAGCTTCCCAGTGAGCCTCCTGAAAATGAAACAAAATGAGATTATAAAAAATGTGAAACAACATCACTTCCTCAGACCCTCTACTTCCATGCTGAGGGGATTGAACCGGTCTTACTCCCTGTAAATTATGGTGTGTCACTTGGTGCTGTGTGCAGGAGAACCCGATGTGACAGTGCCTGCTGTGCCACACTCTTCCCCAATGCAACTTGCGCTCTGCTAGGCTGTAGCCTTTCCTAGGACTGCAGTCTGCTGCCAACATGAAGAGGAGGTGACTCTGTATGAAAAGATTTGACCTGCAGCCTCCACCTTTCTGTAAATATGGTGGGGGCTGCTACCCTGTTGCTGTAGCCCACATGCAGTGGGAACCTTGAAGACAGCTTCTCTGCCAGCCTCCACCATGGATAGGAACAGTGGAATGAGGATATCTATGAAAAAAGAGAGCAAAACGTGAAAATAAACACACAAGAGAACTCACACACTAACAAAAAAGGGAAATACATTTGAAAAAATTGGATAGGTGGAGCCAAATTGGATGGATTGAGATGGATGGGACAAAGGGAACTGGTCTACAAGGAATAGCCAGGCATAAGCAGGCTAGATTACAACAAAACGGCCAAGTAGGGGGACAACATGAACAGCCCGTTGCTCTAGTTTTGAATGTGAAATAAGTCTTTGGGGCCATTTTTTTACATGAGGTGCTGGAGGTGCATTTTTCATAATATTGCTTACGGTCACATAATTTTACAATAATTGAGCATTATTACTCGAAAGGTAATTTTTTTTAACTTGACACATCTGTAAAGAAGATGCATCCAAATTAGTATTGTTGCCTTGAAGCTGTGGCATTCTATTTTGGAAGAGATCTAGGATCGGGAGAACTGGACTTCATTTTTCCACAAATTTCAAGTTCCTTAAGTGAGACCTTTATTTTAAGTGGGACCAGCTATGAAATATTCCTTCTGGACAATTTGTTGGAAGCACCAGCTATTCTAACTGTCGACATTAGTTAAGCAATTTCCCCTGATTCTGCATTGTGCATATACTTGTGCCATCACCTGTGCCAACAGGCACAGGACCGCGGACAATCTCATCATTTTCAGACATAATTTGTGTCACTTTGCATATGCTTCAGCAACTGCAACAATACCTTAAACTCTATCATTGTACCCTATTCACTGGTGACGGAAAATGACAACAAACACCACTAGGGAGGAAACAAAATAGATTGCGAAAAACAGGTAAGAATCAAGGAAGAAGCAACCATAATGGAAAAGGAAAAGAAAAGAGAACGAAAACCTAAACTGGATATTCTACATAGTAGCTTTAAGAGGCAGCAGCAAATCCTCTACCATTTTGCTGTTGGAGGAGCAGGGAGCAGCACCCAAGAACCCACGATCTTGAGAAAATGCAGACTCAGGTGAGTGAACCTCACATCCCGCCGTAGCAGTCTCTCTGCTGAGTTTTCTGAGCCTCTGGAGCCTCAGAACCAGGCAAGAAACTGTGTTCTTGGGCATCAGAGTGGCAGATATGCAATGGACATGACATTGTTGCACCAAGCCGGCTAGTCAAATTAGTGTGCATAACATATATACATATATAACCATAACAATGTATTCACTACCATTCCAACGATGTTATAATAGCTGTATTTATTTCTGCTTATGTATCGCCAATCACATTACATATATTCGTTTATTTGAGTAATCATTTTCCAATTATAAATGCATACTGCATTTAGTTTCGTTAAGTACGGCAATATTGTTTAATGTTTATTTCCGTATGATCTGATAGTTCAGCAATTGTTTACCTATGTTGAAACAGGCCGCAATGTTTGGTATTGTTCAATGTTTGTTTCAAATAGTAAATAGTGTTTCATAGTTGTAAGCGTGGGTGAAGGTGCATGTTGATTATTATTCTTAATACAATTCAATAAGAGACCTGCTCGTCTCAAAACCATATGAAAAGAGTTTTAAAGCTACTTTTAAACAGGAATTAGTGGAAGAGGAATATTCACGCCTCCAGGGACCTGGGAAACTGGCCTTGCACAGGCAGGAGCTGTAAACACCTTCTATATAAGGCCATGAGCATGGACTCAATCCACCAGAAACGCCTTATTGACTTTGCAGGACACTAGATCTCTTCATACGGAACACAACCAATATTGTTCCATCAAGGTATGTGGCGAAAATGCAGGGCTATCCAAGAAACATACACAGGATCCTTTTGGTGGTGAAATAGTATAGCTAGAGGCAAGAGGGGTTAGAGGACAAATGCAAGAAAATCCTTAATTACTTTTATAATGTTGCAATTCTTTCTAATCTGTTTCTTAGCTTCTATTGTTGCCACTATTCTGTTCATTTTCATTGTCACAACTAAACACATTATATGAACTAGAATTGGATTTTGTTTTTGATAAAAATCCTAGGAGTATATACTGTGGGCCCAGTTCACAAAGGTTCATATGTGTAGTAAAGTTATGAGTGTGGAGTCTCTCGTGGCTAACTATAATGCACTGCTTATGACCTCACACATTTCATCACCCATGACATGGTCAGTGACATAACTAATGACATCACTGATGACATCTCAAAGGAAATCACTGATGACATCACTGATGACATAATCTGCAGAATCTCTGATGCATCCACTCACACCACAATATAACCTTTCATACACCCACTCCAACTTCTACACTAGCATTTTCCAAACCACTGACACACCCGGTATTGAGTATTAAGTGTATTGTTTGTGTTTAGGGTGAATTGAGGTATTGGGTGGTAAGGGTATTTTTAGGGTTTAGAGTGGGTAGGGGTATTGGCTGATGATTGTAATTTTAGGGTTTAGGGTGGGTAGTGGTATTAGGTGATAGGGGTATTTTTAGGGTTTAGTGGTGGGTAATGGTATTAGTGTTAAGGGTATTTTTAGGGTATAACGTGCATAGGGGTATTGGGTGGTAAGGGTATTTCTATGGTTTAGAGTGGTAGGGGTATTGGCTGGCAAGGGTATTTTCAGGGTTTGGAGTAGGTAGGGGTATTGGGTGTTAAGGGTGCCTTTAGTGCTCTAGGTGGCTAAGGGTAATGGCTGCTAAGGGTGTTTTAGGGTTTAGGATTGGGTAAGGGTGTTGGGTAGTAAGGGTGTTTTTAGGGCTTCTGGGTGGGAACCGTATTGAATGTGAAGTGTATTTATAATGTTATGGGGTGAGAAGGGTATTGGGTGGTAAGGGTATTTTTACGGTTTGGGGTTGGCAAGTGTATTTGGTGGTAAGTTTATTAGAAGAGAAGAGTATTTTTAGGGTTTAACGTGTTTAGGGGTATTGAGTGGTAAAGGTGTTTTCAGAGTTTAGGTATGAGTAAGGGCATTGGGTGGTAAGGGTGTAATTAGGGTTTAGGGCTGGTTGAGTTTAGGGGTTGGGAGTCAATAGGGTAATATATATAGCCAAAAGGTTATATACATATCCAAACAAACCCCTGCTCCAAATGGAAGGCACGCACAGAAAGGCTGGGTTTTGAGGCATTTATTGTACCATAGGACTCCTCCGACCCGGCAGACAAGAGACACCTGCTTCGGCTGTCACAGCAGCCTACCTCAATCACATATGTAATGTATTGGAGATCTCCAGTAGGTAGTTATAGTTAGGACCTAGTTTCCAAACCAAAATGGTTTTCTGTTTTGCTAATAATTTTGGTGCTGTTTAATGAATCTTCATGACATTTTCAAATATAGTTTGCCACTCACTGCAACTTCTGTCTGGAATGTTCTGGGGAGTTTGTCAATTGGTATACAGTTCTAAGGGCGTGAATAAAGTGCTATCAGGATATAAGGGATCAGGATAAAGGTATCCTGACCCCATGGGACAGACAGAGGTGTGTGTGTGAGGGACCCCTCATGAGCAAGAAATTGTCCAACAATATTTGTTTTGGGGTGCATGAGGATCCGTGGATCCACCCTGTCACTGAGTGCATCTCCCCATGTGAATCCATCATGGATCAGCAGATCCAGATCCTAATTTTTAATAAAGCACTCACAGAACCACTCAACTACTCACTCACTCACATATCCACTTATACACCCACACAGCCACTCGCATACCCACTCACACATCCATACAGCCACTCACACACACACTCAGGGACCAAGAACAGCACTTACACACCCACTCACACACCCACACAGAGACCCAGAGAACCACTCACACACCCACTCAAAGGCCCACACAGGTACTAACACAGCCATAAAAACACCCATGCAACCACTCATACACCCAAACAGCCATTCAGACACACACTCAGAGATCCACTAAACCACTCACAGACCTACAAGCAACTCACACATGCACTCACACACACACACCCACTTACACACCCACACAATGACTCACACCCATTTGCACATCCATACAGCCACTATATGCACACTCATACAGCCACTCACACACCCACTCAAAGACCCAGAAAAAACTCACTCACCAACTTGCACACTCATAGAGCCACACACAAGACCCACTCAGAGACCCAGAGAACATTTCACACACCCACTCACAGACCTACAGAGGCACTCACAAACCCACTCATAGACCCACACTGCCACATACACACCCACTCACAGACCCACACTGCTACACTCACCCACTTACAGACCCCCACAGCAAGTCACACATGCACCGACAAACCCTCCACACACCCACTTACACATCTACGCAACCACTTACACACCCAGGTTACAAAGTCATTATAGTTAGGAAATAGCATTTAACAAACTGTAGAAATTCACTGAAAGAAACAAAGGTTACAAGGACATTATAGTTAGGAATTAGAATTAAAAACAAACTTAGAAATGTATTAAAAACCAAAGGTTAAATGGACATAACAGTTAGGTTCAGATTTTACACGCATAAAACCAAAGAAATTCAGAAGGCATAGTTATAGTTATCTCAAGTAACTACAACTCAATGACTAGGGTAACTATAACTTGCGCCCTTGTCATGCACTGCTAATTACCCCACATATTACAGCATGCACTGTTAATTATCCCACATATTACATAATTCATTACATCTTCTAGTACAATATCGATAATATCACTGAAACATTTGCTGTAAAAATATTGATTAGAAAACTGTGCATGGCCGGGGAGTGCGTTATAGTTACTTGAGATAACTAAACCTGCTGAATTTCTAAGGTTTTGTGTGGGTACTATGTATATGAAAATATATTTTTTAAAAAGGGCATTCACTTTGCCTGATATATACTTATATTTTCATTATAGATGTATGTGTGGTAAAAACTTGTTTGGTAAAGGCAATTCATGGAAAAATTATTGAGAAGTAAAGGCTGCGTGCAAATGTTCCATCATACATCTGATACCTTAGCACAATTAAGCCTTATTTCACATTTTAAATAGTTTAATGCCCATTCCAGATACCCACCCTAATACCCGAGACATCTGAACAGGTCAGGTGACCCTGGTTACAGTACAACAAGGCATGAAGATTATTTTCTTTACAACCTCTCACTGTAATTGACAGCGTTTACATTTGTCTTTAAATTAGAGAAGTTTTGCTCTTTGCATTCTTCTTATCTCTTGTATCCCATGCTCAATTAACATTAAGTGCAATAATGTTTCCTATGAAATTATAGGTTGACTACATTAATATCCGTGCACCATATCTCCATATTCAAATTATGTGCTTCTCAATGTTCTTAAAAAAAAGCTTCATGTCCGTATTTTTTGTATTTAGAGCCACTGTTGCATCCAGTAAACCTTAGCTCGCATGGAATAACCTTTGTGATCTTGCCAGTTTGCTGGATATTAAGAGTTACAAGGTTAAACCTTTTCTATTAAATTTAGGAACTTGACATTTCTCTTCTGTTTCGCATTTTCCCTTCATCTTAAATGACTAGATTGACAAGATTGATAAATCCACAGGTTTTCATAACACATTTCCTAAGATTGTGCCTTGGTTAAATTCATTTGAACTTCAAATTATAGATTATCCTTGAGGATTTCAACATCCTTAATGAGCATTTATTAGCTAGGCATTTATCTGAATGGCAACTACATGTCAGAAAAGAACTCATGAGAATGAAGCCATCCAATATACTCCATAAATCAGTGATGAAGTAACTACTTTCAATGCTTACTTTAGTTCTCAAAGTGTATACTTCTTATTTTCCTGTTTATGAGTCTCTTCTACATTGCTGCATTTTGCACTAAAATGAAAAACTTTGTGAAACTGTACAACCGACATTCACCCTGGCAGTCCTGTTTTAAGGTTTTCCACTCCTGGATGGCAACACAGGTAGAAGCTTTAGGAGAGTAGGGTCTGCTTCCTATGGTTACCCCCACTTTTTGCTGTGATTCTCTGTTTCTTCGACTTAGGTGTGGCTCTGGCCCTGCTAATCAGGCCCACAACCCAGCTGTTCTCTCTCTAAATTGATACCATGTACTTTAGGTACATACCAAATTGGTTATTGGGTCACCCTTGTGAACCCCTGTATAGTGTACCATAGGTACCCAGGGCATAGGTGCACCTTAGGCCTACCAGGGGCTGCAGCATGTATTGTGCCACCCCTGGTTTGCCTTCCAAACTGACTCCACAGGTCTGTTCATACAGCCTGGGTAAGGTGGTGTAATCACCCCTTACTTAAATATAGTATACTTATATCTATATATACATATAGACACATATACACATATAAGTCACTTCTATGGCAGGCCTTAACAATCCAGGAGGCAGAGTGCTTGGTTTTATGTGATAGGGTGCCCTACCATGAGCTGAGCCCCTCTGCAGCTTTCGGAACAATCTCCTTTATGTGAGAGGGTGCCCTAGCATGAGCTGAGCCCCTCTGCAGCTTTAGGAACCATCTCCTTATAGCTGTTCTATGATATAGCCATACCATATACTCTTAGGTGCATTATAATCCTCACTGTGAATGCTAACTTTGCTTTGGCTTTATCTAAACATGCTGTCTAAGGTGTCAAACACTTTACAATACTACCCCCCTAAGGTCCTGGCGGCGGCGGGTAGCATTCCACCCTTCTAGAGGGAGAAGACATGTAGTTACTGGTTTACCCGGTTAAAGTTAAACAGAGCCTCAGCATCACAAAATGGATTCTGCTGCCACAGGCACAAGTCTGACCTCCTGTTGCTGGACGAAACTCTGGCAGGGGAGGCCTGGACAATAGGTTTCCTGTTCAGGGAGGTGCTTTTGTGTATTGGGGCACAGAGGGCTTCATTCAGTGAATGCTTTCCAGACACTTCCTGAGGCACACAAGGTGCTCCATGCATTTCCCAGTTCAAACCGGTTGCTGGGGCACTCTGCCCCACCTCTGGCGTGAAACAGGACAAAGGGAAAGGGGTGTAACCACCCCCTTCCCAGGTCCAACGATAGGAGGGACCTTAAGGGTAGTCCAGCCCCTAAACTTAGTATAAGTATAGGAGCCCAGTCACTAGGACTTTAGACCACCCTGGACGAAACTTTGAAACATAAATCCTGGACCTTCGACATTCCATTTCGACTGGAAGATGGAGGACATCTCCCTTGTGGTCAAGGAGTGACCCACCTGTTCAAACAGGTACCAATAGAAACTTTGTTGGTCTGTATTTTCGAGGCTCCTGCCGGATCCCAAAGAATCTGCGACACAGGACATGGACTTCCAGACATCTCTGACTCCGACCTTTGCTCACAGCAAAGCTGAGACCCGTGGCCGACACGAGAGACGTGGGACCGGAACTCCTGGACATCCTGCATTTTGCAACCTGCACTCACTTCACAAAATAACTCGAAGGCATGCATTGGGGTGCTTGAAGCTTCAGATCCAAGCACCATTACACTGAAGATCAGAGGCCCCCACTCCACGAGTGACCCGTGGGCACCACTTTTGCATTTCAGCTTGTCTTCCCGGTTCCTAGTCCATCGGCTAGTGAGACCCCCGAAGACTTCCTTTTGAATATAACTTGCTTTCCTGGTTGCTCCAGGCTTGATCCAACTTCCCTGCAAAGGAGAAGTTCCTCAGACCTTGCTGGTCTTCACCAAAGCCAATCTTGAAATCCTGCATGGGTTGCGTTGGCCAAGTCTTGTTGGCTCCAGTTCGGATACCGACACCACAGTCAACTAGATCCTTTGTGGGACAGCTTGAATCCAGCTCCTAGTTGTCGTTGACACCTCCTGGTCCTCGTGGCTGAAGAGACAAACTTCACATCTTCACCTGAAATCACCCAACATCTGGTGGCATCTTTCTCTCGCCGCCCTGGTCACTGGCAAGTGACCCAGACTCTGTCCCTTCTGCTTTCAGGTTCTACAGATCTTTGATCCATCCTTGGATCCACCCGGACACTTTTCCTCTGGTCGCTTGCAGCACTTCTTTGCAGCTCTCCATTGAAAACAACGACAAAACCCGACACGAAAAGACACCTATGCACCCGGCTTCCCTGGGTAAGGTAACATGAGTACTCCGGTGCTCCGGTGGGTCTTGACTCTCGAAGTGTCCTAGTTTAAAAGGGTTCCATCGTAGTCCAGCCAGAAGTGCCCTTAAATTGTATATTTGTAACTTCTTTGTTTCCCATAGAAACTCAAAGGTAACCCGCGGCTGTGTTTAGACAATGCACGCTTATCCAGTGGGCCTCCTACTTCTTAAACCTTGGTTGTTTAGAGTAGCCCCAGCGATTTCACAGGCCCCAGCCCTGCTTTCTAATTCTCTTGTGGTTCTTATACCACTATTTTAGTATATGGTTTGTGAGGCCCCTAGGGCATAACGTATACTGTGCAACTTATCGCATAGTAATTGAGTAACTTGTATTGTACTTTTACCTCTGACCTCATAAAGAGTGCAGAGGGGTTGTGTTTAGAATAAATACATATATATTTCATATATACCTTGTGTGGTGTCCTTTCATTTGGTACTCAAGGGATTATAATTGGTAAAACAACTTGCTTAATACGCTCTCTGAAGTCCTAGCCTGATGACTGCTGGTCCATGCTACCACTAGGATAGCTTTCTATTAGGTTGACTTTACAACCACCATCAATAATGGTTGATTATACTGGTGCAAGGTGCGCTCCAGAACTAGTGGCCATCATATGCCAGGCTAACCTCTCACATTGGAAGCAGCTGAAGGTTAAGAGCTTGCATTGTTTTACCAAATAATCTTGAGAATATCATTTGAAAGATCATATCAAGGTACCTGTATACATAAGTTCTACTAAACTTAGCAGTTGTAGGTGGTAAGGGCTTAGCACACCCTGACTACAAATCCAAGAGAGGTTCTAGTAGGAAAACAAGTAGTGTAGGTAGGTGCACACACCACACCACACTAGCCATGTCTTTTAGAGCAGGAAGTAGTACCTCCCTGCCATATGTCAGCAATCTGCAGACAACTAAGTATGACACCTTCACTTTTCAGGAACTGAGAATCTTGTGTGTAGTCAGAAGATTAAAACAAGGACAGAGTCCAACCACCCAGCACCTGATAGAGCTGTTAGTGGCAGGTGACTTAGAAAAAACATTAGACCCAGAAGCACATGGTAGCAGGGAAGGCGACCATCCTTCATCAGAAGAGAGTCACCATGGGGATGCCCCATTGGTCTCTGAAGATGATGAGGATGTAGATCAGGATAAGTTTAATTAACCTAACCTGAACACGGGACTACCTGAGGGTGGAGATGGCCTAGGAAGGCTTCTCTCCATTCCTCCACGTAGCGTCTATGATGTGCCTAGAAGGCCCAGATCCCTTTCCAGTGGATCTGAGCATTCTGACTCATCAGTAGGGTCTAATGCCTCTGCTCAAAGGAGAATGACTTCCCCTCAGAGAAGAGAGCATAAAGCTAGGACGAGAGAAGTCAAGCTTAGGATCAAGAGGCAAGAAATTGCCCTTGCCAAAGAGACTCTGGCTCTTGAAAGAGAGAAGAAATTGTGTGGGCTAGAGCCCACTGGTGGCTGCAACAACCCTAGTGGTAGGGAAAGGCCTCATGACCATAGAAACCTGAGCAAAATTGTCCCTCTCTATCAGATTGGGGTGACATCCACAAATGGATAACTGCTTTGGAGAGGGCTTGCAAAGTACTGCAGGTACGTCAAAGTCAGTGGGCAGCAATCTTGTGGCTCTCCTTTTCAGACAAAGGAAGAGACAAGCTCCTCACTGTTAGAGAAGAGGATGCTGACAACTACAATGTCCTCAAGAGTGCTCTAATATATGGGCTTGGCCTAACCACTGAGCAGTACAGGTTGCTGTTCAGAGATACCCAGAAGACACAGACTCAGGACTGGACTGATTTTGTAGATTGTGCTGCTAAGGCTCTGGAAGGTTGGTTACTGGGCAGTAAAGTACGTGACTATACAGGATTGTATAACCTTATTATGAGAGAACAGATTCTTAATAACGGTCAAAACCAGCTATTGCATCAACACCTGGTTGACTCTGATTTGACCTCTCCCCAAGAATTGGGAAGGAAGGCAGTCAAGTGCGTCAGAACCAGGGTGAAGCAGAAGGTACAGAACCAAGGTGGTGATCAGAAGAAGCAAGACCAAAAGGATGGGGAGAAAGCAAAAGATCAAAAGTCTTTTCAAGGTCACGAAAAGCTTCTAATGATAAGGGTTCCCAACAATCTAAAACGAAAGAAGGCCCAAAGAAACCCTGGTGCAAAGTATGTAAGAGTAATACTCGTTGGACCAGTGATTGTACCAAAAAGGAGGCAGATCCAACCACAATTGGCCCTAAGGGAACTGTTCCCCCTAGTTCAGCTCCAAGTGGTGGTTCTCAACAAAAGGGTGTAGTAGGGTTAACCCTGGGAACTGAGATGGATTCTGGCCTTGTCAGAATACCAACTCAAGCTGTTTTGATCTGTGATGCGGACATAATCATGTCCTCTACTGTGAGTCCCAATAACTTGGGTAAGTACAAACAAACTGCTTTAATTAATGATAAAGTGGCTCAGGCCTACAGGGACACATGTGTAGTGTCACAATGGTGACATCCAGCTTTGTGAACCTTGGACAGATCATACTAGCTGAAAATTACCTATTTACTAATGCTAGAAATGTCATTACCACTCACAGTATGGCCGTTGTTAATTTCTCCTGGGAAGGGGTAACTGGCCTCAAGAAGGTTGTGGTTAGCTCAGACCTCCCTGTAGAATGTTTGCTTGGCAATGACCTAGAGACTTCAGCCTGGTCTGAAGTGGAGTATAGGAACCAAATGCAGAAATGTTAGGAATCTCAGCACATGTCCTTTCTGAGACTAGGTCACAGGTCGAAAATTGCAACACTGAACAAGCACTGGATTCTGGAATAATGGACCAGTTTCCTGCCAGTAGGAGAATCAGTAGGGTTAAGGCAGTGCCTTCCCCCCTGCCTCAGGAAGAGGATCAACCTTCTGAGGAAGCTGATTGTAAGACCCAGGAAGTAACTGTCCTAGAAGAGCTTAAACCTGATCAGGTTGAGTTTCTTGGGACAGGGGGACCTTCCAGGGCAGATCTGAGGCAGGCGCAGTTGGACTGCCCTTCTCTTGAACCCCTCAGAAAGAAAGCTGCTGTTGAGGCTGCAAGGAATGCTAGTGGGACCCATACAACTTATTGGGATGAAGGGCTCCTGTATTCAGAGGCTAGAGACCCCAAGCCTGGAGCTACCAGGAGGCTGGTCATACATTTGGCATTCAGGGGCCTTCTTTTAACACTAGCCCATGATATTCCCCTTGCAGGACATCTTGGCCAGAACAAGACTTGGGACAGGCTTGTCCCTCACTTTCACTGGCCTCACATGTATGAAGACACCAAGGAGTTTTGTCGCTCCTGTGTCACCTTCCAAGCCAGTGGCAAATCAGGTGGCACCGTAATGGCCCCCCTTACACAACTACCTGTGGTGCTGGTTCCTTTTGAACGTGTAGGGATTGACGTTGTTGGACCAATGGGTCCCCAGACAGCCTCTGGGCACAGATTTATTCTGGTGGTAGTGGATCATGCCACCAGATACCCAGAAGCTATTCCCCTTAGGACCACAACAGCACTTGTTGTGGCAAGAGTCCTCCTGGGAGTTTTCTCAAGAGTGGGTTTCCCCAAGGACGTTATCTCAGACAGAGGTGCAAATTTCATGTCTGGATACCTGACTGCAATGTGGAAGGAGTGTGGAGTGAACTACAAGTTCACCACACCCTTTCACCCACAATGCAATGGTCTAGTTCAGAGATTCAACAAGATCTTAAAGGGCATGATTATGGGTCTCCCTGAAAAGCTCAGGCGGAGATGGTACATCCTGCTTCTCTGCCTTTTATTTGCTTATAGAGTAGGCCCACAGAAGGGGGTTGGCTACAGCCCTTTTTAACTTTTGTTTGGACATCCTGTAAGAGGACCCCTTTGTCTGGTGAAGGAAGGATGGGAGTTACCTCTCAAACTTCCCAAGCAAGACATTGTGGACTATGTACTTGTCCCGCTCCCAGATGGCAGAGTACATGAAAAAGTCATCCAAAAACCTTGAGGAAAATCAGGAATTGCAAAAGGCCTGGCATGACCAAAAGGCTGTGCTGACTGTTTACCAGCCAGGACAGAAAGTGTGGGTGTTGGAGCCCGTGGCCCCAGCAGCTCTCCAAGACAAGTGGAGTGGACCCCACACTATTGTTGAGAAAAAGGGAAAAGTCACCTATTTGGTTGACCTTGGAACTCCTAGGAGCCCCCACAGGGTGCTTACTGTCAACAGACTGAAACCGTATGTTGACAGGGCAGACATGGGCTTGCTCATTGCTACCGATGAAGGACAGGAGGAAGAGAGTGACCCTCTCCCAGACCTGCTCTCTCAGAACCCTGATGATGGTTCAGTTGATGGTGTAGCCTTGGCAGGCAGCCTCACTGACCAACAGCAGCAGGACTGCAGACAGGTTCTGCAGACCTTCCGACATATGTTTTCTCTGACTCCAAGTCAGACTACCTGGTGCACTCATGAAGTGGACACTGGGGACAGTATGCCTGTTGAAAGTAAGATTTACAGGCAACCTGATCATGCCAGGGACTGTATCACGACAGAGGTCCAAAAGATGTTGGAATTGGGAGTCATTGAAACCTCAGAGAGCCCTTGGGCCAGTCCAGTACTCCCTGCGCCTAAACCTCACACCCAAGATGGTAAGAGAGAGATGAGGTTTTGCGTGGATTACAGAGGTCTCAATGCTGTCACTAGGACAGATGCCCATTCAATATCCATGGCAGATGAGCTCATAGACAGATTAGCATCTGCCAAGTTTTTGAGCACATTTGACCTGCCAGCTAGCTACTGGCAGATCAGGCTAGCTGATGATGCAAAGCCATGGTGGACATTATCAGTTTGTGGTAATGCCCTTTGGTCTGAAAAATGCACCTGCCACATTTCAAAGGTTAGTGAGCTAAGTCCTCTCAGGCCTGGATGACTACTGTGCAGCATATGTAGATGATATTGCTGTCTTTACCTACACCTGGGAAGATCATCTGATCCACCTGAAAAATGTTTTGGAGGCCCTGCAAAAGGCAGGAATAACTATCAAGGCTACCAAGTGCCAGATAGGGCAGAGTCAGGTTGTATACCTGGGCCACCTTGTAGGTGGAGGCCAGGATCAACAATTGCAAAGCAAGATCCAGACCATAATGGACTGGAATGCTCTAACCACCCAGACTCAGGTCAGAGCTTTCTTGGGCCTGACTGGGTATTACAGGAAATGTGTCAAGGGGTATGGTTCCATAGTGACACTACTTAATGACTTAACTTCTAAGAAAATGCCTAAGAAAGTTCAGTGTACAGTTAGCTGTCAAAAGGCATTTGATGACCTGAAGCAGGCCATGTGCACTGCACCTATTCTGCAAAGTCCAGACTACTCCAAAGAATTCATTGTTCAAACAGATGCTTCTGAGTTGGGGGTAGGGGCTGTGATATCCCAATTGAATAAAGATGGTCAAGACCAGCCAGTAGCTTTTATTACCAGAAGGCAGACCCCTAGAGAAACGTTGGTCAGCTATTGAGAGGGAGGCCTTTGCTGTGGCTTGGGTACTGAAGAAGCTGAGGCCATACTTGTTTGGTACTCACTTCAAGGTTCAGACAGACCATAAACCCCTCTTGTGGCTAAAACAGATGAAGGGTGAAAATCCCAAATTGCTCAGGTGGTCCATTTCCCTACAGGGTATGGACTTTACAGTGGAACATAGACCTGGGAGTAACCATGCCAATGCAGATGGACTCTCCAGATATTTCCACTTAGAACATGAAGACTCAGCTGGTCAAGGTAAGTTTAATGTCCCTGCGTTTGGGGGGGGGGGTTGTGTAGGCGAGTAGGGTTTGCTTCCTATGGTTACCCCCCCTTTTTGCTGTGATTCTCTGGTTTTTCGACCTTAGTGTGGCTGTAGATCTGCTAATCAGGGCCACAGCCCAGCTGTTCTCTCTCTAAATTGATACCATGTACTTTAGGTGCATACCAGATTGGTTACTGGGTCACCCTTGTGAGCCCCTGTATAGGGTACCATAGATACCCAGGGCATAGGTGCACCTTAGGTCTACTAGGGGCTGCAGCATGTATTGTGCCACCCCTGGTTTGCCTTCCAAACTGACACCACAGGTCTGTTCATATAACCTGGGTAAGGTGGTGTAATCACCCCGTACTTAGATATAGTATATCTATATCTATACATGCATATAGACACATGTACACCTATAAGTCGCTCCTATGGCAGGCCGTAACAACCCTGGAGGCAGAGTGCTTGGTTTTATGTGAGAGGGTGCCCTAGCATGAGCTGAGCCCCTCTGCAGCTTTTGGAAACATCTCCTCATAGCTGTTCTATGATATAGACATACCATATACTCTTAAGTGCATTATAATCCCCGCGGTTAATGCTAACTTTGGTTTGGCTTTATCAAAACATGTTGTGTAAGGTGTCAAGCCCCTTGGAATACCACCCCCCTACCCGCCAGTCCTGGTGGCGGGGTAGCATTCCACCCTTCTAGAGGGAGAAGACATGTAGTTACTGGTTTATCCGGTTAAAGTTAAACAGAGCCTCAGCATCACAAAATGGATGCTGCTGCCACAGACACGAGTCTGACCTCCTGCTTCTGGACAAAACTCCGGCAGGGGAGGCCTGGACAATAGGTTTACTGTCCAGGGAGGTGCCAGCACCTCCCCAGACCGGCTTTTGTGTATTGGGGCAGGGAGGACTACATTCAGTGAATGCTTTCTAGACACTGCCTGGGGCACACAAGGTGCTCCATGCATTTCCCAGTTCAAACCGGTCGCTGGGGCACTCTGACCCAACTCTGGCGCAACACTGGACAAAGCGAAAGGGGTGTAACCACCCCCTTCCAAGTTCCACCCATTGGAGGGACCTTAACGGTAGTCCAGCCCCTAAACTTAGTATAAGTATAGGAGCCCAGTCACTAGGACTTTAGATTACCCCGGACAAAACTTTGAAACATAAATCCTGAACCTTCGACATTCCATTTCGACTGGAAGATAGAAGACATCTCCCTTGTGGTCAAGGAATGACCACCCTGTTCAAACAGGCACCAACAGCAGCTTTGCCGGTCTGCATTCTTGAGGCTCCCGCAGGATCCCGAAGAATCCGCAACACAGGACACAGACTTCCAGACATCTCTGACCGGACCTTCGCTCACAGCAAAGCTGAGACCCATGGCGGACACGAGAGACTTGGGACTGGAACTCTGGACATCCTGAATTTTTCAAGCTGCACTCACTTCACAAGATAACTGAAAGTCGTGCATTAGGGTGCTTGAAGCCCCAGACCCAAGCACTATTTGCACCAAAGCTCAGAGGCACCCACTCTACTAGTGACTCGTGGGCCCCGCTTTTGGATTTCAGCTCAACACATCTTTCCGGTTCCTAGTCGTTGGCTAGTGAGCCCCCCGAAGACTTCCTTTTGAATCTAACTTTCTTTTCTGGTTTCTCCAGGCTTGCTCCAACTTCCCTGCAAAGGAGGAGTTCCTCAGACTTTGCTGGTCTGCACCGAAGCCAATCTTGACATCCTGCGTGGGTTGCATTGGCCAAGGCTTGTTGGGTCTAGTCCAGATACTGACACCGCAGTCAACTAGATCCTTTGTGGGACAGCTAGAATCCAGCTCCCGGTTGTCGTTGATGCCTCCTGGTCCTCATGGCTGAAGAGACAAACTTCTCATCTTCACCTGAAATCACCCGACATCTGGTGGCATCTTTCTATTTCTGCCCTGGTCACTGGCAAGTGACCCAGACTCTGTTCCTTCTGCTTTCTGGTTCTACAGATCTTTGATCCACCCGGACACTTTTCCTCTGGTCGCCTGCAGCACTTCTTTGCAGCTCTCCATTGAAAACAACAACGAAACCCGACCCGAAAAGACACCTATGCACTCAGCTTCCCTGGTGAGGTAACACGAGTACTCCGGTGTTCCCATGGGTCTTGACTCTTGAAGTGTCCTAGTTTAAAAGGGTTCCATCGTAGTCCAGCCGGAAGAGTCCTTAAATTGTATATTTGAAACTTTTTGGTTTCCCATAGAAAGTCAATGGTAACCCACGCTGTGTTTAGGCACTGCACGTGTCTCCCGTGATCCTCCTACTTCTTAACCCTTGGTTGTTTAGAGTAGCCCCAGAAATTCCACAGGTCCCAGGCCTGCTTTCTAATTCTCTCGTGGTTCTTATACAAATATTTTATTATATGGTTTGTGAGGCCCCTAGGGCATAACGTATACTGTGCAACTTATTGTATAGTAATTGAGTAACTTGTATTGTACTTTTACCTCTGACCTCATAAAGAGTGCAGAGGGGTTGTGCTTAGAATAAGTACATATATATTTGCTATATACCTTGTGTGGTGTCATTTCATTTGGTACTCAAGGAATTATAATTGGTAAAACAACTTGCCTAAATATGGTCTCTGAAGTCTTGGCATGATGACTGCTGGTCCATGCTACCACTAGGATAGCTTTCTATAAAGTTGACTTTACAACCACCATCAATAAGGGTTGATTAGAACTAGTGGACATCATATGCCAGGCTACCTTCTCACAGAAGCCATGAAGAAAGAAGTCTCTAGACAGATTGTTTTTTGCAAAAAAGCTTTCATTAGGTGTGCAACTAAAACAGTTTACGAAAGTAAGTTTGAGACAGCATTTTGAAAATCGGGGTGTGCTGGAATTTTATGTTCTCGTGGTGAACGTACGCAATGAAACTTCCGCGTTTATGGCGAATTTCCAAATGTGCAACCTAAAAACAGGTGGTAGAAATATGAGTATTTGTGTAAGGCACCCAGCAGAATGGGGTAAACACTCTCACAGTTATTTTCTCAATCTGGAAAATCATCTTGAAATGTACTGAAGTTTGCTCCTTTTCCAAGAATGTCTGACCTTTCAGGGTGGAGCAGAGGCGGAAATCTAACAGAGTCCTAAGAGTTGGTCTGATATAACAGTGTGTAGGCCATTTTTTTGATGTTTGTGGTCTGTTTAAAGGTCCACTGGGCCGGTTTTTACTTATGAAGTTTCTGACATTATCACAAGGTTGCCTGCAGCAAACACAAATGTATGCAGTCTCCTAACTAAAGGTGGGTAAGAAAAGTGGAACACGCTAAATAATAACCGTAAATATGAATTTCTCATTTACTTAAGTGAAGGGTAAGAAAAGGAACATATGCAATCATAGCTTTGCAAATCAGGGAAGGTAAAGATAGGGACTCAAATTATATTGACAATTACCCACACAGATATATATTTACCTAGAATGGTGTGAAGACCAACCCTGGCCACGGGTCAGTTTGGAAAGGACAGGAGAAAACCCCAAAGATTTCAGTGCCAGTAGACGAGCAGGTGCAGATTGGAAAATCAGGACAGGATAACCCCAGAATTTGGATCAGGACCGGACCAACAAGGGTTAAGACTAGCACCCGCAGTTCAGTTGCAATGCCTGCGCTACTCCCTCTCTGCAAGGAATCAGCCAAAACCCCGATTGGGTTACTGCATTCACCAGCAAAGTGCTTCGCCAGCACTTCAGCTTCCCAGAACCCCGATTGGGTTCTCGAACCTCCCGACAGAGTGCTCCGCAGCCCTCTGCTCTTAGTCACCTATTGAGTGCACTGGGTCAGTGACAGGTCAGCTATTCGGACAAGTCGGACAAAATAACTAACTAAGCCTACCTTAGTTATACTGTTTTCCAGGTCAGTGTACCACCCCCCAATGTTGCAAGTGTAAGGATCCCCAATTTTGATTGGACATAGGAGGAGGACAGGTCATCACACTGGACCAACGTCCCTCAACGGACGACTCAGCTTCTACACCCCCACCCGCCAGCTCCGCTCCGCCGACCTCGCCCTTGCTACAGTCCCCCGCTTCCGAAGAGAGCCCTCAGGGGGCAGATCATTCCCCACCTTGCCGCAAAGACCTGGAACACTCTCCCCATCCACCTACGGCAGACCCAAGACCTGCTGACCTTCAGAAAACTCCTCAAGACCTGGCTTTTCGAGCAGTAGCAACATTCCCCACCCCAGCGCCTTGAGACCCTCACGGGTGAGTAGTGCGCTTTACAAATGATATGATTGATCGATTGATTGATTGATTGATCGATTGATTGATTGATTACTCTCTCTGTTTTCTTATTTTGTTGATGGTTTATTACCCTGAAGTAACAATATATTTTTTATCGTGATTACGTTCTCACAAAACCATGTTTTTATTAAAGCTTTAATTAAGCTTTCATGTAAATAAGTTGAGTTGTACTCAGATGGGGCTTGCTCTCTGCTGCCTCTTCCCATTAAATACCTGCTGTTTTCTGGCCTTCTGAGTCTATTTCAACTGCAGGTAGGAGATGTTGTGGCTCTGGTTTCTCTATAGATACCAATCCTCTTTGATGGTATGAAGGGAGAGTAAGGTTCTCACCTTCTTGTTCATGGGCTGGGGATTTACCATCTGCACAGAGAAGTATCAGATCCATGAGTATATTGATCAATGATCAAGGGCTGTGAAGTTTCAACTCTGTCGTTGTTCTTGGAAGTGTTTATCTGTTCGGAAACTACTTCTGAGGTTGCATGTTGGATATTTGGTCATGTACCTCCATTTTAGGATGCAGGTGCCTGTAATGTACTGTTCTCATTGCTCTCATCACCCACACCTAATGTCCAGATGAACAGCTCTCCAGTGGGTCCCAGGAGCTTTGGCTCATGACATTGTTAAGAACAATGTCCACGTGCTTCTTAACACAGGAGTAACTAAAAGCAGGCTCACACACAGCTCTTTATTGATATAAATCACTGATTTACTTTCAGTTCCATAATTCTTATTATGTGTGAAATGACAGCCATCTTATTCCGTATTGTATAAAAGGGTGGCATACCCTAATCCATTTAATTTGCACAATGTGCTCCAGTCTGACATTGGCTGCTCTCTACTTTTGTCTTATGTGATCCACAACCTACATTGGCGTGCCATTTAGAAATAGATTCCTGAATTATTCAGTGGTTGAGAATCTTCCTTTGAGGCCCACTTGAACTGAGCAGTATTACTGGCCAAGAGTATTTACTTACAATGTTCCAAAACTATAGTTTACATCGGCCCAGATGTATGTTATTCTTATGGAACACTCCATTGCACCATATATTGGAAGGTGGAGTTTTTGGAGACCTAGGTCTCTGCTTAAGAAAACCTGAATAAGCTCAACTAAGATAGATACCAAAATCATATGCACGTTCTTGTTTATAAAAGAACGTTCCTGCAGTGATAGTCTCTATGCGGATGTTATTTGTCTTATTTCAAACGTCATTTCCACAGCATTGTCTCCCCAAATTCCCTTTCTCCATTTTCACCATTTCAATATTGTGTGTCTTCACAATAAGTGTAGGGAACACAGAGGATCGGCTGATGGAAAAGTGATGTTCCTTCCAGACGAATGGAGAGTCTTTCAGAATTCTGTGCCCATTTACACATTTTTTAGAAAGCACCACATTTCAACAAAGTGGCATTTGTAAGAGATACATTGACAACGATGCCCAGTGTGCAACATGAGCTAATGGTCTTCTAGAAAGAAATCACCACCTATAAACTTGACAATTCCATTCTTTTAGACAAGTGCAATCATCTCCAAGCCCACATAACATCCACGTCACCTATATATGGTTGTACTGTAGTTCTCTATTCATATACATCTGTTGTAGTGCATTATTTCTGTAACCAAAGCTTTTAAGGTCCTTTTCATGGACCTTGGGTCACACATTTAAAGGATTGGGTCCAGTGGTTTGCATAAACCTGTTTGGGGAAGATAGCGAAACACAAGCCTAAAAGAGCTGTCCAACTGGAAAATCTGGATTAAAAATTGAGCGCATTTTTTACACTTCTGAACTATCTGTCAGACATAACTATTTATGTAGCTAACAGAAAACAGTTGCTGTATGATAAACATGCCACGCATCTATCACCCATTCAGACCAACGGATAGGAGGGAATGCGCCAATCACAGCCTTACTGCATGCACAACAGCGTTGCAAGGTTCTAGCACACGAAATGATGTACAACAGTAGCAGAACAATATCCACTCACACTGAAACTGTAAGACAAAGGCATCAGCGTTGCCTCGTCTAATACACATACAAACACATGAATACAGAATGAAAACTGTGTGCATGCAACACAGATACACAATTCCATGATCTCTGTCCCCCCACTACACAACTCTTGTTTGTCATAACTGTACTCCACTGTAGCACAAACACTTCAGTGCTTCGAATACTCATGTACTAGAGATCCTATGAATGATGAAGTAAGAAGGGTGTCAGTGGAGACGAGGGCCAGACCGCATTTTCTCGTCACAGTAACTAGGCTTCTCTGCCGTTCATTAGACCCGAGAAACTCGCAGGAAGTAGCAGTCCGGAGATGGACTAGCGACCTTCTCTATACCTGCTTGGTTTCTCTGTAGTTCTGTTCTGTTTTATCTCATGCTCATGCTCATCAGTCTTGACCGTACTCCAATAGGAGTAGTCTAATCCCAACCGCAAGGCCAGGTCCTCCATGGGCTGAATTCCAAGCATAGCAAGGCCAGTTTTGCCCTGACTGGGGCTCAGCATTAGCTTGCTTTCAGTGGCACAGTAATAAGGGGACTCACGTCTGGGCATAACCTTTAGGGAATTCCATCTCACACACACAAAATGTGATGGAGACATGCGTGCAATAAATCTAAACACTGGCAATCACTTGGGTAGCTTTGCAAATGATCATTATGTTGCCCACTCAATCAATCAATCAATTATTTGTAAAGCGCACTACTCACCCGTGAGGGTCTCAAGGCCTCAGGGCGGGGGGGGGGGGGTGGGGTTGCTGCTACTGCTCGAACAGCCAGGTCTTGAGAGGTCTCCGGAAGGTCAGCAAGTCCGGGGTCTGCCGCAGTTGGATGGGGAGGGTGTTCCAGGTCTTGGCGGCGAGGTGGGAGAACGATCTGCAACCAGAAGTTGCTCTTCGGATGTGGGGGATGGTGGCGGGGACGAGGTCGGCCCACTGTGCCACCTCAGTTTGGACTAAGCCATATGCAAATCAGTCTAGACCCTAATTAAATTAGAATAGCCCGGCCCAAATTGCCAGGCCAGGCCCTCCGTGAACCAGAACAGAAACAACCTAAGACAATTTTCGTTCTGCCTGGGGCTTGAAAGACGGATGCAGCTTGTTTCCAGTGGTACAGTGAGCATGGGATCAATGTTTGGGCTTACCTTTGCCACTTTCGTAATTTTTTTTAGCAGGACATTGGCATTTGCAAGTCGGTATAGTTTTGCAGCACAGGCCACATGCTGCCTGCATTCATGTGACCCTATATACAAACTTTTGACTTGAGGATGCTGTTTGGAATTCAAACTGGGGATGCCTAAAATCATGTTAAAACTCACTGTCCACATTTCCTGAATTTGTACTTTTCTGTTTTCAATACGGGAAATTGGCAAGAAAATAACTAAAAAGACCATTTGAGGAATTTTGTGACAGGAATATTCGAAAAGTAAAGATGAAGATATACATTAGGATTATTCCAAGATCCTCCTAATATCCTATTGCTTTTCACCTTTTTTGAATTCTTGAATCTTTCATTGAAAAAACGGAAAGGCAGCAGCTTTATTGAAATCCATGCAGCACCTAGAGGTTCGATTTGGAGTTGTAAAGTATTTTTAGTTTCCTTTTGAGGGGAAGAAGAGGTAAGATTAAGATGAAACTGGAAAATTCACTATAATACGGAACAAATATTACAACAGTGAGAGAAAATTTGTTCCAGCTCCCTCTTTTAAATGAGCAGAAAAAGGGAAGGTTAATCTTACCTTAGTAATGTGTGACCTGTCAATTATAAAGTCTTTGCTTTGTATCCTCTATTTTTTGTATTTTAGAGTAGTAGTGTGTATTGTGTGTTTCTGACTTTATAGGTTATTGCGTGGCATATGAAAAAATTGATGGGAGGTCAGTAAAACATTTCAAGTACCATTGTCTAAGGCTTTTTTTGTTAAAAAAAATATGTGTCTGTGCTTCTGCCTTTCAGGTTCCTCCCATGCAGAAGGCCCATGCTTCCTCAGCATAATTATGCACTGGGGGACAGGAGGGGGATGGATGGTGTATTGAATCAAATGTGGGGTTTCTTGTTTAAAAAATGATAGAAGGTGGCATAGTCATAAACTTTGACAGTCAAAATAGCCATGCAAACACCTGTAACTCCGGTTTGTACATGCCAGTAGCGCCCCAACCCACATTAAGTGCCACTCAATGGACCCCATAAAAGGCACATACTCTTAAAATAGGTTTAATTCTGCTTCCAGTCACTGTAATCCCTTAAAAACCTTGAATTCCAGTCAACTGACACATCTGCCTTCCCAGGTGAGCACTCTGAAATGAGGCTGATCGTGTGCTCTAGCCAGAACATACAAAGTCTCTTGGCCATATCTGAAAGACCTGAGGATTTTGTTTCCCCTAATCGAATTATGTATGCCATTGCAGACATATTGTCCATTTTCAACAGAACCGTTTTGCCCTATAGATAATGTTTGAAGCTCATTAGAGCATAGCTTTTTGTTTTTGGCACGATGTTTTTGAGAAGGTCAAAATCTACTTTTAAATTGCCCGTTGAAATTCCTGGATGGGAATCAACGCCGTACGAGGCATTGGCTCATGAGTGGGCTGATTGTACTGGTTTGAGTGAGAATTGGAGTTCTTGTTTGGAAGCGGCGGATCCGGCTCATGTGATTGCTTGCTTGCAGAAAGCGCCGATTGTGAAGGGCGAGGAGCTACCTATCTTAGGACGCAGAGGTTGGATTGTATTGTATGCGTACAGGATTGTACATGAGAAATTTGTGAAATTGCAACGTCAATGTACTGATCTTGATGAAAATTTTGTTGAAGTGCAAAATGCTCACACTCTTTTGAGATGTCAAAACAAATTGCTTGCCGACAAACTTGAAACTTATCAAACTATTGCTGAAAGAGCTGCTGTTCGTATTGCTAAATACAAATATAAGAATCGTCGTGGTCGAGTTAGCAAACAAAAAGTGCGTCTGGTCGGATGCTTCTGACAAATGTGATGATTTCGGCGAGCGTGGTCGGTATAATAAATCTGACGACCTTTATCGATCTGACTGTCTCTCTAAATCTGTTGATCGGGTTCCTTGTGATCCTCGTACTGAGGTTTCTGCGCATTCCGTTTTTCGACGAAAGTTACAGCAGGCTCCTGGTAATCCTAATGGTATTCCTTTGGATAGCTTAGAAGACTTTACGCACAAGAAGTTAGTGATATTTTGGAACGATTTCGACAACGGCCCAGTGAGGCTTTGCTTACGTGGATGGTGCGTCTCTTTGAATTGGGTGCTGCTGGCATCATGTTGGATATGGGAGATGCTTTGAAGTTTTGTTTTTTGAGTTCTGATTCTACTGTACAGGATCATTTCCGACACTATAATGGCAATGGTCAAATTAGTTTGCTTCAATTAGCGACTGATGGCTGTAATCACAAGTACCCTACTGAATCTGACTGGCCTCTGAATGACAAGCCATGGTATACTTTGAGAGATGCGGCACAAAGACTTAAAGAGGAGGTGATGAAGACTGCGATTTTTCTGAGTACATCTGATAGATTATTGGATGGTTTGTTGACGTCTTCTGTGCGGAACCGCATTATCCGTTCTTCCGCTGTTGCATTTAAACAAGTTATGATGACATTGCTGATCAATCAAACTGGTAACCCTTTGTCTTTAGTGCTTGAATCTGTACGGCAGCTTGGTGAATTGGGCGAATGGCTTAAACCTGAAAGACAATCCAGACCTGAGCGTCGTACTGGTGGAAATTATCAGTTTACTAGACGTGATATGTTTCTTGCCCTGTTGGATGATGGCGTGAAGAGAGAAGAGATTGATGGTGAACCTAATAATCGTTTGTGGGCTATGTTTCGCAAACGCGGTTTGGATAGAAAGGAGGGTGCTAGACGTGTACGAAAAAATGATTTGGATCGTGAATATTCTGATGACAGTGGGGATGACAGACGTCGTGACGATTCAGATCGGCATGATAGACGACAGAATGAGAGAGATGTGCCCCCTCACCGTGAGAGAGAGAGGGGAAGAGAGGGAGAGAGAAAGAGGGAGAGAGATGAGCGTGTTTAAAACAGATACAGGGATGAAAGGGATCAGTCCCCTGAAATAAGGAGAAGAGAGGAACGACACAGGTTTTCTGAACGTAATTCACAATACAATGTAGATGACAAGAACCCGTTTCGTGACGGGAAAGGGTACGAGCAAGAAGTTACATTGTCTAAAAAATTTGAGAGTCTTTACCCTGATCTGTCTTGGTTGTCAGAACGCAATAAAAATGACTAGGAAATAGGTCAAGCTCCAGTACGCAGTTGGGCTCACAAAGACAATAGACCCTATGTAGATATTGAAATTTTTTGGAGACATCGTAACATACAGAGGGCCCGAGCATTGGTAGATACAGGAGCGGAGGCCACTTTAATTTATGGAAACCCAAAGAAATTCAAAGGACAATTTTTCACAAATACTGGTTTAGGTGGAAAGGAAACTCCCGCAGTACAAACAAATGTTGAAATGAAAATAGGTAGAATTCCCCGAAAAGAATACTCTGTTTTGGTTGTACCACTCTTAGAATACATAATTGGATTTGATATCTTAAAAGGTATGACTTTATATTTAGATGATGGATGTTTTCAATTTGGAAATAGAAGTTATATATCTTCCAGACCTGTACGAGTTGGCCGTTTGAGAATGCCTCCTATAAAAATTCCCTAGGCTACAAAAGTTATTTCTCAAAAACAGTATCGTATTCCAGGTGGGCATGAAGAAATTAGTGCTACTATTCAGGACCTAGTGAATGCAGGAGTTATAACTCCGATTACTTCTGCTTGGAATAATCCCGTTTGGCCGGTACGTAAAAGTGACAATTCTTGGCGCATGACTGTTGATTACCGCAAATTGAATAAACATACACCTCCTTTGACTGTTGCAGTACCAGACATTTTTACCTTGATTGAAAGAATTCAAAAACACCCAGGAATGTGGTATGCTTCTATTGACATTGCCAATGCTTTCTTTTCAATTCCAATTGCGCCTGAGTGTCAGGAACAGTTCAGTTTTACATGGAATGGACGTCAAATGATGTTCAGAAGTCTTCCCCAAGGCTATGTACACAGTCCTACAATCTGTCACCGGCTGGTGGCAGAACATTTAGCTGAAATACCCATAAATCCACAGATACAGATGTGTCATTATATTGATGACATTTTGATTCAAGGTTAAACACAGGATCAAGTTCAGACTCAGTTAGACCAGGTTATCAATCATTTACGAGATAAAGGTCGGGAAATGAATCCCGACAAATTACAAGGTCCAGCACAAAGTGTAATATTTTTAGGCATTAATTGGCATAAAGGAAACAGAGAAGTAATTCCACAAGTAAAACAGAAAATTATTGATTTTGCAGTTCCCCGGAACAGAAAAGAAGCCCAGAGATTCATTGGTTTATTTGCTTTTTGGCGTCAACATATTCCACATTTGAGTCAGATATTAACCCCTTTGTACAGAGTCACTCGTAAAAATAATGCGTTTGAATGGAATAAACTGCAGCAAGATGCGTTTGATTTGGCGAAAGAAGCGATCCAGTATGCTTTGGATCTGTGGCCTGTACGTGATGGTGATGTGGATCTGAATGTGTCTGTGCAAGGTCCTTACATGAATTGGAGTTTGTGGCAAAAACAAGGCAGAAATAAAGTACAGCTAGGTTTCTGGACTAAAAAGTTACCCGATGCTGGTGAGCGTTACACACCCTTTGAAAAACAGTAACTTGCATGTTATTGGGCTCTGGTGGATACCGAGCAATTGACTTTGGGACATGATGTGATTTTGAGACCTGAAATTCCTATTATGCAATGGGTTCTGAGTTCGCCGAAAACTCATCGAATTGGACATGCTCAAGAGGCGAGTGTGATTAAGTGTAATTGGTACAAATAAGACAGAGCACGTGTGGGACCGAAAGGTGTTGCAACGTTACATAAGCAAGTGGCGCTGGCGCAATCGAAAGAGACTGAGAGTGATTGCTCCATACCTATAGTACAGGAATCCCCTGTTAAGTGGGGTAAGCCATTTGATGATTTGTCCGCGGAGGACAGAAACCATGTGTGGTTTACGGATGGTTCAGCGAGGTACATAGGAGAGAAGAGGCATTGGAAGGCAGTGTCGAATAATCCTGTCACGCAAAAATTGCTGAGTACAACTGGTGAAGGAAAAAGTAGTCAATTTGCTGAATTGTATGCTGCTTACCAAGTTTTAAAACAGGAACTGCCTGGTACGTGTCACATTTTTACTGACTCCTGGTCCACTGCTATTGGATTGGCGGTCTGGTTACCCACATGGTATGCTCGCAATTGGGAATTACATTCTAAAGAACTTTGGGGTAAAGAATTATGGCAAGAAATTTGGGAATTGCTTCCGCAAAGTACAGTTACCATCTTTCATGTGGATGCCCATACACCAATAGACTCCCTTGACAAATTCTTTCACAATATTGCAAATGAGAAATCTAAATTTGCTGAGGCAGTGGTGGACATGCAGAATTCTGATTAGGTGGGATTGGCGAAATGGGCCCATCAGAAAGCAGGACATTTCGGAGAAAGAGCCACTAGCAGGTGGGCTGCTGACCGAGGAATTTATATTCCTCTAAATTTAATTAAAGATACTATAATGCATTGTCCTGTCTGTCAACATTCTAGACAACGAAAAGTACCCCAAATTGTTAGAGGACAATTATATCGAGGTAAATTACCCGCTCAAATTTGGCAGATTGATTATATCGGTCCACTTCCCATGAGTAAAAATTGTCAATACATATGCACCATTGTAGACACTTATAGTGGTCTTTCAGTGGTCTTTCCCTGTAAACGAGCTACTCAAGTAAATACCATCAAAACATTGCAATTAATTATGCTGTATTATGGTGTCCCATTTCAAATACAATCTGATAATGCATCCCATTTTAAAGGAAGATTGGTACAGGAATTTTGTGTGGAAAACAACATTGAATGGGTGTTTCACATACCGTACTACCCACAGGCAGCAGGCCTTGTGGAGAGAATGAATGGTTTGCTAAAAGATCAATTGCGTAAATTATCTGATGACAAATATAAGAATTGGAGAGATCATTTGTTTCATGCACTGTTGATTTTGAATAATCGCCCCTATTTAAATGCTGACTCCCCATTAATGCGTTTATTTCCTTCAGCTGTTGATGCTAGACCAAATACAGTTAATAAGACTGTAATGTATTGGGAAATTTCCCCTGGAGCCCTAGCTCCATGCAGAGCAACCCCAGGTTCTGCAGGCTTAGACCTGCATGCCATGAATGACATTACTTTAAAAGGAAGAGATCGAGCTGTCATTGAAACTGGCATTGGTGTCAGAATACCGACAGGAAGTTTTGGATTATTTGCCCCGAGATCGGGCCTGGCCTTAAAAGGCATCCAAGTGCTTGGAGGTGTAATTGACAGTGATTATCAGGGAGAGATTAAGGTACTCTTGCTGAATAGCAGTGATGTTGATTTACCAATACATAAGACAGATGGAGTTGCTCAATTGCTAATCATGCCTGGTTTCAGTGGCGAGATTCAGAAAGGCACCGCCCCAACTCTATTAACTGTTCGAGGACAAAAAGGTTTTGGCTCCACCGATAATCCAGGAGCGAGAGTATGGGTGCAGTCGCCTAAAAATCCCCCTGAGCAAGCTGAAATTATTGCAACCGGTCATGATAATACGGTACTTGTCATGAGACCAGGGAAAGATAGCTGGGAAGCAGTCCCAGCTGATAAATTTTACTTACTAGAATGAATATTGCCTGTATTTGATTTTATTTTCAGATCATTTTCTGGACTGCTGTTGTAGGATGTGCCGGCGCTGGACTCCTTTTGGCCTGCTACGCCGGGAGTGGAAAGAACCCCCATACTTTGGTTGATTCACTAACCAGGAGACATCGTTCCTTTGCTGCGTGGGATTCATCATCTAACTTTTGGACAACCCTAGCACGGAGAGTGACGAACTCCCCACATTTCTGTTTGACACGATGCGTTCGGTAACGGACATATTAGCGACCTGTTTGATTGCCGTTCCAGCTTCCTTGGAGACCCTTGCCCATATTTTCAATATATCAAATGCCCCTCCTAACATTATTCTAGGTGACTTTGCAACCCATGAGTACTCTCCTTTATGTACGGTGCTGTCAGACCCAGTACCACCAATTCATTCCCAGATAACTACATATAATATCACACAGGGTGATCTATGTTTCTTCCTCACATGTGATCCGAGTGCCATAACTGAATGTGTTCGTCTGAAATTGAAAGGTGCCACTTTATTTACAGATCACGAAAAAACTTTTTATGTTCTCAAAGACTACCCAAATTCTGTACTTCAGTCAAGAACAATATGACCTGCAAAAGTCTTGTAGTCACCCCTAGCCACTATCGTACAATGTTATTACCTTCTGGATGGCTTTTCTCTTGTGGCAATACATCTTGGCCCTATATTCATGCAAATATTACCGGAGGACCCTGTGCTATTACTAGATTAAGCTTGCTAATGTTTTCTTCACATCCTAATGCGAATTCCCGAATAGCCCGTGATGCTGTAATATTGGACGACAATTGTGACTCTTCACTACATTTATTTTCTGAATCTGAATATCTTAGTTTGGCTTTCTCTATTTTAGGTGTTCCTGCCTTGTCAGTGTATAATGCTAAATCTATTGGAAAAATGGCCTGCTGGATGGTTAAATCCATCAATCACACTTCCATGGTTCTATCTGACTTGCTATTAGATGCCCAAGGTGAGCGTAGGGCAATTCTACAAAATAGAGCTGCTATAGATTACCTTTTACTCAAACATGGTCATGACTGTTCTGACTTTGAGGGCCTTTGCTGTTTCAATCTATCAGACCACACTAGGTCGATTCAAGTTCATACTGACAAACTCCACGATTTGACCCAAGAAGTTAGAAAACACATAGACCAGGGTTGGTTTGACTGGCTTTTTAGTTGGTTACCAGATTTACATTCTTTACGTCAAATATTAGGGGGTACCCTGCTTGCTATTTGTATTTCAGTTGCTATTTGTTGTTGCATTCAGTGTATTCCTTCTTTAATTCAAACCTGCAGATGGCGAACTAGATCCAGATCTGTCAACTTTGTTTCATATTATTCTTCAACAGACGTTAGTTCCATTTAACGAATATTAGTAGCCTAAAGTCAAGAGTGAAATGTTCTGACCGGGTTTTTTGTTCTATTTTTGAGTGATGGTGACTTTAGCCTACTATCATTCTAATAGAGGGATTAGAGCCTTAGATTTGGCCTATTTACAAGATGGATCCATTGATCTTGACATAATTCCCTGTTCTTTTCTCTATTTTAGGGCCTATAAGCTTATGTTAGGGGATAGATTCCTTAGTATTGGTATTATATCTTCCTTTTGTAAGGTTATTAGTATATTTTTGATAGAGTTATTCATCTTTCAGCTTACTTCGGGCCTTGTAGGCCCCGAACGTGAGAGACTCCATCTTTCTTTCTGCCTCGGCTGCTTGAGATGCTTGTAGGTCAAATGTGATGTTTTAGTTATAAGGTGTTGTTCGCTTGGAGAGAACTGGCTCGAGCTGGCCCTTATCGAATGACTGTATTTTTCTTCGTGTCGAAGACGCAACATCAGGCAGGCCGGCCGGCTGAGAACGTGTCCTTGGCACAGGGTGGTACAAGAATTTGGTGGGCGGCAGGTTACTGGCTGGAAATTTCCATGCATGAAGAGGGTTCTATATTAGCGAAAGTACAGAGAGGAGGAGCAGTCATTCAGTCAGTTTGTCGACGGCAGCTAGTCGTTAGCATTTTGCAGTTAATCAACTTGGAGCAGACAGTCGCCATTTTGAAGTCTGAAAAGACCGAAGGCTGATGATCTCTCCGAAAGATTGAAGTTACTTTAATTGGAGCAGTTGGTGAGCTTTGATGCTGAGATCAGAGCATGCAGAGTGAAGAAGTTAGTGGAGCGGACGAATACTAGAGCGGCAGAAACTGAATTATAAGATCGAAGTTGGAAGGTGAAGATAGTCCGTGACAGAGAGGAGAGAGGAGTAGTGCAGAACGACGAGAGTGAAACAGACGAAACAGAGAACAAGAGAGAGGTTCCAGTGACTTGGAGGGGAGCAGAGGAGACAGAGCATAGCGGTGCAGACGTGTGTCCGTGATTGCAGGGGTGATCCTAAGATGAGCCAAGGCACAGACGAGAAGGGAACCCAGATGACAACTGAGTCCAGACTTCGTACTCATAAGGTGACGTTGACCCTTTCTTATTAGCGCGCACATACATATCTTAATTTTTTCCTTTGCTTTTCAGGCTATATGTTATATTGCAGTGTTATATCATTATTATAATTTGCTATTGTGTAATAAAGGGACCCCAGTTCTTAGTGAACCACTGTGCAGGTGTTGTTTTTCATGATAAGACTAACCTTTCTTCTAGCCAGATGCTGTTATGTGGACCGATGTGTTTCCCGTCCGGGTAAGTGGTAACTGATCAATGGAGCAAGGAGCGCCTAAATCAGAGAATAACCTTTGCATGTTGTAATTTGGCCATTCTTGTGTGAGAGGATTGAACTGCCTATCTGCCACATAAAGGATAATATTGTGTATGAGACATCCCCAGTAGATATTAGATATATAGCGAAACTTCCCAACAGAGAGAGAGAGAGTTGAAGGTATCAATAGGACAGTGATCGCCGTTGTGTAGCGGCGTTAGTGAGAGCACCGGAGGGATACGGTGTGTATCGTCACACGATTGTGGCGGCAGCGCGAGCACCGGGAGGATGCGGTGTTTAACGCCACCTGATTGTGTCAGTAGTGAGAGCATCGGGAGGAAACAATGTGTATACCCGCAGGACTGCGGCTTGCGCAAGCACTGATTGAGGTCGGTGTGTAATGGTAAGTGATCAGTACTGCCCCCTTCACTATGAGGAGGCGGGTAGCATAGTCTGGGCCTGAGTTGCCGCGAGACTATAAGGTATGAGTGTGGTGTAGAATATGGAATTCCGTAGCCATTAGTGATTGTTTCTAGTAATCCCTACGGATTTAGGGGTGTTGGTAATAGTATAAGCTTGTATATTGCTAATTCCCCATCCCCAGAGAAGGTATCTAGGTACCGAGGTAAGTAGGTCCTGAGGAGGGAGGTGGTTACGTTTCGGCCAGGTTGGTGGTGTCTTGGTGAGCTGATCCTATCTGGTCTGAAAATCCGGTTGTTACAGTGGTAAAGGTGTTTTCAGAGTTTAGGTATGAGTAAGGGCATTGGGTTGTAAGGGTGTAATTAGGGTTTAGGGATGGTTGAGTTTAGGGGTTGGGAGTCACTAAGGTAATATATATAGCCAAAAGGTTATATATATATCCAAACAAACCCCTGCTCCAAATGGAAGGCACTCACAGGAAGGCTGTGTTTTGAGGCATTTATTGTACCATAGGACTCCTCCGACCCGGCAGACAAGAGAGACCAGCTTCGGCTGTCAAGCAGCCTTCCTCAATCAATGTATTGGAGATCTCCAGTAGGTAGTTATAGTTTGTCAATTGATATACAGTTCTAAGGGTGTGAATAAAGTTCTATCAGGATATAAGGGATCAGGATAAAGGTGTCCTGACCCCATGGGACAGAGGTGTCTGTGAGGGACCCCTCATGAGCAAGAAATTGTCCAACAATATTTGTTTTGGGGTGCACGAGGATCTGTGGATCCACCGTGGCACTGAGCGCAGCTCTCCATGTGAATCCATCATGGATCAGCAGATCCAGATCCTAATTTTAAAAAAGCACTCACAGAACTACTCAACTACTCACTCACTCACATATCCACTTATACACCCACATAGCCACTCGCATACCCACTCACACATCCATACAGCCACTCACACACACACTCAGGGACCAAGAACAACACTTACACACCCACTCACACACCCACACAGAGACCCAGAGAACCACTCACACACACACCCACTCAAAGACCCACATAGGTACTAGCACAGCCATATACACACCCATGCAACTACTCACACACCCAAACAGCCATTCAGACACACTAAACCACTCACAGACCTTCAAGCTACTCACACATGCACTCACACACACACTCACACACCCACACAATGACTCACACAGTGACTCACACCCACTCACACATCCATACAGCCACTATATGCACACTCCTACAGCCACTCACACACCCACTCAAAGACCCAGAAAAAACTCACTAACTAGCGTGCACACTCATAGAGCCACACACAAGACCCCCTCAGAGACCCAGAGAACATTTCACACACCCACTCACAGACCCACAGAGGCACTCACACACACCCACTCATAGAACCACACTGCCACATACACACCTACACACAGACCCACACTGATACACTCACTCACTTAAAGACCCCCCACAGCAAGTCACACAGGCACCGACAAACTCACTACACACCCACTTACACATCTACGCAACCACTTACACACCCAGGTTACAAAGTCATTATAGTTAGGAAATAGCATTAACAAACTGATGAAATTCACTGAAAAAAACATAGGTTACAAGGACATTATAGTTAGGAAATAGAATTAAAAACAAACTTAGAAATTTATTAAAAACCAAAGGTTAAATGTACATAATAGTTAGGTTCAGATTTTACACACATAAAACCATAGAAATTCAGAAGGCATAGTTATAGTTATCTCAGGTAACTTCAACTCAATGACTAAGGTAACTATAACTTAAACCCTTACCATGCACTGCTAATTACCCCACATATTACAGCATGCACTGCTAATTATCCCACATATTACTTCATTCATAACATCTTCTAGTACAATATTGATAATATCAGTGCAACATTTGCTGTGAAATTATTGATGAGAAAACTGTGCATGGCCGGGGAGTGAGTTATAGTTACTTGAGATAACTAAACCTGCTGAATTTCTATGGTTTTGTGTGGGTACTATGTATATATAAATATATTTAAAAAAAGGGCATTCACTTGCCTGATATATACTTATATTTTCATTATAGATGTATGCATGGTAAAAACTTGTTTGGTAAAGGCAATTCGTGGAAACATTATTGAGAAGTAAAGGCTACATCCAAATGGCATGCATGCTTCCATCATACATCTGATACCTTAGCACAATTAAGCCGTGTTTCACATTTTAAATAGTTTAATGCCCATTCCAGATACCCACCCTAATACCACAGACATCTGAACAGGTCAGGTGACCCTGGTTACAGTACAACAAGGCAAGAAGATTATTTTCTTTACAACCTCTCACTGTAATTGACAGCGTTTACATTTGTCTTTAAATTAGAGAAGTTTCACTCTTTGCATTCTTCTTATCTCTTGTATCCCATGCTCAATTAACTTTAAGAGCAATAATGTTTCCTATGAAATTATAGGTTGACTACATTAATATCCGTGCGCCATATCTCCAAATTCAAATTATGTGCTTCTCAATGTTCTTAAAAAAAAGCTTCATGTCTGTTTTTTTTTTATTTAGAGCCACTGTTGCATCCAGTAAACCTTAGCTCGCATGGAATAACCTTTCTGATCTTGCCAGTTTGCTGGATATTAAGAGTTACAAGGTTAAACCTTTTCTATTAAATTTAAGAACTTGACATTTCTCTTCTGTTTCGCATTTTCCCTTCATCTTAAATGACTAGATTGACAAGAATGATTAATCCACAGGTTTTCATAACACATTTCCTAAGATTGTGCCTTTGTTAAATTCATTTTAACTTCAAATTATAGATTATCCTTGAGGATTTCAACATCTTTAAGGAGCATTTATTAGCTAGGCATTTATCTGAATGGCAACTACATGTCAGAAAAGAACTCATGAGAATCAAGCCATCCAATATACTCCATTAATCAGTGATGAAGTAACTACTTTCAATGCTTACTTTAGTTCTCAAAATTGTATACTTCTTATTTTCCTGTTTATTAGTCTCTTCTACATTGTTGCATTTTGCACTAAAATGAAAAACTTTGTGAAACTGTACAACCGACATTCACCCTGGCAGTCCTGTTTTTAGGTTTTCCACTCCTGGATGGCAACGCAGGTAGAAGCTGTAGGAGAGTAGGGTCTGCTTCCTGCGGTTGCCCCCACTTTTTGCTGTGATTCTCTGGTTTTTCGACTTTAGTGTGGCTGTGGTCCTGCTAATCAGGCCCACAGCCCAGCTGTTCTCTCTCTAAATTGATACCATGTACTTTAGGTACATACCAGATTAGTTACTGGGTCACACTTGTGAGCCCCTATATAGTGTACCATAGGTACCCAGGGCATAGGTGCACCTTAGGCCTACCAGGGGCTGCAGCATGCATTGTGCCACCCCTGGTTTGCCTTCCAAACTGACACCACAGGTCTGTTCATACAGCCTGGGTAAGGTGGTGTAATCACCCCTTACTTAGATATAGTATACCTATATCTATATATAAATATAGACACATATACACCTATAAGTCACTCCAATGGCAGGCCTTAACAATCCTGGATTCAGAGTGCTTGGTTTTATGTGAGAGGGTGCCCTAGCATAAGCTGATCCCCTCTGCAGCTTTCGGAACTATCTCCTATATGTGAGAGGGTGCCCTAGCGTGAGCTGAGCCCCTCCGCAGCTTTCGGAACCATCTCCTTATAGCTGTTCTGTGATATAGCCATACCATAAACTCTTCAGTGCATTATAATCCTCACGGTTAATGCTAACTTTGGTTTGGCTTTATCAAAACATGTTGTGTAAGGTGTCAAACACTTTGAAATACTACCCTCCCCCCTGCCAGTCCTGGCGGTGGGGGTAGCATTCCACCCTTCTAGAGGGAGAAGACATGTAGTTACTGGTTTACCCGGTTAAAGTTAAACAGAGCCTCAGCATCACAAAATGGATGCTGCTGCCACAGACACAAGTCTGACCTCCTGTTGCTGGACGAAACTCCGGCAGGGGAGGGCTGGAAATAGGTTTCCTGTCCAGGGAGGTGCCAGCACCTCCCCAGACAGGCTTTTGTGTATTGGGGCAGGGAGGGCTGCATTCAGTTAATGCTTTCCAGACACTGCCTGGGGCACACAAGGTGCTCCATGCATTTCCCAGTTCAAACCGGTTGCTGGGGCACTCTGCCCCAGCTCTGGCGCGAAACTGGACAAAGGGAAAGGGGTGTAACCACCCCCTTCCCAGGTCCACCCATAGGAGGGTCCTTAAGGGTAGTCCAGCCCCTAAACTTAGTAAAAGTATAGGAGCCAAGTCACTAGGAATTATGATTACCCTGGATGAAACTTTGAAACATAAATCCTGGACCTTCGACATTCTATTTCGACTGGAAGATGGAAGACATCTCCCTTGTGGTCAAGGAGTGACCACCCTGTTCAAACAGGCACCAACAGCAACTTTGCCAGTCTGCATTTTCGAGGCTCCCGCCAGATCCCGAAAAATCTGTGACACAGGACATGGACTTTCAAACATCTTTGACCCAGACCTTTGCTCACAGCAAAGCTGAGACCCGTGGCCAACATGAGAGACATGGGACCGGAACACCTGGACATCCTGCATTTTGCAAACTGCACTCACTTCACAATGTTACTCGAAGTCGTGCATTGGGGTGCTTGAAGCCACAAAGCGGAGCACCATTTGCACTGAAGATCAGAGGCCCCCACTCCACGAGTGACCCGTGGGCCCCACTTTTGCATTTCAGCTCAACACATCTTCCCGGTTCCTACTCTGTTGGGTAGTGAACCCCCCGAAGAATTCCTTTTGAATCTAACTTTCTTTTCTGGTAGCTCCAGGCTTTCTTCAACTTCCCTGCAAAGGAGAAGTTCCTCAGACCTTGCTGGTCTGTACCGAAGCCAATCTTGACATCCTGCATGGGTGGCGTTGGCCAAGGCTTGTTGGGTCCAGTCCAGATACTGACACGGCAGTCAACTAGATCCTTTGTGGGACAGCTAGAATCCAGCTCCTGGATGTTGTCGATGCCTCCTGGTCCTCGTAGCAGAAGAGACAAACTTCACATCTTCACCTGAAATCATCCAACATCTGGTGGCATCTTTCTATCACCGCCCTGGTCACTGGAAGTGACCCAGACTCTGTCCCTTCTGCTTTCAGGTTCTACAGATCTTCTATCCACCCTTGGATCCACCCGGACACTCTTCCTCTGGACGCCTGCAGTACTTCTTTGCAGCTCTCCATTGAAAACGACGACGAAACCCAACACGAAAAGACACCTATGCACCCAGCTTCCCTGGGTGAGGTAACACGAGTACTCCAGTGCTCCCATGGGTCTTGACTCTCGAAGTGTCCTAGTTTAAAAGGGTTTCGTCGTAGTCCAGCCGGAAGTGTCCTTAAATTGTATATTTGTAACATCTTCTTTTCCCATAGAAAGTCAATGGTAACCCGCGGCTGTGTTTAGGCACTGCACATGTCTCCCATGGTCCTCCTACTTCTTAACCCTTGGTTGTTTAGAGTAGCCCCAGCGATTCCACAGGCCCCAGGCCTGCTTTCTAATTCTCTTGTGGTTCTTATTCCTCTATTTTAGTATATGGTTTGTGAGGCCCCTAGGGCATAACGTATACTGTGCAACTTATCGTATAGTAATTGAGTAACTTGTATTGTACTTTTACCTCCGACCTCATAAAGAGTGCAGAGGGGTTGTGTTTAGAATAAATACATATATATTTGATATATACCTTGTGTGGTGCCCTTTCATTTGGTACTCAAGGAATTATAATTGGTAAAACAACTTGCTTAATACGCTCTCTGAAGTCTTAGCCTGATGACTGCTGGTCCATGCTACCACTAGGATAGCTTTCTATAAGGTTGACTTTACAACCACCATCAATAAGGGTTGATTAGACTGGTGCAAGGTGCCCACTAGAACTAGTGGATATCATATGCCAGGCTACCTTCTCACAGAAGCCATGAAGAAAGAATTCTCTAGACAAATAGTTTTTTGCAACAAAGCTTTCATTGGGTGTGCAACTAAAACAGTGTACGAAAGTAAGTTTCAGACAGCATTTTGAAAATCGGGGTGTGGTGGAATTTTATGTTCTTGTGGTGCACTTACGCAACAAAACTTCCACGTTTATGGTGAATTTCCAAATGTACAACCTAAAAACAGGTGGTAGAATTATGGGTATTTGTGTAAGGCACCCAGCAGAATGGGGTAAACATTCTCACAGGTATTTTCTCTATCTGGAAAATGTACTGAAGTTCGCTCCTTTTCCAAGAATGTCTGACCTTTCAGGGTGGAGCAGAGGCGGGAATCTAACAGAGTCCTAAGAGTTGGTCTGATATAACAGTGTGTTGGCCGTTTTTTTGATGTTTGCGATACTGTTTAAAGGTCCGCTGGGCCGGTTTTTACTTATGAAGTTTCTGACATTATCACAAGGTTGCCTTCAGCAAACACAAATGTATGCAGTCTCCCATACCTTGCAAAGTACTTATACAGCTTTTACAAAGCAAGATTAAAACTGCCCTGATTTGCAAATGTAGGCCACTTTTTAATCTGATTTGCTATTAAGAGCCACATATAATTTGGTGGAACGGCCTATCTCTGCTCTAGTTCGACCCTGCAGATATATATAACCATACATGACTCTTGTTACTCTCTCAGATTTCTTATTTTGTTGATGGTTTTATCACCTTGAAGTAAGAATATAATTTTTGATTGCGATTACGTTCTCACAAAACCATGTTTTTATTAAAGCTTTAATTAAGCTTTCATGTAAATAAGTGGAGTTGTTCTCCGAACGACCCCTGCCCTCACCACGTCTTCAACAAAGCCGACGCTATCATCGCACCCCACCTACGGGACATCATCAACACCTCCTTCGACTCCGCCACCTTCCCTGAGAGCTGGAAGCACGCCGAACTCAGCTCTCTACTCAAGAAACCCACAGCGGACCCCACCGAACTCAAGAACTACCGCCCCATCTCGCTCCTCCCGTTTCCTGCAAAAGTCATCGAGAAGACCGTCAACAAACAGCTGGCCGTCTTCCTCGAGACGAATGGATCCCTCGACCCCTCACAGTCTGGCTTCCGAGCCAACCACAGCACCGAGACCGCCCTCATCGCTGCCACCGACGACATCCGAGCCCTGATGGACAACGGAGACACAGCGGCCCTCATCCTCCTAGACCTCTCCGCGGCATTCGACACGGTCTGCCACCACACCCTAGTGCATCGCCTCAGCAACGTCGGAATCCAGGAGAAAGCACTGGATTGGATCATCTCCTTCCTCAACGGAAGAACGCAGAGAGTCCGCCTACCACCGTACAAGTCAGAGGCCACCGAAGTCATCTGCGGCGTCCCCCAAGGATCCTCTCTGAGCCCCACCCTCTTCAACGTCTACATGAGCCCCCTCGCGGCCATCGCACGCCAACACAACCTCAACATAATTTCCTACGCCGACGACACCCAGCTGATCCTGTCCCTGACCAACGACCCCGCCGCCGCCAGAGCCAACCTGCACGAAGGGATGAAAGAGGTAGCCGAGTGGATGACGACCAGCCGCCTGAAACTGAACTCAGACAAGACGGAGGTCCTCATCCTGGGCTCCTCGCCCTCCGCCTGGGACGACTCCTGGTGGCCCCCCGCCCTGGGCACCGCACCCAAACCGACAGACCACGCACGCAACCTGGGCTTCATCCTGGACTCCTCGCTCTCCATGACCAGACAAGTCAACGCCGTCTCCTCGTCGTGCTTCAACATCCTGCGCATGCTACGGAAGATCTTCCGGTGGATCCCCACCGAGACCAGGAAGACCGTCACCCAGGCCCTCGTCACCAGCCGTCGGGACTACGGCAACTCCCTCTACGCCGGAACCACCGCCAAGCTCCAGAAGAGACTCCAGCGGATCCAGAACGCCTCAGCCAGACTCATCCTCGACATCCCACGCAACAGCCACATCTCCGGACACCTGAGAGACCTGCACTGGCTCCCCGTCAACAAAAGAATCACCTTCCGTCTCCTCACCCACGCACACAAAGCCTTACACGACCAAGGCCCGAGCTACCTCAACAACCGAATCAACTTCTACGCTCCGAAACGCCACCTCCGATCAGCCAGCCACGCCCTCGCCGCCGTCCCCCGCATCCGAAGAGCGACAACAGGAGGAAGGTCCTTCTCCTACCTGGCCGCCAAGACCTGGAACTCCCTCCCGATCGACCTGCGCCTGACCCAAGACCACCTCTCCTTCAGGAAGAAGCTGAAGACCTGGCTATTCGAGCAGTAACGGCACCCCCCCCAAGCGCCTTGAGACCCTACGGGTAAGTAGTGCGCTCTATAAATGTCTTTGATTGATTGATTGATTGATAGATGGGGCTTGCTCTCTGCTGCCTCTCCCCATTAAATACCTGCTGTTTTCTAGCCTTCTGAGTCTATTTCAACTGGAGGTAGGAGATGTTGTGGCTCTGGTTTCTCTACAGATACCAATCCTCTTTGATGGTATGAAGGGAGAGTAAGGTTCTCAGCTTCTTGTTCATGGGCTGGGGATTTACCCTCTGCACAGAGAAGTATCAGATCCATGAGTATATTGATCAATGATCAAGGGCTGTGAAGTTTCAACTCTGTCGTTGTTCTTGGAAGGGTATATCTGTTCGGAAACTACTTCTGAGGTTGCATGTTGGATATTTGGTCATGTACCTCCATTTTAGGATGCAGGTGACTGAAATGTACTGTTCTCATTGCTCTCATCAACCACACCTTAATGTCCAAATGAACTGCTCTCCAGTGGGTCCCAGGAGCTTTGGCTCATGACATTGTTAAGAACAATATCCACGTGCTTCTTAACACAGGAGTAACTAAAAGCAGGCTCACACACAGCTCTTTATTAATGTAAATCACTGATTTACTTGCAGTTCCATAATTCTTATTATGTGTGAAATGACAGCCATCTTATTCCGTATTGTATAAAATGGTGAAATACCCAAATCCATTTGATTTGCACAATGTGCTCCAGTCTGACATTGGCTGCTCCCTACTTTTGTCTTATGTGATCCACAACCTACATTGGCGTGCCATTTAGAAATAGATTCCTGAATTATTCAGTGGTTGAGAATCTTCCTTTGAGGCCCACTTGCACTGAGCAGTATTACTGGCCAAGAGTATTTACTTACAATGTTCCAAAACTATAGTTTACATCGGCCCAGATGTATGTTATTCTTATGGAACACTCCATTGCACCATATATTGGAAGGTGGAGTTTTTGGAGACCTAGGTCTCTGCTTAAGAAGACTTAAGAAAACCTGAATAATCTTAACTAAGATACCAAAATCATATGCACGTTCTTGTTTATAAAAGAACGTTCCTGCAGTGATAATCTCTACGCAGATGTTATTTGTCTTATTTCAAACGTCATTTCCACAGCATTGTCTCCCCAAATTCCTTTTCTCCATTTTCACCATTTCAATATTGTGTGTCTTCACAATAAGTGTAGGGAACACAAAGGGTCGGCTGTTTGGAAAAGTGATGTTCCTTCCAGACGAATGGAGAGTCTTTCAGAATTCTGTGGCCATTTACACATTTTTTATAAAGCACCACATTTCAACAAAGTGGCATTTGTAAGAGATACATTGACAACGATGCCCAGTGTGCAACATGAGCTAATGGTCTTCTAGAAAGAAATCACTACCTATAAACTTGAAAATCCCATTCTTCTAGACAAGTTCAATCATCTCCAAGCCCACATAACATCCACGTCACCTATATATGGTTGTACTGTAGTTCTCTATTCATATACATCTGTTGTAGTGCATTATTTCTGTAACCAAAGCTTTTAAGGTCCTTTTCATGGACCTTGGGTCACACATTTTAAGGACTGGGCCCAGTGGTTTGCATAAACCTGTTTGGGGAAGATAGCGAAACACAAGCCTAAAAGAGCTGTCTAACTGGAAAATCTGGATTAAATATTGAGTGCATTTTTTACACTTCGGAACTATCTGTCAGACATTACTATTTATGTAGCTAACAGACAACAGTTGCTGTATGAGCAACAGGGCAGGCATCCACTGTACTACAGGTCCTATGAATGATGAAGTAAGAAGGGTGTCAGTGGAGACGAGGGCCAGACCGCATTCTCTTGTCACAGTAGCTAGGCTTCTCTGCCATTCATTAGACCCGAGGAACTCGCAGGAAGTAGCAGTCCGGAGATGGACTAGCGACCTTCTCTATACCTGCTTGGTTTCTCTGTAGTTCTGTTCTGTTTTATCTCATGCTCATGCTCATCAGTCTTGACCGTACTCCAATAGGAGTAGTCTAATCCCAACCGCAAGGCCAGGTCCTCCATGGACTGAATTCCAAGCATAGCAAGGTCAGTTTTGCCTTGACTGGGGCTCAGCATTAGCTTGCTTCCAGTGGCACAGTGATAAGGGGACTCACGTCTGGGCATAACCTTTAGGGCATTCCATCTCACACACACAAAATGTGATGGAGACATGCGTGCAATAAATATAAACACTGGCAATCACTTGGGTAGCTTTGCAAATGATCATTATGTTGCCCACTCAATCAATCAATCAATTATTTGTAAAGCGCACTACTCACCCGTGAGGGTCTCAAGGCCTCAGGGCGGGGGGGGGGGGGGGGTTGCTGCTACTGCTCGAACAGCCAGGTCTTGAGAGGTCTCCGGAAGGTCAGCAAGTCCGGGGTCTGCCGCAGTTGGATGGGGAGGGTGTTCCAGGTCTTGGCGGCGAGGTGGGAGAACGATCTGCCGCCAGAAGTTGCTCTTCGGATGCGGGGGATGGTGTCGGGGACGAGGTCGGCTCACTGTGCCACCTCAGTTTGGACTAAGCCATATGCAAATCAGTCTAGACCCTAATTAAATTAGAGTAGCCCGGCCCAAATTGCCAGGCCAGGCCCTCCGTGAACCAGAACAGAAACAACCTAAGACAATTTTCGTTATGCCTGGGGCTTGAAAGACGGATGCAGCTTGTTTCCAGTGGTACAGTGAGCATGGGATCAATGTTTGGGCTTACCTTTGCCACTTTCGTAATTTTTTTAGCAGGATATTGGCATTTGCAAGTCAGTATAGTTTTGCAGCACAGGCCACATGCTGCCTGCATTCATGTGACCCTATATACAAACTTTTGACTTGAGGATGCTGTTTGGAATTCAAACTGGGGATGCCTAAAATCATGTGAAAACTCACTGTCCACATTTCCTGAATTTGTACTTTTCTGTTTTCAATACGGGAAATTGGCAAGAAAATAACTAAAAAGACCATTTGAGGAATTTTGTGACAGGAATATTCGAAAAGCAAAGATGAAGATATACATTAGCATTATTCCAAGATCCTTCTAATATCCTATTGCTTTTCACCTTTTTTGAATTCTTGAATATTTCATTGAAAAAACAGAAAAGCAGCAGCTTTATTGAAATCCATGCAGCACCTAGAGGTTCGATTTGGAGTTGTAAAGTATTTTTAGTTTCCTTTTGAGGGGAAGAAGAGGTAAGATTAAGATGAAACTGGAAAATTCACTATAATACGGAACAAATATTACAACAGTGAGAGAAAATTTGTTCCAGCTCCCTCTTTTAATTGAGCAGAAAAAGGGAAGGTTAATCTTACCTTAGTAATGTGTGACCTGTCAATTATAAAGTCTTTGCTTTGTATCCTCTATTTTTTGTATTTTAGAGTTGTAGTGTGTATTGTGTGTTTCTGACTTTATAGGTTATTGCGTGGCATATGAACAAATTGATGGGAGGTCAGTGAAACATTTCAAGTACCTTTGTCTAAGGCTTTTTTTGTAAAAAAAAATATGTGTCTGTGCTTCTGCCTTTCAGGTTCCTCCCATGCAGAAGGCCCATGCTTCCTCAGCATAATTATGCACTGGGGGACAGGAGGGGGATGGATGGTGTATTGAATCAAATGTGGGGTTTCTTGTTGCAAAAATGATAGAAGGTGGCATAGTCATAAACTTTGACAGTCAAAATAGCCATGCAAACACTTGTAACTCCGGTTTGTACATGCCAGTAGCGCCCCAACCCACATTAAGTGCCACTCAATGGACCCCATAAAAGGCACATACTCTTAAAATAGGTTTAATTCTGCTTCCAATCACTGTTATCCCTTAAAAACCTTGAATTCCAGTCAACTGACACATCTGCCTTCGCAGGTGGGCACTCTGCAATGAGGCTCATCGTGTGCCCTAGACAGAACATACAAAGTCTCTTGGCCATATCTGAAAGACCTGAGGATTTTGTTTACCCTAATCGAATTATGTATGCCATTGCAGACATATTGTCCATTTTCAACAGAACCGTTTTGCCCTATAGATAATGTTTGAAGCTCATTAGAGCATAGCTGCTTGCAGTGAACTCGAGATTTTTTATATGATGGGACTTCTCCATGTGAGACCACAGAACCCCGGTGTTCTGGCAACCTGACAAGCACCCAGCCATGAAGGCTTGCATCCAACTCCAGATTTAATTCTGGAGATCCAAAGATTTCTCAGATGTTTAATGCATCCAGGTTCTCTAGCCAACAATTCAAATCCAATATGGCCTTCAGATACAGAATTGCCCAGTCTCCATACCATAAACCTCCTTGTAGTCCTCTCACTTTTACTCTCTGTGAAGCGCGATAGCGTAATGGCCCAGAAAAAATAGCTTCCATGGAAGTGTTCTCTCAAAGTTTAGGACACTCTTCTTAGTACAAACCTTATCACCTTCTGAATCATGCAAATTTTCTTCAATGGTAAAAGCAGAAGTGTCTTCACTGTATCTATAGTGAAGTCCAAAAACTCTAGCGACCTGGATGGGTAAGAATAGACTTCTCCCTGTTCAGTATGAAACCCAAACTTTCCAGAAGAGTTAAAACCATATCCAGCTCTTTTAGATAATGTGATTGACACTGGGACATTATGGGTATGTCCTCTAAGTAGACAATCAAATGTACTCCCCTTTGTCTGAGAAAGGAGGCCACCGCTCTCTTTATCTTGGTGAAACACCAAGGTGCTGAGGAAAAACCAAAGGGAAGTGCCTGGAACTGGTAAAGTCAGCCTTGCCAGTTGAGCTGGAGGTAATACTGGCACTTTCTGGCCACGGGAATGGTGAAGTAGGCCTCCTTCAGATCCAATCCTTGTCTAATAATATGTCTCTCAATAGATGTTTTCCCTCCATCTTGAAGAGTCTGTATATAAGGTACCTGTTCAGATCCCTGAGATGTATTATGGGTTTCCGTCCCTTGTCTTTTTTCTCCACAAAGAAAAGCGTACTTACGGAAACCCTGCATTGTAAGGGCACTTCTTTGATGGAATCCACCTCTTCTTCTAGCACCCTTTACTTTTCTACTGACAAATGTACCTCTCTAAAGGGGTACCCCTAGGAACTCTATTCTAAACCCCTGAATGGTTTCAAGAGCGCAAAGATCCTGTGTGATTGTTTCCCAAGCCTGCAAAAAAACCTGAGAAGTCTCCCCACTTTTTTCAGTGAAGAAGAAAAAGGAGAAATCATTGAATGCACTCTAAAGGTTGAATGAACCATGTCCACCTGATCTGACACCTCTTGCATTTCCTCAACCACACTGAGGGTAGAAGGATGTAGATGTGCCCGGCTGTAACACTTACAGAAGCCTCTATGTCTGAAGTGGGGCCGTTGGGAGACTCAGCTGGCAGAAAGGCCCCTTCTTTCATCCCAGCCAAAAACACCTTGGTTGAAGGCCCTCCTCATAATATCCCAGGCTTTTTCTATGGCAGTAAATGTAGCCACATACTTCCCTAAAGTTTTAATATTATCCACTCCAAAGAGTAGGCCCTTGGGGTTCGCTGATGGCTCCCTTTCAGCAAGGTTCCTAGATTTGAGTTGACTTTTGGTAATATATCTCTATGCTACTCGGTGTTGAGCCCGGAATTAGCATTCCAGAGGAAGGCCAAAGTCCTCTGGCTCCAACCTCTGAGGAGCCGAAAATCTAGGGAGTCTCCTTGACTTGCCCTGTCAAGTATTCTGGCGATGTCCTATAACTTCAAGAAGACGATCCTGGAAGGCTTTAAGAGACCTTTTGAGGCCTTTCCTAGGGTAATGGCAAAGTTTAAGTAAGAAGATAATGATCTTAGGATCCAGGTGGTGTGTCAAACAAACATTTTCCTGGATCCCAGGACTCGAACAATCCGCTCTCAATATATTGCAGGCCTCTTTTTCAAGGGAATAACTAATCCAAGGTCTGATGATTCTCCCCACGTGAACTTGAGGCCACTATTCAGCACTCCTTGGATGTCTAATATTATGAGAAGAGTGCACGTCCTGGCCAAGGGATCCTTGACTATCCCCTTGGAGGAAGGTAGGACCTCTGTAAGGAGGCCATCAATATCCAACTCACCCAGATCAAACATGTACTCATCCAGAACCTCATCATTCTGAGTCTCTATTTCTTCCATGACATATCCCTACATGCATCTTTGTGCATTTCAGACAGATGTGCCCCTTTGGACACCTTTCAAGTCTGTTCCTCATAGGGCACCCAATACCTTTGAAGTGCTTAGTCTCCCTGTTCTTTTTGAGGGGCGTAGACCTCCAGTGTGTTTTGTGGTGCTTGATCTCCCTGTGTTATTCATGGAAGAAGTTTCTTCAATATGCTTAATGTTTTTTAGTCTCATGCCACCTTTTTTATTCCCACCAGAGCCTCCCCCTGCAGTGGACTCCTGGTCAACCTTTTCATCAGATACCAAGGGTCTGCCATTGGCCATGACCTGGTGCAAGGTTTCGTGTATGCTGGTAGGCTGATACGCATCTCATGCTGGATAAGCTTTTTAATAAACTCCTCGCTAAAATTGTCCTGAGGAACATCAGGGATATAAATCCTTTGTTCCAGCATTTTAAGAAGTATAAATTGGAGGATTAATATTATTAAAACAATAAATCTAATATAGGGACTCCTATCAGTTAACTTAGAGCAACCAGGATAGTAATGGATTTATTATTATCTTTCTTTTTTGATAATAACCAAGTAAGAAGAGTAAGAGACCAAAAACCTTGAAACAGCTGAGGAGGAGGGAAAAGAAATCTGTGAAATTGCCTTCAATTCACTGTTGAAATAAAGAGAAAAAGCAAACATGCACTTGAGAAACAACTGATTGCAGAGACACTGTAACTGTCAGGACTCACTGTGACGACACAGTGTCTTGAGCGATCAGTGGTGTCTTACTGAAAGAAAGCCATCTAAAATGGCAGCACGTTCAGGGTGGGCTGGCAAAGCTGTTGCCTATTGCTTTCCTCTAAAATGTTCTCCTGATGCGCCATGTCCTTAAAGACGAGTTGACGGTATGTGGTCTGAACTAAAAGGCTGCCCTGTGCGCCGGGTTTGGTGAAGCCGCTGGCAAGCCTTCATTATGGACATATATTTCCCTGATGGTTTGTGAGCCCTGAGACTCGCCTGGCCAAAGCGGGCTAAAAGATGAAGGGTTTGCTTCCGGCAGTGCCCACCAGCATTGGAAGAAGGCGCAGTTCCTGATCGGAAGAGTCTCTAAACATCTATGAGGCTAACAGACAAATCCTCACAGGAGATAAATCTGCAGTAAGTGAAAATAAATTAACAACACATAGACGGCCCTAAAATCAGACAAAAAACATGCACAAATGTAAGTTTCTATAAATTTGAAACTGATCAAACACTCAAAAACTGAATAACATAAAGCCTAGTGAGAAATAACATTAGCAGCAAGCAAACAATCAAAAAATGAAGGTGCTTATATGCATGGAGCCACATTTAAAGAGGTATGCCAGGAAAGTTCTGTTCTAGAATAGTTTTCTTTGTGAAGTATAACTTTTAAGTGGTGTGTGGAGTAGCATTAAAAGAAAAATGCATAATGGTGACCTGCAGTCTTGTAATGGAATTACACCCTTAGGACAATCACATCCCTGATTATGAAAAAAACAATTACTCTAGGACTTGCATGTGGGTTGGAAAATTATAGCTTGAGTGAAAGTCAGGGATGATACCTGCTACATATGCTAAATCATTGGTGTTTCATGCCAGAGATGACAAGTTATTCCTTATAGATTTTTATGGTTTCAGTTATGTTGATTACTCGCTGGTGTTGTCTCTTTGCTTCAATTGAACATTTCTTTGCCCATAACTGAAGTACAGTAATTGCACGACCCAGACGACCATGTGGAGGAAGATACAAAAAAGGAGATCTCTCTGTTATCTCACAACCACAGTGGTGAGTGAAGTGTCAAGTTAGGATATACAACAGTGAGTGAAAGTTGAAGTTGCCGGCCTAGCACAGGTGCACCACTTATGTCCTTGGTCCTTACATTCAGGGGATAGTTGCGAATAGTGCAGTACGTTCAGCAAGATTTAGACCGAGGGGCCTGAGGGAGTCACTGCACTCCAATTAAAACTCTGTTTTACTTTCAGACCAGACAGGAATGAGTATAAATAAAGAGATGCCCCTTTCAAAACAAGATATGGGTCTCCTCAACATATCCAGCCTACATTCCAGTGGCAGTGGATCAGATCACTGACATAACATCGACTCAAAACATCTTGTGTCAAAAATCTCTTTGACACATATGTGGTTCCCTAATACTTATAAAAGTAAGTACAAACCTATCACTAAAAACTATTGTTTATATTAATATAAAAAATAAGACATATGCATTTTTTTCAATAAATACACAGTTTAAAAATGTTAATACATAACATCAATATAATGTATATTACATAAATGTAAGTAACATTTAATATTGCAAATATATAATATATACTTATATAAATATACATGCATATATACATATGTGGGTATGTTTATATAAACATATATATAAAATACCAGTATTATTTAAAATATTTATTTTACATTATATTACTTTTATGTGTTTTGTTATTTGCTACTATAAAAACATATATATACACACATATATATTTATATATATAATTACATAAAGCATACAAAATTAACAAACAAAAACAAACACAGAACTAACAAATACATTTACCAAAAATATAAAATAAAAAACGTATATATATGCACATATATATCAAGATAATATGAAATGAAACAAACAAATAAATAATAGTATTACTATATTTAAACAATAGTAAAAAAATAGCAAAGTTAGTGAAAAATAAGCATACAATTTCCACTCCAGTCTGTTTACCAGAAGGAAAAGCGTTGGACTCCCCAGGGGTAAGTCTGTGCAACAGTAGGCAAAGCGTTGGACACCAGAGGGGTAAAATTAACTGCTTCCACTACACTCAGGCAACAGTAGTGAAAGCATTGGACTAAAAAGGGGTAAAATGTATTATTCCCCCTCCGGTCTCTGCAACAGTAGGGAAAGCATTGGGCTTAGGAGGAGTAACATTTACCACACCCACTGCCAAGATGTAAAATTTACTTTTCCCCCTCCAGTGTGTGCCACAATAGGGAACGCGTTGCACTCCAAAGGGTCACATTTACCATTCCCACAAAATTTACGATTCCCACTCAACTCCGGCAACAGTAGGGAACGCGTTGGAATCAGAAGGTGTAACATTTGCTGTACCCATTCCATACTCTGCAACAGTAGAGTAAGTAGTTCACTTCAAACCTATAACATATTTCAATAACTCTATTAAGTGACCAACAATATGAAAATGTTAATAAAAAGATTATATACATATAAATTAAAAAAACAATTAAACAATGTGCATAATTTTTTTTTGTAATAATTGATATCAAATACAAAACATTATTAATTTAGCACCAGAAGGCGCTACAACGCACCTTGCACGCCAACGGGCGGGACAGAGCCGTGAGGTGAACGGCGGCATTTTCAATCACCGGCGGAGGAGCGCTGGACAGCCCGCCGAACCACAGCCCCCAGCAGCCTCAGGGGCGGCGTGCCTGTGACGCGCTTGGAGCGCCCGGAGGCGCTAGATAACGCTGACCTCCCAGGAGCCCAGGGGGGAACACCAGAAGGCGCTACAACGCACCTTGCACGCCAACGGGCGGGACAGAGCCGTGAGGTGAACGGCGGCATTTTCAATCACCGGCGGAGGAGCGCTGGACAGCCCACCGAACCACAGCCCCCAGCAGCCTCAGGGGCGGCGCGCCTGTGACGCGCTTGGAGCGCCCGGAGGCGCTAGATAATGCTGACCTCCCAGGAGCCCGGGGGGGAACACCAGAAGGCGCTACAATGCACCTTGCACGCCAACGGGCAGGACAGAGCCGTGAGGTGAACGGCGGCATTTTCAATCACCGGCAGAGGAGCGCTGGACAGCCCGCCGAACCACAGCCCCCAGCAACCTCAGGGGCGGCGCGCCTGTGACGCGCTTGGAGCGCCCGGAGGCGCTAGATAACGCTGACATCCCTCTCGCCCCGCGAGTCGCGCGTGGGAGGCGCCAGGGAGAAGCCCGGAACAAGGGCGGGGCCGTCTGTGGCCGTCCGGGGACAACCAGGGATGGGACAGGCCACCCCCCTTGGCATCACTCGTGAGTACGAGCAAGTGGTAACTCGTGGATGTAACTTTGTATATGTTTTAACAGCTGTCCGTGACTTCTGAACTACCCCAAAAATGTCTATTCAATCTACCCTACCAGATAACTATTTACTGAAAGTAGTAACTAGAATTAATAGCGATAGAAGGAAATCGCTAGGTAAAAGTACATTACCAGATCTCCCATTGGTTTCGTCCCCGGATCCCAATAATGTCGATATGAATACCACCAATGGCATTATCACAGCAGTTGAGACTGATAACACCGGTATTAATGTCGAATCTACTGAGGTCCCTGATAACTTGACTGTGGTAGAAGATAACCCATGTGAGACCCCTGAAGGTACCTACCAGCAGTCCAATAGGGCTACTAAATTTATGAGAGCATGCAGGAAAACAGCTCCTAAACGGGGAAATCATTCTGTCAGAAAAAACAGAAAAGACACCATACACAAGGACGACAACGAGGAAATAGGGGCATTATCTAAAGATGACTGTGTTTCTATTAAGCCTTACCAAATTGACTTGTTAGTAAGCACTATCAATAACAAATTCAAAATGGTCGTAGAGCCCCTGCTAGCTAAAATTGATGATCTGTGGGCAGAAGTACTGAGACTAAGGGCTGTGGTGGATCAGCATGCAGTTAGTTTGGATAAAACCATATCAAATATTAAAGATACAGCGTGCCCAAACACAGCACCTATGCAGGACAGGGTACAACAACGCCTTACAAATAGTGCCCCCTCTATTGCGAATACTGGGAAACAACCATATAAAGGGTCATCTGTATCAACACGCCCATTAGCCCAGGAAGTGGGCCGACCTTCACAGGTACCGGCAGCTGGACCAACAAGCGTAGCGTCAGGTAGTTCACACACTGATGCAAGATCATCACCAGCTTCCAACAGAGGAAAGGCTGTTTTGGTGCCAGCAGTGTCAGCAATGCCTGCTACCATAGGGGGGACTAATGGGGTACCCGTAAGGATATGTAGGCGCCCAGTAGATCTCCCCCCTGAATGTGTACCCTATGTTGTGGTCTTAACTAATGTCCCGACTCTAAGTCAGGCCTCCTATACCCAGGAGACGGCGGATTCCCTAAAAAATAAAACACCTTCATGGTTAAACCGCCACTGTGGTTACCCAGTTGGCTACTCTGATCAAATTATTTCTATCAGAAGAGTCAACTGGATTGGTAATACCAGGAAGACCTGTGGGGGCGATTGCGTGATCATTAATTTTAAACATCCGCAACATGTTGCGACGGTCCTGCTTAGAGCAGCCTCACTCACGCAGTCGGAGACAGATGTTGTTGCAAGACTATTGGGCTATTTCTATAACCATCTTAACATGTTGCCTTCTGCTAATTGTAGGGAGGGGGCTAAGAACTATTTCAATTATCCACCTATTGTAAATAGACCTGTATTACCTAACTTTTGCCCTGGTTTTCAGGATGGTACATCTATCCCGCCGATGCACATGTTGAACTCCGCCCCCGGCGGGAATAGATTTATAACACCCACCCCCAACCCACTATCAACCTGTGATAGCACCCTCTTACCTGTTAATGGGATGGTTTATCAAGTTCCAATTCAGAATAGGTACCAGTCGTTGAGTTTTTTGGACCAAAATGATTGACATGAGATTGATCCGGTCCTTGGGGGAGATGCAAATAGTAACAATATAGGAGAATTAACTATACCTGCAAATGAACTGGTTAATAATGTGATCGTAGATTGTATGCCTGTTGGGGGAGAAGTTGGGAATTCAATGTGTAACATAGAGCTTTTTAATGCAGATGATAGCATGTCCGTATTTAGTGATGGAACGCCTATTGTCAGCCATGATAGGGAATGGGTAACTTGTTATATCGCCAGTCAGAATATTGCAGGCCTGATGGCCAAAGAGGATATGCTAGGATGGAAAGATTTTATTAGTTTATTTGACATCATTTGCCTACAGGAAACCTGGTGTAAAAATTTTAAGGGCAGTGATGGCTTTGTATCCTATGAACTCCCTGCCTTGGCTTCGACCCATGGTAGAGCTAAAGGAGGGTTGCTGGTTTTGATTTCAGTCAAGTTACCTATTTCGGTGAAAAAGTATGTATAAGTGGGGGCCCATTCACAAATTTTATGGCTAGCACAAGAAGCGGGTAGAAATATACTTTTGATTAATTTCTACAACAATGTATTTGATGGCACCAGACACAATGCAATTAATGAATTAGATAATGCTCTGATTAATTTTGTGAAAAATTTTAATGGCGTTTATGATTTTATTTTTGTGGGGGATTTTAATGTTTCAGTTTGCCCCTTATCATCTCAGAAGTTATGTGGTGTTTACAATCGCTCAGGGGATGCTGATGTTCATTTTCCCCATCATTTGTATGGAGAAACACTGAATAACTTTCTGATAGATTATGATATGGAAATTATCGAAAACGCAAAGAATGACCAGGGAGAAAATATACCAACTTTCAAAGGGAGGGGGGCTAATACCGTTATTGATTTTATGTGCATGTCTTCTAACCTTATTCCCCTGTGCTCAGAGCCCAAGGTGGTTGATGTTATGTTAAGTGACCATAACTGCTTAACTACTGAAGCCATGATTTGGAAACCTATCCCCACACTCGATCAGGGTATTATTGCTAATATTGAACCCCATAGACCAAATGGTTTTAGGATGAGGTGGAAAGGAGAAAAAGCAGATATAACATCTGATTCCATCATCAATAGTTGCTTGATGGAAATTACGGCAGTCCTTGAACAGGAAGAAACTGTGGCTGTCAGTATTGATCACTTCAATAGAATTAATTCAACCATCAATAAGATGTTTACTAAGGAAGTAGGGCACAAGAGTAGACATAAAAGGGGGTGGTTTGACCATGCTTGTTCTACTGCCCGGAGCGATCTTAAAGAGGCCTTAGCAGCTAAACCAAGAGATAAGAGTCTGGTGATTCAACTTAGGCAGGATTATAATTTGACCCTTAAACGCAGAAAAGCTGAATTGCAACAGGAAGCGTGGGACAATCTTAGCCAAGCAGCAGAACTGAAGAATTGTACTTTGTTTTGGACCACGGTGAACAGACCAATCCTTAAGGACAAGAAGGTCCCAGAGCTCACATCTAATGTGAGCATGGAATCATGGATTCAACATTTTTCCATTATTTTTGACTCTGGTAATAGACCAGCCTCCTATGGAGAAGGCTGGCCCATCATAGCCTTAAATATCACCTTAGATGAGGTTATGGTTAGTATAAGAGCCAGTAAGGGAGGGAAGGCCCAGGGACCTGATGGGGTACCCATAGATGTGTATAAGACCGCCCCGGAAATCTGGGGCCCATTGCTGGCCAAGATCTTCAATGCAGCTGTTTGCTGCAAAATGCCATCTACATGGGTAGAATCTATAATTGTCCCTATCTATAAGAAAGGTGACCGGGGCAATGCCAAAAATTATCGGCCAATATCCTTACTGGACTCACCTGTCAAAGTCATGAGTCCGGTCCTTCTAGTCAGATTAGAGGAATGGGCAGAGACTAATGAGATTTTAACTAATTGTCAGTTTGGGTTCAGAAAAGGCCGTGGCACCATTGAGCAGTGCTTGAATTTAGAACTTTTGGTAGGGAAATATACCCAGGCCAAAAAAGGGTCACTTTATTTATGCTTTGCTGACCTAAGCAGTGCTTTCGATATGGTAGACCACGCCATATTATGGGCTAAACTTATTGAAATGGGAGCTCCCGAAGGTATAGTTTACTTTTTGGCCCGCCTGTACGAAAAATGTAGCACCAGTGTACGGTATGGACCTAATGGGGAGTGTACGAGTAAGTTTAGGATCGGGAGGGGAATTAGGCAGGGGTGTGTTTTAGCACCCCTACTTTTTACACTCTTCATAAATGAGGTGGATTCTGTTCTGCAGACAGTTACGGCAGACGTCCCTAGAGTTAACAATCTTAACATCCCTGTGTTACTCTATGCGGACGACGCAGTGCTGCTGTCCAGGACCCCCCTGGGTCTTCAACGCTTGATGGATAGGTTTGTGCTGTTCATCAAAAACAGGAAACTGGTGATTAATAGTTCAAAAACCTATGTGATGAAGTGCGGGCCCGGACGAGCTAAAACGAAAGTCAATTCTCATTATTTTATAGAAGGTGAACCGGTTCAAAAAGTTGACAATTTCTGCTACTTGGGGATCACTTTTTCAATAGATGGCAGCTGGGAAATTGAACACAAAGCGGTTAAAACAAAGATGATTAGGAGTGCTAATGGGGTTTTTGTATTTGCCAAGAAGTTGGGGAATAGACGCATTAAGGACATGTTCAAAATTTTCCAATCTAGAAGTCTTTCTGCGGCCCTTTATTGGGCTGGAGTATGGGGTGTGTCATCAGCCGGGAGTCTACAGGTGGAGGAGAATAATTTCCTGAAAAGGCTCCTGTGTCTACCCAAATCTACCTCAAATAACTTGGTCCATAAGGAAACAGGGACTCAATTCCTGAACGATTTGATCATGTTAAGACCCCTATTACTATGGCGCTCTGTTTGGCTGAATGATGGCACCTCATTGAACAGAGCCATTATTGAGGATTGCCTCTCTTTGGACCAGCACCTAATGATCCCCTGGATTAAATATAGTATCGATTGTTTTCAAAAGGTTTTCGTGTTTAATGTGATCAATGATCGACACTGTGCCTCTGATATCTCCAAGTCAAATTTGAAAATTACTTTTTTGAATTATTGTTTAGAGAAACGTGCTTTGGAGGAATCTAAACTATCCACATGTAAGCTGTACAATAGCATGAATGATTTTACTGGGTTTCATCCATACCTATATATCAAAAAGGGGGAGGAAGGACAATTGATCACTTGATCAACGGACACTGTTTACCACTCAGAGTGGTGGAAGGTCCAGTAACAGCTAGTGTCCGTATCTAGTACTGAGGATACAAAAGAGGGTTGCTGAACTGTTCCTATGGAGAGATAGGGAAAATTTAGCTGGCGTGACCAAAGGTGTTGGAATGACACCCTGGGGCATCCATTATGTTGGATGTAGTTGCCTCACACACCCAGAAGGGTGTCATGCTTCATCATAGGCGGTTGTTCCTCGTCGGGGAGGCGGTGCAACCCCCGACGGGCTCACCTCAAAGAGGGGCTCTTTGGCGGAGATCTTTTTATCCAACAGCCTTATGGTGAGGTGGGGGTGTGTGGGCAGGGTGGCGTATTGTTGTGATTGGGATATTAAAATGTAGCAAGGGGTACCGGAATTCACTTTATTCTGGGGGTCCCCTGGCTGCAATTAAAACATGGGGCTAGCTCGCTAGGTATCAACAGGTTAGGTCGAGTGACCCTAGAGGAGACTAGAAGTGCAAGTGGTCGACATGTTTCTCGCAATGGGTAAAATCACCCGCGATTCTTCAGGACCTTACAAAAGTGAGGAAAACAACATGCTAGTGTCATGTGTGTAGTGTATGTTACCTCTGTGGATTCTCCTATGCCTATACATAGAGAAAAGATAAGGAAACAATGGTTAATACGAATTTGCAATAAACCAATACAAGTCACATCATTGCCAGGGCATGTAAAAGATATGTCATGCTGGTGGTACTGTGAACTATTGAGCACAACCACTGCATGCCTTGTGTATTGAGCGTGCAACGTGCAAAGTGGGGAGCACACACAACCACTAAGTCTGTGAGGAGGACTGTGGTGGGAGAGGGTGATGGCTAAAAACAATGGTTAAAATGCAGCAGTCTAGGAGAGATGCACTGCCCATAAAGTGTCGTATAATGAGCAGGTCTTATGTAAAGGGCACCAATTATAACATACTGTGGCTAGGTACAAAAACAAACTCACACTGTGACCTGACAAGCGCTAAGGAGGTAAAACTCTCGTTCCCTACTCACCTATCGGTCAAGGACTATTAGCCACATGAGGGATCGGCGGGACTGAACATCAGGGATGAGCCCATGGGATGTAGCTAGAGTGGGAGCACATAAATAGCGCCTCTTGGTTACTCAATGCAGGTAAAGTAATGTTAAAGGACAGAGGCTCTAACCTCCCTTCTCCCTCTCTGCGCAGTAACACTCACCTCTAATCTCCTGCGTCCGCGTGGGGAGACCTACCCATCACCGCCGAGCTCGAGTAGATGAGTGAGCTCGGCGGTCGGGGTTATTTAAACAAACAAGCAGACCGGCGTGCAAGGACGCGTCGCCGCCCACTGTACCATGTCACGTGTTAGGGGCCGATAATGTGGCGGCCATCTTTTAATGGTGAGGAAGTGCGTGATCGCTAGTCATTAGGGTTTGTAGTGTCCAGTTGTTTCTCTACAGGGCCTTAATTAGCATAACCTTTGTAAGCAAGACGGATCCCGTGTGTATCAAAAGTAGTGCCTTTCGATTTTCTGCTTTCATATCAAAGATACCGCCCGGCCCGATGTATGTCTGAATTGCGGCGGCCATGATGTAGTGGGCACAAAACCTAGCCTGTGCAGACAGTGTCGAGAGTATGCTGATAAAGTGGTTGTATATGGGTCCTATATTCAGGTAGACCATGGTGTATCGGTGGTGGAAAACCGATGTCAGCGTGTGGGTCAAGGTCAGTAGGGGTTGTAGTAACAACAAGGGAGAGTGTGATTAGGTGTTGTATATACACTCGATGTGGACCTTTGTCAGATTTGGGAGCAAGGGTATGAGGGTGACCACGGTACAAATTAAGAGACTAGAAAATTTACAGTGAGTGCCAGGGAATGTCTTCGTTAAGACCCTGTTTATCAGAAGACAATCGGTGTACCCATCTCTGTTCCTTCCGGAAGAGGGCATTTTTAGGGCAGTTAGGGCTGGATTCTAACACTACCCACTTCATAGAGTCTTCATCATGGTTGGAATCTACATAATGTTTACACATTTTTGTATGGGTCTTCTTGCAGCGAAAATTGCTGCGGTGTTCAATGATGCAGGTTTTGACGGGACGGGTTGTCATCCCGATGTACAGTAAGCCACACGGGCACGTGAGCATATATATACAATGCGATGTGTTACAATTGGTGTGGTGTCTGAGCTCCCATATGAAAGTCTCAGAGAGCTGTATGGTCTTCAGTGTCATGGTATATCTGCAGACCCCACACATGCCACATGGGTGATGGCCCGTCACGGGGGGTAGATGCCACAGGGTTTGTTGAGTTTCTTTCCTGGTACTCTTGGGCCTAGTACTGATTAGGATATCCTTCAGATTTTGTGATCTCTTGAAGGCGAACCTCGGTTCTTCCAGGACCATGTCCCCAGTGTTGAGAATACCCCAGTGATGTTTGATCGTATTCCTGATTTTATTGGACAATGGGGTGAATGTGGTCACACAGGTGATCGGTTGGTTCTCAACCGGGATTCTTTCCTGCCGTTCAAGAAGGGCTTCTCGGTTATTATTCCTGGCCCGTTTTCTAGCTTTTAGGACATCGCTTTTGGGGTAGCCCCTATCGAGTAGGTTCCTAGAGAGGATTGCAGGTTCCTTCTTGTAGTCAGACACAGCACTACAATTACGCCTTATCCGCAGGAATTGGCCAAAAGGCAGGTTAGTGCGTAAGGCCCTTGGATGGTGACTCTTGTAGTGTAGTAGGCTGTTACGGTCTGTGGGTTTACGGTACATGGTAGTGCTTATGGACCCTTCTTCCAGTCTAATTGTTAGGTCAAGAAAGGCGATCTCATCAGGTGAGGAGGCCATGGTGAAATGTAAGTGAGGGTTCAATGTGTTGACCCATTCCAGGAAGGCTTCGTGAGAGGTGTGGGGGCCTCTCCACAGGATTAGGATGTCATCAATGAAGTGTCTCCACATTTTTATGTTGTTCCGGAAAGGATTTGTCTCATGGTGTATATGTAATCCCTCAAATTTAGCCATATACAAACAGGCCACCGAAGGGGCAAAAGTACTGCCCATAGAGGTACCTTGGGTCTGGTGATAGTACTTGCCTCTGTACTCGAAATAGTTTTCGGTCAAAGCTAGGGTGGCGCATTCCATAATGAAGGTCTGTGGAGTGTTAGAGTTCCAAGTTTCTAGGCCCAGTCTTTCCTCAATCACCTCTAGAGTGGCCCTCTGGGGAATGTTCGTGTAAAGGGCTTCAACATCTAGGGTAATCAAAAGATCAATCTCTCCTATGTCCTGGATAGTATCCAGAATTCGTAGTACATCTGTGGTGTCTTGGATGTATGAGGGAATGCTTTTCACAAGGGGTTGTAGGAAATGGTCACAGAATTGTGAGAGGGGCTCCAATACGGAGTCTATCCCTGAAACAATCGGTCTCCCTGGTACTGGCCTGGTTGCTTTATGGATCTTGGGCAAGATATAAAAATATGGTACCCTTGGGTCCTTTTTTATAAGAAAATCTGCCTCCTTTCTGGTGATCCATTGATCACACTCTGCGCTTGTAACCAAGCTTGTAATCGTGGTCTGTAGGCGCATGGTTGGATCATTAGCAATGGGTGCATAGTATCTCTGGTCGCTGAGTTGTCTGGTACATTCCAACTCATAATCCACAGTATTCATTAGAACTGTGGCACCCCCTTTGTCTGCCTGTTTAATAGTGATTAAGGGGTCATCCGCCAGTGATTTCAGTACGACCATCTCATTCTTAGAGATGTTGGAGTGTGGTATTTGCCGATTGAGTTTATTGATGTCTTTAAGTACAGCTTGTTCAAACGTCAAGACTTCATTAGGGACCATTCCGTTGTGAGGTGTATAGGTTGATGGATTGTGAAGTCCAGAATCTTCCGTAGGTTCGCAGGGCTTCCCTTCAAAGAAGGTTTTCAACCTTATTTTCCTAAAAAATGATTTAAGTTCCCTAGTTTGTTGGAATGGATCGATCTTGGGTGTGGGAACAAATCCCAAACCTTTCTGCAAGACTTCTTCCTCTCTTTGTGTGAGGAGTCGGTCAGATAGATTAACTACCAGGCTCACTGTGGTCCTGATCGGCTCGTGCTCCTCGTGTCCATCCCTTGGGGGCGTGCATCCTCCCATTGAACTCTCTTCTCTGGTACGTTCCCTCTTTTTCGCCCTCGCCCTCTGCCCCAGCCTCTGCCTAAAAAAGGAGGGTGTGTAGGGTTTTGGGGGGGATAGAATGGAGGATATTGTGGGGCAAAAGGGGGTTGGAAATGGGGGAATTGTGGGTACTGCCAAAACGGGGGACCCGCTGGTTGTCCCTGATTCGTGTAATTGGAGAAGTTATGTTGTCCCCGTCCCCTTCCTCTTTTCGCCCTTGGGGGCATCTGTGCAGGATTATTCTCCCCGCTGCTATCAGAGCCACTATTGGAACCCCTTCTTGAGGAAGTCGTGCTAGAGTCTGAATTGTAGCTAGTGCCTGGAGGGACATAGTCATCCCTTAAATAGGGATAGACTTTCTCCTTTGAGAATTTTTTAATGTCCTTTTGCAGTTTAGCTACCTTCTGGTTCATGAGGTACTCTTTATGTTCCGCCATTTCTTTATTTATCTCGGCCAATTTCGTTTTAAAGCCCGGGTTTTGTACCGCAGTCTTCAAGGCAGCCTCGGCTGCTTGGATTTTGACTAGAAGAGCATCTGCTAATCGTTTAGCTGTATTAACGATGAGGATGAGGAGGTCGTGGGTACACTTCCACGACACCTGCGACCATTCCACTTTAAATTGTCCGTCCTCCCAGAATATTCTGGGGAAGTTTTTGACAATCAAACCATTAGGTGCAATCTTGGCTTTGAAATATTGAGCCATCATTGTCCCGTGGATTGTTATCCTTATCCATTCTCGTTTGAGGTCTGACAGGGATTGCCACTCGGTTGTATTACTCCCCGTTGCTGGTTCGATGTCGATGCCAAAAACAGAAGGTGTCCTCATAATAGCTGCTGCATCCTCCTCACCAAAGCTCAGTCCTTGACCCTCCATAATGGTGAGGTCACGTGGGACTGGTCCCGGTGGAGTGGAGTCCTTCACAGAAGGTGGGGAAAATAGGGGGGGAAAAAAGAGGACTAAAAAGAGAGAGGAGGTTCCAACGCCGTAATGGGCTATGGACCAAGTATGACCCACCACAATGGTGTGGGCTCGATTGGTTGGGGGATTTGAGCAAACTAACCCGCCAGGAGGGAACTCCCACGGTTGGCACCGTGCACAAGTATATATCAAAAAGGGGGAGGAAGGACAATTGATCACTTGATCAACGGACACTGTTTACCACTCAGAGTGGTGGAAGGTCCAGTAACAGCTAGTGTCCGTATCTAGTACTGAGGATACAAAAGAGGGTTGCTGAACTGTTCCTATGGAGAGATAGGGAAAATTGAGCTGGCGTGACCAAAGGTGTTGGAATGACACCCTGGGGCATCCATTATGTTGGATGTAGTTGCCTCACACACCCAGAAGGGTGTCATGCTTCATCATAGGCGGTTGCTCCTCGTCGGGGAGGCGGTGCAACCCCCGACGGGCTCACCTCAAAGAGGGGCTCTTTGGCGGAGATCTTTTTATCCAACAGCCTTATGGTGAGGTGGGGGTGTGTGGGCAGGGTGGTGTATGGTTGTGATTGGGATATTAAAATGTAGCAAGGGGTACCGGAATTCACTTTATTCTCGGGGTCCCCTGGCTGCAATTAAAACATGGGGCTAGCTCGCTAGGTATCAACAGGTTAGGTCGAGTGACCCTAGAGGAGACTAGAAGTGCAAGTGGTCGACATGTTTCTCGCAATGGGTAAAATCACCTGCAATTCTTCAGGACCTTACAAAAGTGAGGAAAACAACATGCTAGTGTCATGTGTGTAGTGTATGTTACCTCTGTGGATTCTCCTATGCCTATACATAAGGTCCTGAAGAATCGCGGGTGATTTTACCCATTGCGAGAAACATGTCGACCACTTGCACTTCTAGTCTCCTCTAGGGTCACTCGACCTAACCTGTTGATACCTAGCGAGCTAGCCCCATGTTTTAATTGCAGTCAGGGGACCCCCAGAATAAAGTGAATTCCGGTACCCCTTGCTACATTTTAATATCCCAATCACAACAATACACCACCCTGCCCACACACCCCCACCTCACCATATGGCTGTTGGATAAAAAGATCTCCGCCAAAGAGCCCCTCTTTGAGGTGAGCCCGTCGGGGGTTGCACCGCCTCCCCGACGAGGAGCAACCGCCTATGATGAAGCATGACACCCTTCTGGGTGTGTGAGGCAACTACATCCAACATAATGGATGCCCCAGGGTGTCATTCCAACACCTTTGGTCACGCCAGCTAAATTTTCCCTATCTCTCCATAGGAACAGTTCAGCAACCCTCTTTTGTATCCTCAGTACTAGATACGGACACTAGCTGTTACTGGACCTTCCACCACTCTGAGTGGTAAACAGTGTCCGTTGATCAAGTGATCAATTGTCCTTCCTCCCCCTTTTTGATATATACTTGTGCACAGTGCCAACCGTGGGAGTTCCCTCCTGGCGGGTTAGTTTGCTCAAATCCCCCAACCAATCGAGCCCACACCATTGTGGTGGGTCATACTTGGTCCATAGCCCATTACGGCGTTGGAACCTCCTCTCTCTTTTTAGTCCTCTTTTCCCCCCCCCCCTATTTTCCCCACCTTCTGTGAAGGACTCCACTCCACCGGGACCAGTCCCACGTGACCTCACCATTATGGAGGGTCAAGGACTGAGCTTTGGTGAGGAGGATGCAGCAGCTATTATGAGGACACCTTCTCTTTTTGGCATCGACATCGAACCAGCAACGGGGACTAATACAACCGAGTGGCAATCCCTGTCAGACCTCAAACGAGAATGGATAAGGATAACAATCCACGGGACAATGATGGCTCAATATTTCAAAGCCAAAATTGCACCTAATGGTTTGATTGTCAAAAACTTCCCCAGAATATTCTGGGAGGACGGACAATTTAAAGTGGAATGGTCGCAGGTGTCGTGGAAGTGTACCCACGACCTCCTCATCCTCATCGTTAATACAACTAAACGATTAGCAGACGCTCTTCTAGTCAAAATCCAAGCAGCCGAGGCTGCCTTGAAGACTGCGGTACAAAACCCGGGCTTTAAAACGAAATTGGCTGAGATAAATAAAGAAATGGCGGAACATAAAGAGTACCTCATGAACCAGAATGTAGCTAAACTGCAAAAGGACATTAAAAAATTCTCAAAGGAGAAAGTCTATCCCTATTTAAGGGATGACTATGTCCCTCCAGGCACTAGCTACAATTCAGACTCTAGCACGACTTCCTCAAGAAGGGGTTCCAATAGTGGCTCTGATAGCAGCGGGGAGAATAATCCTGCACAGATGCCCCCAAGGGCGAAAAGAGGAAGGGGACGGGGACAACATAACTTCTCCAATTACACGAATCAGGGACAACCAGCGGGTCCCCCGTTTTGGCAGTACCCACAATTCCCCCATTTCCAACCCCCTTTTGCCCCACAATATCCTCCATTCTATCCCCCCCAAAACCCTACACACCCTCCTTTTTTAGGCAAAGGCTGGGGCAGAGGGCAAGGGCGAAAAAGAGGGAACGTACCAGAGAAGAGAGTTCAATGGGAGGATGCACGCCCCCAAGGGATGGACACGAGGAGCACGAGCCGATCAGGATCACAGTAAGCATGGTAGTTAATCTATCTGACCGACTCCTCACACAAAGAGAGGAAGAAGTCTTGCAGAAAGGTTTGGGATTTGTTCCCACACCCAAGATCGATCCATTCCAACAAACTAGGGAACTCAAATCATTTTTTAGGAAAATAAGGTTGAAAACCTTCTTTGAAGGGAAGCCCTGCGAACCTACGGAAGATTCTGGACTTCACAATCCATCAACCTTTACACCTCACAACGGAATGGTCCCTAATGAAGTCTTGACGTTTGAACAAGCTGTACTTAAAGACATCAATAAACTCAATCAGCAAATACCACACTCCAACATCTCTAAGAATGAGATGGTCGTACTGAAATCACTGGCGGATGACCCCTTAATCACTATTAAACAGGCAGACAAAGGGGTGCCACAGTTCTAATGAATACTGTGGATTATGAGTTGGAATGTACCAGACAACTCAGCGACCAGAGATACTATGCACCCATTGCTAGTGATCCAACCATGCGCCTACAGACCACGATTACAAGCTTGGTTACAAGCGCAGAGTGTGATCAATGGATCACCAGAAAGGAGGCAGATTTTCTTATAAAAAAGGACCCAAGGGTACCATATTTTTATATCTTGCCCAAGATCCATAAAGCAACCAGGCCAGTGCCAGGGAGACCGATTGTCTCTAGGATAGACTCCGTATTGGAGCCCTTCTCACAATTCTGTGACCATTTCCTACAACCCCTTGTGAAAAGCATTCCCTCATACATCCAAGACACCACGGATGTACTACGAATTCTGGATACTATCCAGGACATAGGAGAGATTGATCTTTTGATTACCCTAGATGTTGAAGCCCTTTACACGAACATTCCCCAGAGGGCCACTCTAGAGGTGATTGAGGAAAGACTGGGCCTAGAAACTTGGAACTCTAACACTCCACAGACCTTCATTATGGAATGCGCCACCCTAGCTTTGACCGAAAACTATTTCGAGTACAGAGGCAAGTACTATCACCAGACCCAAGGTACCTCTATGGGCAGTACTTTTGCCCCTTCGGTGGCCTGTTTGTATATGGCTAAATTTGAGGGATTACATATACACCATGAGACAAATCCTTTCCGGAACAACATAAAAATGTGGAGACGCTTCATTGATGACATCCTAATCCTGTGGAGAGGCCCCCCCCACCTCTCACGAAGCCTTCCTGGAATGGGTAAACACATTGAACCCTCACTTACATTTCACCATGGCCTCCTCACCTGATGAGATCACCTTTCCTGACCTAACAATTAGACTTGAAGAAGGGTCCATAAGCACTACCATGTACCGTAAACCCACAGACCGTAACAGCCTACTACACTACAAGAGTCACCATCCAAGGGCCTTACGCACTAACCTGCCTTTTGGCCAATTCCTGTGGATAAGGCGTAATTGTAGTGCTGTGTCTGACTACAAGAAGGAATCCGCAATCCTCTCTAGGAACCTACTCGATAGGGGCTACCCCAAAAGCGATGTCCTAAAAGCTAGAAAACGGGCCAGGAATAATAACCGAGAAGCCCTTCTTGAACGGCAGGAAAGAATCCCGGTTGAGAACCAACCGATCACCTGTGTGACCACATTCACCCCATTGTCCAATAAAATCAGGAATACGATCAAACATCACTGGGGTATTCTCAACACTGGGGACATGGTCCTGGAAGAACCGAGGTTCGCCTTCAAGAGATCACAAAATCTGAAGGATATCCTAATCAGTACTAGGCCCAAGAGTACCAGGAAAGAAACTCAACAAACCCTGTGGCATCTACCCCCCGTGACGGGCCATCACCCATGTGGCATGTGTGGGGTCTGCAGATATACCATGACACTGAAGACCATACAGCTCTCTGAGACTTTCATATGGGAGCTCAGAAACCACACCAATTGTAACACATCGCATTGTATATATATGCTCACGTGCCCGTGTGGCTTACTGTACATCGGGATGACAACCCGTCCCGTCAAAACCCGCATCATTGAACACCGCAGCAATTTTCGCTGCAAGAAGACCCATACAAAAATGTGTAAACATTATGTAGATTCCAACCATGATGAAGACTCTATGAAGTGGGTAGTGTTAGAATCCAGCCCTAACTGCCCTAAAAATGCCCTCTTCCGGAAGGAACAGAGATGGGTTCACCGATTGTCTTCAGATAAACAGGGTCTTAACGAAGACATTCCCTGGCACTCACTGTAAATTTTCTAGTCTCTTAATTTGTACCGTGGTCACCCTCATACCTTTGCTCCCAAATCTGACAAAGGTCCACATCGAGTGTATATACAACACCTAATCACACTCTCCCTTGTTGTTACTACAACCCCTACTGACCTTGACCCACACGCTGACATCGGTTTTCCACCACCGATACACCATGGTCTACCTGAATATAGGACCCATATACAGCCACTTTATCAGCATACTCTCGACACTGTCTGCACAGGCTAGGTTTTGTGCCCACTACATCATGGCCGCCGCAATTCAGACATACATCGGGCCGGGCGGTATCTTTGATATGAAAGCAGAAAATCGAAAGGCACTACTTTTGATACACACGGGATCCGTCTTGCTTACAAAGGTTATGCTAATTAAGGCCCTGTAGAGAAACAACTGGACACTACAAACCCTAATGACTAGCGATCACGCACTTCCTCACCATTAAAAGATGGCCGCCACATTATCGGCCCCTAACACGTGACATGGTACAGTGGGCGGCGACGCGTCCTTGCACGCCGGTCTGCTTGTTTGTTTAAATAACCCCGACCGCCGAGCTCACTCATCTACTCGAGCTCGGCGGTGATGGGTAGGTCTCCCCACGCGGACGCAGGAGATTAGAGGTGAGTGTTACCGCGCAGAGAGGGAGAAGGGAGGTTAGAGCCTCTGTCCTTTAACATTACTTTGCCTGCATTGAGTAACCAAGAGGCGCTATTTATGTGCTCCCACTCTAGCTACATCCCATGGGCTCATCCCTGATGTTCAGTCCCGCCGATCCCTCATGTGGCTAATAGTCCTTGACCGATAGGTGAGTAGGGAACGAGAGTTTTACCTCCTTAGCGCTTGTCAGGTCACAGTGTGAGTTTGTTTTTGTACCTAGCCACAGTATGTTATAATTGGTGCCTTTTACATAAGACCTGCTCATTATATGACACTTTATGGGCAGTGCATCTCTCCTAGACTGCTGCATTTTAACCATTGTTTTTAGCCATCACCCTCTCCCACCACAGTCCTCCTCACAGACTTAGTGGTTGTGTGTGCTCCCCACTTTGCACGTTGCACGCTCAATACACAAGGCATGCAGTGGTTGTGCTCAATAGTTCACAGTACCACCAGCATGACATATCTTTTACATGCCCTGGCAATGATGTGACTTGTATTGGTTTATTGCAAATTCGTATTAACCATTGTTTCCTTATCTTTTCTCTATGTATAGGCATAGGAGAATCCACAGAGGTAACATACACTACACACATGACACTAGCATGTTGTTTTCCTCACTTTTGTAAGGTCCTGAAGAATCGCGGGTGATTTTACCCATTGCGAGAAACATGTCGACCACTTGCACTTCTAGTCTCCTCTAGGGTCACTCGACCTAACCTGTTGATACCTAGCGAGCTAGCCCCATGTTTTAATTGCAGCCAGGGGACCCCCAGAATAAAGTGAATTCCGGTACCCCTTGCTACATTTTAATATCCCAATCACAACAATACACCACCCTGCCCACACACCCCCACCTCACCATAAGGCTGTTGGATAAAAAGATCTCCGCCAAAGAGCCCCTCTTTGAGGTGAGCCCGTCGGGGGTTGCACCGCCTCCCCGACGAGGAGCAACCGCCTATGATGAAGCATGACACCCTTCTGGGTGTGTGAGGCAACTACATCCAACATAATGGATGCCCCAGGGTGTCATTCCAACACCTTTGGTCACGCCAGCTAAATTTTCCCTATCTCTCCATAGGAACAGTTCAGCAACCCTCTTTTGTATCTTTCATCCATACCTGACACAGGTGACCAGAGTTTCGCACCAGTTTGTACTAACCATAACCAGAATGAGGATGGGAACGGTACAATATCTGGTTGCGTGTCCTAATATAAAATTGCGCCCTACTGGACCCTGTGCTTGTGTTAACAAGGCGGAACAGAGCACTACGCACTTTCTTTTATCATGCCAGTTGTATAGTGAACTAAGGAAAACCTTCTTAAAGCCAATGTTGAAAAGATTTGGAGTAAGAACAATTACTGACTCCATGAAACTGCTTTTTAATCTGCACCATCCGGACATTTGCTTCTTTACGGCTACTTTCCTGCTTAAGGCAATTGGTGCCAGGAAGAGTATGTGTTTTTAATCATTTTAATTATTTATTCCACCCCCCTCTGGATAACAAATGTATAGGTTTTTTCTTTTTAACCTATGAAATGTCTGAATTTGTAATTGTGTGTGCTTTTATGGACATGTTTTTTATGTTCCGAAAAAAGCTTTATGAATTGAATTGAATTGAATTCAGCATTTAAATAAATTCCCACAGCATACTCCCACAAACCTAGCAACACACAATTAAAATATAATTACAATAAAAAAATACCAGGAGTAACAGATCAAGCAATCAATAAAATAAATACTAATAAATGAATAATTAAATGCTAATTAATTATTACTTAAATTACTTCCCAGTCTAATCCGATACAAACACAACAATCCACACCTATTATGTAACATACAAAGTATTATTACTAAACAATTTAGAGAATTATAAACCAATGGTAATAATTAAATGGTAATTGATTATTACTTAATTAACTTCCCACACTAGACCCCTGTAAATCCATCAACATGAACCTAAAATATAATTTAAAAAATAACTTACAGAATTGATATGATTATTCATCATTAAATAATTAGTAATCAAATAATGATTAATTAATAATCAATTATTACTTAAATAATTTCTCACCCTATACCCCGTAATCCCAACAACATGCACTTAAAACATAACTCAAAAATATAATGATACAATTTACACAATTAATTATCAGTTAATCATCAGTTAAATAATACATAAATAATTAAGTATTAATCAGTTATTTCTTTATTCGTTTCCAACCCTATGCTCCTGCAAACTGAATATTCTGCACTTAAATATACCTTATACAATAGAATAATTAAACACTGTACATCATTAATTAACAAATAAATAACTAATATTGATTAATTATTAATTAATTATACCTAATTAACTTCCCACCTTATAATGTTACAAACTGAACAACCTGCACTTAAACTAAACCTTACAAAATGTAAAAATTACAAAATGTAAATATTTAATTATCAATTAAATATTGAATATGAATACACAATTAATTAATAATGATTTATACTTCCCAACCTGTACCCCTACAAAACTCACAACCCGCTACAACACTATACATTATTATTAACAATTAAATAAAAAAATATAAATAACTTAGAAATAAAAACTATATTAAAAATATTAACATTTATACAAACAATATATATCATCTGCAATCAAAATAGAACTAAAACACATGAAGATAATTAAAAAACGATCTTTTTTACAACACTATTATTGTGAACTATATTAAAAACACGGATATTCCTGAAAACGATATTAAAAACATAGATATTCTTGTAAACTATGGGCCACATGCATCAAGGAAAAAAGCGGTTGCAAACGGGCAGATTCTCAGAATCTGCACCTTTGCGACTTGGTATTTTTGAATTTGGGATGCATCATCCCAAATGCAAAAATCGCAAATGCAATCGCATTTAAGAAATCGCAAATTGCGATGCCTTGAATGCAATGCAAGATGACATTTAAAATAGCGATTTTGCTATTAGGGTTTGCTAATGACCAGAAAATTATACCTGATGGTAATTAGCGAAAACTTTTAAAAATGCACTAAAGAGCATTTTTCAAAGTTCCAGGTTACACACACACACAAGCCCTTGGGGCATACGTGTGCGCAACATGTGCTCACATATCAATTTCTAGGGTGCAACAGGGTGTCCTTCTGGCACCCTTGCACCCTTGAAATTGCATGCGCAATTTGAGAGTACCTATTGGGTACTCGCAAATTGAGCATGCAATTTCTATTGATTCCTATGGGGCTGTAGGCCCATGAGAATGAATAGGTAGCAATTCCCTAATTCCGACTTGCAATTTACAAGTCTCAATTAAGGAATGTTTAGGAATCGCTATTTTTTTACGGGGTCCTACATGCCTAGGCATTTGCGATTCCTTATTAGCAAATCCTTATTTTTCGCTAATAAGAAATTGCGAATGACATTTTTGATGCATGTGCCAGTATATTACTTACCTAAGAATTGATGTTTTTGTCCACAATATTTCTGCATCATGATATTAATGTGTCACAATATTTATGTAGCACAATATTAGTCTTCCGATATTATGTCCAAAAACGAGTGGAACATGCCATTACATCTGCAAATGTAATTGTAAACAAACCATTAGTACAAACAGAGTGTGAGCACCTCCGATGGGGATCAAAGCATACCATGAAAGTTCCCATTATGCCTTTAAATGAAGCTGCAGGGTCCCAGGTCTCTCCCGAATATAAAAGGACCACGCGGCATCTGGGGCACATTTCAGTTGGAAGGGCTGAAAGGCCTTGATGGTACTACTGAAACCATGCGGTTGGAGGCCATTCTCCTGCTTGCATGAGGCCCAGTGACACTCTTGCTGAGGGATTGTTTTCAGAGCTACCATACAAGGCATCTGAGGCATGGATGTCAAATAGCAGAATCCAACCACAGAAGTGGGTTTTTCTAGCTTGGGTCTTAGGAGGTCATGCAAAATGCAACTAACTACGCTCTGTGAGCCTTGTTTAACTTCTTTAGTTTCCCTCCCTTGTTCTCTCCCTTTCGCCTCAACAGTGACTAGGAGCATGTTTCAATGCTACTGGTGGGTGAAGGTGACAACCCAGTGATGCCTGCAGTGTGGGAAAACAGTTGAGTGTTGTCACTACCACCACCCTGGTATGTTGCTTTATCGACAGTGATGGGCAATAAATGTTTGACTCGGATAGCCAATTGATCCTAAAATAAAAAATAGACGAGTGATAAATAAAATAAAAAAATCTGTTGAATCTTTCGCATCTTCACAAATATGTTTTTAGAATTTTGACATTCCTGTCATGTATGGTCGCCGGTATTCCATTAGTTTCTGCTGAATGGGTTCAGCAGCAGAGTCCTTCATAATAATCCTTTCAATCCTCAGTGTTGCAAGTCACTCGCACATCTCATTAGCCATTTCACTCAGTGTAATCAGCAGCGTTTTTAATAGGCCTGCTACATATTCTAATGTAGCAAAAGTGCAATGATTGATTGGTAACCTTGGAAACCCACAGAGTCATGCATGCTAAATCGTTTTGAAATGCCAGATTGGAAGAAGGCTGAAGCACAATCCGCTTTCACAGAAGAACAATCTGAGCAGGTCCATAACCTTTCTGTTAGGAAACCACACTCCATGCTTGATGCATCATAAATAATAAAATTGGCTCCTTTAAAGACTCCCATGGTTAAATGAGAACGGCGGCTCAACATGAATGCTGAAGAGCTGTCATTTGCAAAGGCAGAGAAGAGAATAATTAAGAAATGAAAGATAATGGACCATGCATTATGGGGGATTACTGCGCAATGAATTATGAAGCGAAAGGTCAAAGGTGGATTTGTTTCAATTATCTCTGAAGCCAAATAAATCATACAAAGCCCAGCCTATTTTAGCTAAAAGTTGCAATCATATAATGGAAAAAGCCGCCACTGGAATGTGGAAACACAAGGCCACGCGTTGTTTCCCTTACTATGTTCCGCCTAATATTAGCTGCTCGCGATACAATATAAATTATTGGTTGCTCAGCTTTTAAGCTAACAATTTCATACATGCTTTACCTATTTTTTACTTTTTATAGTCTTTTTTTGTCAATATTTCGCATGGTCAGTTATATTCGAGACTTAGAAAACTGGGCTAGATTCTAAAATGTATTTACGAACTACAGTTGCTCGTTCGATAGTTTTACGCACAGGGAGAAATGATCCAACATTGAGTAATTTTCTGAGAGAGTTGATATTCTCACTGGGGAATTCCATCAAACATGCACATTTGACACACACATTCCATGTCTTAATAGATTCACTGGAAACCTAAAGCTGCTCTGGCAAAAAAAATTCCCACCAGGCCCTGATCACAAACCTCATATAGATATGGTCTTGAGGACATGTTTTGATCATGACAGCCCATATTGCTCTGAAAACAGCCCCTGATCATGCAGTCCGCCAAGAAAACATCAGAGTGGCAGAATGGTCAGTTCGGCCCTGAAAAGTGGCATTTCTCATTTTCACTATGCCCATGAAACATTTTGTTTTTGTGCAGAACTAAGGACCCTATTAAGTTTTTTCTGTCCAGAGGATGGTTTCCTGGGTTGATCCACTAGGAGACCGAAACGTTAGCCCCTTTAGCCCACATAAAGCTTTACAATATAGTCGCAAATACCAAATGTACTCTAGGCATAGAGTCCTTACTTATTCATGGGGCTGCTTGCAAGGACCCTGGGGATCCCACAGTAGCACCAGAAAAATAAAAAAAAGAGAAAAAAGATGTGGGAGTCCTAGAGGAAAAGATATAAATATATATATATATATATTCACTGAAAAAACCATAGGTTTCAGGCCTTATATAGTTAGGAATTAGCATTTAAAAAACCATTGAAATTGCTCCTATATAGTTAGTTGTACTAACTATATTTTGGGCTCCCGCAATCCACTGCTGATGATGTCACATATTAGATCATTCATGACATGGTCAGTGACATCACTGATGACATCTCAAATGACATCACTGATGACATCATTCAGTGAATGTGGTTTGCTTCGGTATTTAAATATGCATTATATATATAGCAATTTGCATTGAAGAATGAGTGGATATATATCAATAAATATTTGGATGGAGGATTTAGTAGCAGTGTATTTGACTGTTTTCTCGACCAATTTATTATATTTCACTATATTTAGTGGATAGTGACTAAATTGTGTGAATATCTGTATCACTTTGTCAGTTGTTGTGTAAACTGGTTCTACAGTTGGTTACTAGCTATGTGAAAGTCTATATTAGTTATTGATTAGTTAACTGAGTATTTGTATGGGAGAGTGAAAGTGTGTGTGGTTCGGTGGGGGGTGTGTGACTGTCCAAAGATGTGTGATTCAGTAGATATATGAAGTTAAAACTACATGTTCTAACAGTTGTTTGGGTGAGTGAATCTCTTTATGGGTGTGGTGATGAGCAAATATATTTCTCAATGGTACATGTCTAACAAACTAGAAAAATAAAAGGCAGTGTATGTGTCAATTGTTGTATATAAGTAAGTAAACATAAGACTCAATGATTGTGTGAGTGACTGTATGGATAACTGTATACTTGTAATATTGATTTTATAATTCACTAAGTATGACTTAATATCTAAATGAATAGATGAACTGGTGTTTTTATAAGTGTGTAGCTAAGTAAATATGTAAGTATGATCCATTGTTTGCATAAGTGAGTAGGATGACTTCATATGCGAATAGGATGTGTGCTGGTGTGTAATGTCGATATAGTTGTATAAGTATTTTTGATAGTGTTCTATTGTTCATTGACAGCATGTATGAGTGAATCTACAGGTAAGGGATTAGATGTGTGTATACATGTATGAATCACGGAGTGGGTTTTTAAATACTTGTATTGCTGTGACAACGGATTCAAATATGATACTCTGTATTTTACAGAGTGATGAAAGATTTTAATAGTGTATGAAAAGGTGTGTGTGATTGTCACGTGGATGATGTCATCAGTGATGTCATTTGAGATGTCATCAGTGATGTCACTGACCATGTCATGAATGATCTAATATGTGACATCATCAGCAGTGGATTACGGGTGCGCGAAATATAGGTAATTCCTAACTATATAAGGCCTGAAACCGATGGTTTTTTCAGTGAAAATATATATATATATATATATATATATATATATATATATATATATATATATATATATTACCTACTGGCGGTCGCCAGTAGGTATATATAGTTAGGATTTTTTCCCTATGGGATTTCTGAAAATTCTATGCCTAATAACTTTTGCGTTTGTGGACGGAATTGGCTGAAATTTTCAGGAAAATGGCACATTTTGTTTCTGAGCAGCCCTTGAAAATTTGGGGGGGTTTTGTGGAGGGGGGGCCGAGAAAAAAGGGGGGTCCCAAAACGCCTTTTTCCCATGTTAATTTCCATAGGGCGGTTGGACTCACTTTTAGCCCGAACGGCTGAATGGATTTTCACGAAACTTGGCAAAATTGTAGGGACTGTTAGCCTGATGTGCCTTTGCTAGGTCTCAATATATGTGCTTCAGTGGATTTTGAGAAATTAACGTTTAAATCAAGATATATATCTGTAACAGCGCTCCGGGCAGCTATCCGGTTAGCGAACCTTTCGCGTAACGGAACTTTGCGATGAGAAGCTGATTGGCCCTCCGGTGTCTGTCAACATTCTAAACAGTCCGGAGCGGCCGCCATCTTGTCTCTCGGTAGGATCGAGAGACAAGAGGAGGCCTAAACAAAGGGGGAAATTACCATAAGGGGGCATAGTAGATCCTCGTTGACCCCCTAGGTTTTATGTGGAGGTTTTAAAAGGGCCTAGGAGGGTCCAAAAAAAAAAATTTTTTTTTGCGTGGTAAGCGCCAAGTTCGCGAACCGGATAGCTTTCTGGGCAGCGAACTTTATGGATAAAAGAATGAAAGACTTTTCTAATACTGTATGTTAATTGTTTGTTGTTTTTCTTTTTTTTTTTTGTTTTCTTTTTATTAAAGTGTTTTTTTTATTTTGATTCTTTTTCATAATTTATTAAACTTTCTAACATTTCAGTGTCTGAAATGTCATTATTTTCTTGAAATATTGTTTGCAATCTGTGAGGTTGCAAAATGTCCTCATTTGCAAGGAGGAGATCTACTGCTTGGACACATTGCAGCAGTTCATTATCCAAGCTTTCATCCATAAATTCCATGTCAATTGGTTCAATCAATTCCTGGCTGCTCTCTTCCAGGTCCATCTCAAAAGAAACTTGCTGCTCGCCTTCCATTTTGCCTGAAATTTGGATTAAAAAAATATATATTAGTAGAGATAGGGCACTGTTGGGATTAATTTTAGATAGGCAGTTTTTATCAGTGAATTTATCTTTTGGCAGTGTATAGTATCAGAGTGGAAATAGGACTATAAAAAAGTGTATGTGATTTAACCAAGACAAGCCTAACTCCATTCATAACTATAACAGAGAAGTCTATCTAAATCCATAACTACTACAGAGGGATAGTATATATCTATCAGAAAAAGTCTACCATATTAAGTTATAGTGCACAATATACTTCAGTTTTAAAAATAACAACTTACCTTCACAAACAAGTTGAAGTGTTTAGTAGCTAATCAAATGTAATGTACAACAAGAAGTAGCAGTCAAAATGGCTGTGTTTCCTTCTCTTCCTTTATATATATTCAGGTATATAACCAATCAAATGTCAGGTAATAAAAGTAGAAAATGAAAGTAACATTTTCATTGGTTGTCATTTCCAACACTTCAGATGTGTTTTGTGAAGTAATTTACCTCACGGTACTTGGAGAGGTCTACAGGCTAAATGGCTAAATGGAATTTCAATGAAATTTGTGAGAATGGAAGGGATTGTTATGTAGTATGAGCTAATCTATATTTGGTGAGAGTGTCTCTAGTCGTTTTTCTGTAAATTACTTTCCCGCCTTTTTTTAGGACCGCTTTCCGGGAAGCTGCCCGGTTAGCGAACCTTAAGCGTCACGGGAGTCCACCATTTTGTGTTTCGTTCGCATTAAGATACAAGATGGAGGGCAAATAATGTTTGTTTTTGAACCTTTTCCCTTGTCTTTTCTAATTTTTAAATACATGTTTTAATTTTTTTTGAAATGTTTGTTCTTTGTTTTACAGATTGAAAGTATGAAAAAATATTTAAAAAAGGTAACAAGAATTATAAGGTAAATGTTTTCCACTCTTTTTACCCGCAATGCACTGCTGATGATGTCATTGACACTATCTCTCATTTACTCTCTCTAGCTGTCTTTCTTTTTACATTATTCTCTGTTTACTTCCCTTATACTAACTCTTCTTTTTTTTAAAAAAATATTTTTTTAGTTCGCTTAAAGTTCGCGAACCGGTCAGCGAACTTGAAGCGAACCAAAAGAAATAGAGCTTGCCAGAGTGATAAACATTCTAGCAATTTTGTTTGAAAGGGGAGGTAGTTCTGAAAAGAACTGTTTTTTTTTGTTTTTGTTGTTTTATATTTTTTTTTTATTTTTTGAACATTTTTTGATTTTTTTGTATTTTTAGAACTGTTTTATGTTTTTTTTGTGTTTTTTATGGAGGGGAGACAACAAAAAACAGGCTTTCAAAACGGCTCAACTGGAGCAAAAAAAAGAAAATTACTTTTTGGGTGCATTAGGGCATTTATGATTTTCATATGCAATGTTCATGAGGTTGACACTCATGTTGCCATATGACAGCATAGCACCACAGTAAATACAAGACAACTTCATGTGCTGGAAGTTAGGTTGGATGTTTGGCACAGTCTCTTGTGCCTCTCTTCCCGTCAAAGACAATGTGGATGTAGATCTTGCCACAGGAGTTGCCGTCGGATTGTCTTCAAGATCCCTTAACTCAGCCCGGCTGTAGTTCAAGGGATGCCACCTGCTCATGTGACGATGCATTGTATAGTTCCCCATACTGTACTTCTTTTCTGTGCCTCTCGACAATCTGTAGTCACAGATGAGGCAGGTGGCATATTTTGCATTCACTTTCTTGGTTCCAGGAGGGATGGTGAAAAACTGCCAGATGAAACTGGTTTTTCGTTTAGAAACCCGGGGCAACTCATCAACAAATTGTTGTCCCTCTCTCTCCTCTTCTTCTTCTTCCTCATCTTCCTCCTCTCTGTTAGTCATAATTTGACTAGGTGGTCCTCTCTTCTTATGGGGAGGTGGAGGTGGTGGTGGGGGTGCACCAGCTGCAGCAAGAATGGAAGCCATTGTGGAACTTCAGAAAAATGGTCTTTCTCTCACCAAGATGAAAGTCAGAGTGAGGAAATAAGGAGGGGTTTACATGATTTGGGGAAAACAAAAGTTCTGAGCCAATGAAAAGTGTTATTTTTAGGTCACATGACCTAGTCATACATCATTTGGAAACCAAAAGTGAAATGAACCAATGAGAAGTTTGATAAACAAGTCACATGACCTGTTCCGCTTACGTTACGCGGCGCGCGCCGCGTCCCAGATCGCTTCCGGTTCGCTGTCCGGAGCACTTCCGGGAGCGCTAACGCGACGCGTCATTAGACGCATTACGCGATAACGTGATACGTCGCGCTTCCGCGGCGCGTCACTGTTCCGCTAACGTAACGTTGACCGGTTCGCGTACTAGATCGCGGCAACAAGATGAGCTAACGGAAAGCTTCCCGGTTCGCGAACTAGAAGCGAAGAAAAAAATATTTAAAAAAAATTATCAATAAATATCTATATATATTTTGGGATTTAAAGAATAATACATTTTACAGCTATAGATACTAGCTTTTAAAAAACCAATGAAATTCACAGAAAAAACCATAGGTTATAGACCATATATAGTTAGTAATTAGCATTTACAAAACCTTGAAAATTCACTGAAAAAACCATAGGTTATAGACCATATATAGTTAGGAATAAGCATTTACAAAACCTTATTTTACTCGCATAAAACCATTGAAATTCCATATATAGTTAGTTGCACTAACTATATATCGCGCACCCGCAATCCACTGCTGATGATGTCACATATTACATCATTCATGACATGGTCAGTGACATCACTGATGACATCACTGATGACATCTCAAATGACATCACTGATGACATCTCAAATGACATCACTGATGACATCACTGATGACATCTCATTTGACATTACTGATCACATCACTGATGATATCATTCATGTGATAATACAATGAACCTCTTCAGACTCTAATATAACCTTAGATACAATCAGTGTAAACAGACACTCACAGACTGTCACTCATCCATGGAGTTACTCACACACCTAGTCAGTCATGCAAAGAATCAATCACACCTCCATTTCCTCAACTATACAGTTATACAAACTTTACTTATTCAAACATATACTAACACATATTTACTCTCTTATACAATCCCTGATACAAGTTCACAATGATCCATACAGCCACTCACACATTCACTGGCTCTTATGCACAGTTATTTATATATGTCAACTCTCACATGTACTGTGTTTTACATATGTACTTACTTTGACATGTAGCACTGAGATATCCATTCACTCACCAATACACTCATGCACACAGTCAACCGCCCATACAGCTGTTTCCACATGCAGTTTTGAACCCATAGATCTAGTGAATCAACTGCTCACACATCTATGCACAGAGTCATACACCTCCCAGCCACCCACACACACACTCAGTCTCCCATACAAATACTTGGGCAACCAATCAATAACCCATATAGTTACTCATATAGCTACTGATCAACACATGCAGCAGTTTACAGAACAACAGACATAATGATGCACAAATTAAGACAGTTTAGTCACTAACCCATGCACTCAGTGAGACATATTTAATCACTCACTCATACAGTCAGTCATGCACCTACTAAATCCTTCATCCAGACACTTATACATCCACTCATTCTTCAATATGTAAGACATATTTTAACTTTACAGAAACATACAGTCACTGGATGTTGTCATCAGTGATGTCATCAGTGATGTCATTTGAGATGTCATCAGTGATGTCATCAGTGATGTCACTGACCATGTCATGAATGATGTAATATGTGACATCATCAGCAGTGGATTGCGGGTGCGCGATATATAGTTAGTGCAACTAACTATATATGGAATTTCAATGGTTTTATGCGAGTAAAATAAGGTTTTGTAAATGCTTATTCCTAACTATATATGGTCTATAACCTATGGTTTTTTCAGTGAATATATATATATATATATATATATTCACTGAAAAAACCATAGGTTATAGACCATATATAGTTAGGAATTAGCATTTACAAAACCTTGAAAATTCACTGAAAAAAACATAGGTTATAGACCATATATAGTTAGGAATTCGCATTTACAAAACCTTATTTTACTCACACAAAACCATTGAAATTCCATATATAGTTAGTTGCACTAACTATATATCGCGCACCCGCAATCCACTGCTGATGATGTCACATATTACATCATTCATGACATGGTCAGTGACATCACTGATGACATCACTGATGACATCTCAAATGACATCACTGATGACATCTCAAATGACATCACTGATGACATCACTGATGACATCTCATTTGACATTACTGATCACATCACTGATGATATCATTCATGTGATACTACGATGAACCTCTTCAGACTCTAATATAACCTTAGATACAATCAGTGTAAACAGACACTCACACACTGTCACTCATCCATGGAGTTACTCACACACCTAGTCAGTCATGCAAAGAATCAATCACACCTCCATTTCCTCAACTATACAGTTATACAAACTTTACTTATTCAAACATATACTAACACATATTTACTCTCTTATACAATCCCTGATACAAGTTCACAATGATCCATACAGCCACTCACACATTCACTGGCTCTTATGCACAGTTATTTATATATGTCAACTCTCACATGTACTGTGTTTTACATATGTACTTACTTTGACATGTAGCACTGAGATATCCATTCACTCACCAATACACTCATGCACACAGTCAACCGCCCATACAGCTGTTTCCACATGCACTTTTGAAACCATACATCTAGTGAATCAACTGCTCACACATCTATGCACAGAGTCATACACCTCCCAGCCACCCACACACACACTCAGTCTCCCATACAAATACTTGGGCAACCAATCAATAACCCATATAGTTACTCATATAGCTACTTAACAACACATGCAACAGTTTACAGAACAACAGACATAATGATGCACAAATTAAGACAGTTTAGTCACTAACCCATGCACTCAGTGAGACACATTTAATCACTCACTCATACAGTCAGTCATGCACCTACTAAATCCTTCATCCAGACACTTATACATCCACTCATTCTTCAATATGTAAGACATATTTTAACTTTACAGAAACATACAGTCACTGGATGTTGTCATCAGTGATGTCATCAGTGATGTCATTTGAGATGTCATCAGTGATGTCATCAGTGATGTCACTGACCATGTCATGAATGATGTAATATGTGACATCATCAGCAGTGGATTGCGGGTGCGCGATATATAGTTAGTGCAACTAACTATATATGGAATTTCAATGGTTTTGTGTGAGTAAAATAAGGTTTTGTAAATGCGAATTCCTAACTATATATGGTCTATAACCTATGTTTTTTTCAGTGAATTTTCAAGGTTTTGTAAATGCTAATTCCTAACTATATATGGTCTATAACCTATGGTTTTTTCAGTGAATTTTCAAGGTTTTGTAAATGCTAATTCCTAACTATATATGGTCTATAACCTATGGTTTTTTCAGTGAATATATATATATACATACATATATAAACATATATCATCTGTATATCTATATAAATACAAACATAAATGCATGCATACATATACATATATGCATACAGATGCATGTTATTTACATGAAAGTTGAAAAAACACTAATAAAAGCAAAGCTAAAAAGCCACCTCATTACAAACAGAATGGCTTTAACTTAAACGAGGGCGAGATCTATTGCATTTTCAATGCTTGTTTACTTTGGTTCCATCAAGAAGGCATTCAGATGTGTCACACATTTGCCATAAATTCTGAATGTTAGCACTCTAGTTGCACATTAGATCACTGTAGTAAAGCTACTGCTCACCAGGGACGTCTGCTGCTGGTATTTAAAGTGCATGTTTCAGTCTGCATGTCAGAATTTTTTTAATGAAATAGAAGAGGATTTGAGAAGTCACTCAAAATGATCCCTAATTTTTCTTTCTGAAGCACTAATCATACTTTCTATGGCAACATTAACCCCCTCATGTTGTTCCTTTTTAAATTGAGTGTTTTCAGACTTACCACTTCATTCCAATCAAGATGGCTTCTGGTGTGCCATACTTTTGTCATAAGTAAGACTGTTAGCGCTCTAGTTGTTCTTTAGAACACTCTGGGACATTCTGTCATTGGGGTATACTTGGGGTACATCTGGGTGATATTTGGGCTACATTTAGGCTCTTTTGTCTCTGGTGGCCATCTTGGGAGACTGTATGTCAGAATGTTTTAATGAAATTGAAGAGGGTTTGAGAAGTCACTCAAAATGTGCCCTAATTTTTCTTTCTGCAGCACTAATCATAATTCATATGGCAAAATATACCCCCTCATTTTGTTCCTTTTTAAATTAAATGTTTTAAGAGTTACCACTTTCTTCCAATCAAGATGGCTTCAGGTGTGCCATACCTTTGTAATAAGTAGGACTGTTAGCGCTCTAGTTGTTCTTTAGAACACTCTGGGACATTCTGTCATTGGGCTATACTTGGGCTACATCTGGGTGATATTTGGGCTACATTTGGGCTCTTTTGTCTCTGGTGGCCATCTTGGGAGACTGCATGTCAGAACTTTTTAATGAAATAGAAGAGGATTTGAGAAGTCACTCAAAATGTGCCCTAATTTTTCTTTCTGCAGCACTAATAATACCTTCTATTGCATAATATACCCCCTCATTTTGTTCCTTTTTAAATTAAATGTTTTAAGAGTTACCACTTAATTCCCATCACAATGGCTCCAGGTGTGCTATACCTTTGTAATACGTAGGACTGTTAGCGCTCTAGTTGTTCTTTAGAACACTTTTGGAGGCTGCAGTAGAGCACAAAGGAATCAACTGACAGTCTCTGTCCTTGTTGGATGTACATGTTTTACTGAGAATGTCAGACTTCATTTTCACATGACTGAGAAAGATAATGTGAATTTACAGAAAATATGCTTTCAGTTTAGCTTATAGATCCCCTTCCAAACCACTGTGGGAAAATCATGAGATATTAGTTTTCTTTCAAACAATATTCATGATATCACAGCAGAAGGCTTTTTCACATGGTAAAATCACCTTAGAACACACCACAATTCCTAAAACGAGTATGGTACCATCAACAAATGATTTATAATGTAACTAAAGTCCTAAAACCCTCTATTAACTACAATGCTTTTTAATGAGGTGCTATCATGTATATTGGTCCCAAGATGGCTGCCAACACTTCTTGGATGAAGTGCTGACAGCCAATCAGATCAGATGTGTGGTTAGGCTCCGCCCAGATATATATATTTTTTTGAACCTAAATTACTCAAAATCCACTGGAGCACATATATTGAGACCTAGCAAAGGCACATCGGGCTAACAGTCCCTACAATTTTGCCAAGTTTCGTGCAAATCCATTCAGCCGTTCGAGCTAAAAGTGAGGCCAACCGCCCTATGGAAATTAACATGGGAAAAACGCGTTTTGAGACCCCCCTTTTTTCTCGGCCCCCCCTTGATGAAACCCCCCCAAATTTTCAGGGGCTGCTCAGAAACAAAATGTTCCATTTTCCTGAAAATGTCAGCTAATTCCGTCCACAAACGCCAAAGTTATTAGACATAGAATTTTCAAAAATCCCATAGAGAAAAAATCCTAACTATATATACCTACTGGCGACTGCCAGTAGGTAATATATATATATATATATATATATATATATATATATATATATATATATATATATATATATATATATATATATATATATATATATATATATATATATATATATATATCTTTTCCTCTGGCACTCCCACATCTTTTTTCTCTTTTTTTATATATATATATTCCGCTGCTCGCCTCCTTTCCTCTTTAGAAAAGACACAGCACTCACGGGGGAGAGTCAGTAGATTTTATTTGACCCTCAAACGCTCCAGACGAGTTTCAGCAGTCTCCTTCCTCGATGGTATGAGGGCGCGCCAGAAACGGACATATTTTATGTTTACTCCTGACTACATTTACCAGTGCGTCCGATGTTGACTTTTAGAAGAGCAAGAACTCTAAGGGATACACTTATGAGCAGCCACTTTGTACGAACGGTTCCGAAACCCTTTGGTGAACCACCCCATGGTTTTTATCTATGTGGCAGGTGCAAAGCCTGTAAAAATAGTAAGAAAATCATATTGTACAAAGTAGCAGAGTCAACTAGATGGATCAGGAAGTTCCTTACCTGCGGTACCCCATATACTGTATATTGTCTGACATGTCCTTGCGGACTATGATATATTGGGAGTACCATTCACCAAATTAAAGTTTGTATCCTAGAACACTCACGTGCCATAAAAAAACGCGATGTAACGTATCCGGTGGCCAGGCATTTCCAATCACAGCAGCAACATCTCTTAACCTTTTTTGTAACAGATCATGTCCCAGTCAATCTGAGAGAGGGGAACAGGATAATGAGGTTAAGGAGACTCGAGTCTAGGTAGATACGTGAGTGCTTTGTCTTTTCTAAAGAGGTAAGGAGGCGAGCAGCGGAATATTGGCACGAGCACCCCCCGCACAGCAGCACCCATTCACGAGTGCATGAGTCTGGTGCAAGTGAAGCGAGGATATATATATATATATAAAAACGATGCGATAGATGTGTTTGAGCGGGGCATGTGCAAAGAACTACAACATATTTCTAATAATAAAAAATTAAAATGCTGGAGCAACATAAATAACCAACAACGGAAAGCCTTGCTTAACTTAAAAAATGACCCCAGCATAGTGATAAAAAAATCAGACAAGGGGGGCAATGTAGTAGTGCAGGCCAAAACTGACTACATTAAAGAAGGACTACGACAGCTTTCAGATGAGACTAAATATTGCAGAAGTAATTGCATGGAGTATGAGACATCAATCAGGTTATTCCATACTTCACTCCAAGAGTGGAAAGAGAAGGGACTGATAGAGACAGAAGAGTTTAAATTCCTTGAATGCAAGTCCCCTAGACTACCAGCCTTATATCTTCTACCGAAGATCCATAAGGACAGAAATAATCCACTAGGGAGGCCAATAGTCTCATCAATAGGAAGCTGCCTTGAACATGCCTCACAATACGTAGATTTCTTTCTACAAAGTTGGGTACAGAATCTGCCATCCTTTGTTAAGGATTCAGGGGCTTTTCTGAAGCTCATGGAGACACTGAAATGGGAAGAGAACTACACATTGTTATCACTTGATGTAGTGGGGCTATACACCTGTATCCCACACACACTGGGGCTTTCGGCGTGCAAACATTTCCTATCCAGAAGATCAATTTCTTATCTCTGCCACACACAAATGCTGCTAAAAATAATGGAACTGTGTCTGACCCAAAACTACTTCCTCTTTGATTCTAAAATCTATAGACAAATCCTGGTGACTTCCATGGGGACTTGTTTTGCGCCGAGCTTTGCGGGTCTCTTCATGGGGTACTGGGAAGAGGAAGTGGTATACAGGTCATCGATGTATAAGAAGAGTGTCATCAAATGGGTCAGATACATCGATGACATCTTTGTGGTTTGGTCAGGCTCAGAGACAGAAGCAAAAAACTTTGTGGAGGAACTTAACTCCAATGTTTTCAATTTAAAATTCACCAGCCAATGGGCAGAGAAAAGTCTAGATTTCCTTGATTTAAGATTAAAGGTGGAAAACAACAGACTAGAAAGCTCCTTGTACAGAAAAACAACAGCAGGAAATAGTCTGCTACATGCACGCAGCTGCCATCAGAGCTCACTAATACAGAGCATTCCAATAGGAGAACTATTAAGAGCGAAAAGAAACTGCAGCACACCTGCAAGCTTTAAGGAAGAGGAAAATACAATGATTGAAAGGTTTAGAGCAAGAGGATATACTGAAAAAACTATCAACAGGGCCAAAAGTATTGTGGATGAAAGAAGCAGGGAAAGTTTACTAAGGGAAAAGGACAAGGAAAAAACATTGGATGATAATGTAAATCCAAAAACGCGCTTCATCACGTCATACAGCAGACAAGCGTTTATGATTAAACGAGGTTTAAAGAAATTTTGGCCTGTATTACAAACAGACCCTGAGATTGCAGGATATGTAGAATCATATCCACAGATAACTTTCAAGAAAACTAAGTCCTTAAAGGATGAACTATGTAGTGCTGTAATTCCAGTAAAAGAAAAACCAATGGGGCTACAAGGATTTTTTCCTTGCAGAAACTGCAAAGCATGCAAGCATAGTAAAAACTGTAAGGAAGTTAAACTCTCACCACACACAGAACCCTTTGTGATACAAGATCATACATCATGCAACACGGAGTTTGCAGTTTATGCTTTGTTCTGCCCTTGTGATAAGGCCTATATCGGCAGCACGATACACAAAGCCAAAATCAGGATTTTGGAGCATTTAAGGGCCATAAAGAACTGTGATAAAGCTTACCCCATCGCAAGGCATTTTCAAACAGAACATAACCAGAATACAAATTTACTGAGATTCTGTGTGTTAGACATGATCAAACATGATGATAGAGGGGGAAATAAGATCCAAAAACTACGGAGACTAGAATCCAGACTGATTATTAAATACCAAACAACAGTACCGATCGGACATAATTGTGATGAGGAACTGGAAACTCATCTAGGCTAAAAAATGATGATATTGTAATTTAAGTCCAGGACGGTTTACTGTCAACTTGACATTTAACAATATAAGACATTGGAGGTGTGAGAAGTTGTTCTGTAACAGAAACAGAGATGATATGTTTGTAGTTATGAGTAAATGGCGACATGACCTAATCTAGCTTTTAGGAATATTATGTTGTGCCACTTTGAATATGCAATCCCAGTGAGTGACCCACTCCGGTCTATAGGACTGAAAAAATGAGTTTTGTTTGTCTCAGACAAGTATAATAACCACGATTGGTTTTTTTAATTCACAGGGTGTAAGTCGGAATATATGTGTGGTTAATATAATTTTTGTCTATGTATTTTCATAGATATTAATGGAAAATGGAAGAGGAATGAATTGAAGTACATGTCAGCCGAGTATTAAGAGAACGAAAGAAGTGAAAATGGGGACTTGAAACTGACTACGTGGAAATGATAATGTGTTGCCCGGAAGGATAAAATGCATGCCCACTGGGGCAAAATGACTGTCTATGGTTCACAGAAACTGATACCAATCAAAGAGTTTTGTAAATTATATACTATAAAGAAATGTAGAATTATCATTACAATTATAAGGTTGGTCATGAAAGTACAGGAAAGGAACTGTCATATATTTTGATTTTATCTGGAACCATACATCTGATGAGGATATGGATATAAGCCCACTAGGGCAAAATATCTCAAAGAGATTTAATGAAAATCTAACACAAGGGCAAGAGAAGTAGCAAATATACAAAATATAAGCTATGCTAAACATTTCATCCTAGGGGAGAATAAAGCATGGAATATGTATATGCTGATGTTACTATTTAAGTCAAGAAGCCCCAAAGAGTAATATGTAATTTAAAAGCATTGTCAGGAATATACTCGGCACTACCATTAGTATCTTCACAATCTTTATTTACTTTTGCAGCGATAGTCTGTTGTTTATGTTTGTGCACTGCAATGTCACATGTCTGTTTAAAACCCTATCGAATACACAATAATGTCACTCGTGAGCAAGGGAGGTGAGCTCCTGAAACGCGTAGAGTTTACTGCCAGAAACCTGCATTAAAGCGTTTCTTGAAGATAAACGGTGTTCGTGTGTTTTTTGACCTAGAAAGTGTCAAAAAGTTCGACTTATATATATATATATATATTACCAAAACTTCCTTGCAGTGCGAAGAAGCAGAAGAGGCCAAACGAGGATTTCTGTAGGGAGGCACTTTATTGACAAGCAGGTGTGGCATGATGCATTTCGGCGAACTCTCGCCTTCCTCAGATGCCGGTGCTTTACCATGCCTTGCATGAACACCGCCTTAAAGTTTGTTCTCTGCACATCCCATTGGTGGAAATGCTCGCCTCCATCAGAATTGTATCCGCCCACTAGATGCAGCACGGTAGCAGACTGCATCTCCCAGAGTTCATTGTGCCGGGTAAGTGTTGCGTGGAGACTTTTTGAGCAGTGCAAAGTTAGGCCCGGTGAATACAAGTGTCGGTGAGTATTGTCTCAGTGTCTCCTCTGGTCCCCGCCACCGTTCACACCCCCAGAATAAGTGTCCGCTGGGCCGTAGGATCAAAATACAGTGATTTCCACCTCACGTGAAGTCACGCGCTGCCGCTGGCAGTGGTCCAATGCTTTGCTTGCGCTGGATGGCGGACTGGAGCTGTCCCAATACCTTGGGCGAAGAGAAGCTGAGAACAGCAGGAGCCAGTAAACGCCCCAGTCAACTTGCTGAACGGGGCCCCTTTTCCGCGTCTCTGGCTGACGCGCACAAATTACCAAAACTTCCTTGCAGTGCGAAGAAGCAGAAGAGGCCAAACGAGGATTTCTGTAGGGAGGCACTTTATTGACAAGCAGGTGTGGCATGATGCATTTCGGCGAACTCTCGCCTTCCTCAGATGCCGGTGCTTTACCATGCCTTGCATGAACACCGCCTTAAAGTTTGTTCTCTGCACATCCCATTGGTGGAAATGCTCGCCTCCATCAGAATTGTATCCGCCCACTAGATGCAGCACGGTAGCAGACTGCATCTCCCAGAGTTCATTGTGCCGGGTAAGTGTTGCGTGGAGACTTTTTGAGCAGTGCAAAGTTAGGCCCGGTGAATACAAGTGTCGGTGAGTATTGTCTCAGTGTCTCCTCTGGTCCCCGCCACCGTTCACACCCCCAGAATAAGTGTCCGCTGGGCCGTAGGATCAAAATACAGTGATTTCCACCTCACGTGAAGTCATGCGCTGCCGCTGGCAGTGGTCCAATGCTTTGCTTGCGCTGGATGGCGGACTGGAGCTGTCCCAATACCTTGGGCGAAGAGAAGCTGAGAACAGCAGGAGCCAGTAAACGCCCCAGTCAACTTGCTGAACGGGGCCCCTTTTCCGCGTCTCTGGCTGACGCGCACAAATTACCAAAACTTCCTTGCAGTGCGAAGAAGCAGAAGAGGCCAAACGAGGATTTCTGTAGGGAGGCACTTTATTGACAAGCAGGTATATATATATATATTCAGGATAAGAACCCAGTTTCAACAGTTTTCGTCACTGAAAACATCCAGGCACTCACGAGCAGGGTTTTATCAAAAGCTTATTTTTTTAAGCAATATATCATCAACGCATTTCGGGAGTCAAGCTCCCTTGATCACAATGTTTTTGCGTTGGTCTGAGCCTTCCTTTTCACACACACACAGGGTGATAAAAACAGTAAAAGGACTCACAGCGAAACACTGTTAGAGTAAACACAGCGGCCATCTTAACATTTTCCAAATACATAGATATCACAGTGAATAACATATTGCAGGACCTCGCAAATCAAAGCATTTAAAAGGGAATAATTGGAAAACGCTCACAATAAAAGAGATATATACATATATCACTATCTCTTTGATGAAACCTTCACAATTTTTAAAGTGCAAGTGCATATTTCATTCAACAGAAACATATTAGCTCCTTTGTGCAAAAAATGCGCATTTAAAATAAGGCAAGTGCCTGTTTCAGTAGAGCGTAACCCTTTCTTTGATGCGAGAAAAGTCCGTTTTAACCATTTATATTGCCAGAATATCTCGCTGTTTTTAACTCAACACAGTCCAGTCTCATGTGAATTCATCCTGGCTCTGACTATCAAGTTTGTGTTACTTCAACTTGTGGAAATTATACTAATGTTAATGCTGTCAATCGGTTCTACCTTATTAAAAACATAAAGTGCAAGTGCATTAGTCGACAGACAAATATATACTGTAAACAAATTGACTGGATATTGCACATAGAAAATAGAAAGTGCTAGTGCTTGAGGAGTACTCAGTATCGGAAATAAAGTGCAAATATTCCTGTGTTTCTCACAGTAATTCATATCTACACACCATCCTCCTGTGATGTATTACTACAAATCATTTCAGGAATTTTTTGGTCTCATTTTGAAAGTGCAAGTGCCTTTACCTCAAGTACAGTACTTCATAAATGTAAACATTTCACTCAAATTGCACAATCAGAAACATTATTCCAAAGTGTCAGTGCATATCACAGAACAAAAACAGCATTCATACATTGTAATAAAAATTCTCCCAGAGCCAATATCTTTCAAGAAAAAAACCACCACTGTACATGAAAATACAGAGAGAAGAAGCTCAGATTTGAACCATTAAAATCAACAAGAAATTTTCACCAAAAAGAAATACACAATGAAAAAATCTTAAAATGCAGTTTAGGGATTATCGAGGTTTAGAAAATAATTCATTATATTCACACTGTCAACCCAAACAGGTGTATAGGTCTTCGTCTACGTTCAGACCCTGTGGTTCCATACAATTAAATTCTAATTTAAAATAAGTCTCCAATCTCCTCAACTCACTCTTTCTATCCCCCCCTCTCTTCTTTTTCGGGACTTCTGCAATACAAGAGTATAACAGACCTTCGGGGTTACTTTGGTGATGGAGTTCAAAATGTCGGGCCACAGGGTAAGACCTATCCTGGTTGACTATTGCTCTTCTATGCTGTAAAACCCGTTGGTGTACTGGTAAAGTTGTACTTCCGATATGGATCTTGGGACAGGGACATTGTAAAAGATACACAACAAATTCACTTTTACAGGTAATGGTGCTTTTGATTTTGACGGTTTTGTTGAAGGATGTTTTAAACTCAGTGCGATTCATACCATGTAGGCATGCTTTGCACTTAAAACACTTTTTAAAACCGGGTTTTGGCCTCATCCAGTCAGCACCACTCTTACGTTTATCTTCAAAATCACTCCAGACAATTAGATCTTTTAATGACTTGGATTTCCGATAGGTAATCTCTGGATTTTTCTTCATCTTGGAACCCAACACTGGATCATTCTTAATCAAATACCAATGTTTCCTGAATATAGATCTAATTTCCTTGTGTTTGATATTATAAGTAGTGATAAATCTTGAGCTACCTTGATCTTGTTGTTTAGAATTCGATTTACGGGTTCTTGAGGGCTCAAAAAGTAAGGATTGTCTGGTTAGTTTTTTGGCTTTGCTAGCAGCACCTTGAAGGACTGTCTTGCTATAACCCCTTTCTAGGAATCTCTGAGTCATTTCTTCTTCAATGATGTTAAAATGTTCATCACTGCTGCATGTCCGTCTGGCCCTATAGTACTCCCCAAATGGAATGCTCCTTATAAATGCAGTTGGGTGAGCACTTTCAGCGTGCAGTATAGAATTACCTGCAGTTTGCTTGCGGAACACAGTTGTCTCTAACTTATTATTCGAAGGGGTGACCCTAATATCGAGGAAATCAATTGAAACCTTACTAAAGTTCCCCACAAATTCCAAATTCAAAGAATTTTGATTAATCTCCTCAATGAAGGTACCGATTGATGTCTCCGTGCCCTGCCACAGCACGAAGACATAATCGATATAACGCACCCACAAAAGAATGTGCTCCGACCAATGATCTAGTGGGCCCCCTCTGAGCACCTGCTCCTCCCAGTAGCCGAGATGTAAGTTGGCATAACTGGGAGCAAAGCAGGTGCCCATCGCGGTACCTCGCTCCTGAATGTAAAGATCACTACCAAACAAAAAAATATTCTTTGATAAACCCCACTCCATGATCTCCAGAATCATCCTATTTTGGGATGCAAGGCGTATTGGTCTTCTATTCAGATAGTGTGCACAAGCTTTCAGACCATCATTGTGTCTTATACTCGTATAAAGAGTAGAAATGTCTAATGTCAATAAAATCATAGTAGTAGGATCCCAACAAATATCAAAAATACATTTTAAAAAGTCAGTTGAATCTTTTATGTATGATGGAAGTGTTCTGACAATGGGATTCAGGAAATAGTCTATATATCTAGAAGCTTTCCCGAAGAGACTCCCACACGAAGAAATTATGGGCCTCCTGGTGGACTAGTGGAATTTTAATGTATTTTAGGTAACATATAGAAGGCCGGAATCACTGGGTTGTCTTGTTTTATATACTTGTGTTCATCCCAGCTAAGTAAACCGGATTCTTTCCAGTGATCCAGTCTTCCATAAAACTCTCTGATGACATTTTCATATTCCCTGGTACTTATTCTTTTGTAGCAGCTGTGGTCCGATAACTGGCTCATAGCCTCCTTTTTATACTGTTCTTTTCCCCAGAGAACCACATTTCCCACTTTATCGGAGGGTTTCACCAGAAGTCCATCCTCCATTTGTAATTTCTTCACTGTTTTATGGAAGTTAGCTTTCCTCAAATTCATCTTGCATTTCTTTTGATTTTCTTGCAAGTATAGACTTTTCAGATCTCTGGTTACGTTCTCCCCAGATAGGTCTACATTATCTTTTATTGTTTGTGGAAGAAATTTAGACGTAGCCCTAAATGGCGTATGACCTTCAAGTAACAGACTGTTTCCAAGATCAGAATTTTCATTGTTCTCTTCCTCATAGGTGTCATCCATTAGCGCTATCATGTCCTTTAAAGCTGGTAATTCATGGACTGTTTGGGAAGGTTGTGTAATATTTAATTCCGTAGCTGAGCTCAGAGCAGCATTGCTTTTTTTGGTTGCATGCATTTTATTAAGTTTGAGTTTCCTAATAAATTTGTACAAATCCATCCTACTGTGAGGATAGTTAAAATCATTAGTGTCACAGTAGGAGAGCCCTAACTTTAGAATTGTCTCATCATCACTTGTTAATTGAACTGAGCTCAGATTAATAATTGTCTTATCCTTCTTGGCAATGTTCACAATATCTACTGCTTCTTGCTGTTCGAACGCAGAGATCTTTTTGTTTGCCAACCTTGTACTCCTCCTGTAACCTTCCCCCCCTCGTCTTTGTCTTCTTTTCCGCGGCCCCTTCCCCATCCTCTCCCTCTTCCCATGCGATGGTCCGACTGTTGTTCCATGATCATAAAACGGACCTCATCAGCTACTGGCAACCGTACATCACTTGGTCCTCTTCGGTTACCATCATCCGATTCTTGTGCTGAGCCTGTTCCTGAGCTCGCATCACTTTGCATTGGCGTTTGTTGGGTGTTTTGGCCACTAAAGATCTTTTGTCGCCGTACCATATCAAATTTTTTTGCGAATGTGTAAATTCGCCCGGTTTCGTAGTCTATACGATCTCTTATAAATGTCGTGGCCTTCCTATCTTTGATGCGTTTCTCATATTTTTCAAGTTTTGGCTTCAGATCAGTCTTGAATTTTTCAATTCTCGTTTTGTCATCATGTTTCTCCAACACTTCAGTCAGTTCCTTAATTTTGTCAATTACTTCTAAACGCTCTTTTTCTGCATATTTCAGAAGTATCTGCATCATGTTTTTTGAGCTTCCAGCACTATTTTCAGCCCATTCTTCCAGCATTCCAATATCTGGGTTTTCAGATGAGGGGGAAATCATTATGCGGAGTCCCCGTGGAATTCGATTCACATCAAGATAGCGTCTCAATGATGCCACTTCCCACCAACGGGATATTTCTCTCTTTTTCAATTTTTCTAGAGACTGCAAGTTCTTTGTTAGATCCAGATTGCCTACAGGTGCAGCCGCACCCGCTTTCTCCGGTCTTAACAGGGCAGAATCCTCGAACAATTTCACTGCCTCGAGCTCCCTCGCTGCATATTCCTCTTCACTCATTTTGTTAGCTTTTCCCCTGCTTGTCTGGCAATTATTCCTGAATAAATTGATCCCTCGAAGTCTCCAAGGGTAGCGGGCTTCTTTGATCGAAAACCCGAAACAGGAAAATAATGCACCAGAAACCGGCTCCCGTTAGTTCAAGCGCGGACCTTAAACAACGCGTGTGTATGTGGGAGCGAGTCGGACTGACTTACCAGAACCGCCGAGACCCTCCGATCCCTGGGTTGCGGAAAGCCGCCTTCCTCAGCTCCACCACTCGCGCACTCTTCGCCGGTCTACTGGATCCTTACGGGGGGCGCGCCTGTCTCCGTTTTACTTTGTTTGGTTTGGCGATTCAAACTGGTAAGCTTCCAAACCGCCGGCGGTGCCTGGTTCTGCGACAATCGACCACGTCGCTCTCTATTCAGGATAAGATCCCAGTTTCAACAGTTTTCGTCACTGAAAACATCCAGGCACTCACGAGCAGGGTTTTATCAAAAGCGTATTTATTTAAGCAATATATCATCAACGCGTTTCGGGAGTCAAGCTCCCTTGATCACGATGTTTTTGCGTTGGTCTGAGCCTTCCTTTTCACACACACACAGGGTGATAAAAACAGTAAAAGGACTCACAGCGAAACACTGTTAGAGTAAACACAGCGGCCATCTTAACATTTTCCAAATACATAGATATCACAGTGAATACCATATTGCAGGACCTCGCAAATCAAAGCATTTAAAAGGGAATAATTGGAAAATGCTCACAATAAAAGAGATATATACATATATCACTATCTCTTTGATGAAACCTTCACAATTTTTAAAGTGCAAGTGCATATTTCATTCAACAGAAACATATTAGCTCCTTTGTGCAAAAAAATGCGGTTGCCACATTTATTCCAGCTGGCTGCAGCACTCTGAAAACAAGTCCTCACAGTGAAAAATTGCGCCATACAGCCATATGTGTTTCGGCGACCATTCCCCTTGTTGTCTGGCTTGGCTCTGGGGAAAAGGAAACAGCAATGGGTTTGACTTTTTCAGGTGTTTTCAAGTCATGAAGACCGCCCATCTGGGCGTGTCATTGTCATGCAAGGCATTGTGGTTGTCAAAGTTCATGTGAGTAGTACGAGAGGCTGCTGTGCCTCTTACTCCAAAATTGTAATTTCCATCAGGTCACTGCCTCGGACATGGCCAGCTTTGTGTATATATATATATATATATACATATATATATATATACACACAAAGCTGGTCCGTGTGTTTCCACAATCGGTGAAACACACAGAGGAACAATGTGGGTCCGTGTGTTTCCACAATCGGTGAAACACACAGAGGAACAATGTGCCTATTTCAGCAGCGGAAGTAAAGCAGCAGGCTGGCCATGTCCGAGGCAGTGACCTGATGGAAATTACAATTTTGGAGTAAGAGGCACAGCAGCGTCTCGTACTACTCACATGAACTTTGACAACCACATTCATATATATGAATGACATATGAGCAGCAGGGGCCCCATATCTATTATTCACTGTTTCTTGCAAAGACCGCCCCATCATGTCCTGTCAGGCTTTTAAAATGTGCTTTATGAGGCCTGGTGGTGTCCCACAGAGGCACCACCAAGTCTTTTTGTAATGTTGTGGGGGGCTGCAGGAAGTGCAGCAGTCTGCTAGCAATATTAAAATTTAAATCTCCTGGATCATTAAATTCATAACCCCAGGAGAGCTTAACATATGTTTTTTAAAGCACTCCTCACTGGAACTCTATGCTCGTCAGCTGGAGTGCAGAGTTTCCTTGTGGTCAATTATATAGATGCAATTAGTAGCTTGAAAATTGTTTATAAAAAGACTCAAACACACGATGATTTTTTTAAATAAAACGCTATTACAATGTTTAAATGATGATCACTTTTATTAAGTATTGCACTGTGTAAACTAATTATATACATTTGATTATAATTATCGGTGATTTTTTGACAAAGACAATAGGTGGGCTTTATATATGTTGATATGCTGACAATTCATAACGTCATTAGGCCCCCTTTTTATATCCTGTTGTTCTAACCCATTGACAAATTCAGAAGGTCTGCCTTACGGAAAAATGGCAACCTTCATATGGTAATATCACATAGCCAGCCATGCACACCAGCAAAGGTTTGGAAGTATGTGTGCCAGGCTCTGGGTCCAGCCCCCCACCAGCCTCAACCCCTCATCAGAGGCCAGTCCCTGTAACCAACCTCCCTCTGTGCTTGGCTAAAGTGCATGGGTGGCATGGGGTTTGATGCTGTGTGGGGTTAGAGCAGGCCCGTGCCCAACCATACACAACACACAGCCAAAGGCCATACATGGTGGGGGGTTGCCTGCATACGTGGGTTGGCCCCAGGCCTAACCTTAGGCACTTGGTCTGGCCCGCAGCTCTAATTATCTCAAGTAACTATAACTTCTGCCCTAAAGCAACCATAACTCTAGCCCTGCCATGCACAGTGTTGTCATCTATTATGTTATTTCAGATGTTGCAGTGATGTTATCAATTATGTCATAGAGCATGTAATGAGTGATATAATATGTGAGGTCATTAGGAGTGCATGGCAAGGGCATGAGTTATATTTACTTTATGGCATGAGTCAAAGTTACTTATAATTACTATAGCTGGTGATTTTTTGTGTTTTTTTGTTTAAAATGTTATGTTTTAACAAACTTTTTGAATTAACTAACGTTTTTATAAAACTTAGTTTTTTTTTGTGAATTTCTGTGTTTTTTTATTTTAATTAGGATGTCCATTGTGTGCGTAATGTGGGGTTGAGCACATCGCCTGACCTTGTACCCAACCCTTTACCACCGCACATTTTTGGCTGTCATTTGACAATATAAAGGTTGCAATTTTAAGTAAGACAGACCTACTGGTTTTGTCAGAGGGTCAAAAACAAAAATAAACCAAAATATGAAAACTGGCCTATTGGCTTCATCAAGTGGGTGAGCACATAAACATACATATAGCAGCCATATTGGCTTCATCAAAAAGGCACCAATAACTAAAATCAAGCATATATTTTAGTAGTACACACATTGTAATGTTTAATAATAATTCTGATAAAGCATTAAAAAAAATTAACAAGCCTTTGAGTCTTTTTAAAAAAAAATGTTTGGGCTACAAATCCCTGATCTTCTGGTATTTGTTTTATGGTGTTAGAGGACCTGCTATTCTTCCTGCCCCCTCCAATATTGAAAGAAAAAGCTTGGTCGTGCCCGTGTCCCTTCTATATATAATTTTTTAAACACCTTGCAGGGCATTATGGGGCTTTCTCCCAGCTGCGGCAGTGAATGTGAAATTAGAGGCTGCTTCACTCATTTTACATTCCTGCTCTATTTATGTTTTTTATGTGGTGTGAAGGACATGTGCTTCCCACCCCAAGCCATTTCATGGCCCGGTTACCACATTCCTAGGGCTCAAAACATTTTAAAAATGGGAGGGGGTGCACAACCCCCCTCCCTGAGCATTTGTAAGGCCCCAGGGACCCTACCCCCGGGGCAATCCCCATTATTTAAAGTGGGGATTGTGCCCTACCGCCCCAAGCCTTCTGAAGGCCCTCAAGACCCCCTTCCCCAGGGCTGTTAACTTTTGTAATGCAGAAGTGGCTTGCGGTCCCCTCCCTGAGCCTTCTGGAGGCCTTGAGATCCCAACCCCCAGGCTGATGCATTCTTTTAGGGGAGGGGACAAGAGTCTGAGCCATCCCGTGCCACAAAAGGCCCCATCTCCTTGGCCCAGTGTCCCGGGACCCCATCCCCAGGGACACTGTTTTTCCCTACATGCAAGAGTGTGGGCAGAGGGAACTTCAACTCCCTGCCTTCATTCTTGTGGACAGGGAACACAGGATTGCTCTCTCTCTCTACCGAAACCAATCCAAAATAGCACAACTTCTGGATCACTATCTAGCTTTCTACCAAAACTGGTGTAGTTCCATTCAGCCATTTTTGCAGTACCACTGTTCAATGTTTCTATGGAAAATTGCGTGGGGGAAACGCGCTTTGAGACCATCCCCCTTTTTTTGTCAGACCCTGATTGTCGGATTGCCTCAAAACTTTCTAGGAAGAAGCTGAGGTGGATAGAACTTTAAAAAAAAGTTTGTAAAGATTCATTAAACGGCGTCAGAGTTATTAGCAAATGAAACAATCTAGTTCCTATGGTAACGTTGTCATAAATATGACTAACCAGCTGCATAATTTTGCCAGTTATAGTTTAGTAAGATGTGTCTTGCCATCATCTGCTTCTCCTTGTTGACACAGCAGTTCCTCTGGTGCAGCCCATTCTCTTTTTGCTGCTAAATTCCTCTCTACCTCAGCAAGAACTGTGGTGTCGGGATGCATTTCCCTCAGGTGCTTTGACATCACACTTGTTCCCATGGAATGCTGACTAGCTTTCCCATCTTGAGTACCTGGTTGCACAAAGTACCCCTGAGCACTTATTTTTTTAAGTCAGCTAAAATTCTGAAAAACTGCCACACTGCTGATTCCTTTTCTGGCCTCTGTTGTTATTCTGCTGCAGATGTTGATGTGATGACAGTAACATTGTCATCTTGTGATGCTGCACCTGTGCTAGGCCAGGTAGATGGTGTGTTTGGAATTTTCTAGTGTCCAGTTCTCGCTGAGACCATGATGAGGTATGATTATTTACCACACACTGCCTCTCTAAAACACTAAAGTGCAGAGGAAAACCAAAAAATCTATTTTCTATGGAAAAGTTGTCATAAATATAACTACCCAGTGGCCTCATTAAGCCAGTTATAATTCAGTGAGATGTGTATTGCCATCATTTGCTTCTCGCTGTTAATGCAGCAGTTCCTCTTGTGCAGCCCAGTCTGCCGCTTGACTCCTCTCCACCTCAGCAAGAGTTGTTCTGTCGGGATGCACAGGCCTCAGGTGCTTTGACATCCCACTCATTCCCATGGAATGCTAGCTAGCTTTTCCCTCTGGGGTACCAGGTTGCACATAGTCCTCCTGAGCACTTATTGTTTTGGTCTCAAGCACCTTTTCAAGCAATTGCTGGAGTAATAAACTTTCTAGACAAAGCACAACAAAACATAAGAACCCTAGATCCACCTCCAATCACTTCAGAATTGTAGGGTGCAGTGCTAAGAACACCTGTAGAATGAACTCAACCTATGAGCTTGAGTTTGCAATACTCTGCTTTGGACTGTGAACAACAGTATGTGTTAGCTGTTAGGAGAGCTCAGCCAGCAGGTTAGGGTCATAAACTGTCCCTACCAATTACTTCCTGCTGATTCTTTTCTGAAACTTACCTATTCAACCCCTTGATATCTCCGCTCAGCCTAGTGGCCAAAATGAGATTTGCCAGTTTTCAATCTGTACTTGTACAATGCTCTTTTAACTTTAGCACAAGGCACTGTTTCTCACTCTAGTTCAGCATTTGTCCACTACTATTTATTTCTTGCACTAATCTTACGAATTTGTTATGCTTTTTACTTGTTGTACTTGTCGTACAAATTCTGATTATATCTGCATTATATCTTTATTGCATGATTCTCACTTTGATGAACTTAATTGTCTAAATAAAGTATTACTAAACTTGAAACTACTAAAAAATACATGCCAACCTTATGAAAAACAGTTTCATATGGACAAAATTTGGAATGTTGTGAGATAGCAACAGTTAGAAAAAAAAACACTCAAAAAGGAATTCACAACACCATCAGCAGGAGACAGGAGCTGTGCCCTGTGATTAACATGGAGAGCTGGCAGAAAGTGTCCTGCTATCTCATCAGACTCTAAACACAAAGGCAACATCAAAGTAGTGAAGTAAAAACAAAAAGGCTGTCACTGAACAAAACAACTTTGTTTGATGATGTGCACCTTGTGAAAGTGGAAAATGCAGTTACTAAAAGTGAAGTTATCCAGTGGCTGATGAGGGTTGACTCCCTGTCCCGAACTTTATGCGATAGTGGGCAGAAGCAAAAGGTGAATGATATACCAACAAATACTTGATAAAGGCAACTGGTTGAAAGCCCCTTCAATTAAGTATAATGTACACATATTGTTTTTAACATAATAAAACCTGCTTTGTGGCGCCCCTTCCTGTTCCAGGGTCACCATCAAGACCCCAAAAATAAAAATAAAGCCCCTGCCGAGCATTACAAAGCTCTCCTTCAAAGGTGCAGTGAATAATGAATGAATGGCTTCTGTCACTCATTTATTATTTCTTTTGATGTCTTGGGTGCCCACCTTCGACACCCTTTTTTATATGCATTGAGGGGGTGCAGGGCCCTTCTTCCCTAGCCTTTGCATGTCCCTAGGGCTGTACTGTTTTTATAAAGAGGAGGAGGATACATGGCTCCGCCTCCCCGAGCCTTTGCAAGCCGATTCCCTGACCCTCCGGAGCTACAAGTTTTTTTTATTAAGGGAGGAGCAAGGCCCATCTCCCCAAACCGTTAAGGGTCCCAGGGACACCATTCCCCTGAGCCATTTGTGTAGTTACAGGGATGGGCCACGCAGCCCTCCTCCCTGACCCAATTGTGGTCCAAAGAACCACATTCCCAGGGTCCAAAAATATTTGTAAAGGAGTTGAGGAATGCGGCTTCCTCAAGTCAATAGTGGCCCTAGGGACTCTATCCCCTGATGCCTTTCATGGGTGCCCCAGTGCCCACCCAGGGCACCCACAGAACACTATGCTGGGGTCTGCGGTGGGAGCCAGTGGTTCCCTGTGGCCCCACTGGGTCTCCACATGCACTCATCCTGAGTGCTAAGGGAGCAGGCATTGCTCTCGCCCAGTGGGAGCAGCTGCTTTCTCTTGCTCACAATTGGGCAGAAAGCTAGATCTGTAAGCGTGTTTTTCTAAATTGATCTAAATCCATACAGTACTTTTTCAAAAGTTAAGGTTAAAAATGTATAGCCATCTAGAGACACATTAGGCAGATCAAAACATAAAAGCTGCTGTCAACATCAACAAAGATGTTTGACAGTCATTTTAGAACTGAGGGACTCAGTGCCCTTGTCATAGAAAGAAAAGAGAAAAAATATATGGGGAGCAGGGTAGAGATACCCTGACTCCCTGGGACTTATGGGAGATAGATTGTGTTTTAAAAAGCATTAACAAATTGAGTAGGGGACATCCATGGGGCCCTCTACCTGAACATTAATGTGCCCCTGGGGGGGGAACATTTGCCTGGGGGCTTCTACATTATGAAAGGGGTCCAGGACCTTATCCCTAGGCCTTCATAGAACTTAGATGTATCAGTGGCGTCGCCGTGCACGCCCCACATTGCTGAGTGACTTCTCGCCCCCTGTCACCAGTGCAGCATGTCGAAGATCGTAGATACATTCCCTGTTCGCATGAAGTGGATATGGAGCAGGAATGTGCTGGCTTATGCCCCAGCAGTGATTTTGCTACCAGGTGAAGAGCTGGCTTTGCAGTGCAGGAGTGGCCTCCACGTGCTGCTGCTATTTAAAATAAAAGATGACTGGACGCCTCTGGTGGCACCGGGGCACCCAAAATAGAAAGACTCAAGAGGTGCTGTAGCAGAGGAATGGCTTCCTCGCACTGCAATAAAAAAAATGAGCTATAAATACCCCCAGGTGGGATCAGGGTGCACTGAATAAAACAAAAAGAAAATTAGTCATGGCCATGCTGCTTCAGTATTGAAGTGGCGAGGCTGCTCATTTAGTATTCACTGGGCTCTCCTGGAAGTGCCCGATATTGCCCGGCATAGACTTTGTTTTTAAATATTCTAGTTGTTTTGCTGCCCTAAGGAGGACACACCAATATATAAAAGTGTTGTGGGGGCTGAAAGAAGCACAGCAGGCTCTCTGGAATTTTAAAATAACTGTATGACTCCTGGGTCTAACTCCAGGAGAGGTTACCATTCTTTTTAAGTGGTTCTGAGCAGGATCTGTATGCTTTTCAGCTGAAGCATGGGGATGTCTTGTGGTTGATCCTATGGCTGCATTTTGTAGACATAAGAATGTTTAAAAATACTTCTTAAATAGTGTGGGTGTTTAAAAGAAAAATGCATTATTTTAAATTTTTATTGTGACAGTTATTATTGAGCATTGCCTTGGGTTTATTAATAAGGAATATATTGGATCATGGTTATTGATAAATTACTCTGGTGACTTTTGACAAAGCCACTAGGTCTATTCTATACAAGGCGATGTGCTGATTGATCCCCTTATAAAGTTGAGAAACCTGTCTTTTGTATGTTGATCTTCTGAACCTTTGACAAAGCCAGTAGATCTGCCTTATTTAAAAGGATACCACTTTATATTTTAAAAATACCTCAGGAATTCACTTAAAAAAACAATGGTTAAATTGACGTTATATTAATTAAAAGCCTCTGAAAGTCAATGGAAAAAAGAAAGGATAAAGTGATGTTATGTTTAGATGAAAATCTAATTTAAAGCGTAGCATTTTAAACTCTAAAAACCACTGACATTAACCAGTTATAGTTAAGTAAAGTAACTATAACTTGCAACGTTGCCATGTACGGCTTATGAACTCACATATCACCTCATTCATGACATTTTCTATGACATTGTTGATAACATCACTGATGACATCTGAAACTACATCATTGATGACAGCACCTTGCACTGCGAGTGCATGAGCTATAGTTACTTCAATTAAATATAACTCCTGAATTCCAGTGGTTTGTTTAGTTTAAATTGTTATGTTTTAATGAGATTCTCACCATATATATATATATATATATATATATATATATATATATATATATACAAAACCTGGAAAGAATACCATTGTAAACTTCACAACCATTTTATCATTATTGCACGCTTTGATCAAATCTCCCCTTATAATCGCCTCTGGCGCAAATCATTATCCGAGCAGTTTTATTTGGCACAAAGATTTTTTTATTCTTTCTGAGAAGGTGACCTTTCTGAAGCAGTAGCTTCAGAACAGTTTTTTTTAACTGCTTTCTCTGTGACACTACGGGTACTGCAAAGTAGTTCTGCTGTGGGAAGATTGATGTTTTTGCCTCGGTCCCACAGACAGAAGATACATAAATATTTAGCAAATTTAAAACGATTGCAAAAAGAAAAAAAAAATAAGATCATGTTTACTGCTGTCTTGGTAATCAGATTGCTATTCTCCTCTCCCACACCCAACCAGTTGTCATCTCCATACCGCTAGCTGCCGGAAAAGGGGACATAAAAGTCATTACTTATTTTCAGCAAAATTGAAAGCCTGCTCTCACATCGCTTCTAAATTTAAAAATTCAAAGGGAGATGATAAGAGCAAAACCAGTGAGGGGTATGGCAGGGAAAATAGATTTTCCATTCTGATCAGAGGTGGCAGATGTAGCAGGAAGTCCCCTGTGTGCAAGGGGACGGGAAGGATGACTCACCTCGCATGCTTTCCTATTCATCAGGTAAAAATAAAATTTGAGAAGCAAAAGGATGTGCCCAGTGCTATCACAGGCATGAGTTAACATTGCTATTGAAATCGATTTGGATTTTTAAAGTTTGCCCAGCACATCTAAGTCTCTCATTCCATGCACAATTTTTCAAGGAATGCAGTTTTTTCTCAGAACCTTAGAAAGAATCTAACAGAATATTGGTTCTTGGTAATACAGAGAACAGTTGGACTGAGGCATAATGCCTTTGTACCTTTCTTTATATGTGGTCGCAAAAATATACCTACCCTTCTTTCTCGCTTTAGTTCAATTGTTTTCCTAGTCGGAACCTAAATCTAAGCACTATAAGGCTGAATTCCAAATGATAAATTTAAAGTGCCAAATTAAATCTTCTTAAGTGAAATACATGATTTTATAGCAGAGATAAACTCTTAGAGCACAACTGATAACTATGCTATGTGTTTACTTTCTGTTAAATTCTTTAATACTTATTGTTTCATTACGAATGACCTGGTTTCTTACCATTTTAATGATCCACTCAAAATTACTGGGCAAAGAAAGATTTCTGCAGCAGGTGACTTAACAAGAAAATACATGTTAAAATGCAGCCTCTTTGTGATCAATTAAATAAGGCGCAAAAGATTTACAGTCAAGTTTTCCCTTATTGCCAATGTCTTTGTGGCAAAATAAAAATTGTAACAAAACGTATGTTTACATGTCAATCTCCACCCTTTGTGAATCTACTCCCTTTCTAATGCCACACCCTGACCACCAATTTAAGGGTTCTAGAGAAAGGGCCTTATTACGAGTGCAGCAGTCCATAGGACTGTTGTGGTCTGATCACCGGCACCACACTGCAGGCCTGTCTGCTGTACGACAAGTGTGGTGGTCGGACCGCCACAGGACCACTGTGTCTGTCAGGGATCCAGGATCCTGCAGTGGTCATGCAGCGGTCAGGAGCAGGGATATTCTGATGGTGCTGCTGTGGCACGGCCGAGCATATTCTGAGTTGCCTGTCCACCGTTGTTTTCATGGCAGTGAGCCCGTCATGGAAAGGGTGGCAGAGAGGCAACTAAGGCATCCCTAACAGTGCCCCCTTGCTGCTCCTGGGCCTGGGGTTGCATGCAGGGGACACATATAGTGCCCCCTGGAATTAAACCCCTGTTCCTGTATGGTGTGGCATGCATGCCACACTGTGCAAGAACGTGTTGCAGATGCTGTCACTGTGACAGACTGCATGTTAGGCTCTCCCATGAGCCTAACAGCCCACCGCCGTGAGACTGCAACAGAACCTACAACCCACCAACTTTCTAATAGTAATCTGCTGGGCGGGCCCACCACAGCTTTGGTGGTCCTCCTGCAGATGGTGTGGTAGAGGCCCACAGGAGGACTGCCAAACTTGTAATAAGGCCCTTACTGTTTTCCATTTTCAGCACTGGTTACTGCAGAAGGGTCTGAGTAAGCATGGGCGAATTTTGCGAATCTCGCGTTCGCGAATTTTGCGGATTTGCGAACTCGCAATCCGCAAAATCCGCGAATTCTCGCGAATTTGCGAATTTTTTTTTTTTGTGTTCGCGCGGGTTTCTGCCAGTTCGCGAGGGTTTTGTACAATTTCGCAAAACGCGAACTTACCTGTCGGGTCGCAAGTTTCGCGAACTTGTTGTTTCTACGTGTCCAGCCTGTTTGGGACACTCTTCTTCATCACTGCCACTCTCTGTCACCACTGCCACTCTCTGACTACTCATGCCACCCTCTGGCCCACCCATGCCACCCTCTGTTTCATCACAGCACCCTCTGGTTGTCCAGTCAGTGTACATTATTGTGGCAACGCAAGCACACCTTCCCTGCCTCAAGTGACCTGAATTAATTTGGGGCTGATTAATGTGTCACAGAATATTTTTTTAGCTGGCACCTGCTTCCTTAGTGCTTCCTGATTAGTGATCTTTTGCACTTGCTAAGTGCTTTCATTGTTGCAAAATTAGTTACAACACCTGCCCTGCCCCAACTGACAATAATGAATTAGGGGCTGATTAATGGATTTGAACCTCCAGCCTGGCTCCTGCTTGTCTCCCTTAGCTGTAATTCAGGACCTTTGTGGCATATGTGTAACTATTCTGAGGTTCAGAGCAGGGTCACATAATAGTTGCAACTGGCAACTGAACTCTGGAGGGGCCCCTCAGGAAGCACTACAGGAAATGGCTACTAATGATGAGCCTGAACTTTTGAACCTGGTAAGTAGTTTCAGTTTTGCTAAGATCGTATTTCTGCAATTTTGCGCTTGTTCACGGGGCGCGAAGTTGTACTGGGAAGCCGCGAACTCACGCGAACAGTGCGAGCAAGCCATGAAATCCGCTGCTTGCGGATTTGCGGATTTTGCGGGAGATTCGCGAATCTCGCGGATTGCGAATTTACCAAAAATCCGCAAAATCCGCGAGCGAAACGGATTTTCCGCCCATGCTTAGGTCTGAGTCGAGAAGCTCTGTTTTTCAAGAAGGCTGAAATGCCAGAAACCGGTCCCCGGTAGCTTGTCTCCTTTCTGGTGAAGAATTGGCTTGGTAGTTTAGTCTGCCCTGTTCCCATGATGCACTGGGCCAGGGACAGACTGATTTGCATATAGCCAGGTTCTGAGCTGGGATGGGGCAGTGAGATAAATAACGGTGATGGATCAAGCCCTGATCTTTGGACTGGGTAAGAGTGGTCTGTTTAACTCAGACACTCTGTTCATCACCACCCCCTTTTTGTAAATCGTTTTTGGCCACTATAGGTGTGGCAGGGTATACTCAGACATGAGTCCCTTTCTCACTGCTCCATCAGGATTCAAGCAAGCCGGGCCGAAGAAGGCTGAAATGCCAGAAACCGGTCCCCGGTAGCTTGTCTCCTTTCTGGTAAAGAATTGGCTTGGTAGTTTAGTCTGCCCTGTTCCCATGATGCACTGGGCCAGGGACAGACTGATTTGCATATAGCCAGGTTCTGAGCTGGGATGGGGCAGTGAGATAAATAACGGTGATGGATCAAGCCCTGATCTTTGGACTGGGTAAGAGTGGTCTGTTTAACTCAGACACTCTGTTCATCACCACCCCCTTTTTGTAAATCGTTTTTGGCCACTATAGGTGTGGCAGGGTATACTCAGACATGAGTCCCTTTCTCACTGCTCCATCAGGATTCAAGCAAGCCGGGCCGAAGAAGGCTGAAATGCCAGAAACCGGTCCCCGGTAGCTTGTCTCCTTTCTGGTGAAGAATTGGCTTGGTAGTTTAGTCTGCCCTGTTCCCATGATGCACTGGGCCAGGGACAGACTGATTTGCATATAGCCAGGTTCTGAGCTGGGATGGGGCAGTGAGATAAATAACGGTGATGGATCAAGCCCTGATCTTTGGACTGGGTAAGAGTGGTCTGTTTAACTCAGACACTCTGTTCATCACCACCCCCTTTTTGTAAATCGTTTTTGGCCACTATAGGTGTGGCAGGGTATACTCAGACATGAGTCCCTTTCTCACTGCTCCATCAGGATTCAAGCAAGCCGGGCCGAAGAAGGCTGAAATGCCAGAAACCGGTCCCGGTAGCTTGTCTCCTTTCTGGTGAAGAATTGGCTTGGTAGTTTAGTCTGCCCTGTTCCCATGATGCACTGGGCCAGGGACAGACTGATTTGCATATAGCCAGGTTCTGAGCTGGGATGGGGCAGTGAGATAAATAACGGTGATGGATCAAGCCCTGATCTTTGGACTGGGTAAGAGTGGTCTGTTTAACTCAGACACTCTGTTCATCACCACCCCCTTTTTGTAAATCGTTTTTGGCCACTATAGGTGTGGCAGGGTATACTCAGACATGAGTCCCTTTCTCACTGCTCCATCAGGATTCAAGCAAGCCGGGCCGAAGAAGGCTGAAATGCCAGAAACCGGTCCCCGGTAGCTAGTCTCCTTTCTGGTGAAGAATTGGCTTGGTAGTTTAGTCTGCCCTGTTCCCATGATGCACTGGGCCAGGGACAGACTGATTTGCATATAGCCAGGTTCTGAGCTGGGATGGGGCAGTGAGATAAATAACGGTGATGGATCAAGCCCTGATCTTTGGACTGGGTAAGAGTGGTCTGTTTAACTCAGACACTCTGTTCATCACCACCCCCTTTTTGTAAATCGTTTTTGGCCACTATAGGTGTGGCAGGGTATACTCAGACATGAGTCCCTTTCTCACTGCTCCATCAGGATTCAAGCAAGCCGGGCCGAAGAAGGCTGAAATGCCAGAAACCGGTCCCCGGTAGCTTGTCTCTTTTCTGGTGAAGAATTGGCTTGGTAGTTTAGTCTGCCCTGTTCCCATGATGCACTGGGCCAGGGACAGACTGATTTGCATATAGCCAGGTTCTGAGCTGGGATGGGGCAGTGAGATAAATAACGGTGATGGATCAAGCCCTGATCTTTGGACTGGGTAAGAGTGGTCTGTTTAACTCAGACACTCTGTTCATCACCACCCCCTTTTTGTAAACTGTTTTTCAAAAGCACACATCTTCCCCTTAATTTACTTGTATGAACCTCTCTTGCTATTACCATTATTTTTCACTTTAGCCTCAATTCAGGGAGACTTGCAGAAGGTGGCCAAAAGGCAGAAGAGCCCTAGAACCCAGCCATGTTTCCAAGGCATTTTCAAGCAAATGTAAGCCCCATCCACGCTGACTAAAAAAAATAATTGGCTAACATGCACCTTTACATTCATTTAATTCCTTGTTGTTGGTAGCACTGTGCGTACTATGGGCACTATTCAGGGGGACTTGCAGCCAGGGTTGGTTTTAGGTTTTGTTGGGCCCCAGGCAGAATTGCAACATGCAACCTACTCTAAGATGTGACATTCCAGAAAGTGACATCAATTGAACATTCATGTTTTTTTGCATTTTTGAAGCAGCTTTGGAAAAACTACTCACCTAATGTGGATATCAATAAAATAAATAAAACCATAAATAATAATCCTAATAACATAAGTAGATATGTTTTAAAGTTCTAAAGCGTGTGAATACATTACCTTAATCAAAATGTCTGAAAAAACTAGGGCTTTCCAAAACTGATATGATGACTACAATGTTAACAAATTGTATCCAAATTAGGGCATCCTGAAAATCAGAAGGTATTTTGTCCCAGAACTATACAGTGGGACTTCAATTAACCTCTCCAATTCTCCTTTTATGCTAGTGAGGTTGAAGGTAAGGCATTTGGGGGCATATTACCAATGAGTAGCAATATTTATCGCTAACTAGGCTTTGCAACTATTTTTTTATCGCTAAGCATCGCCGGAAATTATCTCTGAGATAACTTGCTATTAGCAACGTTTATCTCAGAAGTGATAAAAATCCTCACGCTAACTGCCAAATTAGTGATTATCATTGGAAAACCAACGATAATCTCTCAAAGTTTGGCATTAGCTTGTTGATAGGGGCTCACAAATCTAGCCATGATATCCACCTTCCATAGGATATCATGGCTAAGTCAGGAAAATACCAGGTGTAAAAATAGCAGCGCTAACCACGGTTAGCGCTGCTTTTTTATCACCAACTGGGTTAGCGATATCCTTGATAATAGGAGAAATGTCGCTTAACAACATTTCTCCTATTATTTTTCACTGGAACGCCCCCTTTGTATCTCATTAGAGATGCAAGGGGAAGCGTAGAGAAAAAGGGTGCTAACATGCAAATTTGCGTGTTATCACCCTGTTGCTGATAGGGAGATAATTTTATCTCCGCTTTCTTGGCTTTTAAAGCCAAAAAAGCAGAGATAAATCCCTTGATAATATGCCCCTTGGTTTTTAGCAGGCATGTAGATTCAACACAAACAGATACACACTAAATCGGTTGAGTGACATGCAAAAGGAGCAGCAAACAACAGAGGGCAGATTCAAAAAAAATATAAGAAGACGAGACAGCAAGTACACAAGTGTGTTGACTAACTAATATATTGGCAGAGAGTAGCACCGAACGCTGGTCCACTATCAGATACTGAGCGCCTAAACACAGCAATTACTATTAAACTCCATTTTTAAAAGCTGAACTAACTAAAGATATGCAAAATAGATGGCTAAAAAGAGAAAACAGTTTCTTATCAGGGAAAAAAAAGACACTGCCAAAGATATACTGGGAGCCAGTCACTAAAAGAGATATATTGTAGCAACAAAACCAAAAAGGCTTACTATAGTAGAGTTAGGGCAGTTTCAAGCTATGTTGAAATGTAATGCAACAATGTGGAACAGGTAGGTTGGGGGACCGTGGTGTTTGACTTGCAAAATAACGTTAAAGTAATACTTGAGACTTATAGTTAAAAAAAGTTAAATCACATGTCCCTAATATCAGAGAGCACACTTGCCAAATTGCAAAGGGGCCAACTGTGCCACTCAACTCATATTTTGCTAAAGAAGTAATAACGAAATTGTGCCTACTCTCAAGTAAACTCAATGGGCCTTAGTTAAAGTAATAATTGAATGCATGACCATTTCCATCATCTCAAGTCACACCAGTCTCTCCCCAGGTACCGAACCAAGCACCTATTGCCCCTGACCCAAAGAAAAGGTCTCACAATACAAGGTTGTTTTTTTCTCCTTTTACAGAAACATATTGTGGGACATTTGAGAAAACGATAGCAAATAGATGTCAGACTATATATACAAAGAAGTTTTGAGCCTGCTGAAGGTTCTTCGAGCAAAGAAACACCCCCAACTTATTTATTTTTTACATTGGTAGGAACTTATGTTGAGGCAAACCAGATATTACAAAGTAATTTCAGAGCAGGAGCAACGATCTCTAGATCTCCAAGACAGCAGGCTGATATTCACCTGACCACCTAAGGGTGGACAAGATCACAACTCTTTGTGAAGGATGTTACATGAATCTCAAAAGAAATACTTTAAAAAAAAAACATTTTTTACATGGAAAACAGAGAATTGCAAACGTTGGCAGACTGCTCAATTGACTTAGCAGCACGCACTGGTTCAATTACATTTTACCCTCTTCTACTGCCTCTTACATTTTTTGCTGAGTCTGTCCTCTTACATCCACCTTTCTCTCTAAATACATTACCTTTCACCTCTTATATCTACCTCACCTCTGCATTATCTCATATTCAGCTCTTATCAATCCTGAGCATCTTACCTTCTCTCTCTGATTCTGTTACTCATACATCCATCTTCCCTTCAATGCTCTACTCCTTTCCTCTCATCTACCCACCCAGCCTCCCCTTCTTTTCCCTTTTCATTTTTGCGTCTCATTTACATCTGCCTCTCCCTTTTCCCTAGCCTCTTCATTCTGGTTCTGCCCTTTTTACATCCACTTCTTCCTTCCACGCTCTGATCTTTACCACTCTACCCCCAGCCTCTTACCTTGTTTCAGCTGTCTCCTTCTTTACATCCATCTTTCTCCTTTGACTTTCGGACTCTCTGACAGGTTTTTACATTTTTGCAAAGATTCTCCCTCTCCAAACATTACTCCCTTGCATTTTATTATAGGTGGGTAAGCCACTGTAAACTCGACGTAGAGACGTGGCTTCGCTCAGCTCAAGGTCCGCTTGCAACCTTGAGGCCAAAATTAGACAAGCTTTCACAGGAGGCGAGGTGACCTTGTTGCAACAACTGCCCACCACGTATCCCAACATTGGGTCATCATGAATGCCTAAGCTGGGAAAAAATGTCTGTTGTGAAGCACTCATATATCCATAGCCGAGATTCCTGCTAAGTAAAACTGCCAAAAAGCAATGTGGACCCTACCTTTTTCAAGGCTCTAGTCGCATCCTCCAAGAATTAAAGATAATGCAATAAGATTTAAGAGATACCCATGTAGTGACTGAAATGCTCTGTGAGAAGCAGAAAAATGGAGGCAAGTGCTTTATTTCACTAACCTCCATTTTGTTCGTTATCATACATCAGTGTGCGTTCAAATATGCGCAATCAGAGTGTGTGCTGTACAACACCTCTTGTGTTTTGATGTAATAGACTATAATTTTGTTGGGGTACACATGAACTCAGGCATGATTTTTAGTCAGTGCCACTGCTATTATCCAATTTTGAAGTCCCTGTGTTTTCTGCATAATTATGGATTTGCCATATAAGTCATCTGCTTTACAATCTGCAACATTAAACAACAAGATTTTTTTTTAGCTCAAATGGATCAAATGTTTCTAAAATGCAGGAACACCTGTTACTGCGTAGTGCAAAACCCTTCTCAAAGGTTGACTGGTCATCTTTCTGTTGCTTATTGCTGTATTTGGGTGTCATACTGGTATAAATGAGATAAAGCCTATGCCCAGAGAGTAATACAATGGTGAAAATGACAAAATAATGAGGTAATACTATCATAGAATGTGCCGCATTATGCCACAAAAATTGGCTTTGTCTTGCTTCTGCTTAAAAAAATATCTTTATTGGCATTTTGTACGAACAAAAAAGGCAATATCCAGTCTGTACATAAACTTTGAACCACAACAAACTTTCAAGCCTGGTTTTCTTCTTACTACTATACATTTCACCATAGCAAAACGGTCCTCTATTGCCAAACCCTAATTTATAACTTTAGTTAGCAAGAGTACCCCTTATTCCCTGTTTAACTCCCCCTGCCTACCCTCCCATCCCCATATCTTTTTTTTTGTCCTCATACGCCATTAGATCTTTCCAGTACATTGCTAATTTCCTCTGCTGTTCCCCTTCATACTGGCACAAGAAGGAAATTCTGACCTTAATGGGTTGCACTTTACACAGAACCTCTCAAATTGGTCCGTTCCACTCTTCTATCTACTCGCCCCTGGAACTGACCTGAGTGGTGAAGTATATCTATGTAGAGACATAATCATTGGACAAAACCACCCCCGATTTAGTCTAGAGACTGTCCAACCACCTTATACAAGTCCCCAAAAGGCAATCTTCTTACTGGTCTCTTTTCTTGTAGCTATATCCAATTTCATTACGTATTTAATATCATTTACCCAATCTAGGAAGGTCGGGGGTACTTTTAATCCAACATTTACAAATTTCTCTTCGGGCCAGTAAAATAAGATAAAAACACAGCTTATTAGAATCCAAAGGTAGACTTTCATACCCCTTCAGGAGACCAAAGAAAAATAGAGAGGTGCTCATCTGTATATCGACCCCAATTATTCCTTCCATACTTTTAAACACAGGGTCCCAAAACTTCTGAATTATTTGACAACTTACAGACATATGTTCATAATTAGCTTTTTCTTTTTGACACTTTGGACAGCATGGAATAACACCCTTTGCAAATGTAGCTAGTTTTAGAGGCGACCAATAGACTCTGTGGAGAGAGAAGAGGTGATTTCTTCTTAAATTGGCAGCTTGAACTGTAACATATAGTAATTCAAAAGATACTTGCCATAATGTTTCCATGTCGACGTCTGGCAAGTACTCCCCCCACAACCATGCTGGCAGTGTAAAATCTCCATCTACCAGATCAATCAGACACCAGTAGAGATTCGCCACTTCTGTTTTGTTTTGCTGCCTAGTTCTCTATATAGTCTCTAAATTGTTTGTAAAACCAATCGGTATTCCAATCTTTTGAGTCCAGCTTTTTATTTGTAAATACTTGACTTTGGATATCTGATTTCCTGCCACATGCTTCATCTCCTCCCAAGATATCAAAGATCCTTCCGGAATCAGTTGGGCCCAAAAGCCCTGTTTCTTAGTTCCAGCATCACAGCTCTTCCAGAACCTACATATGTCTTCCTAATGTCTTCACATGTCATATCCCTTTCTTATTTGACATTTCTTACTATCGGTGAAATGATAATATTGTGGGGTCTTTGTGTTTGGTGTTCCATTGACGTCAGCTTATCTTTAATGTCAGCCATCATTACCGACCATGTACTTATGTCGTCTTCCAGTTTCTCATCCTTTCTTCCCCTTCTCATACATATTGCTTCGACTGCCGCCCATTCGTCAAAGTCACTCAGCCAGATCTTTATGCGGGGTGGGTTGGGGGTCATCCATGATGTGGCGATTCGTCTTTTTGCCAATACAAACCGCAGCATTACAACTAAGCATGGGCGGAAAATCTGTTCCGCTCGCGGATTTCGCGGATTTTCGGTAAATTTGCAATCCGCGAGATTCGCGAATTTCCCGCAAAATCCGCGAACGGAAATCCGCGAACGGGGATTGGGTCAAAAGTTCAAGCTGACTTTTATAATTCTTTTAGAATGGCGCCAGCATGCTGCCAGAGCCATTCTAAAATAGTTACAAAAGTCAGCTTCAACAGGAAGCTCTAATAGATAAAGTAAAGCAGGTGCTGCTCAAATTCAGTTACACAATCATTAATTACCCCCTAACTTGGGTTGAATAATGATTGTGTAACTTAATTTGACCTTCAACTGGAGCACCTTCTTTACTTTATCTATTAGTGCTTCCTGTTGAAGCTATTTCTAGCAATTTTAGAATGGAGCTGGCAGCTTGCCGGCGCCATTTTAAGTGGGGCTGAGGGCAGAAGGGCACAAAAGGGGACAGAGGGCAGAAGGGGACAAAAAATGAGTGGGGCAGAGGGCAGAAGGGCACAGAAACAAGTGGTACAGAGGGCAGATGGGCATAAAAAACAAGAGGGTGGCAGTGATTAAGCAGGCAAAACCCCCCCGCGAAATTGCAAAGCACCTCGCGAACACCCGCGAACACGCAAAGCGCCTCGCGAAAACACCCGCGAACACGCAAACATAGAAAAATCCGCAAATTTGCGCAAATCCGCGAATTTTGCGGATTGCCAATTCGCAAATCCGCAAATTTGCGAATTGCCAATTCGCAAAATTCGCCCATGCTTAATTACAACTATGTAGTTTTTTATTTTTGGGGGTGGGTAATAGTCCTAGCAGCACTGTATGTATCTCTTTGGGGACCACTCTTCCTGTGGCTTTTTTAAATTTGTCTAAGATTTCTGTCCAGAAGGGAGCCATGACTGGACAAGACCACACCATGCATAAGAAATCTGCCTCTGGAGCTCTACAGCAGGGGGATTCATCAGATTGCCTCAGGAATATTTTACTTAACATTTTAGGGGAGAGATAGGTTTTGTGTATAAATTTATATTGGAACAATTTAAACTCAGAATTTTCATGTCCAGATTTAAAAGCAAAATCGGTCTATATGAACTCAGCTTTTGTGGATTCCTATCTGGTTTGGGTATGATGATCACCAAGGCTTCCCTCATAGAGGCTGGTATGGGATTGTAGCTGCAGAGCCACATTATATGCTTCTTACAAGCGATCGACTAACGTTGGTGCAAACGTCTCATAAAAGTTCAAAGGGAAACTGTTGCTAGCTGGACTTTTCACTGCTCTTAGTCTCTGGATGGTTTCTAATATTTCCTCTCTTGTAATTGGGGCATCTAATCTCTCACTCATCTCCTTCTCTAGATGGGGGAGTCCCGGAGAGTTCAGAAACTCACCCATCACTTCCAGGGGAGGTGAAGATTGTTTTGCGTAAAATCCAGCCATGTGCTAGGACAGAACAGCTAGAATCACCATCTGATTATACATCACAGTCCCCTCAGCTGTCTCCATCTGTACTATAGGCGATAATGGTTTTGTAATTTCTTATTCACGTAGCTAGCAGAACACCAGATGTATCACCTCTATGTGTAAGCGTTGTCTATATGTTGCATAATTATATCTGTCCAGGCGGTGTAGGGACTCCGACAGGTCTTTACGGACAGCGCACCATTCCACAATACGCTGGGGATTTGTGTGGAGATCGGCTCTATTCCCTCTATTTTCTTCTCCAGTTATTTTATATCTCTCAAGTTGTTGTTGGCCTTCATTGCCTCCCATTCTGTCGCTCTTGTGGTTGTCGTCCCTCAGTTTTCCACAAAGTACCTAGAGAGCTCCTCTGCAATGGTCTTTGGGAAGGGTGTATCTAATAACGCCTCAACCTGCAACCTCCATGTAGGTACTGCGGGTCTAAGGTGACTGACACCAAGCGTGAGCAACTCTGGGGAGTGATGCAAAAGGTATCTGGGTAAGTTGGTTATGTCCAGAATGCCAGGAACCAAGTTGCTTAATAGGAAACACTGGTCCAATTGACTAAATATAATAGTTGCCAGTGTATGACAGGAAAAGGATCTTTTAGCTCAGTTCCGCATCCTCCATATATCCCATAAATCTATTCCTATTAAAGTATCTCTAAGTGTCCCCATCAGTCTCAGTTTGGAGCCTATACATTGATGAGGCATACCTCACGTCAATCTATCCTGCCATGTAGAATCACATATCAAACCTCAGGTTCAGTTACATGATGGAGGTACTGGAATGGAACTCACTGGGCTATCCAGATAAGGCCCCCCCCCCTGGAAACACAGAATAGGACATGGCAAAAATATGCCCCCTCCATCTGCGTTTTTCTGCATGGTAATGAATCTTCCCAGACTTGAGCTTCCTGCAGACTTGCTATCGATATTTTTAGATAGGCAAACACCTGCCTCCTTTTTTCTAACACTGCTGTTCCCTGTTTATTCCTGGTGAGTAATTCCATCACGGGGGAAACCATGTTAACCATCTTATGAGAAATTCTTTCTGTTCCAATCGCTCTCCCCGTGACTTAAATATATGTTGTAATGTTGGGTCAATCTTCCAGTATGGTGTCCTTAACCACAATCCAAACTCATTTAAACTCCAACAACCCACAATAAGCCCCCTCTCCTCCTCCCCATGGGCAGTGGTATGAGTCTCATTAACCTTTGGTAAAGATCTAGGGGCCCAATTCACAGAATGAACTTAAGACTCAATCCTAAACTTACTACTGTTTTGGTATTCACAGATTGCACTTACTACTTTTGGTATTCACAGAATGAACTTACTACTTTTGGCATTCACAGAATGCACTTACTGCTTTTGGTATTCACAGAATGAACGTACTCATTTCGGTATTCACAGAAGTTAGGATTCCTAACTTTAGGACTCCTAAATGCCTTCTGTGAATACCGAAAGTCTTAAAATTAGGATTTTTCTCAATTTAGTAGTAGTAAAGTTAGGACTCCTAACTTTAGGACTCCTAAATGCCTTCTGTGAATACCGAAAGTCCTAAAATTACGATTTTTCTCAATTTAGTTGTAGTAAAGTTAGGACTACTAACTTTAGGACACCTAAATGCCTTCTGTGAATACCAAAAGTCTTAAAATTAGGATTTTTCTCAATTTAGTAGTAGTAAAGTTAGGAGTCCTAACTTTTACTACTGCTATTACGAGGCAGTAGAAATCAGAGGTAGGCTCTGTGTGGCCATATTGTACTTGAATGAAGGATCAGCAAGTTGTAATGTCCCATCTTGACACACCTGGACCCAGCTCAAAGTGCCTGCTCCTTTCCGTGGTGTCGTTGGGGTGGTCTGTCTCGTCCCCTCCTGCATTCCAAAAGCCTCACTGATCCCGGCCCCCCCAAGTCCTCGTCTAGGTGTGCGTTGTTGCCACCAAAGGAATCCAGCCATTTAGAGGCCTCTGATGCTGAAAAGACGAATAGTGTCTTGCCGTTGTGTTCAATCTGTAATTTGGCCGGGAATAAAAGGCTGTACTTCATCACGGCTTCCCGAAACCTTCTCTCGACTGCCATGTATGTTCTTCCCTGGTCTTGCACTCTTTGCTTGTAGTTAGGATAAATAGTGATGGAGTGGCCCTCATATAATGGAGCTTCTCTATTGCGAGTGGCCTACAGGATTACATCCCTGTCACAATCGTTAAAGATGCTAGCAATAATTGGCTTGTGGTGAAGCCCCAGGTTGAGGAGGGGGGACCAATGCTCTGTGTCCCCTTTCAGTGTTGAAGAATTTTGATAGTCTCTAGGGGGCAAGAGCTGTAGTAATCCAGTCCTCCAGGAACCGTTCAGCTGAAGGGCCTTCTGCCTGTTCTGGGAAGCCCATGAATCTCAGATTGTTTCTTCTGGACCAGCCCTTCTCGTCATCTGCCCGTACTCCACCGTTTTGGTCATTTGTGCTGACCCTGTCCATAACTTTCCGAAGGTCACATCTCAACAGATTGACATCGATGGCCAGCACATCCATCCTATTTACTATGTCATTCCTGTGTGATTGGGTCGCCAGCATGATATCCACCAAAGAAGTTTCTGGTGTTGCTTGGTTTATATCCTCCTCACCTTGTTCTCCTGCATTCACTGGCTGGCAATCTGGTTCCTAGGGGCATGGTTGCACATCATTTGATATCTGTTTTGCTTGCACGCGGTTACCTTTCTCTTTTACCATGATAAAATTAGGTTTACTTGTGTTTCCAGTTCTTGTACAGTCTCACACTGGGTTGGTATCCCCCTTCCTATCAGAGTGTCAAGCAACCACTGTGTTCCACCTGGGGATTTGCTGTCCCTCAAGACTGTTACTGTTCTTCTCTAGGTCTCCACTTGTCTGATATTGTTCCAGTATATTTTTCCGTCAGCCACCAATTCTCTTGGTCACTCTCTCTTGGGGTTCATAGATCACTAGTCCCTCTCGCTTTTTGTCATGTGCTGTGCTGATTCGCATTGCTCCAATCTCATCTTCTCAAATTGTCACCAGTAACCAAGACGGCAAGCTCTGGGTTCCCCAAGTCAGCAAGCTCTAAATCGCTGTTACGTTGGGCCCTCACGCAGCTTGTCTTCCTGTGCTATTCAGATACCGGCAAATCCAACAATACTCGGTGGTCCAAGTGGGGTTGTGCCGTATCGCAGATGGGTCATCTGGGTTTATTGGGACCTTATTTCCCACTTCAGTAGAGCCTCCCAATCTTCCAGATTGGCACTTATCCGCTGCATGTGATCAGGTTGAGGCGGGGCGCAGGCTGAGTGGTCCACACCCGCCAGATGCTTCGGGCCCAAAGCACACATCACCTCTCTATTTCCAGGCTCCCCGCAAGTTCCAGGATTATAGTCGACCCACTTCACTTGATAATGGTTATTTATTCCTCCTTGTGCTGCTCACCTCTGGGTTCTTCATCAACTCCCGGACATATCCGCCTCAGCCACCACTCATCCTGATTTGATCAAAGTGGGCTCAACCCTCAACCTGTTCCCAGAGTCCTATTGGACCTGGACTCTGTTCGATCCCCCGTTTCTGTGCACGATCCAGTCTGGGGCGCCCATCCAGGGTGGGGCTCAATTCTCAAGTTGAGCCTCCAAAGCTCACTATCTATCCTCCACTGTGGTAGCTGTTCCCAAGATGGCGCCGCCTTTCAGGAGCCGCAATTTTTCTTTTTCCATCATATGGTGTCAAGAATAGTGATTAGATTTCTAAAGCCCTTTCAGCCCATGGCTGCTGGAACTGAGGAGCACCCCCTCCCTTGGGCATCCCACTATGGCATGCTTGCTGCTCCCTGGGCCTCATAATACATGTACCTTTTGAAAGGTGGTGCTCTGTGTGGGGCTCCCTTATTGGTGAGCAGGAGTGAATCCCTGTGAAGCTGTCCACACTGCCCATGCTTAGCACCGGATCTGATTGCAGCTTCTCAATGGAAGGCAGAAGAGCCCTGGCACCAGACTTTGCCTGCATGGCATGTTGAAGTGGACTTTAGCCAAGCCCATTCTTACTACAAAAGAAAATTGCCTAATGTGCATAAGTAAAATGTACCTGATCAAACCTTGCTGGCAAGTTTTTATGCTTTAGGTTCAATTTGGTGGACTTGTCGTTGATGAGCCATTGAGAAGAGCTATGGAGTAAGGTTGTGTTTCCATGGTACATTAGAGTGTACTTAAGGCCCACTCAGTGTCTGGCTGGACTATAGCACAATTAGCCAGCTCCTCAAGGGCTGGTGTGGCAGGTCAGTTTGTCGGTTGATTTTTGGCTGTTTGTTGGCTTGTTTTATGTCCTGCTGTTCCGGTTTTACTGTTGATTTTACAGATATTAAACTGCCCCAGTTTGTAAACATGGGTCACTTTTTAAACTATCTAATTCAGTTACAGGGGCACTTTTATTTTGGTGCCCAGGCCTATTTTCTGCCCCAGTCCAACCCTTCCACACCTATCATGACTACAACGCTCTTGATCATGTTGATGAGGAGCAGCAGCGTAAAACTATGCAAAGAGCATTAAACCCATCATCTGGACTATTAGGTCTTTGGCTATATTGCCTGGTACTGATGTTTCAAATGTCCACATTTTGGTTTGTCAGATAAAATCCAAAACACAAGCTGAGCCATCAAAAGATTTAAAACAGGAAATTAATGTCATGAAAAAATATGATAAAGTTTATAAAATGAAATGAATGTGTGCTTTTCAAAGTTTTTCCCTGTCTCAAGTACATACAATGATATCACTAAATTGAGTGACTTTTATTAGAAATAATATTTTTTCAAACATGAAACATTGAAGAATACCCTCATGCCCTGATGACATTGCCTCGAGTTACCCAAAATGTGTCTGTTATGTTCTCTATTTACAAAGCTCATATTGTTATCACACATGAAGCAGTTATCAATCACTTATAAGTGAGGTTTTGAGTATAGATATGGATCTGAATTTCTTCAAGATACTCTCAAACAGGATTGTTAAGGAAAATGATACATAATAAAACAAATTGACAGGCCGACGATCACTGAATTTGGTCAAGTGATGAAGCCGGGATTTGAGTCCAGGTCTGCATAATATGCAGGTCAGAGACTGTATGGATATATCATTCTCATTTCTATTTAACGACAAATGTCAGTGTTTTGTGTTCAGTTATACATTTTTTGCAGTAAAATTAGTGTTACTATACAGAGTTCAATAAATATACCTATCACAAATTGACACTATAAAAGCACCCACACATATACACACAAGCATACATACACACACACAGGCAAATACACGCACACACACATATATATTACAGAGTCGCTCTGTAGTCATAGTTAGGGCGGCCAGAGGAATGGATTGTTTAGATTTTTGTCCCTTAATAACTTTGTACTTGTTTGACAAATGTCCACAAAACTTTGCAGACCTGTTGCCTCATTTCAGTCTTGGGGTCCTGAAAGTTTCACTGCGTTTTGTCAAGGGGTTCAAATCGGCCACAAAATCCAATAACATTTAAATAGCCTTTTTTATTTCATGTAGCGCAAAACCGCCAGCCAGATTTTGATGAAATTTGGAATGATTATATAATATTGTGCACTGATGAGTAGGTAAGTAGGGTGAATATTTCATAAGTTTATGTGGTTTTAATTTTGACTGAGGTAGTACCATTGTAATCCCAAGGTATATAGCAATGACAAGTCATTAACTAGTTGACTAATGATGGTGTTTACAAAAGTTACAGGCAGCCATCTTGTTTTCACCTCAGTTTTCCCTGCGTTCTGCATTATGGTATTCAATATATGCAACTATCAGGTTGCTATTTTTCCTATTCCTAATAGCGCTTCAGTAAAGTGGTAATAGGTAGGGAAAAATATTTAGAGGTTTGAGGTTTATATATGTTCGATAAATAATAAAGAGTTTTGTGGGAGTACTGCGGTACTAAAAAAAGAAAATTGGAATTATACTGTAAGACACTATGTTTTATTAATATAGCGTTTTTTCAATTTTTGGGCTGCTGAAATATGCACATACGAGTGTACGGAGTAGCGCAGTAATTACTAAAAATTACTGTGCTACTTAAAAAAGGCGTTCTTCACTGTACAGTGATATAAAAAGGTTTACTAAATTATAAAAAAAAATTTGAACTTTTGAAATTTGATTGGGGGTACCACATTACTCCCGCACTATTCTGTAGTTTTAAAAAAGATATAAAGAAAGTTACAACTATTTTGCTCTACCTATTGCCACTTTACTAAAGTGATAATAGTAGGGCAAAAACACCAAACCTTATACTTACCTTCATTAGCAGGTGCAACGCATAAGAGGGGATAAGTGTACCTAAAAACGTTTGGAAAGCCAATTATTGTCTAATGAGTTAATGACTTGTGATAATTATGTAGCATTGTCCTAATGCTAAATGCCCCCACAGTTTGCCATCATACTGCAACAAGAGATATCACTAACTTTAAATACATTAAAACGTTTTAGAAATGTACATTATTTACATGGACTACACACAAAAAGCATCTGTGCACCATAATATCTAATGCGGAAATTTAAAACAAAATAACAATCACAGGTTTGGAACAATGCAAAAGCGATAACACATGTCACATGATCAGACTGATTTGCATATGGCCATGTCTGAACTGGGGTGGCAGAGTGGGCTAAAGAACGGTGATGGATTAAACCCAGATCTGTTGATTGGGTTTGAGTGTTTGATTGGTTCAGATGCTCCGTCCATCACCACCCCCTTTTGTACCGCTTTGTTCGCCATAAGTTGGCAGGGTATGCTCAGACTTGAGTCCCTTGCTCACTTTGCCACTGGATTCAAGCAAGCCTTGCTGAAGACGGCTGTAATGCCAGAAACCGGTCCTAGGAAGCTTGTTTTCGGCCCAGGGAAGTCATGGCTTGGCCGTTCGGGCTGGACTGTTCCCGTGAGGCACAGGGTCAGACTGATTTGCATATGGCCATTTCTTAACTGGGGTGGCAGAGTGGGCTAAAGAACGGTGATGGATTAAACCCAGATCTGCAGACTCGGTGTGAGTGTTTGATTGGTTCAGATGCTCCGTCCATCACCACCCCCTTTTGTACTGCTTTGTTCGCCATAAGTTGTCAGGGTATGCTCAGACGTGAGTCCCTTGCTTACTTTGCCACTGGATTCAAGCAAGCCTGGCTGAAGACGGCTGGAATGCCAGAAACCGGTCCTAGGAAGCTTGTTTCCGGGCCAGGGAAGGCATTGCTTGGCAGTTCAGGCTGGACTGTTCCCATGAGGCACAGGGTCAGACTGATTTTCATACGGCCATGTCTGAACTGGGGTGGCAGAGTGGTCTAAAGAACGGTAATGGATTTAACCCAGATCTGTTGACTGGGTGTGAGTGTTTGAATAGTTCAGATGCTCCGTCCATCACCACCCCCCTTTGTACCGCTTTTTTTGCCATAAGTTGTCAGGGTATGCGCAGACGTGAGTCCATTGGTCACTTTGCCACTGAATTCATGTAAGCCTGGCTGAAGACGGCTGTAATGCCAGAAACCGGTCCTTGGAAGCTTGTTTTCGGCCCAGGGAAGGCATGGCTTGGCAGTTCGGGTTGGAATGTTCCCATGAGGCACAGGTCAGACTGATTTGCATATGGCCATGTCTGAACTGGGGTGGCAGAGTGGGCTAAAGAACGGTGATGGATTAAACCCAGATCTGTTGACTGGGTGTGAGTGTTTGATTGGTTCAGATGCTCCGTCCATAACCCCCCCCCCTTTTATATCACTAGAAAAGAGGACCGATGCATCAAGGTTTTTTTTTCACCCATTCTCTGAGGGTAAATTTGATGGTCCATATTGGGAAAGATTCTTATGAAACCTACATTTTTTTCCTATCAGTAAAAGACTCAAACATAACCAAAAAATCAAATATGATTTTGATATTTCCTGGTTCTCCACAGTTTATAAAATAAATAAACAACCCCTAAAACATGCTTCTAACCCCTGTATCTTCAGACCAAAGACCACAAACCTGAAAAAGGAAGAAGAAACAATTTTAGTGACCTCCCTAAACAACAAAACTCAAGCAGAATAATTTTGGCCCAGTCAATCTTACTGCTACCTTATATAACAAAGTTGCATTGTACTGCCCCATCAGGAAGAAATACAAATTGCTCTTTCACTCTCCTTTTCCTATCTTTGAAGGACATTTAGTTTGTGGTTATGCAGGGGTTTTTTCAGTGTTCATATGTTTACACTGGTGAGGGCTATTTCCCTTCTGGTGGGGTTTTATCAGTTATTATAGGTTTAAACCTAAAACCGGAACGGCCTAACCATAAGCTATATGTGGAATACTAAAGTACAATATATAAGTAGGTTTTATAGAACTTATATGTTTACAAATACACACACTACTAATATATACAGCTACAATATTAACATTTACATATTATAATTGATATTTTGCAGATATAACAGTGAGATGTTTTCATATAATTTTAAGGTGCCTTTTATTTAATTTACATACTCTACTTTATGCCACTCCAGTCTATATGAGTTGACTTTACACCACTGCGCTCTACGCTATTTACAATATGCCAGGCCACTTTACGACATTCCACTATACACCATTAAATTCTGAGCAAAACCACTGTGCATTACTTCACTGTACTCCACCAAACTACATTGTAGCTACTACAAACTACACCACTATATTCTGCACTAATATACTCTTCATTACTGTATTCAATTACACTTTTGGGGATGCCTCTTTACTTGATGCCCCCACACTATACTGCTCCCAACTGCATGCTCTTCCACTGTGTGATGTGATGCGGAATTTATATAGCACACTATCACTCCACGGAGCATCTTGGCGATTTGACTCCACCCAGCTGAAGGTGTCCAAAGCTGTACTGTCCCCAAAGGAAGATATATTCACATAAATGCTTTGCATGCTGGGTCCGACAGGCTATATATCCAAGTTTTCAGGGATTTCCTAAACCTTTGTTCGGGTGTGATCTCATAAAGCTGGTGGTGTAGTTAATTCCACGCCCTAGCGCCAATCACTGCCAGGGATTTACCCCCCTTTGTCGCCAGTCTAATTTTAGGGACAATGAGCAGGTTGGCTGTAGCGGACCTAAGATTACGAGAGGGGTGGTATCGCGAAAACTTTTGCGAAGATACATCGGACCCTGCGTGTGAAAGGCCCTCTAGGTAATGGTCAGGACCTTAAATAAGACGCGTTTGTGAATTGGGAGCCAATGGAGGGCCTCTAGTGCAGCAGAGGCCGAGGACTTTCTAGGTCATCTAAGTACCAATCTAGCTGCTGCATGTTGGACCTTCTGAAGTCTGTGCAGGGCCGAGTTGTTTGACCCTGCATACAAGCTATTGCAGTAGTCCAGGCTTGATGTAATTAACGCCACTGAGACCGTGCATCTGGCTGCAAGGGGAAGCAGGTAAAAAAAAAATTCTGAGGCCCTTTATGATGTTGAAACAGGCACCTGCTACCTCCCTTGCTTGCTGTTTAAACGAAAGGGTATCATCAAATTTGACCCCTAAGTTTTGAGCAGCCTTGATTGTGTTTGGCGGGGCTACCGCATCCTCTGGCCACCAAATCTGAGGAGACAAGGGGTTGTTAAATCCAAACTGTAGAATTTCCGTTTTGTCATCCAAGTGAATGTCGCAGATAGGCAGTCTTTCAAGGTCTGTTCAGCATTGGCCAAGTCCTTATCCAGGACTAGGACTAGCTGCGTATCATCAGCGTAAGCAATAGTGCTGATGTCAAATGAAGAGATTAATGTGATCATGGGGACCATGTAAAGATTAAAAAGTGTGGGGCTCAGACTTGAGCCCTGTGGTACCCCTCTCTTCAATGCCTCTTCCTCAGAACAAAACTGTCCCAACGTAATTACCTGACGCCTATGTGTCAGAAAATTTTTGAGCCACTCTAATATGGTGCCTGCTATGCCCGCATTGTCCAGGCGATCTAAAAGGATAGCATGGGACACCGTATCAAACGCTGCAGATAGATCTAAAAGGATCAGGACAGCCTTCTTGCCCTGATCCAGCGCAGCTCGTATGGTCTCCGTTGTGAACAGCAGGGCCGACTCCGTCGAATGATGGGCTCTAAAGCCTGCTTGATTTGAATGAAGAATGTTATTCTCTTCTAGGAATGCCGTAAGCTGCTTATTTACACAAAGTTTTCCGCCAATTTGCAAAGGGCTGGAAAAAGCAAGATAGGGCGCAAATTAGATAGAGTTGTGGGGTCCTGTAATGTCTTCTTCTGAAGCGGTCTTACTGCTGCGACTTTCCATTGTAGTGGAATCTCACCCGATTGAAGTGATGAGTTAATAATGGAGTTTATTGCAGGATTGGCCTCCTCTAATATAGCTTTTAACAGAATCGGGGGACAAGGATCTAAAGGAGATCCTGACTTAATTAGAGATATAGCCTGGTGGGTATCCTCCAGGCTAATCGGGGTGAAGGTTTCCCAACAAGCCGTGTAAGAATCTATTATGCCCCTTGACTCTGAATCCACTGGTTCAGCCTGAGGGAAATCTTTGGTGAGATTGTGTATTTTCTGATCAAATAGTTAGCTATATCGTCACATAAAATCTGGGACGATGGAATATCCTGTGATAAGAATTTAGGATTTCTGAAACTATTGACAATTTTGAAGATTTCCTTCTGTGGGTTTTTTGTAGCTTCGATCGCGGTCGTGGAAAAGTTAGCTTTCGCACGTTTGATCAAGGTGTGATAGTGCCTCCTAGCTGTCTTGTACGCCCCATGTTCTTTACTATCATAATGGCGTCTCCATCTATGTTCTAAAACTCTTACTTCCCCATATGTTTCTTTTAGTGTACTCGAAAACCAGGGCGCAGATTTCCTCTCTTGCTGGGATCTAGGCCTTGCACCTAGGGGTTTCATCTTATTCCCTATTGCACTGATCTATCCCCCGAACCTATGGTTATCTATGGTGGTATTCCCTGACAGAATATTTTTGCTCTCCTTCACCCAGCTGGACAAATCAGGGTGATCTATGATTTTACCCCAGCACGGAGAAAGCCTCCGATTGCTTTGTACCCCCTTCTTCATTGCTTCATTGCTATCTACCCTAAGGCTGAACACAATTAATTTATGATCTAACGAGGTTTGAGTCAGGGGGGCTCTACCCTCATCGTGTCCAAGTTAGTACTAATACAGTCCAAAATGTGCCCTGCTTAGTGGGTAGGTTCTAAAGTTTGCGTGGTTAAACCAAAAACATGTATTATCTCTGTGTGCAACTCCACTTTATGTTATTCCACTACATGCTGCTCCATTATGCCCTACTTTCTGGGGCACTACTGAGGTGTACATTATTCAATTGTACGCTACTCCACTCTGTGCCAATCAATTCTACTAAAATGCAGTATGTGCCAATGCAGTGTACCACAATATACTGAATGCTATTTCAGTTAAAAAGCTACATTCTGCACCACTCCCATCAACAACACTTCAGTCTACGTTACTAGACTCTACGCTTCTATAAGTAACCCTGTTTGATTCTACAACACTCTACTGCACACTACTCCACTATATGCCATTGCAATGTACGTCTCAAGACTTAACATCATTACAGTAATCAGTACTTAATTGCGCACTGCTCCACTGTACAGCACTACACTTCATGGTACTTCATTATACACCATTGCACTACACCCTATTACACTGTACCCCACTGTGGTATACACTATATCACTCTGCACGACTGCACAACTGCATTGTATGGCACTGCAATATACACCACTACACTTTACACAATTTTAATTTACAATGCTACTCTTTACCACAGTTGCGTTTACGTTAGCCCACTGTACACCACTCAAATGTACGCCACTCCAGTGTATGCCATTTCCGTTTATGCCACTACAGTCTACCACACTCCATTGTATGCCACTCCACTGTACACTATTTTAGTATACAATATTCCATTATATACCCCTACAGTATACAACACTTCACTCTCTACACTCCACTGTACACCACTACAGTGTATGTGAATACATTCTACAATATTTACCACACTCCACTTTATGTTATCCCATTGTATATCACTACACTATACAGTACTATACTAAGTTTTATGCCACAGCAATACAGGCACTCTACTGTATCCAACTTCAAAGTACAGCACACCACTTTATGCAACTCCACTCTATGCCACTCCACTGTATGCCATTCGAGTATGCCCCACTCCAATCAACCTTATTCTATTTTATTCCAGTCCGGTATACCAAAATATACTGTACCACCATAGACTTTGCAACACTGTCCACCATTATATTGTTCCACACTCCACTTTTAAATACTTCACTCCAGAAAACTAAATTGTACCAATACCACACATGTGTTACTAACATTACAAAAGCCATTGAAATTCACACAAAAAAGGTTAAACATAGGTAATTAGGCAAACTTTAGTTATGTTTACTATACAATTCCTTTTTTATCAAAGAGGAGGGAGAAGGAGGGTACTGCTAGGTTCAACCTCCTAAATATCAAAGTATAGAACAAAAATCCATATATGATGGGTCGTGGGAACCTAGCAAGTGAGAAAATGTAAGGTTATCCCCAAATTGTGGGTTTGCCTTACCATAATATAAAAGATTTTTTCTTGAGTCCCCTCACTCACTCAGGGTTGTCCCTAGGTGACATGCTTCATCATTGGGGCCATCCCAAGCATCTACTGCTTGGGGCGTGTGTCTCTCAATTATACATATGGCGATTCAACCTGCTTACTCCCTGGCTCGACCACATCTTGTGCGGTCGAGCCAGGGACTAAGCAGGTTGAAACGCCAGAGGGCTGCCGAGACAAAGTCTACAGGCCCCTTCACCCTGGCGGACCATGGGGCTTAACACTGCTAACTAAAAAATATTGCGGGTACAGCGTTAACCGTATGTATAATTGAGAGACACACACATTAGGTGTGTTCTATACTTATCCTACCTTAATTTTGTTTTTTTCACAGGAGTGGCATACATGGGGCTGGCCCTCATGTTGTCCTGAAGAAGAGGTGTAGGGGACACCTTGATACATGTTGACAGGATATTAGGGACTATGACCACATAACAGTTATATTTCCTTTATCTAACCCTTTTTACAATACCAACTAGGAGCAGGAATACAAAATTGAACCCACTAGCTAAGTATTTTTAATTTAGCACCAATCACCACTCCACCATACAATGTACCACACATAGTTTCACAAAATCAGTGCTCCTATGTTTCCTTCACAAGTCGCAGCACACCCCAAGCAGTAGATGCTTGGGATGGCCCCAATGATGAAGCATGTCACCTAGGGGCAACCCTGGGTGAGTGAGGGGACTCACGAAAAGAAATGTTCTTTTCTGGTAAGGCAAACCCAAAATATGGGTTTAACCTTAAATTTTCTCACTGGCTAGGTTATCACGATCCATCATATATGGATTTTTGTTCTATACTATACAATCCCAACTTGAACTACACAAACATTAAAAAGTGTCCAGGCCTTGCAGTCGAGCCCCCACTGAACATGGTGGTGGGTGCCTGTGGGGGTTGGTGCAGGCAGGCCCCTTCGGCCAACCCTCGCTGTGCATCGGCCTAAGACCTTCGTGGCACAGGGTTGGGTGCCTATGCATATTATGCATAATTATGAGGGGTTGGGTGCCTAAGCATATTATGCATATTTTTATGTTGAATCCACACACCCTCATCTATGTGAACTTTAGTTATATCAGATTTCTGATGGACTTGTACAACGACTGCTTCTGACTTCAGGGGGACCTCATGTAAGGTTTTGAAGGGCTGCAGCCTTGTTAAAGACTTCAAGCGGTTGCTTCACGAAGGACAGCTAGTAATTAATTTCTGGTACTGTAGCTATGCAAAAGAACAGACCCATTGGCTTTGCCAATGCTTATAATGAAATTGTTAAATGACCACAAGATCATAGTTTCCCCATTCAAAATCAGTTTTCAGAGCTTCTACCAGAATATCCAATTTGAGTTGGGGCACTCTTTGTGGCATTCTAAAACACACGTTGCTTTGATAAACTGCTCAATATTTAACATGCCATTTTTGAATAGCAGCGGCAAAGAACATAGGCCCACATTTGCTAATGCTTTTAGATGGGCTTGCTTTACTTTTGTAGTGCCCGCTGATGCAATTTTTTATGCTGGTATTTAGGTTAATATCTTATGCACATCAGAATTTGCATTGGATAGTTTTCAAAATTAACACAAAGTTGCACTATGTGCCACTTTCCATCAAAAGGGCACTCCATGGGTGGTACATGGGCGTTTCCATACAACCACCCATGGGTTTTGTCGAAAATCTCTAGCGACAAACATTTATAGATAGGGCTTTGTGCCAAAATCTTTCACCTTCTTGAGGCAGGCATAACAATGAGAAATGTTCTAATTTCTCCTAATTTTTCCTACTTTTCATGAGTGCTGCTTTGTAAAGAACACATAGAAAGTAGGAAAAATGTTAAAGGATATTTATTGTCTTGGAATGGTCCACTTCTAGAACAAAACGTTTTCGTTACAGAACACACACAATCTTGCAGTTTGAAGTTCACAAGCAAAGGGTAAGAGAGGAAAACCGCACCACGTCTTAGAAGATATGATGCTGTTCTGCTCTCTTCTTTCGCACAACGCAGCTCACCAACTTTTGTTGCTGCACTGCGTTGCAGGGCTTTTCGTAAATCTGTGCCATAGTTTTATGTCATTAGAATGAGAAAAATAAACTTAAAATGCAATACCCACTGAAATGCTGAGAAATATAAAAATATTATTTGTAGAAAATTGCAGCAAAATTTCAAAAAGATACAGGTAGATATGCCTATAAAAAGGGGCTCATTGTTTTAAGAACATACAGCCTGATTCATAAAGCACAATTGCACTCGCAATAGCTGCGAAAATGCTATTGCAGGCGCAATTTCCAAAATCGGTATTCACCACGAAAATAGCGAAATCGCAAACACAGATTTGCGAAATCGCTAAAAGATTCGCAGAATCCCGTCAGTAGATCATTAGCGATTCGGAATTAGCGATAAACCACGGATTCTGCGAAATTAATAGCGATGCCGCAATACAATCGCAATCGGTATTCATGAAAAATCGCTATTAGCGAAAAAAAACAAAATCGCTGTTTGCGAGGCGCAATTTAAGGACAACCCAAAGCAGGTGGTAACCATCAAAGCCATTGAATTTTTTTTTCGAAAAACCGTTGGCCAATCAGTAACTGGTGCAGGCCTGACCAAACACACTTAAGGAGATGCAGCTTCAGCATACGGAGTGTCAGAATGCCAGGACTGTACATGGTGGTCAGGCGGCGAAGGCTACAGCGAGCAGCACGGAGGAGACGCAGAATCCAGGAGAGGATATTCCGCCAGCGGGTCACCCTGCTGGGCCAAACCAGAGAGCAAATATACGCAAAGTACCGCCTGAATGGGGCAATGATCATCAAGCTAATTCAGGACCTTGACCCCCTGATGCAGCACCCAACAAGGCGGACCAATACCGTGCCAACACATGTCCAGGTATTGTGTAGCCTGCACCTCCTGGCCTCCGGGAGCTTCCAGGGGATAGTTGCAGCTGGTGGGGGGATATCCCAGCCCACCATGTCCCGCTGCCTAGGGAGTTTCCTTGACACAATGCTGACCCAGCTACACCACCACATCAAATTTCCCACCAGCCAACAGGATTTGGATGAGACCAAGCATCAATTCTACAATGTTGCGCATTTCCCACATGTGATTGGATGCATTGACTGTACCCACATCCACATCTGCCCACCAGCTGCAACGGAGTACATGTACCGCAATCGCAAGTCCTACCACTCCCTCAACATCCAGATGGTCTGCAATGCTAAGACATACATCACGGACATAGTGGCACAGTACCCGGGGAGTACACATGACACATTCATATTCCGGCACTGCGGCCTCCACACACGACTGGCCAGGGGAGACTTTGGGGAAGGACACCTACTTGGTAAGTACACTTTGCCCACAACGTCACACTGCGATGAAGTCGCTGCGCTGCACAGGCACTCACCCTCTGCTCCTCTCATTCAGGTGACAGTGGCTACGCCCTCCATGAATACCTCCTCACCCCATACCTCAACCCTGCTACACTACAGCAACGGCGTTACAATGTAGCACACATACGCACAAGGAATTGCATTGAGAGAACATTTGGGCTACTGAAGAGCAGATTCTGCATACTGCACAAGACTGGTGGGGCCATGTACTACAGTCCTGTTGTGTGCTGCCGCATTGTGGCTGTGTGTGCAATACTACACAACATTGCTACCAAGCGCCGGATACCTGTAGACATCTCTGGCAGTGAGTCGGAAGGGGACGACTGGCCACCTGCACATGTGCGTCATGCACGCGGGGAGAACCCAGCTGAAGGACACAGATGCCGCAACCACATCACAATGAACAGTTTCTAGTGCACCCACTCCCCTCACCCAACAATTCACAATTGCATGCAAATGGAAATAATGACAGGAGGCCGATGTATGATGCAAGAATAAATATTATTGTTGAATTCACAATAATAATGTTAAGTTTCAATCCTTTCTATGCCAGCAGTATTGCGCCATACTGCTGTGAACAAAACACAGGACATGCTTGTATCGTCAGCATGTCCCAACAAATGTACATGAAAGTCAAGTGCGCCTCCGGCGCGCAGCACCCAACCGCCTCTCCGGCTCTTCCTCTGCCACAGAACGTGACCCTGCAGTGGGCCTGGTGCTGCGGCGTAACACGGCAACCTGTGAGGCAGACAGGCTGCTGACACTTGAGGTGCCCTCGCTGGTATCGTCCCCCCCCTGACATTGCCTGCCCCAGTAGGATGGAGTGCCAGTACTGCAGTGGTGACCTGCTCCAACACTCGGGCCACATCCTCACAGCATTGGATCAACTGCTGCTGCTGCGCCAGGGACCGTCGCGAGAGCTGGGAGGTGGCATTCCCAATAACATAGTTAGAGCGGGTGTAGGCTGACAGCCGTGTAAGTAGCTGCCGGTGGCGCCGGCGGGCGGTGTTTCGCTGCGATATGAGCGCAGCAGTGTTGGCCTCCATGGCTGCCGTCATGCGGTCCATCTTGTCGGCCACATTGGCCACATTGCGGCCAATGTTATGGAGCTGCATTTTGATCGCCCCTTGCCGTCTTGCCTGCAGTTGGTGTATGCGTAGCATACGGCGCTCTATACTCAAGCCTGGCACGCGCACATCCATCCCCCTCCTGCCGCTGCGTGCATTGTTCTGCTGGCGAGCCCTGCCATGCCTGCTCTGCTGGCTGGCCACAGTGGGTGTGCGCACTGTGACTGCAGTAGCTGCACCAGATGTAGAGGGTGCAGCTGGTGGTGGAGTTGAGGTAGTCAGAGGTGCTGCGCCTGATGGTGGTGGCACAGATGGTCTTGCCCTGGCTGTGGGGATAGGTGCAGCGCCTGATGGTGGTGGCACAGATGGTCTTGCCCTGGCTGTGGGGATAGATGCTGCGCCTGATGGTGGTGGCGCCGATGGTCTTGCACTGCCAGTGGGGATAGGTGCTGCACCTGATGGTGGTGGCGCAGATGGTCTTGCACTGCCAGTGGGGCAGTCAAAACAAACCCGGCAACAAGAAGGCCTCATGGTTCAACGATGATCTTAAGAAATCCAAGAAACTCTGCCACTCCCTCGAAAAGGCCTGGAAAAAAGACCCTACCACCAGCACCAAGGACGCCTTCAAAAACGCCACCCGTACTCACCACCAACTAATCCGAAAAGCCAAGAAAACAGCATTCAAGGATCGACTTGACAACAACGCCCACAACAGCAAGGAACTTTTCAACATCGTCAAGGAATTCTCCAATCCCTCGGCCAACTCCAACGACATCACCCCCTCTCAAACCCTCTGCGACTCCCTAGCCTCATTTTTCCACAACAAGATTGCAGACATCCACAACAGCTTTGACAACCAACCCGGAAACCAACCCACCCTACCATCTGCTGTACACCTTCCCCCCGTGAACACCCTTAACGCCTGGAACCCCATCTCCACTGAGGACACCATCCGCCTGATGAATTCCATCCACTCAGGATCCCCCACAGACCCATGTCCTCACCACATCTTCAACAAAGCAGACTCCGTCATAGCACCTCACCTCCGAGACGTCATCAACTGCTCCTTCAACTCCGCTACCTTCCCAGAAGACTGGAAACACGCTGAACTCACCGCCCTTCTGAAAAAACCCACAGCAGACCCCACCGAACTCAAAAATTACCGCCCCATCTCGCTTCTTCCATTTCCGGCCAAAGTCATCGAGAAAGCTGTCAACAACCAGCTCGCCGCCTTCCTCGAAGCCAACAAATCCCTCGACCCCTCACAATCTGGCTTCCGAGCAAAACACAGCACTGAGACCGCCCTCATCGCAGCAACAGACGACATTCGAACTCTACTGGACAATGGAGACACAGTCGCCCTCATCCTCCTTGACCTCTCTGCAGCATTCGACACAGTCTGCCACAGCACCCTTTTACAGCGCCTCAGAAACATCGGGATCCAAGGAAAAGCACTTGATTGGATCACCTCGTTCCTCACCGGAAGAACCCAGAGAGTCCGCCTTCCACCATTCAAGTCCGAGGCCTCTGAAGTCATCTGCGGCGTACCACAAGGATCCTCACTCAGTCCCACCCTCTTCAACGTATACATGAGCCCCCTCGCGGCCATCGCACGCCATCACAACCTCAACATCATCTCTTACGCGGATGACACCCAACTAATCCTTTCTCTCACCAATGACCCCAGCACCGCCAAAACTAACCTACACGAAGGAATGAAAGAAGTTGCCGAATGGATGAAACACAGCCGTCTGAAACTGAACTCAGACAAAACTGAAGTACTCATCCTAGGTACGTCCCCCTCTGCATGGGACGACTCCTGGTGGCCGGAAGCCCTCGGAAAAGCACCCATCCCGACAGACCACGCACGGAACCTAGGCGTCATCCTGGATTCCTCACTCTCAATGAACAGACAAGTCAGCGCCGTATCCTCTTCCTGCTTCAACATTCTTCGCATGCTCAGAAAAACATTTCGCTGGATCCCCACCGAAACAAGGAAAACTGTCACCCACTCTCTGGTCACGAGCCGACTGGACTACGGAAACACCCTCTACGCAGGTACTACCGCAAAACTCCAGAAGAAACTCCAACGAATCCAAAACGCCTCAGCCAGACTCATATTAGACATCCCACGCAACGAACACATCTCTGGTCACCTTAAAGACCTCCACTGGCTACCCGTCAATAAGAGGATCACTTTCCGACTGCTTACCCACGCACACAAATCACTCTACGACATCGGACCAGAATGCCTCAACTCACGTCTGTCCTTTTACACCCCCTCCCGCCAACTACGCTCTTCCAGCCAAGCCCTCGCCACTGTCCCTCGCATCAACAAGACCACCATGGGAGGCAGATCCTTTTCTTACCTGGCTGCTAAAACATGGAACTCTCTCCCCGCATACCTTCGCCTCACCCAGAACCACCTAGCATTCAGAAAGCAACTTAAAACTTGGATATTTGAAAAGTAATCCTCCTCCCCTTCCTAAGCGCCTTGAAACCCTCTGGGTATGTAGTGCGCTATATAAGTTCTGTGACTTGACTTGACTTGACTGTTGGCAGCTCCTCGGCATCCTCTGGTTGCTCGACAATGAGCAGCCTGTCGCTATCGCTGATGTTGTCAGCGCCACCTGTGAGGGGAAGTGGACATTCATTAGTTGCATGTATCTGTCACACGTGCAGTTGCTACATGCATGCTGGATGACATTCCCTAACTGGCTGTGGCATTGCGTACTTTGGGACATGTCTGGCTGCATTGGGGTACTTGTACATTGTGGGCAGACTACATGTCCCACAATGCTTTTGGGCATTACCTAATGTGCATGGATGGCATGACTTTGGAAGATTATGGGAGGCTATAGGGTCATGGCCATTGATAGGGGACAGGGTCGCAGTCGCATGCCACTTACCTTGGCTCTCTTGGGTGGGGCGAGATGAGTCCAGATTGGTGACCCCAATGCACGCCTCTGACTCTAGAGTGTCCTCCACGCGGTCCTCCATGGGGGTGTTGGGAGGGACAGTAGGTTCTCCACCTCCAGTAGCCAGGGTCTCGCCCAGCCTCTCTGCCACCCTCTCCTTGGCACGACCTTGGAGGTCGTACCACCTCGTCTTAAGCTCCTCCAGCGACCTGTGTGCCACGCCCACAGAGTTGACTTTAGACGCTATCCCAAGCCAGATTCGGCGTTTCTCCACCTCAGGCACCCTCCTGGAGTCTTTTCCAAAAAGTTTAGGGTGGTTATCAACCACCCCATCAATGAGGTGCTCCAACTCCTGTTCGGAGAATTTGATCTTCCTCTTGCGCCCGGAGTCGCTGGGCCCTGGTACAGCCTCTTCAGCCATTGCTGCAGTCAGATGAGTTGAGGATTTGCAAGTTTGCAGGTGTCCTGGCAGGAGCTCAGTAAGATGCAGCCTCAAGATCAGCCTCACTGTAATGAATGAGGGTGGGAACTGGCTGCTTCCTGGTTGTGATATCATCACTGTGCTCGAAATGCGACTTCCCGTTTTTCCGATCTCGAAATTCCGACACGGATGTTGACGGAAATAGCGATTAGTCTGCGATTTTAGAATACGCTAACACTTTTTGCGGCCGCGTGCAAATCGCTTTATTTTCTCTGTAATTTTGATGAATGCCGATCTGCGATTTCTAAATTGCGATTCGCTGTGAATCGCAATTTAAAAATCGCAAAATTCGGATTTCATGAATCAGGCTGATAATTCACAAAAAGCTTGCTGTATGTTACTCTTGAAGTACTCCTGTCTTTCTCCTTAATTCCAAGAGTAAACTGTACTGTTGGAATTAAGGAGTAAGCCGGGAGTACTTCAAAGTAAGTAGCCCCTATTGACAGCAAAAGACTTTTGAATCACGCCTTTTTAACTCTTGCTCCTATATTTTGAAATACATCATCTCTGGAAATTAAAGATCATAATCTCTTCTTGGTTTATATAAAGAGGATCAAAAAGCACAAAAAAGTCACATCAGTTTATTTCTGTTCATACAGGAAAGCACCTGTTACTCTCAAAAACTTGAAACACGGGTTTTATTGTAGTTGCCCAGTAACATGCTGTTCTAAAGAATTGTACTCTAATTTTCTGGAAATAAATACCATTTCGGATGGTGGTCTTTTACATGTAGCCTCCTAGTCACATATTTCAAAACGGAGCTCGTAAATGAACTGCTGGTGGCACTTTTAAAGACGAGTTACAAACGACAACAAAGCATCATCATCATCACAAAACTGTATTAGTTTTTTTCCAAACTATCAAAGTGTACAGAAAAATGTATAAAGAATTTAAATACTCTTGTCTAAATTCCAATAAAATACAATTTGAACAGTTAACCTCCTTAAAACAGTTTCAAAGACCACAAGAGTTAATGTTCTCTCGGATAATCAAAGGTACTTCGAGCATTATAAAAATAGCTAATCATAGTAAAAATTGACAACAAAGCATGTGATTGGTTTGTAAGAACAAGCTTTACTTTATCCACACTCCGAAATATTTGTAGCTCTAAAATAGTGCTCATTGATGGAAAATAGTTATGAATAGTTTTGTAACATTTCATCAAATAAATCTAACTTTGTAAAACTCCTAAATAACCTTTAGAACAGAGGTTTTCAACCTTTGCTGTATTAAGAGCTACTTATGATCAATGAAAATTATCCAAAGCTACTAGTCTTATTGGTGTTTTAATAGTGAAAATATCAGACACGATTACATTAGTAGCTACCAGTTGCAAGATTACAAGCAGCGTTCACCTGAGGTAATGAGGCACAATTAGAGGTAGGGATGTAAAGAGGTAAGGACGTAAAGAAGACTTTGTCAATGCGGAATGCCTCTTGCTCTGTAATACATAATGGCCGTAATTGCAATGACCTCTGCTATTTAAAGGTGGCTGAAGAGCTACCAGTAGCTCACAAGCTACTTGTTGGAGAATTCTGCTTTAGATACTGGTCCTGCAGAAGATGTCCATGTAAAGCTACACCTTTACATATTCTCCGGTACATATCTCTAGATTTGGGAGTTTGGGGAATGTATTAACATTCTCAGTAGCATGGTTTGAATGTTGAACCCCTTGCAGGAAGTTGTATTGGGAATGTAATGTGACAGTCGCTATATCCCACGGCAGAGCTGTACCTTCAGTACATGCAAATGCACTGCTTTATTCTTTTTTGCTCCCCAGGGAAAGGATAAATAACCCCCTGGAGAAACTCCATAGTCTACAATTAAGAGGATGCCCTGCCCCACCTTTGAAAGAGAATTACTCCACCTTTTTGCTTGTGTAAATCTCAGACCATTTTCAAGGGGAGAGAGGGATGATGAGTTTGTGAGTGTCCACAAACTGACTATGTTGTGGACGCTCACAAGCTTTCAAGGATAATCACCACTTGAGCCATCTCCTCCTCATCCTAGCTTGATGGTTACTTTTGTAAAATCGTGCTCATTTTATGCGTGGAATTATGGAGTAGTAGCACTATTTACACCTGCCCAGTGTCCTTTTGTTGATACTCGACAGCACAAACAATGGAAGTGGAAGAGAAGACAGTGCTCAGACGAATAAATTACGTATAAGAGGCCTTCATGGCCTCCACCTTGACACTGGAAGAGAGGTGTAGTAGTCATTTACAATCGCTGGTTCTAAACCCAGCAAAAGTCTAATCTGTATAGAATGGTTTGTAAATATTTTTCATCATAATACGAAATCAGTACTCCATGCTTTCCTCAGCAAATACACATCTGGAAACACACTGCACTGTCAATTTGATAAATCTAGTGGAAAATAAAATAAATGTCACGGCATGCAAGATCCTGCAATTATCTGTGAATGTTATACTTAGATATTTATTAGACGCATTTTCTCGGCCTAAAAATAGACACAGTGACGTCAAGCATATTTGAAAACAGCATTTGTGAAAATATGAATTTTAATTCGATTATATACTACCTTCCGAGCTTGGAAGAACAGAAGAATTACTGGTTGCCAGATTCCAGTCTATCATAAATGCAGACTAAGGTGATAATTCAGATAGAAGCTGTCTCCCACCATAGTTACTATCACAGCAATTATGAAAAAAGAAATAGTTCTCCGGAATTTTCAGATGTGGCAGCCTTATATGCTGTTGTTGTCCAATAATGGGATAAAACTGAAATCAAACAAACTTATTATTTTAATTCTGTTGATCAAGCCAGTGCAACAAGCAATCTAGCTTCCATTAGGTGGGTTGGGGAAAAGGATTTTCCCCATCGGAGCACATTTTGAAGACTGCATGGCCAAATGGTGCATTTTGGTGCTGAGATTTCACAAAAATTATATAAAAAACCATAGGGTTCCTTCTTAGGAGCAACAATGAAAGATTTCAATACTTTTGCGGTATTGCCTTCTCCGAGACAACTATGAAAAAAAGGGGGCGAAACTTTTGATTTTCCAGGATAATTTTTCAAAAGTTTTAAATAAAGGACTATACATATTACAAGCCCATTTAAAAAAAAACAATGTACTTTACTTCTTTTCCCGATGCTGCATCATGCCTTTGACAAGTAGATTCCAGGTACTGTTCCTATAACCGCAGTCTTCTGACTCTTCCAGAAATTAGGATTACAGCCCTAGACAATGTCCTGATTTTTAAGGAGAGAGCTTCACTTACAGGGTGAGGACCATTAATCATCATCTTTAGGCCAGGAACATTACAACTCTTTTGCCAACTAATCTTACGACTTCAGTGGTCACAGCCTGAATTGATTTCCAAACAATCTTTAGAAAGATGATCTGTTTGGGGCCACTACTCATAAAGCCCGCTACAGCGGGCTATGTCTGCCATTAAAGGCCCTGCCCAGGGTTAAAGGCCCGAGTCAAAGGAAAGGGCCTTTGAAAGGGAGCAGGACTTTAATGCTGGTATAGCCCAACTACAGAGGGCTATAATCAATCAATAAGGCATTTGCTAAAGCGCGACTACTCATCCGTAAGGGTCCCAAGGCGCTGGGGGTGGGGTCTTTCGAAGAGCCAGGTTTTGAGGTTACTTGCGAAGATGGCAAGAGATGTTGTCTGTCTGAGGTGGAGCGGTAGGGTGTTCCAGGCTCTGGCCACAAGGCAGGAGAAGGAGCGACCTCCTGATCTGGTCTATCTGGTGCGGGGGACTACGGCGTAGGAGACCTGGGCTGATCGTAGGGTCCTCTGGAGTGCGCGAAATTTGAGTAGGCTGTTCAGGTATGCTGGTCTGGTGTCGTGGAGGGCCTTGTGGGCATGGGTGAGCATCTTGAAGGTGACTCTAGCTTTAATGGGGAGCCAGTGGAGTGTGCGCAGGTGCTGGGAGATGTGGCAGTGTCTTGGCAGGTCGAGGACCAGTCTTGCGGCGGGTCGTTCTGGATGTTCTCCAGCTTGCGGGTGAGGTTTTTGTTGCCATATTCGAGTCTGCTGGTGATCAGGACGTGAGTGACAGTCTTTGTTTTTGAAGGGGAACCATTTGAAGGTCTTACGTAGGAGGTGGAGTGTGTGGAAGCAGGAGGACGAGACGGAGTTGATCTGGTGGTCCATTTTAAGCTCGGAGTCCAGGATGATTCCCAGGTTGCGTGCGTGGTTTTTGGGGGTGGGTGGGATTCCGAGGGCGGGGGGCCACCAGGTGTCATTCCAGGTGTTGGGGTTTGGGCCCATGATGAGTACTTCTGTTTTGTTGGTGTTTAGTTGTAGGCTGCTGTTTTTCCATTTGGTGATGACTTCCATGCATTCTCGAAAGTTGTGTCTGGTGGTATTGGGTTAGTTGGATAGGGAGAGGAAGAGTTGGGTGTCGTCTGCGTATGACACAATGTTGAGTCCGTAGGTTATGAAGATGCGGGCGAACACAGCCATGTAGACTGCACTGATTAAAGGACCCTCCCCTCCAATAGGGAAGCCGCCTGGCCGGTTTTATACTGGCACGGACAATATTTTATGTTCCTGCGTACAAAAATTAGACAAATCACCTAAAGCTCCTATTTTTCCCTTACTGGTGCATACTTTAAGCAGTAAAGGTGAGAGGAAGAAAACAATTTGAATGTATTCTACAGCTGCCTTAATGAACCCTGACTATTAAAGTAAACAAAGACAGAAAGCCCATGTTAAAAACAAATGCAGACAATTTCATATACAGTTCCACTTAATGATCAAGACCAGGCCTTTGCAGAATACTAAAACGTGAGCAGATGGCATGCATTTTTTTGTGGGGAATGTGGCATCCCTACCCTTCAAGCATCAATACTGTAGCATTCTCCAAGTGTGCTAAGCATTGTCTCATGGCTATAGATTAAAGAGAATAAACTCTAAGAAAGTGGTTATTGTTTCTGGCTGTTTTAAATAGGTGCTCCTGTTTACATACTAACAATCTAAAAAACGTGATTATGATCTAATGCATTTTAATGTGCTTTTTGATATTTACATATCGGAGTGCAGTGTCAAGAGCACAAATTAGGCTAACTGTTTATTGAGCAAGTGAAACGGTCAAAGCTAAAAGAGTTATCAGAACATTGTTCACACTCACAGCATGGAGAAATTCCAAGGAAAAGGAGATTGAACCAATGCAGACACAGGGAGTGATTTTCAACATGTAGTATGACAGGGGTGTGTCTCACACACTACAGCAGTGCTTGTTTTTCAGTGCACACTCAAAACGCCTCATGTCTTGCAAATGGAAAATGCATTAAAAAGATTTGGTATCAAAGACTGCAAAGAAGGCTCTCACCTTACTGCCGCTCTCTGTTTTTCCTTTCTGAACTCTGCCGTTTACAGCATGGATCTCTGTGCTGGCCATGGTACAAAAGCTTAGGGGCCATACATTAGTAGGAAAGAAATAGTTCCAGAACCCTGAGCATAACACCTCTGACCTGGTTACTTAAGTGGGAAGGAAGCTGTGCCCCTTAACACGTCCAATCCCACCAATCACATTTGAGTCATGACCATCAGCAGTTGGTGAGTAGCAGTGAAGGAGGCAGAGTCATACCCACGCCTTCATTGTTCACGCACCTAGCCCTGCCTCCTGCCATTTAGTTTAATGCCACTATTTTGTTCCCACCCAGGGCCATGCAAATAATGCCCCAAAGGGAAATTCATATATAAAAATGACAACCCACCACGCCCCATCAGTTTGTCATCACAGGCCTGACTTGTGCTTCTAGGGTGATGAAGACCTTTCTCAATATCAACAAGAGAGAGAGGGAATCTAAGGAGCACTCTTGGTCCCCCAGTTCATATAGTCAAAACAACGAAAGAGTGTGCCTCCTCAAGAGAAGAGCGAGCATGAAGAATTAAACTTGATTCTTTAAAAAACCCTGACTCCCCAACCTATTTGGTGACATGCTTCATCATCGGGCCCCACCAGGAAGGCAGAGTGCCTCACCGATGTGCTTCAACGCCAAAACTACTGCGGAGCAGGTTAGTGTTGTCTGAGTGACAAGTGAAAATGATTGTGAGGTGGTTTAAAAATGTCTAGATTGTGTCCAAAAATATTTGTATTTGTTGGCCAACAAGACACAAGTAAAAACAAAGTGGGAGATGTAGGAGCTGGATAAATTAATCAGCAATGTATCGATGTGCGTGGTCAACATGTTTCTGTCTGTATGATGCTAGTTGCTATGCATTCTTCAGGACCAAATTGTGAACCTCAGTGGTATGTGCATGCTAAGGCCCACCCTAACCATGAGGTCCAGAGTGTGAAAAGAAACAAAATGTATAGTAACCTGCTGTTACTGAGGGATCCTCCCTATTTGGAGGAACCTAAAACATCTGTAATGAGAGACAAACACAAACAAACATAAAAAAAACAGTAATTTTATAGGTTGCAGTAATCGTGCGTTTGGCCATTCGAGTTTTAATCATGCACTTGTGCTCTTCTCAAAGTGCACTCTAACCTTACCTATGGATGCTAGGGTGTACTATAGTGGGTAAAGATGGGCACATATTTTCTCACATTATCGCTTATAGTAGTGGCTCATCCAGCTCTTAATGTAAAGGTACCTTGTTATAAGCGCTATTTCACCTGCACGCCAGCTAGGGCGTTAACGGTATCGGTGGATCTGGGAAAAAACCCTCTCAGTGACTTATTATGGATAGTGATCCAGCGCTCCTACCAAAATTCTGCACACCATCTACCACCAAACTTACCAAACAATACCAGGCCCATAAAAATAACAGAGCAGCTGAATCATGAGGCGAATGAATCTAATATGTTGTTAATGAAATACTAAACTAACTCAAATAAATAAGACCAGCTTATCATTTTAGAAAGTTTATTCATTAATAACTGAAAATCAGGTTTGGAACTGTATTAATCAAGTATTAGAAAATGTCATTAAAGAAAAGTTTATTCAGCATTTATAAATAGAGCTTGATTCAAGAAATATTATTCATTAACGGAAATAAGTGAAAATGAGCATTTCCAAACCCTAACTAATTTCCTGTCTCTACCCTCATTGCCTTAAAACAAAGTCTTTAAAAGTCTCCTTTCCTTACGTGCGTTCGTCAATCAGCAGAACACGACCCTCTGGAATCAAGAAGCGTAGGAAAAAAGTCTGCTCCTTGAGCCAATTCTTATACCCTAAAACTAAGGCTAAACTAAATATTTTCACATTCCAACAGCTGAATTCTGGCTCCCCATTGGCTGAGCCACCTCATGCCAAAGTAAATTTTGACATCTTCCACCTCAGGTCCGGGCTTTTACACTAACCCATTGTTCATGCACAGAGTCATGGCGGCACTTCTGTAGGCTGTTACATTTTGTAGCAAAGATGTTCATGTAATGCACAAAAATGCCACGACTCTCATCCTGGCCTTGAGCCTGTCCGTTCTGAGCTTCTCGTGGCACAATAGCAAACCTCTCCACAGAGTCGCCTTTGGCAGTTCTTTTCAAAACTTTTCACAATAAAAGTTTATAGGCTTCTCTTCTTTTTCAAAATAAGTTTTCTCTTGTGGCTTTACATCAGCAGGCCTCTTTTCAGAAAGCGTCAATTTTCTGTGCCACTTTTTCTTGCGTCACGTTTTGGAATGCATTATTTTTCTGCAGCCAACTCTATGCTTCTTTGAAAAACTATTATTTAAACAAACATAAAGCATCAATTAGTTAAAGAATTGACATTTGTTCTGTTACCCACCCCCTTTGCTAAATGTTAACCCATTAATTATTTTACCTAGCAAAAGCACATTTAAGCAGCATATATTAGCTTTGATATACCAATCCGATCTGGAACTGCATTTGTCACAGAAAAGACAAGACAAAAGCACATTTAAAAGCACATGCTATTATTTTTGACAGCAGCATTTAGTATATGACAAAGACAATAGACAATAATTATTGTATTATTTCTTTTGCATTTTGCAAACATAAGCATAATGTTAGTTGCATGTATTCTTGTTGCACAGTGTATTCTAGGTTGATTTAATAACATGCAGTTTTATTAAACATTATGGAAGTCTGACTTCATAAGCCTGAACAAAAGATTGTTCCTTAACCCGCTCCATCAATAGCAGCCTGTGAAAAAAAACATTAAACATATTTGGTGACAGCTGAGGCTTCCCATAAATAACAATGCATGTTTACCTAATTTCCCTGTTACTATACCTCTCTACCCAGAACAGCAAAGTGCACTTGAAGATCTGTTAAGTCTAAGGTAATGAAAAGTGTAGTATATGGTCATGCAATACTCTGATTAGCTCTGATAATGCATGCCTCACATCAAACAGTTGCTGCCTTTAGTGAAATCATGTAATAAATGTGGCTGCAGCATGCAAACAAGTTATTCAAAGGAATGCTTGAAGTCTATTATTTGTCACCCACAATGGCACTCTAGAAAGAGACTAGCCATGTGCAAATCAGGCTTGGCCCTGCTTCAATAGGAACAGCTCAGCCTAAACTGCCAGGCCATATCCATTCAGATAGGGAACATAACCAACAACCGACAGGTCTGAGCCTATTTATGTCTTTTCAGTAAGGTACAGCCTGGCACAGTGAGCATGGGCATACCCGTCGCACCCAGGGTGTTGGCAGCAACAAACAAGTTGATCGAAGGAATGCTTGAAATAATCACAGCCACTAGTGATCACTCTGGACAATATGCATACAGCCCGAGCCAATAATTTCCAGAAGTGCATTTATAAGTAGACTATACAGCAAGAAACTATATTTTGCTAAGGTCTTTCATTGACAAGCGAAAGAATTGCGGCTTTGACCTAGGGTCTGGAAATGTCAGTGACTAAGCAATATAAAAACGAGTTCTATAGAGCAGCACTTTACTTTAAAGTATTAATAGAATATACACTCAGACAACTGTGAGTGGATTGAAATTAGCTGTTCACGTTAATAAAAACTGACGTTCATAATCAACTATGTCTAGACTACAAGTTTAATTGTTGCTCAAGCATAGAACATCTTAGGGAAATATATATGCTGCTAAATTGCTATATTACCATGGAAACATTACCTAGTGATAAAGGTTATTTTGTTCTTATTTTAGAGATGCAAATGTTGCCCTCAAGTGAAGATCGTGATAAATATTAAATTTTCTCTGATTATTAATTAGCATTCGTAGAACACTAAGGAAAATGGCTAGACTGTGTTCCTAAATACGTCTCAAAGCAGAATGATCCAATTACTGCGCAAAGAAGAATATGTCTTATTTATTTATTTATTTATAAAATTTCTAGAGCGCACAAATACCTTCCGGTGTCTCGGCGCTAGAGTTCGTTAAGATAGCAGAGAGCTCCCACGTAGTTTACTGGTTGAAAAGCCACGTTTTAATGTGCTTCCGAAATATAAATAGGGAAGAGCTTGATCTAATATTAAGAGGGAGCTCGTTCCACAATTTAGAGGCAGCAATTGTGAAGCGCTTATCGCCCCATGTTGCTTTCTTAGTGCGTGGAATATGAAGTAGCTGGGATGCCTCAGAGCGTAAGGAACGCTTGGGTTTGTATGGAATGATGGATTTTTTTAAAAAGTCCGGTCTGGTATTGTTCAATGTTTTATAAATGATGCACAAGGCCTTGAACTTTGTACGGCTTCTCACTGGTAACCAATGAAGTTGGCGAATGATGGGCGATATGGATGAGAATTTGGGTGTGCCAGTTAAAATTCTTGCTGCAGCATTTTGCACTAATTGTAATTTATTCATGACTTGTTCCTGTGCATTCAGCCAATTTAATTGCCTGCACAGATCAAGTGTTTTTTGAAGAGGAGGGAACTGGACTCACCAAACCACTCAGCTGGTTAGCTCTGGTGATGTTAACCAGAAATGCCAATGGAACGATTCAAATCCATGCAGATCTATAAGGCCTGATTGTAGGTATTTGGGAAACATATACACGCTACTCTAAATTGTAGAAATGCTCTATAAGGGTAGGGACACTAAGATATTATCAATACTTGACATATCTTCAGTTTATTGCAGCATTTAAACCATTTAATTGCATCCATATGATCAGATGGTGAGTTTAGATTTTAGCTTCTGCTGGTTATTAGCCATTTGATATCTTCAAGCATTAACATATTCTGTGATACAAATCTTTTGGTGTATCGGTGGTTTTAGCATATAAAGACAATTGTGTGCAGCACTGTGCTTGAGGAACTGGGATGTCCTAAACTGATGGTTAGCAATTTCATATTATCAAGGCAAGAAGGAAAAAGCATGATGTGTCATGAGCAAAATCTCAACCAAGTGTTTTTGTGGCTGTATTTTTTAGCACAGACAGTGTAAGAAAATACCCCTGACACAATTCAAATGCTTTATTTACTAAATGGCAGTTTGTTGGCAGAAGTAGAATATGAGCAGTTGCTAGTTACTTCAGAACACTATCTCCTGTCCCCTGCAATTGTTGTATATATTTATTTTCCATTTTTGTGTTGGTTTATTATAGCCTGCTTATTTCACTAAATTGTATTAGTTGAGAAGCATTTTAGATGTGCATGTTTCAATCAAGGCACTCAAGTGTCCACCTCACTACTGACTGACACATTTTAAAAAACATTGTCTTTACCTGTTAGCTTTGTTACTGGATAATTTCTATACCTTGCTAATTCACAATTGGTTGTACATGTGGATGAAAGAAAGATTAAAAAACAATGTATTAATTTAGAGTGCTGGAGACTTTAGCAAACTATTTCCATTTTATTTTGAGATATTTAACTTCTTACATATACCATGACCCATTTACATTAAAACTATAAAAGTGATAATAATCAAGCAGATGATTCCTTAGTCATTGAAATGCATCTGCCATGGGTTTTCCTAGTACAGTATCATATTCAGACAATAACAAAGACATCTTTTCCCCTTATTGATTTGAGAGTAATGAAATACCCCTTTCAGAACGGGCTGAAATATCTGCTAAATATCACTTGGCTAATGGAGTTACCTAACGTCTGGTATCACAGTAGGGCTGGAAGTACCTAGTAATTTGTTGTGAGACTTATGATGTTGGTGTCAATGGAGGTATGGCACACTGGCTGCTTACATCATGCAGCAGAGCCCTTATCATAGATCCACTACGAAACACTGTTCCTGCAGCCAAATGAATCTGATGGGTCTAATGAGCAATCATTGTCTGTTAGGTAGATGAGCATAATGGACTGCAGTCTGTTTCTCTACCAGTGATCTGTACTATATTGTGTTTATTTCACCGAGACAAAACACTTTCCCATAAGAAGTTGCTTTGGGGCATATGTCGCTCGCTATGATGATCTAAGACAAATGGGCACATGCATCATTGTCAATTGCATTCGCAAACGGTGCGAATCGCAATCTTCGGCCGTTTGTGAACGCAATTGACAAAATTGGGATGCATCATGTTTTTTGCAATTTTAGAATTCGCAAATTTCTAAAATTGCGATTGCATTTAAGAAATCGCAATTTGAGATTTCTTAAATGCAATGCATGAACATTTTAAATTTGCGAATTCGCAAATAGAGAGAGGTAAATTACCATGAAGTTGACCTTCAAGGTAATTTGCAAAAACTTTCAAAAATGCACAAAAGTGCATTTTTTAAAGTTTCATTTTACACACACACATGCCCTTGGGGCATGTGTGTGTGAAAAATGCACTTAAAGTTATATTTCAGGGGTGCACGGGGGGTCCTTTGGACCCCCCTTGCACCCTTGAAATTGCATTCTCAATTTGCGATTCGCAAATTGCAAATCGCAAATTGAGAATGACTTCCCATTGATTCCTATGGGCCTCTTGGGCCATCGGAATCAATGGGAAGGGATTCCTTAATTGCGATTCGCAAATTGTGAATCGCAATGAAGGAATTTTTAGAAATCGCAAAAAAAATTGCGATTTCTTGATGCATAGCCTTTTGCGAACTCTAAATTGGGATTCCTTAATTTTCGCAATTAAGAAATCACAAACGGCAACAATTATGCATGTGGCCAAAAGCATCTGGGAAGAGGGAACAAGTGGCATGAAAGAAATCAATGCAGATATAAGCATTATGGACACTGGAGAGGAACCAATACTCAAGATCCCTAAGGTGGGCATGTTTCCAGGGATAAATTATAGTAAAGTCTGGAATAAGGTCGCTCCACAATATGCAGCAGGCTTTCCATATCCGTAAGAAACTGGTCAACAGGCATATTTCATCAGCATACTGAAAGGCCTTAAAAATAAGTCAGACTTTAAATCATTAGGGTCATAAACAAATCCCTAGGGTTGCACCCTGAGAAGAGATGTTGACATACACGTAGCCACCGGTTGGATCAGCCGAAGTTTTCACTACAGAGAGGGGCACCAATTTTTGCAACGATATTGTTGTATCGTCCCAGTCAAATCCACACCATGATAACTTAGTTGTAGGTATTGGGGAAGGATTGAATATTAATAGTATCTTTTCCACCCAGATGTTCCTCAGTTTATCTGATTCTGAGAGTGAGAGATGCGTCTCTTAAATTAGGACTATATCAGAAGACATGGGCGAGAGAATGATGAGAGCCTTCTCCTGCTTGATGTAGTGGGGTTGGCCATATGTGTTCAGAGAGAAAACAAATAGTTCCTTACATAAAGGTGGTTATGATATGACAGCAAGGATGTCCAGCATGAGTGGAAATGGACAGAGACGGTTCCATGGTCACTTCACAGACACCCATGAAGTGTGGAGGTGTGCATGCAGGATAGCAAGGCAGTGAAGTTGTTGGCACGCCTGCATTTTGAGAACTTGATTATTTGTGTGACTGGAATTAAGACAAAATTGCTAGCTGGTGACTACATCCAGATTCGATTATGAGGTGGTGTGATAGGAGTGATGAGCCTTATAATATCCAAAGTGCAAAGGATTAAGGAGGTTTAGGAAATGATTAAATGACAAATATGTGGGCAGTGGGCAAGTAGGAGTCGGATTTGTGGCAGTCTCAGGATGGTACAAAGGGACGCAAATTAGTCGCTCCTTTATGTGCCTTATAGTTTTAATCTTTAACAGTTGTGAAGTGTGGTCAACGACCAAAACCTTCATTTATATCAAACTGAAGATTGACTAAGGAGAAGTGGGGGAAGCTGGACATGGGTTTGTACCCTGGTCGGTGGCCAGATGCAGGGAAAGAGCTTGAATCAATTTAGAGTTAGTTGATAACCACGTACTACATTGCTATCCAAATGCAGACAGGGGTAGGTTTTAAACAAGCAGTCACCAGGACAGTGGTATCAATAGTAATATTGTATGATCTGTGCAGTGAGACACATGCATTTTGCAAAAGTTCGGCATGTAGCAACAGTTAAAGAGAGAGATGGTGGTGGTGAGTGCACTATTGCCAGATGTAGAAAGGGTTGAAGAGATAGATGGTGGGTGCTCCAAACAACACTTCTAATTCTGAGCACATTGATGAACAGATCAAAAAGGGGGCAAATGGATTAGCACAAGGTAGGTTTTGAGTCACATTAAATGAATCGATTGAGGAGACTTTAATGGCCGTTTATGTTGTTGGTGAGTAAGGATTCAAGAGGTTCCATGTACAGATCGAAGATATAGTGGTACTCCTCGTGATCTTGTAGTTTCTGCGGTTTTGTGGTTACTATTTCAACAAACTCTTGGGGTTGGCAAAGTAGGATGTCGACCGATAGAAAACGAAATCGGAGAAGGGCTGTATGTCAAGATTGCATACTAAAATATTGGCTAACATAAATATTGTGTTCTAAATATTGTTTAGAAGATACTGTCCCACTCGTGATAGATTTCTTTTATCAACTCTAATTAATCAATATTCTTATTATTGATATATAGGACACAAATTTTATGTCATACAATATTCTGTTATCACACCTCGAATGGAGTCCGTGAACATTTCCTGGGTATGAATCTGTGCTTCAAGGTTAATTGAGCCAAAGGCTGTGAAAAGGTCAAATACGAACAGAAGGCAGGGATCATATCTGTCATTAGTGTGGAAGCATTATCTGCTTCTTAACACCTTGGCTGCTGTGGTTATTTTTCCCCTGTGCTGGAAAATTCTTGATGCCATATATTCATGACGAGCTCAGCTCGTCATCAGCACACGACCACCGTGGCTGATGACGAGCTGAGCTCGTCATCAGCATCGAAAGGGTTAAGGGACTCTGTCTCTGTGTTACAGAATGGTCTGAATAGCCATATTTGTAGTACTCAAGAAGATTGTTCTTATTTATCTGCTCATTTATTTTGATTGATGCTGATTTTTAGATGACTTTTCCTATACAGGTGAGGGGGTGAATGGACAAAGTTGCTGCATTTAGGGATATCATTTTGACTAAAGGAGAGACTGTGCTGCTGTGAGGGCATCCGGGAAAGTTCCTGGGATAGATGAGTAATGGTTCCTAGACTAAATAGGTAAATGGTGAGGTTGATATGAGAATTGATGATAGATGTCATCTTCATAGAAGTACATTCAGGATGTTAGTGAGTTCAGTGTTCAAGTATTGGTGACTATATTGTTCGAGAGGAGGATAAAGGTCTTACAGATGTAAATGCAATAGTAGGGAGTAGGAGGTAGTGTTGATGGTGAATTTGCACCGTTGATGTACAATCTGATTTTGATGATCTTGTCAATGAAGAAGTGAGTGACTGCACTTTTCGAATGGCATTCTGATTATTTGATTCTGTTACTTGCTTGATTAATTGAAGTGTTTCAAACATAGGCTGTGATTGAGGTGAAGAGGTAGCTGGGTGCAGAGTGGATTATGTTAAATTTGGTGAGAAGGCTGCAAAAATTTGTGCATTTACATTTCTTTGCGCCTATCTGCCAATTACATGCTAACTGGAAGAGAATTCATAGATGTACCAAGGTGCTTCAGGGTTGTGTTTACGATCATGTTTTGAGTAGGGCATTGAGTTCATCATGATTTTCCAGTGTTATTTAGAGTGTTTTGAGGAGTGCATTGACATCTGTAGTGGTCTGGAAGGTTTATGACAGACTGTCATTCAAGAAGTAGTGTCTTGTGGAGGATGAGGAGCGGGGTGGAAAAGTAATCTCCCCAGCCTGTGATGCAGGGGAAGTCTGCTACTTTACACTTATTGATCATATGTAGTGTCTGTTCCTCTCTATGATGAATGATGTTGCTACACCTTTTCCTAACTCACTACTGTGGCTCTAGTGTTCACTTCTCAGCCTACCAGGATAGTTAATCTTCAGTGCCAAGTAGACCAGTACGTCATTACATTTTTGTCAAGGGTTAATAGGAGTGTATAGTCTGACTTGTGTGTGAAAGTAGAGGAGCCAGGGCTGGTGTTAAGAGGTACCTACAACTGGGAGTTTTATCAATGCATGATCCCTAGATTTCCAACTTTTTTCTTTGTAAATCGGGCTCATATTTTGTGAAATGAAATATGACTCCTGATCTAATTTCTTTCCCCCTTGCAACACTTGCATCTAAATTAGGGCCCTTATTTCCCAGTGTCCATCTTTGTTCTACCATTCATATTTGACAATTTACCATGTACTGCTGACTCTCTGGTGAGTACTATAAATATCCACGAATGCACTTTGAAATCTGCATAAGTAGTAAATTTCTATTGGAATTTCTGCATCCCTAATCTGATTGTCAGTACTCAGTTTCTTGCCTCAGCACCGTGCTATTGCTCTGGGTATGTACAAACAAACCACAAATAACTCCACCAGCCTTTTCATAGACAAGAGATAAACAGGTCATAGTAAAAATCTATGATCTACTTGTACAGCATAAACTAAATTATGTTTAATCACTCATACAATAAATTGTGAATTAAATGTAGGTAAAATAAATAGGTGCAAAACAGTGGACAGAGTGAATCTTGGGTGCATTTTTTGACAATTGAAACTCATTGGCATTTAAATACTACTGCATCCTAAGCATAAAAATAAATTCTGCCATTGTGGATGAAAGTGCTAATATTGTACAAATTGTTTAATAGATGAAAGACAGATAAAAGAATCAAATATAACTTCAGACCTTTGAAGGTGCATGGGGCCCCATGCATTAAACCAAAAACCGGTTGCAAACGGGCAGATTCGCAGAATCTGCCCCTTTACAACCGGTATTTTTGCATTTAGGATGCATCATCCCAAATGCAAAAATCGCAACTTACCGAATCGTTAAAATTGTGAATATTTAAATTGCGATCGAAAATAAGGAATTGCAAATTGCGATTCCTTAAATGCAATGCATTAGGCAAAAAATTGTTGGGGTTTCGTTATTAGGATTCGCAAATTACCATCAAACTAAAGTTGATGGTAGTTTGCGATTGCTTTGAAAAAATGCACTAAAGTGCATTTTCAAAGTCACATTATACAAACAAACATGCTCTTGGAGCATGTGAGTGCACAACAGGTGGAAAAAGGGGAATTTCTGGGGTGCAACAGGGTATATTTTTTGAACCCTTGCACCCGTGAAATTGCATGCGCAATTTGCGAGTACCTATGGAGTACGCGCAAATTGCACATGCAATTACTACTGATTCCTATTGGCCTCTAGGCCCATAGGAATGAATGGGAATCAATACCTTTTTTGCGACTAGCAATTTGCAAGTCACACTTACTTACAAGGGACACTTACTTTCCTGTATTTTTAGCGGAGGACACTGACCCAGCGAGACGAAGCCTTCAAGTGCACCAGGGCACTTGGCACATCGGCACACGAGATCTCCTGCCCACTCCTCGCCGCACCCGCTCCGCGGGTGCCGCATCGCTGCTCTGTAACAGCGCCAGCAGCCTTCCTGGAGGACACGCAAGGATCAACAGCGGCAAGGCGGTAAGGGGCGCGAGTCACCAGCAGGGCTGCGAGCGTGCGGGGACTTCAATTCCCAGAAGTCCCTGCGAGACCAAGGAAGAGCTTCCGGTCCGCTCTCCCTGCTGGCCCGCCCCCCGCCCATCAAAGTTGTTTAAAAAGCGTTCCCGTTCCCGCCATTAGCGGGACACTTACTTTCCTGTATTTTTAGCGGAGGACACTGACCCAGCGAGACGAAGCCTTCAAGTGCACCAGGGCACTTGGCACATCGGCACACGAGATCTCCTGCCCACTCCTCTCCGCACCCGCTCCGCGGGTGCCGCATCGCTGCTCTGTAACAGCGCCAGCAGCCTTCCTGGAGGACACGCAAGGATCAACAGCGGCAAGGCGGTAAGGGGCGCGAGTCACCAGCAGGGCTGCGAGCGTGCGGGGACTTCAATTCCCAGAAGTCCCTGCGAGACCAAGGAAGAGCTTCCGGTCCGCTCTCCCTGCTGGCCCGCCCCCCGCCCATCAAAGTTGTTTAAAAAGCGTTCCCGTTCCCGCCATTAGCGGGACACTTACTTTCCTGTATTTTTAGCGGAGGACACTGACCCAGCGAGACGAAGCCTTCAAGTGCACCAGGGCACTTGGCACATCGGCACACGAGATCTCCTGCCCACTCCTCGCCGCACCCGCTCCGCGGGTGCCGCATCGCTGCTCTGTAACAGCGCCAGCAGCCTTCCTGGAGGACACGCAAGGATCAACAGCGGCAAGGCGGTAAGGGGCGCGAGTCACCAGCAGGGCTGCGAGCGTGCGGGGACTTCAATTCCCAGAAGTCCCTGCGAGACCAAGGAAGAGCTTCCGGTCCGCTCTCCCTGCTGGCCCGCCCCCTGCCCTCGCGAAGCTTACTACATAAAGGCAACTAACTCCCGCAGCGCGGGACGCAGCCCGGGCTAAGACTGGGCAAAGACAGGGCCGTTTGAGGCCGTTAGAGTACGGAAGAGTCCGGTCCGGCCCACCACCCTAACGTCTACCTCTCGGCCCCTCATAATACAGGTATCTGTAAACAAACAACCTGAGTCCCTCACTATCTGGTCAATTATCACCGACCCCAGGTGTACAACCTCTGTAAAATGAACACGAGATCCACCAGGCAGAAAAAGAAATCTAAAAAGAATGGCATAGGTGATCAATTACTAGGTCCAATGGATGACTTTCTGGCCAAAGCGAATACTTTTATAGATCAGAGTATAAGCTTAATCGAGGGCAGAGTTTCTACGGAACTGGCAATTGCACGTCGCTCATCAATGGGATTACTTGCAACAGCAAAAACCCCGGAAGTAAACCCAGCTACAACGCAAACGGCGACGACGACAAACAGACTTAGTCTACCCAACAACGTCGATTTGTCAGCTTCACAAATATCCGTATCCCTCTCAGAAACTGACCTTGAGAACACCCCCGAAATTTTTCCCGACCCCACACCCGAAGAAACCAGACAATTGAGAGGCAAGCGGGAGGGGGCTGTAAAAAAACGGAATACTAAAAACACATCGGACCATACTATAAACACCATAACATCTAAGCATCCAATGTTGTCTATTGACACAAAAGCCCCAATCGCAACCAATTACCCCGCTCCCCCAACTAAGAACGTGGTAACAATCCATCATGTTCCGCGTGATCCCTGCGATTTGTTAATGCCAGACTCACTAACCTCAGAACACATAGGAAGACAACGAGAAACAGCAAAATTAATTACAGAGATAGCGTTTCTTTTAAATTCCCACATACGCCCACTAGAAACTAGACTTAGTAACATAGAGAGGCACCTAGTAAAAATCAGCGGCTCCTTAAAATTCACATCCCCACAACTTCATACCAAGCCCGCTGCAAACCCAGAACACACTGTTCCTAAGAAAACTGTAACTATACCTCCCCCACAGTCTAAAAAACAAATCACATCGATCCCTCCGACAAATCCTACCAATCATAAGAAGGCGACCTCCATGCCTTTGGTCATCCCCTCTCAAGCTAGTCCTCAACCATTACTTACCATAAATCCCACCTCCACCAAAAATCCTGTTCCCAAAACACCAGCACCTAAAACACCCGCACCAACAAACCCTAAACCACCTCAAACAAAAAATGCACCCAGATCGACAAGCGAACAAGTGCCCACCTTTAATTTACCACCTGAGGCCACCCCATATGTGGTAGTTATGACGGGGGTCCCCGAACTCACAGGTGAAGGGACAGAACCAAACTGGTCATTAAAGAACAAGGTCCAGTTTTGGTTGAACACCAATCGCCCCGTCCCGCCACCTTGGAAAAGTCAAATCGCCTCAGTATCCAGGACCTCGTGGGTAGGCTATAGGAAAAAAACAATCCGAGGAGACTGTATAGTCATTACGTTCGAGGATCCCAATATAGCCGACTACATTTGTTCATGGGAACGTAACAATTCTTCCGGGGGGATTGTCACAAGACCTCTGTCTTACTTCTACCCAAAAAGGTTCAATAACAGCAACTACCAACGTAGTTTTGATAACATGTGGAGGAAGCCTATCCCGCAACCATGGGAGCTTGAACCTGCTGCCCCAAATCCTGCAACGCGACTTACCAAACCCATTAACTTTCGGTATCCAGCTAATCTGAATTACCAGCAGAGAGAAGTCCCATGGCAGACCGTGGGTCCTCAAAATAGATTTGGAAACTGGGAGCAATGGGAGAGACCACCTTACCAATCTTTCGGTCCCAATTATGAAGGCACCAGCAACGGGCAACACTAGCTAGGCTTCCCGACCGCGAACAGGTTCAGTGGCCTGGAAATGGTTGATTGACAAACATCTAAATCATCGGAGCCCTTATCAACCACAATAGCTCTTTCACACCCAAACCTGGTGCCTACCCAATCCATACCACACAATTACAATGTCGCACAGCAGCTTGAACCCACCCAGCTTTCCATGATTTTCTGGAATGTCGCTGGACTCCGCAACAAGATTGAGGATGGTTCGGCAGCAGTCTTTTTGAATGACTTTCAAATCATCTCCATTCAAGAAACATGGGCAATAGCTGCCCTCCACCTAGTGGGATATAGAACCTTTAACTCCCCCGCTCTTCCGAGTGTCTCAGGTAGACCGAAGGGGGGTCTGGTAATCTACACGGCCAACACTATGGTAGACATAAAGATCATCAAGACAGACCTTTTCCGAACTTTCAGATCCTTACGCTCTCTGTAGGGAAAAAAACTCGCATATCAATAGTAAACATATATAACAACCTGGACCCCGACAAATTTCTGATCATTCTTGACCAAATTCAAGACAGTTAACAGAACATACCCACCACAAACAGAAAGCGGACTCTTCCTATGTAATTTGGGGTGGTGACTTCAATCTGCATCCCTGCCCGAACATTGATGTCTGTGGAATAGTAGACGAGTCAGATATCCCTTTAACTCACTTCACCCACTCAGGAGTGGGGTCTGCTATGAACAAAATACTATCAAATCTGGATCTCCATATTTTGAACTCTGTTCAACAAACTAGCAATAAATTTGAGCCAACATATAGAGGAAGGGGCCATGAGACCACCGTGGACTATATATTAATTACAGAAGCCTTAAAACCGCGAGTTGGAACATTTAAAATCTTGGAAAACTGCCTCAGTGACCACTCCGCCCTCAGCCTTAGTCTCCAACTATTTCACTTGAATCCTCTGATGGTAACAATAGCCAACACCCTATCACAGAATAGGCTCGAGTTGCACAAGGCAAATGGCTTCACCATTAAATGGAATAAAGTGGACCCTTACGAAGAGACTGGTCACTCTCGCCTATAAAAACATCATGATCTGTCTTGATCACCAAGCGGAGGCGAATCAAATCTTAGAAAATTTCAACACCATTATAGAATATGTCAAAAACCTGCTAACCAGACCTCATAACCAAAATAAACAAAAGACCACAGGCTGGTTCAACAGAGATTGCACAAAAGCACAAACCAACTTGAGGAAAGCCCTCGGAGAAACTAATAGAGATCCAACAAAGATCCAAGGCCTCAGAAGAGAATATACTATTGCCAGAAAGACAAGGAAAAAAGAACTAAAAATATCCCTTTGGAAAGCACTGCACGAGAGTGCACTCGCGAAGGATTCCCAGGCTTTCTGGAAAATAGTCAAATCTCCCTCATTAACTGATCCCAGCGGACCAAAAATAGACGTGGCCATTGACGAGACCACATGGACGAGTCATTTTTCGAAAATCTTCCAATCTACATCTAACTGTGATTTGCATCAGGCTGCACACAAACCAGCCACCTTTCCTATCTCTTTGGAAGTCGATCTACAAGATTTCGAAAAAGCTTTATCCCTAAGTAGGCCTGGAAAAGCTCCTGGTCCCGATGGGGTCCCTGTTGATTTATTCAAATTTCTTCCCGACCTCTGGACCCCAATAATTACGAGAGTTTGCATGGCAACCATGGAACTCGGATTGTTGGACTCATGGTCATCATCAATAATGGTCCCCATTTTCAAGAAGGGGGACAGGCAAGACGTTAAGTGTTATCGCCCAATCTCCCTTCTTGACTCCCTGGGTAAAGTGGTCGGCAGAGTCCTCCTTGGCAAATTGCAACAGTGGGTAGTGGACGAAAACATTCTCTCTGACCTACAGTTTGGCTTCAGGGAGGGCTTTGGAACAATTGACCAAGTATTGAACCTCTCCTTGCTTACATCCAAGTATATCCTCGCAAAAACAGGAACAATCTTCATGACATACGTGGATTTGTCATCCGCATTCGACTGTGTCTCACACTCCAAGCTTTGGTCGCTGCTGTGTAAGATGGGGGTCGACCCCCCCTTTTGGACTATCTAAGGGAACTCTATAGCGGGGCCACGGCGAGAGTGAGGTTTGGTACAAGAGGAGAACTGACGGCACCGTTTGGGGTAGAGCGGGGAGTGAGGCAAGGTTGTGTCCTGGCCCCCTTTCTATTTTCATTATACACCAACGGTCTCGAAGAGTGTATGTTGAAGGGGGGAAGGGACCTCCCAAAAGCAAAAGATCGCCTGATCCCCGCCCTGCTCTACGCGGACGATGCCGTCATTTTAGCCCGGACCACAATTGAACTACAGAAACTACTGACCAAATACGCAGATTTCATGGCCGCCCTGGACCTGCACATAAATGTAAAAAAAACCTTTGTTATGGTGGCAGGCGGCGTAAAAAAACAGGTAAAAACCATTTTCCTGAAAAAACAAAGAATCGAAAGAACCTCACAATACCCCTATTTGGGCATCATGATAGATGATGCCCTAAGTTGGAAACCGGCGGTAGAGGCCAGGAGACATCTTTTCAAAAGAGCGATCATGGCACTCATGAAATTCTCAAACAGACTAGGGAAAAAACCCCAAGTCGAACTGCTTCAAATATACGCCGCAAAGTGCCAATCCATTGCATTATACGGTGCTGGGATTTGGGGGCATATTAACACCAACCCCATTCAAAAAGAGGAAAACATCTTTACGCGATTCCTCCTAGCAACACCACGAGGCACCTCGATCTATGCCTCGCACATTGAATTGGGAATCCCCTTCATTGAAGACTTGATTAAAATCCAACCTCTAATGCTTTGGAGAAGAGTCTGGTTATCCGAAGAAAATAACCTGACAAAAAATATTCTTCGAGATATCATGGAGTTGGACAACGCAAAAAAAATACCCTGGCTCACATACATTAGAAACTTCCTCTATGATCTAGGGATCGAGAAATACTACAATAATAAAGAACTAATGAGTGAACTTTCTAAAAAAGATCTAAAACAAATAGCACTGAGCCATCTAGACTCCCTGAGACTAGTAACGATGGCTACAAAAAAATCTGCCATCCACGCAATTTTGACTCAGCAGACTTTGAAAATTCAGCCATATCTCACACTGGAGATTTCCACCTACGAAAAGATGCTCCTAACAAGGTTCAGATTGAACCTATTTTTCAGACTGGTGACTTTCCCTGATAAAAACAATTGGAGCACCCAAATGGACCTGTGCCCTTGTGACGATCATTCTCACCAGTCCACCATCCATACAGTACTTTTCTGTAAGTTCTATCACCCACATCGAAAGACATGGCTTATCCCTTTATTAAAAAAATGGGGCTATAGGCAGTGTCGCCCAGCGATGTTATCACTTCAACTTTTGGACTCTGAATGTACAGTGTACCACGTACTAAACTTTTTAAAATGTATTATGAGACATAGCAATAATTTGTAAACCTGTAATTTACTACCCTCTTACTCTTCGTAATATCTTAAAACTTAAATGTAATTGCTTTTTAAACGAATGTTTTTAATATCATGTTATCTTGTATGGCTTTTCAAATTGTAAAAACCGAATAAAGATCATTATTATTATTATTAAGTCACAATTAAGGAATTTTAAGGAATCACATTTTGGGCGAATCTTACATGCATTCCATTTTGCGATTTCTAAATAGCGGAATCAGAAAAATTTGCTGTTTAGGAATCTCAAAATGCGAGCTTGATGCATTTGCCCCTTAGTGTTATAACTTAGGAGACTGAAAGGTATGCTGAGATCAGGGCTGTTACTTCCTTTAATGACCTTCTACATCCTCACGTTAACTTTAATTTAGATTCAGTTTCTCCTGTTTGGTTGTTCGGCCGTTTCGACCCCAGCTTTCATTGTGTTTCTCATCAGGACTAGAACAAAGGGATTCCTCCTTAACACCATGGCTGCTAAGGCTTTTCCCCCCCTGTGCTGATTTATTGAGTTTCCCATTGTTCATGACGAGCTCAGCTCGGCATGAGTGTACGAGAGGTGTACCTCATGACGAGCTGAGCTTGTCATGAGCGTCGAAGGTGATAAGGAGCATTTATGAATAGTTTACATTGGTCACAAAACGTGCAAGTTATTTAAAAAAGATGAAGGATGACCCGTAAATGTTAAAAAACTCAGTGTTCACGCAAAGACCCCATATGGAAAAGGAACTTGGATATACAGAGTGTTCCTATTGAAGTGGAACTGGGATCATTTGTAAAGAAAAGTATAATGCAGTGCTTAATTTTTGCCGGTGCTCAACACCAGCACTTATTTCTAAACACTGGCAAGTATTTATGACAGCCCACCAAATGGTAGCATTGTGTGTCTTTTTATTTTTTTTGCAGAATTTATCAGTGGAGCATTACACTATTCAATATACTTTTTTAATTGCACGTAGGTACAGCTTTCTCTGGCATTTGGCAGCAGTGCCAGGAGTTGTGGGTGGTGCCAGCTGCAGTGGAGTCCTGATCAGTGCCTTGGGCCCTGGCACTTAATATTTTATACAATAAGAACTGGTGGGATGTCACTTGAAGTAAGAAGGAAAGAGATTATTCTATTGGTGACATGTCTTACCTTGAATCGTATTATAAGAGATGTTCCATTGTCGTATTACAAGACATGTTCCATTAATGAATGTGTCATTCAATTTTTGTACAAGGACTCAAGGAATCAGTTACAAATGTAGATGGTTGGTACGGTGTTCATGTTGGTGCCTTGATGCCCTCAAATTGATAAATACCCAGTAGATCTGGAAATAAATCACTTTTCTGTCTTGACTTGGGACCATCCAGCCAGGATACTGTAATCTTGATGAAGTCACAGTCTGCTAATTTATTGTACTCTGTCCTTTCGCCTAGACTAGTGCTGTGGGTACATGGCACCAGTGATGCTGAATGGTGAACATTTTACAAGCAGTGCATTTTACAGGGATAGGCCTGGATGTTTGGAGCTTTTTGTATTACTTTCATTCAGCTGGGTCAGTAATTTGCAGTTACAAAGGGGGTGGTTTGCAATCAGCCACCTGGTTGGCGGCTTTAGTAAAAAACACAGGGACTGATTACGAGTTTGGAGGACAGGGATTCTTCTTAATAAGTGTGACGGATATCCCGTCCACCTATTACATGGTCAATAAGATTAAATGGAATTCTTATTGGGCAGACAGGATTTCCATCACATTTGTGACGGAGTAACACTGTCCGCCAAACATGTACTCAGGCCCACAGTCTTTTACTCGCTTTAGAATCTTTGATTGTTTGTTTGATTCTGAATTCATGTTCCATTATATTCCATGGATGAGCTCTTTGGATACTCAGTGTTCTTCCATTCTGTTTTATCTGATATACATTCTGTTTGCAGGTTGGTATACATTTTAGAGGTGAAGTGTTTTTATTGCACCTTGAAATATCTAACACTGTAGTCCTCAGACTGGAGTGTTGGAGGTGTGCAGGGTATGGCTAATAATCCAAGCAGTCAGCCCATAGATAAAATGACTTGGAAAGTTGTACGGAAAGGGTTTAGAAAGTCATGGGGTAAATTAGTGTTAGTTAAACCCAGTCTGAGAGCAGATTTTTAATTCTTATTTATAACAAAATGATTGCACTTTATCAGAGCATTGTAATCACTTCTTTCAGGGAAATGCAAATCTCAATTCAAAAAGCAAAATAACAATGCATAGTCACATGAATCACCTTTTAAATACAATGAAAAAAAAAGGTGTATATAAAATTAAAGTCGGTCTATCTGAAATAAAAGGATTAAAAAAATGTACAAATACATCAATAAAAAAGCTGAGAAATTTCAAATCGCAAACTACAGATACAAATACAATACAAGAAAGTCATGGAGGTTTGGAAACTTCTCGTTGTACAGGAGTAAATAAGAGGAGTGGACACGGATTTAATCCTGTGAAAGCGCATTGGGTCGCGCCTACCTGCCTGAACTTTGTGTGGTCTCTGCTGACTTCTCCCCACACCTTGCAGCACCCGCTCTGCGGGTGCCGCTGCGCCACACCAACGCGAGGAGGACCATTGCGGGAGACCGGGGAAAGACTTTTTCGGCGTCGGCGGAGGGCTGCAGGGCTGCGAGCGTGACAGGGACTCCAATTCCCAGGAGTCCCTGATAGACCGTGGTCAACTTCCGGTCCGCTCTCCCTGCCGGCCCGCCCCGCCCACTGGAGTGCATTTTTAAACCCCCGGCTGACAAGCCTTTACTGGGACACGGTTTTAATCCTGTGAAAGCGCATTGGGTCGCACCTACCTGCCTGAACTTTGTGTGGTCTCTGCTGACTTCTCCCCACACCTTGCAGCACCCGCTCCGCGGGTGCCGCTGCGCCACACCAACGCGAGGAGGACCATTGCGGGAGACCGGGGAAAGACTTTTTCGGCGTCGGCGGAGGGCTGCAGGGCTGCGAGCGTGACAGGGACTCCAATTCCCAGGAGTCCCTGATAGACCGTGGTCAACTTCCGGCCCGCCCCGCCCACTGGAGTGCATTTTTAAACCCCCGGCTGACAAGCCTTTACTGGGACACGGATTTAATCCTGTGAAAGCGCATTGGGTCGCGCCTACCTGCCTGAACTTTTTGTGGTCTCTGCTGACTTCTCCCCACACCTTGCAGCACCCGCTCCGCGGGTGCCGCTGCGCCACACCAACGCGAGGAGGACCATTGCGGGAGACCGGGGAAAGACTTTTTCGGCGTCGGCGGAGGGCTGCAGGGCTGCGAGCGTGACAGGGACTCCAATTCCCAGGAGTCCCTGATAGACCGTGGTCAACTTCCGGTCCGCTCTCCCTGCCGGCCCGCCCCGCCCACTGGAGTGCATTTTTAAACCCCCGGCTGACAAGCCTTTACTGGGACACGGTTTTAATCCTGTGAAAGCGCATTGGGTCGCGCCTACCTGCCTGAACTTTGTGTGGTCTCTGCTGACTTCTCCCCACACCTTGCAGCACCCGCTCCGCGGGTGCCGCTGCGCCACACCAACGCGAGGAGGACCATTGCGGGAGACCGGGGAAAGACTTTTTCGGCGTCGGCGGAGGGCTGCAGGGCTGCGAGCGTGACAGGGACTCCAATTCCCAGGAGTCCCTGATAGACCGTGGTCAACTTCCGGTCCGCTCTCCCTGCCGGCCCGCCCCGCCCACTGGAGTGCATTTTTAAACCCCCGGCTGACAAGCCTTTACTGGGACACGGTTTTAATCCTGTGAAAGCGCATTGGGTCGCGCCTACCTGCCTGAACTTTGTGTGGTCTCTGCTGACTTCTCCCCACACCTTGCAGCACCCGCTCCGCGGGTGCCGCTGCGCCACACCAACGCGAGGAGGACCATTGCGGGAGACCGGGGAAAGACTTTTTCGGCGTCGGCGGAGGGCTGCAGGGCTGCGAGCGTGACAGGGACTCCAATTCCCAGGAGTCCCTGATAGACCGTGGTCAACTTCCGGTCCGCTCTCCCTGCCGGCCCGCCCCGCCCTCTAACACATCCTATATCTAGGGCTAAATCTCCCGCAGCGCGGGACGCAGCCCGGGTCAAGACCGGGCTAAGAGCGGGCCGTTTGAGGCCGTTCGAGGACGGCAGAGGACGGCCCCGGCCCGTACCCCTTCATTGGTTTTCTCCCCATATCCAAGGTAGGCGGGATAATTAACCGCTGTTGTTGTTTTTTACTAAAAACTGATACCCCCTAATCGTTTGGATTCAAGAAACGTTCTATTCCCTGATAGGTTTATGATATCAGCGTAGATTATTTGTGTAAATTAGTGTGTTTAGTTGCTATCTCCCATAATTGTGTCTCATAGAAAATATGCCATTACGTTCAGGTAAAACACGCATTGTCCAAGTTCAGACTCCTAAAGGAGTGGTTTCTGGGCCATTGGATGCTTTTATTTCTCGTGCCACAGGTATACTGGAAAAAGAAATCGCTATGGTAGAGAAACGTCTTTCAATTGACCTACTTAGTGAAAGACGTTCTTCATTGGGTAGGCTGGCTACGATCCCTAGCCCTGTGACACAACCCCATGCAGCTTTCAATTGTATTCATTCAGCAACTATCGAGGCTCTAGTACATATAGATAGTGAAGGGGTTGACCTGCCCACACATATACCAGCCCATGTTGAACATAATTTAGATGATCCCAAGGCGAGTAGAGAAACTGTATCTCATGTTAGCTCTGAATTAGACCATACCGCAGAAACGCACCAATCATCTCCCGAGCCCCCTAAAACAGTCTCCAAAAGGGTGATACAAATGAACACAGTTGGTGCTGACACGGCAACAAGGAAGAGAAAGCATGACACGAATAACTTAGAGGGGAGAGAACGAAAAATGCCCAAATTAAAAGTAAAAGAAACTACAGACAATTGCCATGGCAATCTTACATCATTAGCTATGGGTGAACTTGACGATAACAAACATTGTCCCAGTACTTTTCCTAATATCCCTTGCCCCTCCCTTACCTCGCTTGGATCCTCTGACCCTTTCCCAACCTGTCAAAATAGCGATGAATCATTGTTGGTTAAAATCGAGGCTTTGATGAAAAACCTCTTATTGCCTGTTCTAGAGCGGACCAGGTTAATGACCCAAAAAATGGAATCTCTGGAGGCAGTAGTTAATACTAATTCAGCCCTACTAGTATCACTAAGTAGCTTGAGCAAAGGGGGGACTAATCTAATACAACCAGCTAGCAATGCTCAAATAAATACTTCCTCATCTCTTAATAATAAACCCCTCGGGGTAGTAATTAATGGACCAATGAGGGGAGGAGATCCTAAGGTTGTACCTAAAAACACATCAGTGGCCGCATCCCAATCATTGCAGAAGAAGCAGTCTGTGGTCAAACCTGACAGCTTAATCCCTGTTAAAACCCACTTAACTAGACCGCCATCCTTGGCCCAACCCAGTCTGAATACCCCTCGGCCTCTCTTCCCAGGGCCTTTAGCCAACCAAAAACGTAACACCTTAAAATCCCCGGTTGAAAAACATCATAGACATACCAAAAAAAAACGGGTTGATCTCCCTACCGAGGCTGCACTATATACAATAGTTTTGACTGGTGTAGCCCCCCTCCAACCCGGTAAGAGGGAGACTTTTGATGATCTACGAAATAAGGTGACCTTTTGGTTAAATAAAAATCGACCGTTACCCCCCTCACTGCCAACTGAAATTCTGTTTGTGAGAAGGGTGGACTGGGTGGGCCATGGTACAAAAGATCTGGAGGGCGATTGTATACTGATCTCGTTTAAAGATCCTTGGGTAGTGGAAATGATTAGTAGAAAAGCGAGGTTTGCCAGACAGGGGGATGTTCAAACACTTAGCCTATCATATTTTTACCCGCATAGGCAGAGTAGTACCCAGATGGGTCCCAGACATGGCCAATCCAACATTAGGAGTTATCCAACCATGAGGACTCCCCAGCCCACCATCTTCCCTTTTCTTTTCAATCAATTCGGCCCTTTATCTGGTCTTGAGGCCAACGATTGACTTCATTCTCGATCTGGCATAGTAAATCTAGGGTCTCTGCCAGCTAGGCCGTGTAACGAGCCTCCGCAGTCTGTAGTCGCAGAGGTAGAGCGAATGGGGGCTCCAATAATAGCAAGCACTACCAGACTACCTTTAAGGGAAGTAGAAGCCTCCCGGAAGACAGGGGAAAAACGGAGCACCACCAGGTGCACCATTAATGGGTGTGATGCCGAGATTAATTCGGATGTTTTAGTAGCCCTGGACCCAGTGGTACACCCCGTGACCCACGCCCCAGAACTACTTACCATTGTCTCCTGGAATGTTGCGGGGGTTAAAAGTCGTATTCACTCAGATGACTGGCTGGAGTTTATAGATAAATATGATATCATCCTACTCCAGGAAACCTGGGCAACTGAACCAATATTTAGGCAGGGATATACTAACTTTTTTAAACCCGCTATTAGAAGTCCCAAAGGGAGAGCTTCAGGGGGTTTATTGATCTGGGTGAAACAATCCCTGGGATTTCACTCTACAGAAATAACATCACACAACCCCGACCTCCTTATAATTAAATTGAGCAAGACTGGTTGTCGGGATATGATTTTGATTAATGTATATGCCCGAGGCTTGCCAGGAGGTCGCTCCCCTCTTCTGTTGGAAGCATTGGATCCCATTTTAGACGAGCTTGATAGTGATCTTGTAACCCTCCTAGCTGGAGACCTAAACTGTACCTTTGAGCCTTTGCTTGACTCAGGGGACAGTTGGGGCTACGCGGAGGATGCAGTATGGGGTATCCCTGAACTGTTGCCTTGTAAATCAGTAATGGCAACGGAGGCAGCAGTGAATTGGACGGCTCTTTGCCTTAACAGGGGCTTTCGGGCTGTAAATGGCCGCGCCAAATCAGACCAGGAAGCAAACTTTACATTCGATAACGGGTTGCGAAAAAGCCGTATTGATTATATCCTATTAAAAGTAGGAGACTGGCCTCTTATGATGGACATGGTAGTTCTCCCCCGCCCAGAAAGCGACCATAACCCCTTGTCTTTAAAATTAAAGTTACCAGGTTTAGTGAGATCTGAGAACCCTGGTACTGCACAGACTGGGGATGCCTTCCTAACCAACGATAGGAAGAGATTAAAATGGTCCAAAATAGTGGAGGATGTTACATTAAGGGATGAGGTAAACATAAAAGTTAGTAACACATATAGCGAAATGCTGGCATATGACCATCTGGGGGACAATCACGAAATGGCCAACCATATTGTTAACCTCCATAATCGTTGTTTCGCTGACCTCAAATCCCTGCTTTCAAATCCACGGTCTAAGGCAAATCCCAAAAAACCGATCTGTCCTAAGAAATGGTATAATACTAAATGTAGGGAAGCCCATACCAAACTTATAGGGGCAGTCAAGTCCAGAGTTATGATCTCAGTGAAAGAAGCTAGATCAAACTATAAGAAAACGCAGTGGGAAGCTAAGCGGGTGTGGGAGGATAAGCATTGGTCGGATTTATTGGAGGCTACCACTTCAAATAATCCCATTAAGTTCTGGGAAATAGTTAAGTGGGGGAAAGATCCCGATGCATGCATTCCTGTAAATCATGTGTCCCCTGTGGAATGGGTAATGTTTTATTCGACCCAGTTTTGTGCTGAATACTCTAATCCCCCCAGTATTATGGCGGTGGTATCCAAGCCACCCTTGCAAACTAGGACTATTACCTTTTCGGAAAAAGAGGTCGAACTGGCTATAGGTCTTACAATGCGAGGGAAAGCGCCGGGCATGGATCTTATACCAGCCGACCTGTTTAAATCCGACCCCGCCTTATGGATACCCTACCTTACTAAAGTGGCTAATTCAATAGCCGCTGGTGCAAGTATACCAAAATCCTGGAAGGGGGCAGAGATATTACCTATCTATAAAAAGGGCAGTAGGTCAATTCCGGGTAACTACCGCCCAATTAGCCTCATAGATACAACCCAGAAACTTATTGCACGTATGATTTTAGGTAGGGTCCAAGGATGGATCGAACTAGAGGACATTCTATCCCCAATGCAGGCGGGCTTCAGATCGGGAACGAGCACCATCGACCAGGTGTTCAGATTTTGTCTGATCTACTGGAAGGTGGTTCTGCTTGGCGGTGGCACAATCTACGCGGCGTTTCTTGATCTGAAGTCCGCGTTCGATCTTGTCCCTAGGGATAAATTGTGGGGAGTTTTGAGGAGCTTGGGAATGCCTGAGGAGCTATTAGTTTTAATAGTTAAATTGCATGAAGACAATTTCGCGAGGGTGAGATGGGGTGGCCAGGGGCAGGTGACGGAACACTTCCCAGTAACCAGGGGTGTCCGCCAGGGGTGTGTTTTGGCACCTACCCTTTTTTTATTGTTTATTGACCAAGTGGTCAAATTTTTTAAGGATACCCCAACAGACGCCCCGATGCTTGCAGGTCAGCGTTTCCCGATGCTCATCTTCGCTGATGACACCCTTCTCGTTTCCAGGACACGCTCTGGTCTTCAGCGGGCATTGGATCGGTTTGGGGAGTTTTGTGCCATCAGCGACCTCAAGGTGAATGTCGGGAAAACCAAGTTTATGGTATTAACAAGGAATCGTCCTGTCCAGTGCACAGTTAATATGGGTGGTGTCAAACTGGACCAAGTGGAGAATATGGTGTATCTTGGGGTTACCCTAGACAGTCGTCTGGGATGGAAAGCACAAGTCGAAGCCCAACAACTAAAGCTTGCCCGCCTTACTGGTTGCCTATTAAGTGAACAAAAAAGATCTATCACTAAGCGGGTTTGTCCGGCCCTCAAGATCTATGATGCTAAAGTCAACCCAGCAATTTTATATGGTGCAGATTTGTGGGGTTATATGGATCTTATGGGTTTGTTCAAAATACAATGCAAATTCTTGCGTAACCTAGTGGGTTTGCCACAGTCAACCCCCTCTATCCCTCTCTGCTTGGATATGGGTTGCCCCCCGATTAATGAAATGGCCAAATTTAGATTGGTTGCTTTTTGGAGGCGTTTGTGGACAACCCCTGAACTTACCCAATTTACTAATGAGGTAGCCGAAGTTAGGTCACTCGGGGGTTCAGGTAAAATTAAATGGTTTAAAATGGTAAAATCTATCCTGACGGATATGGGGCTAGAGCAACTTTGGACATCCCCTTCTACCAGCACCTTTCCATCTAAATTAGCCTTTAAGGAACTGTACTGGGCCACGCTCCGTCAGAATAGAGTCAATGCCTCAAGCTCCACCAATCTTACGGGCCGGTTCCTGTCATTTAAGTTGGACTTGTCCCGTGAACTGTATTGGGACTCAATCTCCAAAACACTGGACAGGAAACTCTACCATCAGTTTCGGGTGGGTGCATTACCATTGAATATTTTCACTAATAGTTGGAAAATGAGTACTGTGGACCATTGCAGATGGTGCCCAGGCCACAAGGAAACAATAGGACATTTCTTGTTTGCTTGCCCTAGATACCTAGCACCCAGAGCCAAATGGTTAAAGCCATTGTTTCAGCGTATGCCCATAAGAAAATCTGAAGAGGCCATTCATGTATTAAAAACCAACACCTCTGAGTTCATTTCAGTGTGCCTGGCTAAATATCTGGGGTGGGCCTGGATTCTGAGGTTGAAACCGTAATATAACAACTGCACTGACCATGATAATGCTCCCCTATGATGTACTGAGCTCTATCAAAACAGGCTGCCCATTTCTGCTTATGTTATCAAAAATTGTTTGGAATTTAATTGTAAACTTTTGTCCCTTTACTCCCGAGCTTAATCCTAGTAAGTTCTCCCAGGTTTGTCTTTTTTTTTGTTTGTTATTTAATACTAGTTTTATGAATTTAAAGATTATGTATTTTTTTAAAATAAGCTATGTATGTCAAATGTTTGTCAAATGTCTGTCTTTTATGATTTTTTTATGAATCGAAATAAAGACTTTAAAACCTGAAACCTGAAATAAGAGGAGTGTCTAGCACTAGCATCAATGAATGATGTAATAGGTAACCATAAATACAGACGTTTTGTTGCCATGGTAATAGGGTAAACAAAAGCTGTATCTAGTCTGTGATTATAGCAAATAGCATACCACCAAGCTTGATAAGATCATTTGGTGTAGTCTTTCCAATTTTTAGTGATCTGTTGAAATGCAACCACCAGTAAGAGGTCTAAAATTTTTGTGTTAGAAGTGTGTTCTGACCATACAGGAGAAAAACTTCCCAAAAATACATTAGAAGCAGAGAAAGGAAATTTAGAATGAAAAATAAATTAATTTAGGCCCACAACCTTTCCCAAAAATCACAAACAAGAGGGCATGTGAAAAGCAAGCGATGCAAGTCTGCATGTGGGGAAGAGCATGACCAGCAATCATCCAAAACATCAGCGTGTCTTTTATGCAAAGCAACTGGAGATAGTAAAAGCCTATTATATATAAAAAAGAGTGTATGTGTGGTATCGGCTGCTCTCGAAGATTTCCTGATTTTACTCCATATCTTATTCCATGTAATAATGGACAAGCTGACACCCGGATTCTGTTCCCAGGAGAGCTCTGTCTTAGATTTGTCTTGTGTAATAGATGAAGATTGTAAATAACTGTAATCAGCAGAAGCTTTGGAATTAACTTGTAAAAGGGAGTGCAGTTATTAATTGAAGAAGTGACAGGACCAATGGAGTAGTTCGAAGGCGTAAGCATTCAGAATAGCTTGTTTTAAAAGTGTATCTTTTGATTGAAAAGGATGTTGGTCAATTAAATAGTCTTTTAACCTGTGCAAAAGACATTAGCTGTTCCTGTAAATATAATTGATGTACCTATATTAGACCTTTTTGCCTCCATGATTACCAGCAGAAAGGTTTGTTGCGAATCAATATCATGTTGTTATGCCATATCATGGAATGAGAGAGAAAAGTCCCACTTATAGGTTCCGTTGAGGGTGAAGGTTTCAAAATCTTGGATGTGTGTTTAATTATGGGAGTTGAAAGGTGTGGTTTGCGCAAGAACGAGAGATATTCTCGAAAGGAAAAAGGGGAGAGAAAAGAAAGTTCGAGTTTAGCCCATAAAGGGTGGTCGTCAGAGGGGTGTGAGAGCATTCTTGATGCTTGACAAAGCAAAAAAGACTTTTGATATATAGGAAAATTGGGAAAATTATTACCCCTTCCGACTTTGGGCGAGTTGATAAAGACATGCAAGATTTTGTATTGCTCCATATGTTATGTTAATATTTATTTCTAAAGCGCGCGTACACCCGTAGGTTTCCATAAAAAGAGGATATCAAGGAGTTTATTTTCTTGAAGAATTTTAAAGGAATGGATAATTGGATATGAAAAATCATATAACAAAGTATTTGAGACAGCATAATTTTTATGGTATTGAGACGACCCCACCGGGATTATCAAAGAGGGTGTCATTTAGCAGTTAAGGAAGTTATTCTCCGTATACAATTATCCATACATCTTAAAATTGTACTTGAGATGGATGGAACACCTCTACCCAAATTAAAAAAGGAGGATGTAGTGCCATTATCGCAAACTGCTGCTCTTGGGTTAGAGTAAAGAAGTGAAAGTAAGGAAATAATTTTAGGTCCAAACCACTTGAGAGTCTGGAAAAGAAACTCCCACTCCACTTTATAAAACGCTTTTTCTGCATTCAGTGCAATGGCAGCAAAAAGATGCGAAACATGTGAGGATTTTGATAAAATGTCAAAAAGTAAACTGGTATTATCTGTAATGAAATGACCCTTAACACATCCAGATTGTTCCAATCTCAACAAGTCAGGCAAATGAGAATCCAATCGAAAGGCTAAGTATTTTGAGAACATTTTGTAATCAACATTACCTAAAGATATGGGCCGAAAATTTTTAAAATATCTCCAATCTTTACCCTCCTTGGTGACAATACAGACGAGAGCCTCTGAAAAAAAGCCTGAGGATTTACCTGAGGACAAAAAAGAATGCAATAGAATATTTAATTTGGGAATTAATAGGGAGGCAAAATGTGTAAAAAATTCAACAGTAAAGCTGTCCGGGCCAGGAGCTTTATCTTTTTTAAGTGCCAGTAGTGCAGTATGTAGCTTCTTTTGTGAGAGGTCAGATTCTAAGGGGGTGATTAGTAAAGTGGGCAATCGGTCCGCCAAAAGTCACTGCCTGCATGACTTTCCCCCCGCCACATTACCATGGCTGGGGGACCCCGGCGGACGGGAATACCATCCACCAGTTTACCGCCGGTAGGCAATCGGCCCAATTACCTACCAGGCGGAAAAGCCCAGCAATATGGTGAGGTTGCCTTTCAGGCACCGCCATTCATATTACTATGATGGCGGAGAAGTGCCTTTCCATGGCAGTGACTCTGCCATGGAAATGCATGCGTTTTTTCGTTGGGGTCCAGTTGCGGGCCTCCAGGGTTTGGGGGGGGGTGGGGGTGCACATGGGGGTACCCATGGTACCCCCCTGCATTTGTGTGCACAACGTGGCAGGCGCCGCATGGTGCCTGGCACGTTGTCCATGCAAATGTGAGACATGCATATATTGCATTGTGGTGGGTGCTGCTTTCAGCACTGCCCACCACATTGCAATGTATGCGGGATGCCATGGCCACTATGGCGGTGGCATCCTAATTGCCGGTGTGGGACCGCCGCACCACTGGTAGCAGGTCTCAGCACCGCTACGTCCACCCGCCATCCTAATAGGCCCTCAAGTTGGAAAAGTCTGATTGGGCAGAAGAAGGTCTCAGGGTATCAGACAGAAATTGAGAGATATGCTGCTCTGTGGGAAGGGCTTCTGATGTGTATAGTGTTTTTTAAAAATGAAAAAAATCATTTAACATTTCGTCATTCTTATATATTCTATATTGAGCTTGTTGTGTTTGACTTTCAAATAACAAGCTATAACTTTGCCTGCTTTATTCTGCCCACCATAAAACTTTGTGATGGATTTTAATGAATAAATGGAAGCCTTATTCGTCGATTCCTTATTAGATTGAAATTTGACGTTAATAAGTTCCCACAAACAATCTTTTGATCTTGAGGAGTAAAAAGAATGCTTCAGTCGCTTTATCTTGACAAGGAGAGATATGGTAAGTTCTTTTGACTTTTTACGCTTTGTTGAAACATAGCCAATAATAAAGTCTCTAGCTGCTGCTTTGAAAGCACATTGAAAAAGGAAGTAAATGAGGAAATGAAAGTCGGGTCTAAAAGAAGAATATTGTTGAAACGCCACTTAAATGGAGTACAGGGTTTCTGTAAAATGTCTAACCGCATAGTTATAGGAGCATGATCAGTAATTAGAATGGATCTAATATCTGCTGCCATTAATGACTGTAATATGTAATAGACTTTGCAAGACGTTGGGTAGTCACCAGGTGTCCTTTGCTGGTCACAACATAAAATGGTTTAGCCTTGAAAGGAGCGTCAGACTTTCATTTTCTATGATGACGAACAAGCACTCCTTATCTGCTAGTGAACAGGACACCTTTTGCAAGTTGGCACTTGACCATATAAGCCTTCATTTTCCTCCTAAATACAAGTCTTTGATGCATGTCTCTTCTTTAGTATATGGTCTTCTGTTAGTCCATTGAGATAACAAGGTGGTCATGGCTCTTCCGAACATCCAGGTTGCAGGGCTTTTCCCTGTAGTCAAATGAGATTTTCGAACAGTAAGCTCAAAGAGTGGAATTCAAGACAGCTTTAAGGTTGAACTTTTCTAGTACAGTACGCTGGATGGCTTTCTTTAGAGTACTCATTAACCATTCAACGAGGCCATTAGCCAGTGGCAAAGGAGGGGTGTTTTTCTGATGCTTCACATTAAGGTGATTTAGAAAGTCTCTAAATTCTTGACTGTTGGAAGGTGGGCAGTTGTCAGAATTTAAGATCGCAGGAACATCCTGGTTGCAAAGATGCTGTGTAATCTCTCAATGACACATTCTTGAGTGATAGATGAGAGATCTCCGATCAATGGAAAACGGCAATATTTGTCAAAGATCACCTTCAGGTGTTGTCCGTTGTCAAGAAGTCCACTGCAATTCTTTCCAATGCATGCAGTGGCAACACTGACACTTATAACAGGTCTTGAGTTAGTTTCACTTTCAGGCAGTTGCATAGATAGCAGGCCTTGAACTCTCTTTCAAGTCTCTTATTGTTATGTTGGAACCAGAATCGGTCTCGGAGAGCTCATTTCATGGCAACAATTCCACATTCTGCTTTATGGGCCACTTCGATTCGCTTTTGTTGAGACCCTCCAGAATGGCAATTCTTGAACCTCTTACTATAATACCTCCTTGAATAACTGACAGTTTATCTTTCTTAAACTTTTGATATTCGTTGTCACTGGTTCGAGGTCAAGGGTGCTCATATCAAGACTAACGTGTAATAATGCCTCTCATTTTCAGCATGTCACTATGTTGACTTGTGGTAGTGACAATGTTTCTCAACAAAATTTTAGCTGGGGTGCTTGATTTCACTATGAAATGTATGTAAGCTTCAGCTACCTTAGGAGGGGTGCTGGGGCAATGTAGAGGCACTCATGAGAAGTAGTCAGCATGGTTCTGATCTTTCCATGGATGATGCACAATGGTGTAATTGTAGTCTTGTAATCACAGGCCCCATTGTTCAATGCAATGAGGCATTTTTGCTTTTGATTTGCCAAGGATAGTCAACAACGTTTGATCGGTCACAAGCATGAAGGTATTGAACAACCATTGACTTTTAGTGTGATCTTCAGAACAATGTTTGAAGGACTTTGGTGCTTTGTCATGTCCATTTCTCTTGGACCGGTGGTATTCCTCAAAGGAGGCAAGTCCAACAAGCACTCGCTTCTCTGAGGTAAACATTACCATCGCACAACCATCTTTTTCACTTTCACCTGATATTGATACAGAAGAAGTGTTTGACAAAGACTTAGATGTCAATCAACTTCGCTTGGTGTCAATTTGCCTCAGCTTATGTAGTCGCTTGGCCTTATGGGCATTTTTTATTACTTCTTTTATGCCATCACAAGTTAGATTTTTAAGGTACTTGATAATCTTTTTATAAGCTTCCTCAATCGCATCAATAAAATCAACAAATGTCTCTATCCAGACAGGCCATCTGTCACCAACATTCAACAATTTAATGCTGAAGGTGGTTTCAAGAAGGCGGCACCATTTACAAGATTGGCTGACTCTGATGGTGGAGTTCCTTCTGACATCATCTGCTACCCACTAGAACCTACCATACCATCTCAGCGTCCCTGTACTTTGCTGCCCTCTGGGCCATCTTAGACAGCCCAATGAACATGGACCTTTGACTTTAGGAGACCTTGAGAGTTCTAAGCCACCACCTGGCAGCTTTAGTGGTGGGCCGCTTCGGGTATGGACAACTCCGCAAGCACAACCACGGATGCTGTCTCTGGGATTGCCTCCCCTAGCTCAGCGGCACAATAGCTCTCTTAGTCCAACTCTGGTGTGCAGAGGACAATATTGGTATTTGAATTTCATTGCTTTTAAGCATGTCTTTGTGCTGTCAGACACCTGCTTGATGTCTGCCTCACAATGTTGTCACTCCGTTTCAATGTGTGGCTTTGAAATATTTACTAGCGCAGTACCTGTTTGTGTGGCCTGCCCAGCAGGTTCGCAACCAGCGACGTGAATGTTTTTCAGGGTAGCTTTCAATAAGTCCAAATTTTCTACATGGAGCTAGGGCTGCGCTTCAACTCCACATATGGCACGCATAAGTCCATACTTCAATGGAGGCACACATGGCGCACACAGGCAATTTGCTGGACCTCAGCAAATCCTCTGTGAGAGCACTGTTGCTCTTTGGGTTACTTATCTCCTATCCTCATCCCGGTTTACTGACAGAATATCGACACCAAAAATATCCCCATACCACAATATCGAGCTATACATATCGAAGTCAAAAATATCAACATCTTATATTTATAATGGTAAGTACAAACATATCAACAAAAAAATTATATAATGATATAGTTATTCAAAAAATCTTTTTTTAGATATTTACAAAATACCATAATATAAATTGAATATATTAAATAAGAAAATTAATTTAAAAAATAGATTTAAGGTACTTTTTAACAAATATAACAGATAAACGTAATTTAAAAAAGTGTAACACACATATACAATAATTATTATGTATATTTATTAACAAACTGTTCATTTTCATTTATTTTATCATTTCAAAATTGTACAAAAATGTAACAAATAAATATGTATATACATATACCAATAATATTAAAATGTATTAAAAAACATTATATTATCAATTAAAACATTAAACTATTTAAAAATCTTTAAACTTACATTTCTCACTTCAGTCAGTGGAACAGTAGGAAAACTGTTGGTTAGAGGAGGGGAACAAATTACTATTCCCATTCCAGTGAGTGCAACAGTAGGGAAAGTGTTGGATAGCGGAGGAATAAAATGTACTATTCCCACTCCAGTCAGTGCAACAGATAGGAAAGTGTCAGATAGCGACGGGGTAGAAAGTTACTATTCCTACTCGAATTAGTTTAACAATAAGGAAAGTTTTGGATAGCGGAGGGGTAATATTTACTATTTCCACTCCAACGAGTGCAGCAGTAGGGAAAGTGTTGCATAACGGAGGTGTAAGCATTACTATTCCTACTCCAGTTAGTGCAACAGTAGGGAAAGTGTTGGATAGCAAAAGGGATCAAATGTACTATTCCCACTGCAGTCAGTGCAACAGTAGGGAAAGTGTTGGATTGAAGCGTGGTAAAATGTACTATTCCAACTCCAGTCAGTTCAAAATTAAAAACAAACAAAATGTCAACAAACCCAAAATTATATATAAAAAAATACATATGTTCAAATTAAAATACAAATATATTTAACATAAAAAACATCCTAATGTTGAAAACATTTCACAAATACCTACAAATAATATATTAAATAAAAAAAATAAAAAATGAAACACATTTTGAAATTTGGCATCTCCTGAGCATAGAGCTGGGTTATAGCTCTCTGGGGAAGCATTATTTTAAAAATTCATTACTTGTGTGCTTTTAATCACTTTTACCTGTTGTTCTTGCTTCTCCGATGGCAGCCCTTGCTAAGTGTGTAGCATGTCGGTCGGATCCGCAAGTCAGAGCGGGCCGCCATTTTTGTAAGCGGGCTAGTTGTTTCAGCCCAACAGGATAAATGAGCGTGCTGATGCGACCGTGCAGTGCTGGCATCTCCTGAGCATAGAGCTGAGTTACAGCGCTCTAGGAAGCATTATTTTAAAATCCATTACTTGTGTGCTTTTAATCACGTTTACCTGTTGCTCTTGCTTCTCCGATGGCAGCCCTTGCTAAGTTTGTAGCATGCCGGTCGATCCCGCAAGTCTGAGTGGGCCGCCATTTTTGTAAGCGGGCTAGTTGTTTCAGCCCGACAGGATAAATGGGCGTGCTGATGGGAACGCGCAGTGCTTGCATCTCCTGAGCATAGAACTGAGTTACAGCGCTCTGGGAAGAATCATTTTAAAATCCATTACTTGTGTGCTTTTATTCACTTGTGCGTTTTCAATCACTTTTCCCTGTTGGTCTTGCTGCTCCGATTGCAGCCCTTGCTAAGTTGGTAACACCCCGGTTGGTCCCCGCAAGTCAGAGCGGGCGGCCCTTTGTTTTTTCAGTGAATATATATACCGGCCGGCATGCTGGCAACTTAGCTAGGGCTGAGAAAAAAAGCGAGTCCCAAAAAGTGTTTTCTACATGTTAATTTCCATAGGAGCCAAGGCTACAGCCCGAACTGCTGAACGGAATTACACTGAATTTTGCAAAAAGGTAGCGCTTGGTTCAGAAAGCGACCTTTTTTTAAGTGGTGTAAATCTGTTCAGTAGTTGCTGAGAAATTAAAAAAACAAGAGTCAAAAAATCAATTTCTCATAAGAAGCTTTAGCCAAGGCTACAGCCTGAACTGCTGAACGGAATTACACCAAATTTGGCAAAAAGGTACTACTTGGCTCAGAAATCGACCTTTTTGAAAATGGTGTACATCCGTTGAGTAGTTGCTGAGAAATAAAAAAAAAATCGATATCTAGAGGCACGGTGGATCCACGGACGCTCAAGACCACGAGCATTATTCAAATTGGCTGTCAACACTCCAAACCAGGAAGTATTGGCAGCCATACCGAGTCACAAGAAAACAGTGAAACAAATGCGAAAAACAAGAAAAGTGGCCAGGGTAGAAACACCCTGACCCCCTAGGCCAGCTCTGGGGGTCCAACAAGGACCCCCAGGTTCAAAAAAAGCATTTAAAAAAAAAATCACCCGATTTCACGCTGGGGTCGCAAATCCGGGAAAGAATTTTTTAAAAAAGAAGACGCGCCGGCACCTGCGCTTCTTTGTATTGAAGCCCCCGGGTGGGCCAGGTCCCAAGGACCACCACCACTTGGGGAACATTTTTAAATGCGTGGGAGTCCTTGAAGGCCCCCCAAGCCCCCGGACTGCCACCCCAGAGCTTTTATGAATTATTTGCAGGTGGCACATGGCCCCCCCACAGGCCCGGAGACCACCACCCTGGCACTTTTTATTGAAATAAATAAACATGTGTGGGGGCTCAAGCCACCCAGACGCCCAGGGACAGTCACCTCCCCGGGGCACTAATATGCAAATGTGGGGGTCCGTTACGGACCCCGAGCCCCAGGGACCACCACCTCCCCGGGGCTGTGCACTAGGTGGGAGGGGGGCCACATGGCTCCCTCCTGGAGCCCTTCATGGCCCTGGGGACCCCCACACCCCAGGGCCAGTTCCTGCAGTATCCCGGGGTTCCCACCCCCAGGACACTGCTGTTTGCTATGGCAGGGCGAAGATGTGCGGCTCCCGCCCTGTCATAGCAAACGGTGGTTTGGATTTTGTAAGCGAGAGCAGGTTTCCTGCTCTTGCCCACAAAATCCAAACCACATTGCTTTTCCACAAGGGGAGCTGCATGTTAGCAGCTACCCATGTGGAAAAGTAATGCCGGCTCCCGCAGGAGGCGGGGAGCCGGCGGGACAGTGGGGGCATTGGGGCTCCCCCCACAGTCTCCAACGGAATGGGCTGGCCCCAGGAAAAGGGGTCCCCAGGGCCAGAAGTAGCCCAGTAGGGGGCCACACAGCCCCACTCCATCAATAAATAAAAACAATTAAAAAAATTAGGCACAGACCCGGGGGATGGGCCCAAATTGCTGTTAAAGAAGGGGGGCCGAACAGCCCCGCTTGTAAAATAAAATAAATAAAAATAAAGCCAACATCGCTGTGGAGGCACGCCCCCTAACTGCAGCACTCAGCAAATGCGCCCCCTGGTGAGTTGTAAGTGGGGGAATTAATTTCCCTTGAATACCGAGGGGCCCTGGGGGCCATCAAGCCCACCAGGTACCTCCAGTATGCACCAGGGATCTGCATTGCAGAGAGGTGTTCAGAAGCCACACCCCTTTTTACATCTCTCTGCAATGCAGCTCTGTGGCGCACTGGAGGTACCTGGTGGGCTAGTTGGCCCCCAGGGACCCTCAGGACTTAAGGGGAATTAATCTCCCCATTTACAACGTGCCAGGGGGAACATTTAGACAGTGGTGTACAGAGGGGGCTGACATACCAAGTGTGCAAATGCACCCTCTGGCAAATTGTAAATTGGGGATTAAGTCCCCTTGAATCCTGAGGGTCTCTGGGACCAACTAGCCCAACAGGTACTTCCAGTTATAGCCAAAGAGCTGTGTTACAGAGAGGTGTAAAAAGGGGCGTGGCTTCTGAACACCGCTCTGCAACGCAGCTCCCTGGCACATACTGGAGGTAACTGGTGGGCTAGTTGGCCCCCAGGGACCCTCAGGATTCAAGGGGACTTAATCCATTAACTTAAAATGCACCACAGGGCGCATTTGCACACTTGTCACATCAGGCCCCGCCCCCTCTCAGTACCACTGTGCAAATGCACCTCGTGACCCGTCTTAAGTTGGGGCATTAAGTCCCCTTGAATCCTGGGGGGCCCTGGAGGCCAACAAGCCCACCAGGTACATCTAGTAAGCGCCAGAGAGCTGCTTTGAAGAGAGGTGGTCCAAGGCCCGCCCCCTTTTTACACCACTCTGCAACACAGCTATGTGGCACTTACTGGAGGTAGCTAGTGGGCTAGTTGGCCCCCAGGGACCCTCAGGACTCAAGGGGACTTAATCCCACAATTTACAATGCACCAGGGAGTGCGTTTGCACAGTGGTGCAGGGAGGCAGCGTGGCCTGATGTGACAAGTGTGCAAACACGCCCTGTGGCATGTTACAAGTTGTGGAATTAAGTCCCCTTGAATCCTGAGGGTCTCTTGGCGCCAACTAGCCCACCAGGTGTATCTAGTAAGCGCCACAGACTTGCGTTACAGAGAGGTGTAACAAGGGGCATGGCCTCGGGCCATCTCTCTGTGGCGCTTACTGAAGGTACATGGTGAGCTACTTGGCCCCCAGGGAACCTTAGGATTAAAGGGGAATTAATCCCCCAAATTAAAACCTGCCAGTGGGCATGTGTGTACTTATGCAATCACTCTACCAAAACCCAAGCACTTATAAATTCACCATGCACACTCCTTGCAGCACTCTAATCATCCAGTCTTTACCCATGCACTCATGCAATGACCCATGCACTAACTCAAGCACTGATACAATACCCTGAGCAGTACCCATGCAGTCGAGCCATTGCCCTGTCACTACCCATGCACTCATCTAATCACCCAGCGAGCACTGTGTACTTATCTAATCACTCTGGCAAAACCCAGGCACTTATAAATTCACCATGCACTCTCACTACCCATGTACTCATGGAGTGACGCAGGCACTATCACATGCACTGCTACAAGCCCCTGTGCACTACCCATGCAGACCTCTAACTACCTACACAGTAGTGATTCACTACTCAAATTACCCAGGTCGTACCCATGCACTCCAGAAATACCTCTGTCACTACCCATGCACTCCTCCAATCACCCATCCAGCATCATGTACTTATCCAATCACTCCGCCAAAACCCAAGACAAGCAGTTATAAAATCACCATGCATGCACTGTCTTTGCAGCACTCTAATTATCCAGTCACTTTCCATATACTCATGCAATGACCCAAGCACTAACTCATGGCAAATACAGAGGAGGTCATGCTCGTTACAGGGTTACCCCAATGCATAGTGTTCCCTAGTGTATGTAGGTGTTTTTACTGTATTCTAAGTGTATTTTAGCATAGCACGGGCTCCAGTCCTGGTTAGTCAGAGTCAGTTACCATCAGTACCCATCACTAAAAAGTTGGAGGCACAGGAAGACTTTCCGCTCCTCTGTTGGTTCTTTCTGCACATCTCTTGCCTCTTTCTGCACTTTTTTTCGTCTTTCTGGACTTCTGTTGCCTCTATCTGCATTTGTCTTGCTTCTTGCTGCGCTTTTCTTCCTCTTTCTTCACATGTCCTAACTTTGCAGGCATAGCTAGAAATTAGCATTTAAAAAACCATTGAAATTCACTGAAAAAACATAGGTTTCAGGCATGTTAAATTTAGAAATTAGCATTTAAAAAACTATTGAAAGTCACTGAAAAAAACATAGGTTTCAGGCACGTTATAGTTAGAAATTAGCATTTAAAAACCTTACAAATTCACTGAAAAAAACATAGGTTTCAGGGACGTTATAGATAGTTCGACATTTCTCTCGTACAAAACCAGTGAAATTCCCCCGTTATAGTTAGTTCAGCTAACTATAACTTGCGCCTTCGCAATGCACTGCTGATGACATCACATATTACATCATTCATGACATGGTCAGTGACATCACTGATGACATCACTGATGACATCTCTAACTACATCACTGATGACATCATCCACGTCAAAATCTGATGCACCTCCTCATACTCTAATATAATCTTTGATACACCCACTCTAAAAAACAGACTACCATTTTTGAAACCACTGACACACCAATACCAGTTACTACATACGCCCTCCCTGATTCCTGGGTCTACACACACATCCACTCAATCACCCATACAATCACTCATACATGCAGTCACTCATCGATACAACACTATCATATGCACTCATACACCTATACAGACACTCACACACCGCCACTCATCCATGGAGTTACTCACACACCGAGTAAGGCATGCAAAGAATCAATCACACTCCCATTTCCTCACCTATACAGTTATACACACACCACCTCACTTATTCAAACCTATACTACCACATACTTACTCTCTTATACAATCACTGATACAAGTACACACTCATCCATACAGCCACTCTCACAGTCACTGACTCTCACGTATAGTCATTTATATACTCCAAGTCTCACATACACTGCCTTTTACATATGTAGTTACTTGGACAAGTACCACTGAGCCATCCAATCTCTCAACAACACACTCATACACACAGTCACCCGCCAAAACAGCTGTTTGCACATGCACTCTTGAACCCATACACCCAGTGAATCAACCACTCACACATCTATGCACAGAGTCAGACACCTCCCACCCACCCACACACACACTCAGTCTCCCATACACTCAGGTAACCAATCAATAACCCATATAGACACTCATGTAGCTACTGACCAACACTTGCAGCAGCTTACACAACAACAGACATACTGATTCACACATTCAGACAGTTTAGTCACTAACTCATGCATTCACTTAGACACATTTAATTACTCACTTATTCAGTCGGTCACACACATACTAAATCCTCCATCCAGACACTTATACACCAACTCATTCTTCAATACACCTTGGCATATATATAAAACATATTTAGACTTTAGAGAAACACACAGTCACTGGATGATATCATCAGTAATGTCATCAGTGATGTCATCAGTGATGTCACTGACCATGTCATGAATGATGTAATATGTGATGTCATTGGCAGTGCATTACGGAGGCATGAGTTATAGTTAGCTGAACTTACTAAAAGAGGGGAATTTCACAGGTTTTGTACGAGTGAAATGTCAAACTATTACATCCCTGAAACCTATGTTTTTTCAGTGAATATATATATACTACTGACATCCAATGTCAGTAGAACCAAAAAAGAATTTTTGGATGTGAAAGTCTCAATACAAAACAATAGTATAGCAACAGCTTTGTTCAGGAAAGATACAGCAGGCAACAGCATATTGCATGCCACCAGTGGACATCCAAGGCACCTCATAGAGAGCATTCAATTTGGTGAACTATTGAGACTAAAACGTATATGTAGTTCACCACAGGAATTTGAAAGATGCTTGAAAGAGATGGAGGGTAGGCTTGAAGAGAGAGGCTATACCAAAGCAACCCTTACATGAGCTCTAAGTAGGGCCAATGTAAGAACCAGCGAGTCCCTGTTATCCCCTAAAGAAACATCTAGTGGCAAGGAGGTAGCAAGTCCTAGGCTAGTTACCATGTTCAGTAAACAGGAAAGGAAAATCAAATCAATCATAAGAAAGAATTCGCCAATTTTGCTCACAGATGGGGTGCTGGGTAACAGACTTCCTGCAACACCCACCATGACATAAAGAAAAGTTAGATCTAGGCGGAACCTATTGTTTAAAGTGAGTCCAGAGCTTGCTAATGTTAATACATGGCTTAAACCCAAAGCAGGTTTTCACAAATGCTCATCATGCCGAGCCTGCAAGTTCGGCATAAATACAACCCACTACAATACTCCCTTTTCTGAGGTTAGTGTGCCAATTAAAGGAAGCTATGGATGCAGGATGAAGTATGCTGTGTATGTTCTGACATGCATCTGTGGCTTGCGGTATGTTGGTAGTACCAAGCTGCAGGTGCACGTCAGAATTTTGCAGCATATAGTGAATAACAAGATTGTGTATCCAGTGGCCAGGCATTTTAGGGCTGAGGACACAACAATCTGAAATGCCTTTCTTACTTTGTGATCAATGCTGTGGCCCCCATGAGAAGGGGTGGAAATAGAAAAAAAGCATTAAGGATACTAGAGACCTGCTTGATTTTGGAGCTGGATAGCAAAAGTCAAAATGGGTTAAACACTACTGAAGATTTGCACCATATTTTATGAGCATTGTATGAGATAGTTATTGGGAATTGTGATTTGGGGTTTTTACTTATGAGGATATTTATTTATTTATGTATTTATGTATTTATTTATCTGAAAAGTAAGTAAGAGCATTGATGATTAAATGATATCAGGAGAAAAGGATTTGATGGACATGACACAATGAAGTTAAATAAGTTATGAGTTTACAATGTGAGGACTGTTTGTGACTGTAGTCAAATGGTTTAAAGTATATATATATAAAAAAAATTAATGGTATCTGGAATTTTTCCAAAAATGTAACGGCTAAAACTTGCACAAATAGGGTAAATTTTAAAGATGTAGGTGTGTATATATTGATAAAAAATGTATATAAAAATACATTTTTTAGGGGTATACTGTAGGTTTTTCTTATGAGCACGGTACCACTTTTTTTGCACATGTATATGTATTTATCACTTAATTAGTATTTATAGGCCTCCATATAGACACATTCAGAATATGTTTAAATTTACTGAAGATAGAGTGGATTTATGAACTCTGGATAACTGCATTATTGCAGATTACAAGAGAGGTATAAAAACGTATTTCTATGATGCCTTTGCTTTAAAGATTGCAAACCCCTCCTGTGAGACACATATTTTCCGTGGTAATGGGCATGGAGAAAATACTCAGTTGTTTTACACAAATACCAATGCATTTGATATGTGTGTAATCTCATAAACATACAGAGGTAGAGTAGTATTATCAAAAAAGTAAGGTCTCGGTATCTTTACACAAAAATATATTGTAGCAGCTTGAATGCTGGTAGAAAACAGATGTAGTAAACCAGAATAAATATACATAAAACATATATAAATATATAAATACAGATAAAAACCCGGTTTAAATTGCATATGTTAGAGAACCTAGGCCGTTGTATTATAGACCCTCACACATTGATATTTAAATAAATACATATGTACACAATAGACTGTGCAAATTCGCAATGTGTGCAAAATCTGCAATTTAGGTTCATTAGTAATCCTGCTCAAGCTCATATTGGTTCTATACTTGCCACTTGCTGCTTTTCTTTCTGTGTGATCAAGAGCACTTTGTGCTCGAAACACATAGAAGAGAGGAGGTTGAATAAATAACATCTACTTGCCAGAACCGTGCGGTCCGTCTCTCTCTTTTTCGCTCGAGTGGAAGTTGGAGAGAATGCTTGGTTTATATATATGAATACATATTTATATATATGAATACATATTTATATATATTCAATGAAAAAACCATAGGTTATAGGCCATATATAGTTAGGAATTAGCATTTACAAAACCTTATTTTACTCGCATAAAACCATTGAAATTCCATATATAGTTAGCTAACTATAAGCGCTAACTATATATCGCGCACCCGCAATCCACTGCTGATGATGTCACATATTACATCATTCATGACATGGTCAGTGACATCACTGATGACATCACTGATCACAACATCCAATGATTGTATGTGTCTGTAAAGTTTAAATATGTTTCACATATTGAAGAATGAGTGGATGTATAAGTGTCTGGATGAAGAATTTAGTAGGTGCATGACTGACTGTATGAGTGAGTGATTAAATGTGTCTCACTGAGTACATGGGTTAGTGACTAAACTGTCTTAATTCGTGCATCAGTATGTTTGATGTTGTGTAAGCTGCTGCATGTGTTGATCAGTAGCTATAAGAGTGGCCATATGGGTTATTGATTGGTTGCCCAAATATTTGAATGGGAGGCTGAGTGTGTGTGTGGGTGGCTGGGAGGTGCGTGACTCTGTGCATAGATGTGTAAGCAGTTGATTCACTAGGAGTATGAGTTCAAGAGTGCATGTGGAAACAGCTATATGGGCGGTTGACTGTGCATGGGTGTGTTGGTGAGTGAATGGATTTCTCATTGCTACATGTGCAAGTAAGTACGTATGTAAAACACAATACATGTGAGAGTTGAGATATATAAATAACTGAACATAAGAGCCAGTGAATGTGTGAGTGGCTGTATCGATCACTGTGAGCTTGTATCAGGGATTATATAAGAGAGTAAATATGTGTTATTATATGTTTGAATAAGTAAGATGTGTATAACTGTATAGTTGAGGAAATGGAGGTGTGATTGATTCTTTGCATGACTGACTAGGTGTGTGAGTAACTCCATGGATGAGTGACAGTCTGTGAGTGTCTGTTTATACTGAGTGTATGTAAGGTTATATTAGAGTCTGAAGAGGTTCATTGTATTATCACATGAGTGATGTGATCAGTGATGACAAATGAGATGTCATCAGTGATGTCATTTGAGTTGTCATCAGTGATGTCATTTGAGATGTCATCATTGATATCATTTGAGTTGTCATCAGTGATGTCATTTGAGATGTCATCAGTGATGTCATCAGTGATGTCACTGACCATGTCATGAATGATGTAATATGTGACATCATCAGCAGTGGATTGCGGGTGCGCGATATATAGTTAGCGCTTATAGTTAGCTAACTATATATGGAATTTCAATGGTTTTATGCGAGTAAAATAAGGTTTTGTAAATGCTAATTCCTAACTATATATGGCCTATAACCTATGGTTTTTTCATTGAATTTTCAAGGTTTTGTAAATGCAAATTCCTAACTATATATCCACTATAACCTATGGTTTTTTCTGTGAATTTCATTGGTTTTTTAATAGCAAATATGAAAAGCTTTAAAATGTCAAGTACGTGATAGATAAAAACATTTTCGTATTTATGCACGCTGATGTGCTTTGAACGCTGCCCCCCCCCCTCCCCTCCGTTGTAATCCGTCGTACCTCCTTGTCTCTCCATTTGATTGATTGTTGTCCAAGCATTTACTGTTTTAGAATTGGTTCTCTTTGGATCATTCTCTATTTACAAACAAGCACAAAGTCGCAATACTCTGTTTAGTCTTTGCAGATAGTGAAAAATCGTGTAAAAAAAATAAAAGTAATCGAGCAAAATCAGTAGGCCACTAATTGGATCTCTTTTTGACCTCGCTAAAATAGAAATATTAGGAACAACCCTTCTTGAGAAATACGAAAATAGTGACATGAACTGAGCTCCACACCATGAGGGCTGCAAGACAGCTCGGCTCCATCACCCATCCCGCACAAAATAATGACAAACCCTATGCAAATATTAAAAATATAGACAACACACCAGCAAAGAAACAGGGTAAAACATTTTATTAAAAAACTATTTACATAACGTTGGTTTATAAGATGATGTCAGTAGTGGACCGATGTGTGAATAGATCGAAAACAGCACAAGGCTCCAAGATCCGGATAGCAAGCTCCTGGATGTTGGGTGCCATAGTTTAGAGTTCTGAATTTCAGCCTTTTTCAATGCCTGTGCTTTGTTGAATCAAAATGGCGGCTTGACACAAAGCTGACTCAAGCGTTGCTACTGATGCTATGCAGACCAAAACTGGTTTTCAGTTTGTACATTTTTCTAGATTTTTCAATCCAAGTTTGGTTGACTTTGTAGAACGATGGCTTCAGATTTTCAACATACGGTGTGGTGGCGCTGACTGGGAGGGGGCGCTTCGCTCCTGCCCCCTCCCCAAGTAAGATTTTCATACGTGAAAGTACGTTAATGGTTTTGGTCCCTGAGATGCTTCGATGTCACTACCATTCTCAAATAGCATAAGTTCTAGATGTTGGGTGCCATAGTTAAGAGTTCTGAGCAGCGCTTGTAACACTGTCTGAAGCTTATTTCCACCTACTGCAGCTTCACTATTCTCAAAGTAAGTGAGTGTCGTTTGTGGACCTGACTGCATTAGAAAACAATGTGATATGTTACCTTCCTAAACAGCTTGACGGAGGCCCCTGAGGGACGCTGTGATGGCCATGGACTCGGAGAAGACGCTTGGCTCCGACACCCTCCCCAAGTCTTATAGCACTGGTGTAGCCTGAGATCGCCCCCGACATAGGCGGCCGGCTCCCGGCGGTACTTTTTGCCTTTTGATGACTCTTCAATTCTGGACCTTGTCCCACAATCCGTTTGACCTGAAGACAAGCTGTAGTGGGGCGCCCCTTTATCGTTTTAGTTGCCATTCCGCCCGCTTTTGCTACACTGTGCCTCTTCCGCCATTCAGCTGTTTTCCGCCCGCTCTTGCGACTACAGCGTCTCGCTCACCATGTAGTTGAGATGCGCCCGCTCTTGCGGTGCAGCGATAGGCGGCTGCCACAGGACTCTCAAAATGGCGGCCGGCTCTTCGGTTTTGGGCCTGGTCCACTAAAATGGCCCTGGGACACCTTGGAACTCGGACGCTTGTCTGCTAGGGCTTGGGTCCCATTCTCGAAAAGCGTCCCCTCAGCCGTGAAGATTCTACAAAAGTCTTGGGGGCCTCCGACTCCCGCAGGCTTCTGGTGGGGAGCGGCTGCCATGATTGCTCGTGGAATGGCCACGACGGAGCTACGAGATGGTAGTGGTCTCATGCTGACGCCAGCTTTAGTGTGAAACATCCAGAAACACTGTAGACTACCAATTCGATCAGTTCCGGTAGCGCCCCAACATGACCCGGAAGAGAAGAACTTGCCCTCCCCTCTTTGACTGATGGTTCTTGTTGCCTGTCCCCTCTGTTGTCATTTAACAGAACTTTTTGGACTGCTGAAAGGGGTTGTGTTCTGAACGCTGGTTGGTGGAGACATTTAGACTATATTCTTGACCTACGTTGTCGCGTAATGCGTTTTATGACACGCCGCGATAGCGCACCCGGAAGTGATCCGAGGCGCGGCGCGCAGCGCGTAACGTAAGCATAACAGGTCATGTGACTTGTTAATAAAACTTTTCATTGGTTCATTTTACTTTTGTTAATTTAATGATGAAAAGCTTGGTCTTATGACCTAAAAATTACGCTTTTTATTATTTTCGAACAATATTTTTTTTTCAAACATATGTTATAATATTCCAGGCTAATGTACTTTCCCGGAAAATTTACAACTGTCTTGCAAGTAAAATATATTCCTTTTTCGAGAAAAAGGGCGTTTCTTCCTTCCATGACGGAGCCGTTGAGTAAAAGAGATTCGGCCTGCTGTCTTAGTCGCCGATACGCCTGATTATCAGATTCTTATCGATCACTTTATGTTGCAGACATGAAAAACACAACTGCCCTTGACCATTTATCTTTACTGCGTTCCTACATATTATACCTTTTATCCGTCATGTAATTGGACTGCTTTATTTCACTTGCCTTTTACTGATTCGAAAACAGTCACTAAAAGTAAAAACTTTACAAATGAAAATACTACTACCGTGTTTTGTTTTAAAAACCTTTATTGTGAAAATGTCAGTATACAAATACGGGCCTATAACCACGTGGGCCGGCCACGGAGCAAACTCAAATCGTATATGATGAGGAGACATTTACACTGTAGAAGAACGTAACGAGCGGGCCATTAGGTGACAAGAACAAAGGTGTCTAACAGTTGCGGAATCGGTGGACGTACATTTTGTAATTAAAATACGACAGGGCCACTTACAATAACATTTTCTAGATATACATTTGCGGGCAAAGAGTTACGAGTCCCATTTATACCGGCGCCATTTTGGGCGAGGCCGGGCAGGTCCAAGATATAGTCAAAATGTCTCCACCAACCATCGGCCAGACCAGAACCCCTTTCGGCCCTTTATGTTACAAGATGGTGTCTTCTATTCAGAAAATATTGGTGGCAGCATTTTGAAAGGAAACAGAAACAGCCGTTCTCCTAGTGAGTTTCACATTGTTACATTTAGGAAGAATGTTGAAGAGTAGTATGTGGAAAATCTGAAGCCATTTTTCTACAAACTCTCAATCAGACTTAGATGGAAAAAAAAACCTGAAGAATGTACAAACTGAAAACCAATTTTTGTCTGTATAGCACCAACAGTAACGCTTGAGTCAGCTTTGTGTCAAGCCGCCATTTTCATTCAATCAATAGCGTCCCCCTGCACACATTCAGGGACCTGGTCGTGTCTTTAGATGAAACGCATTGTAGGAAAAGAAGCAGAAAGGAAAAGGAAAAAATTTCCGCCGGACCTAGTGAAGCTGCAGCAGGTGCAAATAAGCTTCAGACAGTCTTACAAGCACTGCTCAGAACTCTCAACTGAGGCACTCAACATCCAGGACTTGCCATTCGGATCTTAGCGCCTTGTATTTTTGTTTTGTTCTTGATGGAGGGGAAACAACAAAAAACAGGCATTGAAAACGGCTCAACTGGAGCAAAAAAAAAATTACTTCTTGGGTGCATTAGGGCATTTATGATTTTCGAATGCCGTATTCATCAGGTTGATGCTCATGTTGCCATAGGACAGCATAGCACCACAGTGTATACAAGTTAACTTCATATGTTCAGATGAGGCAGGTGGCATATTTAGCATTCACCTTCTTTGATCCAGGAGGGATGGAGAAAAACTGCCAGATGAAACTTGAAACTTGGCCATCCAGATCTCGGCGCGTTCGACTCACTGTACCGCAACAGTGACCGCAACTCAGCTGGACACGCCGTCTTTCGGCGCAGCATTGTAGGATGGCCACACCAGTGCGGCAATTTGCTAGACACCACCTCGGTGCCATCCGGATCTCGGCGCGTTCGAGTCACTGTACCGCAACAGTGACCGCAATTCAGCTGGACACGCCGTCTTTCGGCGCAGCATTGTAGGATGGCCACACCAGTGCGGCAATTTGCTGGACACCACCTCGGTGCCATCCAGATCTCGGCGCGTTCATTCATTCAATAGCGTCCCCCTGCACACATTCAGGGACCTGGTCGTGTCTTCAGAAGAAACGCATTGTAGGAAAAGAAGCACAAAGGAAAAGGCAACAAGTTCCGCCGGACCTAGTGAAGCTGCAGCAGGTGCAAATAAGCTTCAGACAGTTCTACAAGCACTTCTCAGAAATCTCAACTGAGGCACTCAACATCCAGGACTTGCCATTCGGATCTTGGCGCCTTGTGCTGGTTCCGACCTATTGACACATCAGTCCACTACTGACATCACCTCATAAGCCAACGGGGCACCCCACGCCGACTTCCGGCGCAGCATTGTAGGATGGCCACACCAGTGCAGCCACTTGCTGGACACCACCTCGGTGCCATCCGGATCTCAGCGCGTTCGAGTCACTGTGCCGGAAGAGTAACCGGAACTCAGCTGAACACGCCGTCTTTCGGCGCAGCATTGTAGGATGGCCACACCAGTACGGCAATTTGCTGGACACCACCTCGGCGCCATCCGGATCTCGGCGCGTTCGAGTCACTGTACCGCAACAGTGACCGCAATTCAGCTGGACACGCCGTCTTTCGGCGCAGCATTGTAGGATGGCCACACCAGTGCGGCAATTTGCTGGACACCACCTCGGTGCCATCCGGATCTCGGCGCGTTGTGCTGCCTTCGGCCTATTCGCACATCGGTCCGCTACTGACGCCGCCTCACGTGCCAACGGATTTTCTACGCTTTTTGTAGCCCTATGTCGCATAACAGGTCATGTGACTTGTTTATAAAACTTTTCATTGGTTCATTTTACTTTTGGTTTCCTAAAGATGGAAGGCTTGGTCATATGACCTAAAAATAACACTTTTCATTGGTTTAGAACATTTTTTTTTCCCAAACGATGAAAGCCCCACCTTGTTTCTGGATCATTCAGACTGAAGCTGGCGTCAGCATGAGAGCACCACCATCTCGTGGCTCCGTCGTGGTCATTCCGCGAGCAATCATGGCAGCCGCTCCCCACCGGAAGCCTGCGGGAGTCGGGGGCCCCCAAGACTTTTATACAATCTTCACGGCTGAGGGGACGCTTTTCGAGAATGGAGCCCAAGCCCTAGCAGGCAAGCGTCCGACTTCCAAGGTGTCCCAGGGCCATTTCAGTGGACCAGGCCCAAAACCGAAGAGCCGTCCGCCATTTTGACAGCCATGTGGCAGCCGCCTATCGCTGCACTGCAAGAGTGGGAGCAACTCCACAACATGGTGAGCGAGACGCTGTGGCCGCAAGAGCGAGCGCAACTCAGCTAGATGGCCGCCACCTGGGGAGACCCGTTCACGCCTCCTCCCCCCCCCCCCCCCCCGGGCCGCCGCACGCCAATTTTCGGAGCAGCATTGTAGGATACCAAAACCAGTGCGGCAGTTTACTGGACATCACCTGGGTGCCTGTCGTACATGTTGTGTCAGCCATGTGACACTGGACACAGACCGCTACTGACGAGGCCTCCCCCCGCACCACCCGGGACGCCCCACGCTGTTTTTCTGTGCTGCATTGTAGGATCCCTAAACCAGTGCGGCACCCAGGCGACATCACCTGGGTGCCGTCCAGAACTCTGCACGTTGTGCTGCCTTGGGACTATTCGCACAACAGACCGCTACTGACGAGGCCTCCCCCCGCCCCACCCGGGACGCCCCACGCCAATTTTCGGAGCAGCATTGTAGGATCCCTAAACCAGTGCGGCACCCAGGCGACATCACCTGGGTGCCGTCCAGAACTCTGCACGTTGTGCTGCCTTGGGACTATTCGCACAAAAGACAGCTTCTAACCATTGTTGCTTTTTGTGTTAATAAATGTTTAAATGTTTTTAGTTTTTGTTCTGTTCATTATCGTTAAAAGTTAATAAAGTTTTATAACCTTAATTTGTTGGAGTGTTATCTATTTTTTGAAAAACGGGTGAATGGGGCCTTGAATCGGGTTATTGTCATGTGTGGGCTTTGGAAGTGTGCTGCTGCAGGATCGGACATTTCAAACTCAAATGCACGTTCTTTTTCTTACCTTTCCGAAGCATGGAGCGCAATAGCAAGCAGAGAAAGGGTGATGCACGTGTTGAACACTACCTGACCTGGCAAGTTGCTGGCAGTGCCCCCCCGCCCGCTCCTGAAAGAGGGCACACACACACCGCCGCCCCGAGTACTTCAGAAATCTTTAAAAGACCATGCGCTTGTTCATGAGGCTTAAATGGTTTATCACCTCTTCTAGAACCCCTACATCGACCCTCTGACGTTTCATGGAAAAATTACCATGTAACACAATACCAAGCCCTATCAGCTGAAACCCCCAAGGAATCGTGGGGCATATTAGCAAGGGGGTTTATCTCCCCTTTTTTGGCTTTAAAAACCATGAAAGCGGAGATAAAAGTATTTCCCTATTATCAAGCTGTCGCTAACACCAGTTAGTGACACCTAAAAGGAGATAGCGACCATCTTGGGCCCGGCTTTGCATGTCAGTGATACTTATCACTAATGACATGCAAAGTGGCGTGCCAAGATGTTAGCGACTGGAAACAGTCCCTAACATCGCTACCTTCTATTACCAACTTTTGGAGATATTCGCACTAAGCGCGAATATCTCCAAAAGCTAACACCTGCCCTGAGCAGGTTTTAGCCATGTTATCCAATGGGAGGTGGATAACATGGCTAAGAGCATTAGGTCGATAATACATGAATATCGCTGACTTTTCTGCGATAATAGCAAGGTTTATCTGCGATAAAAATCGCCGATGTGCGGCGATAATTTTTGTCTCTAAACAAGTTATAGACAAAAATTATCGCTAGTTGTTAGTAATATGCCCCCGGGTTTTTGCTTGCAGAAATCGGGAGGCGGGAGACTAGCACTGAAATCAGTACTCACACGCCTGAATCAGGAGGATTGCCATGTCTGAATTCTCTACAGCTGGGGCCATAAACTACATCCGCAGGGGTAGGTGATAGCCTGGGACCAGCCTGGCATCTAAAATGGCTGCCGTGCACGACAAAATTGTGGCATTCGAAAAAAGGCAAGATGGAGCAGCCGCTGGAAGAGATATATCAACATATATCAGCCTCCTCAGCCACCCTCAGGAAACATAGGGGATTAGGATATGTCTCCCGCACCCCCTTATACCTAGTACTTTAATTAACGAAGCACAAAATGGCGAATTCCCGTTTCGCTACCAGTTTGCGGCCCAGTTCGCGGCCCGTGAAGCGCTTCTACCGTGAAAAATCATTTTTTTTTTTATTTTCCCCACGGGACCCTTTAATAACCCCAACAACATTCCTAGGGGGTCAAGAGAGAGATACCTTGCCCCCTTTCATTAAATTCCCCCTTAGTTTTTCACCTTTTCTTCTCTCTCGATCCTACCGAGAGACAAGATGGCGGCCGCTCCGGACTGTCACGCAGCAAAAAAAAAAAAAAAGCTCACGCACAGCCGCTGGAAGAGATGTATCAACATATATCAGCCTCCTCACCCACCCTCAGGAAACATAGGGGATTAGGATACGTCTCCCGTACCCACTTATAACTAGTAATTTAATTTACGAAGCACAAAATGGCGAATTCCCGTTTCGCTACCAGTTTGCGGCCCAGTTCGCGGCCCGTGAAGCGCTTCTACCGTGAAAAATCATTTTTTTTTTCTTTTCCCCACGGGTCCCTTTAATAACCCCAACAGCATTCCTAGGGGGTCAAAAGGAGGATACCTTGCCCCCTTTCATTAAATTCACCCTTCGTTTTTCACCTCTTCTTCTCTCTCGATCCTACCGAGAGACAAGATGGCGGCCGCTCCGGACTGTTTAGAATGTTGACAGACACCGGAGAGCCAATCAGCTTTCTGCGCGCAAAGTTCCGATAAGCGAAAAGTAAGCGGACCGGATCGCTGCCCAGAGCGCTGTTACAGATATATATCTTGGTTTGAACGTTAATTTCTCAAAAACTACTGGAGCACATATATTGAGACCTAGCAAAGGCACATCGGGCTAACAGTCCCTACAATTTTGCCAAGTTTCGTGCAAATCCATTCAGCCGTTCGAGCTAAAAGTGAGTCCAACCGCCCTATGGAAAAATGAATGGGAAAAACGCGTTTTGGGACCCCCCTTTTTTCTCAGCCCCCCCTTGACGAAACCCCACCAAATTTTCAGGAGCTGCTCAGAAACAAAATGTGCCATTTTCCTGAAAATTTCAGCCGATTCCATCCACAAACGCCAAAGTTATTAGACATAGAATTTTCAAAAGTCCCATAGGGAATTAATCCTAACTATATATACCTACTGGCGATAGCCAGTAGGTAATGAATATATATATATATCAGTTCAGTTCAGTTTCAATCTTTATTTCGACCATTTGGTCATAAAAGATGCACAATACAAAGAAGGAAAAACACATATTCAAACAACTTTACATTTAAAATATGGCTACGCAGAGAGAGTTCAATACAGGGATAAACATCTTTATAGTGAATTTAAAAAAGTTCAGTCACTACCCAACATTCTTTAAAAAACGGTTTCGTGTAAACCACACATTGGTTAAAAATTTAGAAAGTGCAAAAACAGTTGGGCCAGTAACATCAGTTTTTAAAACCCTGTACATTGGTGCGTATTCCCTGCCACCCATGTTCCTTATCAACGGAAGCAGCCAATACTTTCTAGCTGCCCTATAGGCTGGGCAAAAAAAGACCACATGCAAGTCGTTCTCCTCCCTATCCTCACACACAGGGCAATACTTGCTGGGGGCGGCCGGCGACCATCGACTAGTAAAAGACCGGAGGGGTAGCGTGCCATACCGCCACTGGAGATACAGTCTTCTTGCCAGTAAGGGAAAAATAGGGTCCAGAACCTTTTCAAACTTATAAGTGTCCTTGCTTTGCAGGAACACGGCTGACAAAGACCCGTCTGGTTGGGCAGCTATAGCCCCTGCCAATTTATGTTGGTAGTATAAATTCGACAGAGACTTCTTAGAAATATTGGGTGCTGCCGTGGCCGGGTCTGTCCATAAATCAGGAAGCCCCAAATCCATGCAGATGGCTTGGATATTTTTAACCCAGGGGACACTAAGCACCTTGGGGTGTTTCAGTAATTCGACCAATTCAGCCCTGTAATCTGTGAGATCGTTACTACTCCATAGCCTGCGCCAGAAGGCTATGGGTCTCAGGCCTATCTCATACGCTAGAGGCCGTAATCCTAAATCAAGCCTCAGTGGAAGAAGCGGAGTGCTCGGGGGGAGAGCAGCCACCCTTCTTACAAACTTGTTTTCTGTTACAGAAAGGCTATGACAAGGCATATGCCCCCACAGTTCAGCCCCATACATAATTGCTCCCCTCGCCTGGGCCTTATATATCTGAACTAAGGCGCCCAACGGCCGGTACGTCGAGCCGGTCATAATTCGTGCAATGCCCCCAGTAGTTTGCACGAGTTTGAGATTTGCCCTGCTCTGGTGGGATCCCCAGGTCATAGTTTCATTGAGGGTTACACCCAGGTATTCGAAGGTGGCCACTCTCTCAAGCCGCGCAGTTCCCAGTAGCGGACTCTGGCGCAATTTGTGACTCGGGTTTAAAACCATAAATTTGGTTTTAGTGGCGTTAATTTCTAACCCTCTATCCAGGCAGAATGCGGAAAAGGAGTCGAGTATCCTTTGAATACCCATAGGGGTTTTGGAAAGCAGCAGGGTGTCGTCCGCAAACATAATTGCGGGCACCCTGCGGCCATTAAGTTTAGGGGGCGTCGGTATGCTCAGTGGCGTTGAGATGGGCGATTACCCCGTTGACAAAGAGGCAAAACAGGGTCGGCGCCAGCACACAGCCCTGTCTTACCCCTCGGTCAACGGGGAACCTATCAGTAAGCTCCCCAGACCTCCCGCACCTCACTCGGGCATAGTTCCCATGATGCAGCCTCTGTAAGATTGACAGGATGTCCGGGGGGACGCCCATCTCAGCCAGGACGCTCCATAATTTCCCCCTGGGGACCAGGTCGAAAGCGGCCCGTAAGTCCACAAAAATTGTGTACAAACTGCCGCCATCGAACTTTGCTGTCTTCCAGTATATCAGATTTAGTCTAAAAACCTGGTCCACTGTGGATACCCCCTTCCTAAACCCCGCCTGATAGGGACTAAGGGCATCCACCTCCTCTATCCAGTCCTGAAGCCTATTCAGCAAGACCCTGCCGAACAGCTTCTGCGGTACAGCGATCAGGCTGATTGGCCTGTAGTTGGCTGGGAGAAGAGGGGAGCCCTTTTTAAAGATAGGGACCACCTCTGCCCCCAGCCAAGTACCAGGGATTTCCATCCCACCAAGAACACTGTTAAAAAGGGCCGTGAGATAGGGTGCCCAGACAGTGGGCTCCTGTTTAAACAAGTCCCCCGGTAAGCTATCCAGACCTGGCGCCTTCGCGGAAGCCAGGCCCGAGATAGCGGCAGTGACCTCCCCCAACGTTATTGCCTCCCCTTGGTGGCCCAGCCCCTCCACCTCGATAGATTCAGGGGCTTCACCTGGTTCAGAGCTATAGAGCGATTGGAAATGGTCCTTCCAAACCCCAGGTGCTATATTTGGCTCCAATGCCGATTGTAGATTCCCTGACCCCCCATTCACTATCCTCCAAAATAACCGTTGATTTTGGAGTGCTAGGGCCTTTGTGAGATCTTCCCACTGATTTTCTTCCCATTCTATTTTGGCCTGCTCCAAAATTCTTTTATGGACTTGCCTGCTATGTTTCAGGTGTTCTCCTCCCACCCCCTCCTTTACTACTTTGAGCAGTTCTGATTTAGCCCGTCTACAAGTTTGATTATACCAGCGTGCTTTACCTCGGGGCCTATCTCTGGACTTGCGTGCGCTACTAGTGAAATGTAGTGCCGCAATTTTTGTGAGATCCTCGTGGGCATTGAATACTCTGGTCTGGGAGTCTATATTATTATTCCTCATGTCTTCTCTCCCCACAGCTTCCAAAATGGGGACAATCTCAGCATACAGCAGGGGAAGTTTTTCCTTGGTTGCAACCATATTTTCCCACCTAATTCTTCTCCTGGTGTTATCTAGGAGGAGCGCGGGTTTATTCCCTTCCACTATAGTCCCCAAAACTGTGGGGCCTGGATGCACCAGATCAAGCTCCAGGGCATTGTGATCGCTCTCACTCCTTACCATCACCCTAAAGTCCCGGATTGTGGCCCACCTCGTTAATTGGACCATAACATAGTCCAACCGAGACTCTCTCCCCTGTCTGTTGTAGGTAGTTTTGCTTGGAATATCGGATCCCCACCGCCCATTACATGCTCTAATTCCAAACCTTAGGGTAAGGGCAGTAATTTGTAATGCTAGAGGGGACCAAGCTTTCGCAGGCGGTGCTTCCACCGCGGGAACTGACCACCTTGCGTCTTCTTCCACTGTAAGCCCTTCCAGAAGGCCGGGTAATGGCTCAAATTGAGAGTTGAAATCCCCGCCCACCACATAATATGAATCATTCGACAGTTCAAATAAAAGGTTCGAAAGTTCATCAATGGTTGGTGATTCCTTTGCCCTTCCTATC